>NW_027223758.1:19805568-20405568 GCF_028538775.1 Myotis yumanensis
AAGCCCTCATCAGAAAATTGGATGCTAAAGACATAGCAAGAACACTCAGGAGGAAACAAAGCAGCTAGAGCCCAGAGTAAAGACTTGACTCCCAGCTCTACTGGCTCCAGGGTGTTTAGCAGACACTTCACTAAGCGAAGAGCTTATGACTAAAGCCAGGATTCCCCTTCATCTCCACCAACCCAGTCCTGCCCAGTGCATGCTATTCCAAGTCCCCTTTACCTACAGTGATAGTGGCCTTGGCCCTGATGGACAATTGCAGTGTGTGTGAGTGACCCACGAGGTGTCTCAGCTTTCCTCCCTCAGCCTTCTCCGAAGCCCAGGCCGCTCCCTGTAGCCCTGACTGTGCCAGGCCAGAGGCTGGAGGGAGGTGAGGTCCTGGAGGTAACTCTCAGGGCAGAGGGGTATGGATAAATGTGCCTGGCTCCCATCCTTTACTGGGACGATCTGGAAGCACGTTCCACATGTTTTTCCCAGGGTCCCCAGCAGGACTGAGTGCAGTCTCCCACAGCGGTAATGCACTGCACAGCGCCCATTTATTGGTGCTTTTTCTTCTCTCACTTTCCCACCTCTTTGCTTCCATGTCCAGGACCACCCCTATATCAGCCACCTCAGTCTCTACTTTCAGGGGGTCTCAGGCAGAGTCACTTGCCCAGAGGTAACTACTCTGACCATCTGGGGGAAGGAGCCAGGAGGAAGAGAGAGGTATATGTGTGTGCAGGTGTACACACAAGCCTTACGTTTTATGTATGTGTGTATTTTTTAAAACATTCTTTTAAATGTCAGTTACAGGTACGCTCAAATAGTTCTGTCTGGCCTTTCTGAAAAGCAGTCTCTGCCTTTGTTTACCCTCCCATTTCCCTTTCCCCACCAGCTACTCCTGCAATACATTTTGGTATTTTTCTTCAAACTGAAATTGTATTCGTGCATTGCTACTTTTTAAATTTTTGTTCCAATGTCAGGTGCTATCTGTCAACACCTCACTGTGAAGGGTGCTTCCCTCAGATGCACCCCAGCCCTACCACCCTCCTCAGGCATGCAGTGTTGGGTCTGCTGGCTTGTTTGCTTAGTTTATTACATACTGATTGCTGTTCAACTTCAAATGCTTGGTCAGTTTCCAAAAACTTTCAGAGCATCAGGTAATTCCTGAATTCAGCCTCCTTGGCAAACTCCTGGAAACTCTTGCCTCTTCTAGTCAGACTGAGTCACACATACTGTGATCTCCCTTCTCTGTCGTTCTTTACTTTCTCTTGAATTGTTCCCCCTGCTTCCTGTGCCTGTGTTTTCCTCTTTCTTGATTTACTTCCTGATTTTGATGGAGCTCATCTCCAGTAGCTTTCTGAGAAGGGATGTGTAAGAGGTGAAGAGGACCTGTTTGAAAATGTCTTTCTTCACCGGCACACTGGCTGCATAGGATCTGTTAGTGGGGAATTGTTGTCTTTCAGAGTTTCAAAGGGATTGCTCCATTGTCTTTTAACTCTAGTGCCACTAAGTGGTTCAAAGCCATTTTGATCTTAATCCTTTGTATGTGACAGGATACTTCTCTCGCCCCTTCCAAAAGCCTTCCCTCTGCCCCATTGTTCTGAGCTTGCACAATTCTACTTTGGGGAGCAGTCATTAATTCAACTTCATGTGCATTATCTTTCTCATGTCCTGCATTTTGGGGAGATTTTTCATGATTTCCTCTCTTAATGTTTTGGGGTTTTTTTCCTGTTGTTTCTTTCTTGAAATTTGTTGTGTTGATCTTCTGATCTGGTCTTTCTCTCATTTTTCTATCTCCTCTATTTTCCATTTCTCTCTCTTCCTCCCCTCCGATGCTTCCTTCCGTCCCTTAATTGGTCTTATCCACAGATTGAGAAGCACCATGCTATGTGGTCCACCTCACTCTCCCTTTCCTGTGTTAACACTGAACTTGTTACTTTTGCATCTTCTAATGCTGTTTTAGACCTGAAGGCCTAGCTTCATGTATCCTGGACTAATCTACACTAATAAAAGAGAAACATGGTAATTAGCGTACGACCGCTACCCTTTTCATTGGCTAATCAGTGAGTATATGCAAATTAACTGACAACCAAGATGGCGGCCGGCAGCCATGCACTGAAGCGAACAGGGAGGCTTGCTTGCTCCAGTGACTGGCGGACTCCAACGTTCCCTGCCTGCCGCTGCCGGCCTCTGACCTGGCAGTTTGAAACACTGTAACAAATATAGAAGCTAAACAAAACCCCAGAAACCAGCTTTCAGCCGCCGGGATCTCAGAGCTGGAGTTATACATTGTTTCGATTATAGAACACAAACAAACCAGATACCTGCTTCAGCAGCAGAAGCCTCAGAGCTAGAGCCAGAGCTAAAGCTGGCCCAGAATAAAAAAAGAAAAGAAAAGAAAAAAAGGAGCGGTTGGGAGCTTAAGTCAATCACCAGCCTGAAAGCAGCCCTCAGCCCCTCACCCAGACTGGCCAGGCACCCCAGTGGGGACCCCCACCCTGAAGGGTGTGAGACCAGCTGCAAACAGCCATCATCCCTTCATCCAGGCTGGCCAGGCACCCCAGTGGGGACCCCCACCCTGATCCGGGACACCCTTCAGGGCAAACCAGCCTGCCCCCAGGCCTCTATCCTATATAGTAAAAGGGTAATATGCCTCCCAGCACCGGGATCAGTGGAGCCGCGAGGCCTCCTGGCACCAGATCAGCGTGACAGGGGGCAGCGCCCAACCCCCTGATTGGCCCTGCTCTGTGCGTGACAGGGGGTGGGCTGCAACCTCCCCATCGACCCTGCCTTGAGTGTAACGGGGCGGTGCCCCAACCCCCCAATCGGCCCTACCCTGAGCGTGACTGAGGGTGGCATCGCAACCTCCCAATCCACCCTGCTCTGTGCATGACACGGGGCGGTGCCCCAACTCCCCAACCAGCCCTGCTCTGAGCCCGACCAGGGGCTGCACATAGGGATTGGGCCTGCCCTCTGCCACCCAGGAGCAGGCCTAAGCCAGCAGGTCGTTACCTCCCGAGGGGTCCCAGACTGCGAGAGGGCACAGGCCGGGCTGAGGGACCCCCCCTTTCCCCCTCGAGTGCACAAATTTTTGTGCACCGGGCCTCTAGTCTATATATATTAAAGGATAATATGCAGAGTGTCCCCTAGGGAGTTTGACGGGAGACTGGGAGTTCTATCACTCACTATGACGTGTACTGACCACCAGGGTGCAGTGCAGAACGAAGGAAGGCCCCAGCCGGCAACTGGGGAAGGGAGGCCCCTACCAGCAGCCAAAAGGCCCTGATCCGCCCTGATCGCCAGCCAGGCCTACTCATGCATTAATGTCGTGCACTGGGCCTCTAGTCAATTATATTTATTTCCATGATGTTGGTACTGTTCCTCTTCATACACTTTCTTTGTTGCAACAGCCCAAAAGACATATTCAGAATTACTCTTGTGATGTGTATATTTTAAGAACCACAGTCTCTGTGTTATCTCCACTGAGTTCTCTGTTCTCTTCTTATATCAACATTTGGGAATCATTTTTTCTCATGTAAATTTTAATTTGGCTTTCTTTTTTTAAATATATTTTTTTATTGATTTCAGAGAGGAAGAGAGAGGGAGAGATAGAAACATCAGTGATGAGAATCATTGATTGGCTGCCTACTGCATACCCCACACTGGGGATCGAGCCCACAACCCAGGCATGTGCCCTGACTGGGAATCAAACAGTGATCTCCTGGTTCATAGGTCAATGCTCAACCACTGAGCCAAACCAGGGCTGAATTTGGCTTTCTTGAAAATGTATCAGTTCCCTTCACTCCATTAATTTATATTTGTTCCCCAAATAAATTGTGCTTTTCTTATATAAAAGGTGCTCGTGGTGGCCTTTGACAATGAACCTTCATACTGCCCTCTGTTGCCTTTGTAAACACATCTTCATTTTAGAATTCAACTAAAATTGACGGTCCCTTTTTCTTCTATATATATCACATGTTTCATAATGGTAATGAACCATAGCACATGTTGCAGCCCTTTGAGACAATATTGGGGAAGTGGATAAAAACATCAGTTTGTTCAAATTCTCTACAGTTTTCTCTTTCTTATTTGCCTATGAAAAGCTCCCATTCATTTTTAGATAAACTTATTTTTATTCCCAGGAATTCATTACATTGCCAGTACATTTATATATGTGATATTCATTTCAGACAACCGAAAAAGAAATGAGGGCTTTCTCTAGTCTGTTTTCTAATTTAGATCACCTGTTTACTATATGAGTAAAGTTAGGAAATTGATGTTGAAACCAAGAAAACCTTTGTGAATTAGAGTTGAAAATGGTAGTAAATGAAGCCATCACCCTGTCTGCATGGATGTTTTTGGCCAACTGGGAAAAGGCAGTGGCTCATCGGGCTTTTATTTCGGAGCCCTGAGGATGAGTGCTATGAACAGCAAGGGGACTCTGTCCGCTCTTACTGAACTCCTCAGTCTGGGGTACTTATGCTTTTTGGTTTATGTCACTGCTGATTTACCATTTCTTTTTCATTTATAGTGCTTATCTTCCACTTCACAAAATTGCGTTTATTTGCAGTCCCTCGTTTGAAAAACTCGGGCATATCCAAATAATAGCTCAGCCAATATAAACTGACATTTCTTATTTTGAAAGGCAGTTTCCTTGTGGCAGAAACTGTGGATGTCAAATTAGTCCTAATTAGCCCATTATTTCTTAGGCTAAATGTCCCAGAGAGTTTTCCAAGATCCCCTAACTAGTAGGATTTCCCTTTGATCTTACAGATCTTCTTTCTGTCCACATTTTGCCAATACTTCTTTCTAGTCCTTTCTGCACTACTTCCACCTGAAAACAAATGGATGCTAAAAGTTTTGAGGACTGGAAGACTGATGCTTACGCAGTTTCAGGTTCATTTGATGTTTATCACAGCCAGACGGGAGTGTCCTTGAAAGTCCATGTTTGATCAACTGCCTAATCAGCTACATTCTTCACCACTGTTCTGCAGCAATTTCTCAGATGGTAACAGAGGGTCAGGACAGTTTTAAGAGTTTCTAAAGTTTGGCTCTGAATCATAAATTAAGATTTGATAGACTTCTTTCTTTCCAGTCATTTAGTAAACTTCCCTTGTTCAGGAGAAAGGAGACACTATAAACCCGTGAAATTTTGCTACAGTGTAAGAGCCTAAGGAACAAACAACACCACGGTGCTTCAGGAAGTTCATGGTTTTGGTGTGTGTATATATATATATGATGCTTAATTCTGTAGATTTCTGTAGATAATATCTGTTTGGTAAAGGAATTTTTCTATTTTCCCTTTCTGGTATGAAATCTATACCTACCCCATCCTTTTTTAGAATGAGAGATGTTATATTAGAGAAGTTTTGGCCTGGCTTTTCTCCCTGCTCCACCTTCCCTGACATCATTCACCTCAGTCATTGTCCCCAGTGAAGGGGATCATTGGTGCAGATGATCCAAATCCCCAGCTAATCCTCTCAGTGGGGTGGGGTCACAGGCCCACCACTTGGGGCCACAGTTCTCATCACACCTGGGGCATGACCATGGCTTCCCGGCATTGAGGACAGTGCGTAGACAGTGGGGAGTAACGCCCAAAGCAAGAGGATAATCTGCAAGGCAAACAGTCCCACAAGGATCATCAGGAGCCCCTGACCCAGACAACAAAAAGGGGCACTGGAGCTTTTCTCCCGGAGTCTCAAGAGCTTACCCTCTTGCCCTAGAACTCAGAGACAGAGTGTTATTCTGATGGCCCAGGGCAAGGCCAGCCAAAAACAAACAAACAAAAAAACCACATGTGATTGTAATACAAATGGCCGTAGGTCCTACAGTAAAGGAAAGGATTGTTCTGTTCAACCACAGGTACTGCCAGGGAGACAGTCATCCAGGATCCTACAGCATTGCACCCTATCCAGTTCTGGGTTCTGCTAACAGGGAAACTTTGGGATGCCAGTAATTAATATGCAACTACCTCTTGATTCAGTTCTCAGGTTTTTCAGAACCTGGTTCTTTGAATCTGAGTTTAAATACATTACAGCCAAGAGGTACCAGCCAGCACCATTGTTATTTCAAAGTCTGTCAGTCAAATTGGTCACTGGGAGCCATCATTCTATTTCAAAATGTCAGGGAGCTCGTTGAAGGTTTATACCTACAGGAAGGAATCATGAGCTTAGAAACAAAGAAAAGAATTTTGTTTTTCTCCAGATGGTACTTTTCAGAATCTCAGTAGCCAAATTGTATCTTAAAATGAGCTTTTGGGGAGGTGGGATAATGAATTTACCTGATACATATTACCTGATTTTTAACTTATTTTAATATGATTCCCCATTTTGAAAAACAGGTTAATTTATTTTATATTATTTTTTTAACTTTAAAGCAACTCTTAAACTAAAGGGTCTGCCAATATCTGATAGGAGATGACCTGGGATTCTTGCTGTCTTCTCCTTTCCTTTGAAGGGGAAAGCATTCAAGTTAAATACTTCCACATTTTAAACCCATGTGTTTTTAAACAAATAAAAGAGGGGGGGAAATGAACAGATTTGCAGATGAGCTCCCTGAGGAGAAAGTATGTAGAATACATATTGGGAGTTGGGATCTGCCCTGAGCCCTTTATAGAGGAGCTCATTTAATCTTCTAATCCTAAAATGATAATAAAATCAGATGAGGAAACTGCAAGGCAGAGGCGTTCAGGGACTTACCCCAGACCCCTGTGCTGTCATGCCCCTGTGCCCAGCGTAGTGGCTGCAGAATGACTAAGTGCCCTCGGAGATGGCATACAGTGCAGAGACTACACCAACCTTGTGGTTCAGATGCATGCTGTTGCTATGCATCTGTGTTTACTGTTACCCATCTCTACCTAGAGCCAATAAACAGAAGTCAAAGAACTGGGGTGAGCCCCAGGAACTGGGCTTCTCCCACAGTGTCCTCCCATATTTTGCTTCAAATGAAGTTTAGAGCAGGGCCTGTCAGACTGTCTGGAAGCTATTTGTTGACTCTGTTAGAGCTGATGTGTGCTGTCAATTCTGGCTCACAGGTGCAGCATAAACTCAGTTCCTCTCTCCCCCTCCATGAGCTGAAAAGATGGGACTGCTATTGACTTGTGCTGGGGAGAAAAGCTAAGTCCACCTCACTGTCTAAGCAGATTCAGGTGTTTCTCAAGTGGCTTGTTTGTGGAGGTTCACCCTAAGCCTGCTGGATGGCCAGGCTGAGTCATCATAATCATTGAAGCTACTTAATACCCCGAGCTGGGACATCAGCCTGTGATAATTGAATAGCACATGGGCTTTAAGTGCACATCCCTTATAAAATTTTAAAGCTTGCTGGATTTTATTAGAATATTTGAACCAGACTGAGTATATTACATTTATGAGTCCAACTGATGCAGGACCATAATTATTCAACACAATATGCTTATGTCATTAAACTCATAAAGAAGATTCTCTGAGTCACTGTAATGAATAGTTTTGATTCTGTAATCACAGACTAACATTTCACCCTGATGAGTTTTAACTGGGAGCTCGCAAAATTTTCTATAACATCAAGACTTAAATGCTGTATTTTGCATGATGACTACTTCAAGTATTTACTTTAAAACCTAGGATAGATAGAAAAGTACCTGCTAAGACAGAATTATTCATTAGAAATACGAAAAAGGTTGGAAGAGGTTGGCATGAAGTAGAATAGGACTGTAATTGATGACTGGTCATAAATTATAAATAAAAACCAAAGAAAGATTGTTTCATTCTACTTTGACTAATTTCATTTATTCCCTCATCTCTTACCTTATTCTCAAACACATGTATTTTGTATATTACTGTGTGATAAACTACTTCAAAACTTGTGCCTTTAAAGCAACAACCATTTGATTGGTATGGATTCACTGGTTCTGGAATTTGGGCAGGGCTCAGCTGGGTGGTTCATTTTTCCAGGTGGTGTCAGGTCAGGCCATTTGTATGGCTGCATTCTGATCCTGCCTTCACTGAGGACTGGGCCCAGCTGGGGCGCCAGAATCTGCAAGGCCATTTCTTCACTCTCAGCACTATCTCCAGTGTATTCCCTTGGTTAAAACATGTAATGGGCTCCAACCTGAAGGCTTGGTAGTACTCAAATGGTCCAAGAGAAGAGAGGTTCCCCAGGGCACGGGACAGAACCCCAGTTGTGAGAAATGGTACAGAGCTGCTGACTCAGTGAGCAGTGCATTCCAGGAGTGCACACCCTACTCTGAATGGGCCACACATGGTACCCAGGCCAGCCCGAAACTCTGCTTCCCCACCGTGAGGCTTTGTACATGCTGTCGCTACTGCCTTGAACAGATCTCTTCTAGTATCTTTCTCTAATACCTTCACCTCTTACTTTTTACTCACCCCTCAGGTCTTAGCATAAATGTCACCAATTGCCAGGACTGGGCTGTATGTCTTCTTTCTGTGTGCTCCAAAGCACTTCATTCTGTTTTCTTAAAGCCATACTAGAGGCCCAGTGCACGACATTTGTGCACTTTGGGGGAGGAGGGTTCCCCCAGCCCGGCCTGCACCCTTTTGCAGTCTGGGAGCCATGGGGGGGGCGGGGGGGGGGGGGTAGAGAGATAGTCGGCAGTCGGACATTTTTAGCGCTGCCTCGGAGCAGGGAGAGGCTCCTGCCACCACCGGTGCCAGCCATCAGCTCGACTTGTGGCTGAGTGGTGCTCCCCCTGTGGGAGCACACTGACCACCAGGGAAAAGCTCCTGCATTGAGTGGCTGCCCCCTGGTGGTCAGTATGCATCATAGTGACTGGTAGTTCCACGGTTCGGTCAATTTGCATATTAGCCTTTTATTATATAGGATTTTAATTGCTGCTTCACCTGTCCACTCTGAAAGGCTTGCAGGTTTCTTAGGACAAGAACTGGTCTTATTCACCACTTAATTCCTAGCAGCACGAGCATGTAGCTCTCAATAAATAGTTGCTGGGTGAAGGAATAAAGCCTGAAGAAAGAGGAGTCAACAAAGACCAAACCTTTATCCAGTCCTTAAAAAATAAGTAGGATTTAGATGCTGGAAGCAAAGCACCAATAAGAACGATCCTGAACAGTGGGCCAGCCCAGGCTCCTGGTCAGGGCAGGCACTGTCTGTTTTATTCAACAGCTGACACCCAGTGCCTGGCACACTGCTTCCTGTAGAGCAGGTGTGCAGTAACTATGTTCTGGATAAAAGAACTGCTTGAATCAAACTGTCCTTATTTATCCTGGCCAGGTATTGATTAAAGCAATGGTTCTCAACCTTGGCTGCACATTAGAATCACCTGGGAATCTTTTTAAAATCCTGATTTCTGGGCCTCATCCTCCGGAAATTCTGTTTCTTTGTTACTAATGTTGTGGCCCCACCCCATAACAAAGAAACAGAATTTCCAGAGGATGAGGCCCAGAAATCAGGATTTTAAAAAGATTCCCAGGTGATTCTAATGTGCAGCCAAAGTTGAGAACCACTGGATTAGAGCATCATCCCAATACCGCAAACTGTCCTAATTTCATCAGAGTGTGTAGGATGTTTTGGGCATGTTGGGAAAGCAATCCAGTATGTCTGATCCAGTGGAGACAAGTTTTAGGATAGCCAGAGAGAGAGGTGTTCAGACTAGAATTTATGAGAGTTTATCATGAGGAAGACTAGACCAGGTGAATAATATTGATTCCACTGGGTTGACTCGTGACATCTGGCTAGTAGTGACCAGACCTCTCTCAAGTCTAGAAATATCCTAGTGTGTCCTTACCCAGACCTGATCTGTCTTCAGAGCCCATCAGCCGATGATGAATTTTTCTAGGGCTTCAAGGTAAATGAAACCTCTAAGTCCTATGAGACTGATAGTTGTCTTTAAGCTGCCACTTGTGGCTAATGACTTCTGGAAATGAAGAATGCCATTGAACTGTCTTCCCTGTTAATATGTCACAATGGAAAGGTGGATAAAGCCCTATTATATTTTTAAAGACCATTACAATTTTAATTTCAATAATTTTAAATTACATTGAGGATTTATGTTAAAATTTTGAAAAATAATGAGGGCTCCACAACAATGAGATGGCTGGGAAAATCATTAGAATGACACAACTAGTGTGATATATTGCACATGAAATAAGCAGTAGGCTGCAGTTGTAGTCATGAGCCCTATTAAAATTGAAACTTTTAACATAAGACGGCCATGATTTTATCCCCCTGCTAATTAAAATGGAAGGAAGGGGGCCAAAAGATAAAAAGGTAAGGTCTTTCAAACGTTTCTGAGGCTCTATTCGCATAGCCACATCTTCTAGACCAGGGGTGGGCAAACTTTTTGACTCGAGGGCCACAATGGGTTCTTAAACTGGACCGGAGGGCCGGAACAAAAGCATGGATGGAGTGTTTGTGTGAACTAATATAAATTCAAAGTAAACATCATTATATAAAAGGGTATGGTCTTTTTTTTTTTTTTTTTTTTTTTTTTTTTTTTAGTTTTATTCATTTCAAACGGGCCAGATTTGGCCCGCGGGCCGTAGTTTGCCCACGGCTGTTCTAGACCCACACACAGTGGTTGACTGAATTCAGGGTAAATTCTGAGAGCCTACATGAGCATGGTATGGACAAGTTCAGGAACAAGGGCTGCCTTTACATTTACACATTACAATTCATGCTGAAAGGATTGCACTATGAGAATTATCTTAGGCCCTTCTCCTGATTGAGGAGCCAGTCATTTTGTCAGTCTCTTATGGTCTGACCTTGGCTAAGTTGCTGCCTCTTGGGATCTCAGTTTCTTCATCTGCAAACAAAGGATACCCATACCTGTCCTCCTCCTCAGCATGTCAGAGCTCATATAAGCTCATGAACTAGGAAATGCTTTGTGCAAAGTGTTTGCAAACCCAAATCCGGATTAAAGCCCCCCATGCTCTCCTTCAAGTCCAGCTGTTCCCCACACAGAGCCCTCCACATACTGTCCTTGCTCCTTGTTCCCACTGTCTGCTGGTTTTAGACACTATTCTTCCTCCCTCCTTTCCAGACCCTAGACCTGAAAGGAAATGACCGCAAGATGGGAAGGGCCACGCCATTTAATGCCCCGTGGATCTCACAGGGTGTTTGCCGGGATGGACTATAGAGCATGTGACCAGTCCCTATGATCAGACTAGAATTTCATCTAGAAGTCCCCGAGGTGAAAAGCACCCAGCAGAGGTGCTGTAAAGGCCAGCTTTTACCAAGGCTGTTCCAGTAACTTAAGTACTTGTCCTGTCAGCCAGAGCTGAAACAGAAATTGTGTTGTAGGTCACACATGATGAAACATGTTAACATAATGACCTTCATCAAGGGTGCCTAAAATGAAATAGCATGTACCAGCACATTATATTCCATTTTTTTTCCCTAATACAGTGTATTGATTGAGGTACTAGGCTAAAACTCTAAAATAATCAACTAAATTCTGGCTGAATTACACTGTGAGGAGTGTGTCTCAACTTTTAGAATTCAGTAACACAGCTAATAGATCATATTAGCCTCTGTTTTGGTTCAAAAGATTAATAATGTTTATTTTTTAAAATATGTTTTTATTGACTTTTAGAAAGAGAGGAAGGGAAAGGGATAGAGAGATTGAAACATTGATGAGAGAGGAGCATCATTGATCAGCTGTCTCCTGTACACCCCCCACTAGAGATTACTTAACCTCCTAGACCTCAGTTTCTTTTCTAGAAGATGAAGATAAGCGTGGTCCCTCCTAAGTTGTTGTGGTAATTGAATGAGATATGCCATTACAAGTTTTCACTCTGTCCAGAACTTTGCAAGCCCTTGATAAATGGCCTTTTCATAAGAGTAATGAGATGACTGGTCACCCTGGGGTGTGCATGCAGAAGACGGTGCTAAGGGAATACTCAGAGGAGTCTTGGCAGGTAAGAGTTAAAGGGGGAAAACGTGCCACTTTGGAAAGCAGGGATCATGAGCCTGTTAGGGAGTGTCTGACAATCTGTATGGCCCTCATCCTCCCATTGGTCTCTCTAGGCCTCCTCTTTAACAACTCATAGTCCCTACAAGATTTTTTCTGTGTTGAAGGGATTTTAAAGACACATGTCAGTTTAATGCTTTGGGAAAGACCCATGGACCCATCTCTCCCTGTTACTTCTACGCCCTGCTCAGTGGAACCTGCATATATTGAACTACAATAAGCTCACAGCCTGTAGAAGAAAGGACTTTATGACCACAGGGTACATAGCATCAATACGGAAATACGCCCTTAAAGATTAGCCATCTAAATTTGACTTCTTGCAAGTATTGATAAGAAAAAACCATATACTTCACTGTTGGTCCACGTGGCAAAATTAAATAACCTACATAAATGTCTAATATATTTCTTATTCTTAAATCTTTTTACCAATTTGATAAATAAACAACTCACGGACATTCATTTTGCTAGTTCCTTCCCTCCCCTGTGTCTCCTATCCTTCCTATCCCCTCTACCCCAGCCCTTCCTCTCTTGCCCTCCACTGCCAGCCACCCATCTCCTGTGGCCCCTGATCCTCTTGGCCCCTCCTTTCCCTCCATCATTCCCACTCCCACAGACCCTCTCCCAGACTCCTTGCTCTGCTGCTCTGTTTCCCGATTTGCAATGCTGTTGAAAGAGGATTTGTTTTCCTCTGACTCTCATCCTTCAAGTGTCTGAGGCAGGGCTGATATGTCGCACAGCCCCAGCAGGTGCGACCTCTGTTCATGGTGGCCCAGATCCAGGTGTTTAATAGAGTCAGGTGTGACACCCATCACCAGGCTGGGCGGGCTTTGCAGGCCTTCTATGGTCCCTAATGGCTACAGATACTTAAATGTGCCTGCTGTTGTTTGTGGGCGCGGCTACAGTGTTTTGGCCAGGTTCAAGCCTCAGACTAATGAAAGGACAGGGTCCTCTCATTGCCACGTGCAAGTCCCAGCTGGAGGGCAGGGCCCTCCCAGCACAATCATAGCCAACAGCTGTGGTTGTAAGCTTGAACCTATGGTCTGAACACGTGGCCCCACGTGCCTTGTGATAGAGTTCGGGTGCATGCAGTTAAGTGAGGATGAAACTCACGAGAATGCTGTAAACAACTTGATCACGCCCCTACTTTGCCTCGTGGCATCTGCTATAAAATAAAGACACGGCTTGTGGGCGCTGGCGCTGTCTCCTCATCAGGGAGCAGCGTCCCATCGAGACCCAGCTTTCATTCTCTTATCTGTCTTTCCTTAATCCTTTCACCCCCCCCTCCCCGCCCCCACTCAGTTTACCTTTGGCTGCAACAGTTGTTCTTTTTTTTTTTAAGGGAGAAAAATGCCATGTGAAAGAAACAGAAATTGGATATTGGATTTTACAAACTCTTTTCTTACTTTGCCCTTATAACCAACCCTGATAAGTCACTTAAATTCCTAATGTTCTTCGAGTTTTGTAATGATCCTTTATACAGTGTGCTGCCCTGGGGATACCGTGTGGCACCTGGACTTATGTTTCACATACCAGGCTGAGTGGGATGTGCTTTGTGCACAGTAAAGGGAGGGCTTGGGCAAGAACTTTAATCTTCTCCCTTCAGCTATATATGCCGTGGAAAACTTTGTGAGAACAGGCAGCAAAAATTAAGTAAATATGTGTCTATATAAGTAAGCGGTTTATATATAACTAGAGGCCCGGTGCACAGAAATTTGTGCACTTTGGGGAGGGGGGGTCCCTCAGCCTGGCCTGTGCCCTCTCGCAGTCTGGGACCCCTCAGGGGATGACCACCTGCTGGCTTAGGCCTGCTCCCTGGGGGGATTGGGCCTAAGCTGGCAGTCAGACATCCCTCTGGCAGCCCGGGAGCCCTCGGGGGGTGTCCACTTGCCAGCGGGGAGCAGGCCTAAGCTGCAGTCGGACATCCTTAGTGCTGCTGAGGAGGCGGGAGAGGCTCCCGCCACCACCGCTGTACTGGCAGCCATCAGCCTGGCTTGTGGCTGAGCAGAGCTCCCCCTGTGGGAGCACACTGACCACCAGGGGGCAGCTCCTGCATTAAGCATCTGCCCCCTGGTGGTCAGTGTGTGTCATAGTGACCAGTCATTCCCAGTCGTTCTGCTGTTAGGGTCAATTTGCATATTACTCTTTTATTATATAGGAGTGCCTGGCCAGCCTGGGTGAGGGGCTGATGACTGTTTGCAGGCTGGCCACAACCCCTTCAGAGTGGGGGTCCCCCCTGTGGTGCCTGGCCAACCTGTGTGAGGGGCTTATGGTTGTTTGCAAGCTGGCCACAGCCTCTTCAGGGTAGGGGTTCCCCCTGGGGTGCTTGGCCAGCCTGGGTGAGAGGCTGATGGCTGTTTGCAGGCTAGCCACAGCACCTTCAGTGTGGGGGGTTCCCACTGGGGTGCCTGGCCATCCTGAGTGAGGGGCTGAGGGCCATTTGCAGGCTGGCCACAGCCCCTTCAGGGTGAGGGGGGGTCCCGCTGAGGTGCCTAGCCAGTCTGGGTGAGGGGCTGAGGGCCATTTTTAGGCTGTCTAAGCCCCCCAACGGGAACCCTCACCCCATGTGGGTGTGGCCATCCTGGGTGAGGGCTGATGGCTGTTTGCAGACTGGCCACGGCCCCTAGCCACCCAGGCTCCCAGTGGAGGCTGGCTAGAAGCAGGTATCTGGGATTTATTTGTCTTCTATAATTGAAACTTTGTTGCCATGAGCGGAGGCCACAGCCGGCTCAGGACAGGCAGGAAGCTTGGCTTCCTCCATCGCCCGGGCAACCAAGCTTCCTGCTTGCTCCAGCTCCGTGGCCTCTGGCCGCCATCTTGGTTGGGTTATTTTGCATATAGTGTCTCTGATTGGCTGATGGGCCTGGCTTGGGGTGTAGTGAAGGTATGGTCAATTAGCATCTTTGTCTTTTATTCGTGTAGATTACCATGTATATTGAGTATCTCGAATAATAAAAGTGTAATATGCTGACTAGACCGGACGTCCTTCCGGACGACTTACCAGATGAAGCCAGGGCTGCGAGGGAAGCCCAGGTCCCAGAGGGAAGCCGGTGCCAGCAGCCAGGGGAAGGAAGGCCTACTCTTGCATGAGTTTCGTGCATTAGGCCTCTGGGATAAAATAGAGTACTAGTACATTGGCTGATCTTGGATTGAGCCCAAAACCCTAAGGTTTTTTGGGGTGTGATTTTTGAGGGATAGTAATAAACTTGACTCACCAGCCACCATTATATGAAGTAGATTTCGTTATTTAAGAAGAGCTCAGACAAAAGAACCAAATCAGCTATGGTTGTATGCCCTCCTGCTAAAGTTAGTCAGTGGGATGTTCGCACTGGAATACCATATAGCAGGGATAGTGAACAATGTACAGCTACGCCAAACAGTGTGCGTGAATCTCACAAACATTGTAAGCAGTGGAAGCCAGGCACAAAGCGTACATGGTGTGAGTCCATCGATATGAAGTTCAAACACTGGTGAAACCAATGGAAGGTGCCAGACATCAGGATAGCAGTTACACTTGAGGGAGGGTGAGGAGGCCAGTGTGCCAGGGATGATGGGGGATTACAGAGGAAAATGAGATGCTGTCTGTGACCTCCACACCCTTCTGGAATTTCAGTTCTGCCTTCTGTCCCCAGCCCTAGACCTAGTGCTTTGTCTTTGTCATTCCCCAGAAAGAGTTTGCCCAGCCCATTTCAAGCATGTGGCTCTGGACACGGCCAACCACGCATGCCTCACCTAACACACGTTAGAGCACTTTGAGGTTAGGCAGAGAATACATCCTACTTGGAGCATATCTTTGAGCAAGGAAGCAGTCAGTATTAAGGAAGCCAAGGCTGCTGAATTACACAAAGCAAAGAAAAAACTCTCTGTAATGTTTACAAGGGAGGCAGATCCTTCCTTCTGGAGTTTTCATCGAGGCATGCTAATGAGCTCATTTAAAGAAAAAGGCATTACCTGCAGCTGGTTTACTGTTCCCTTCCGGTGGTGGTGCCCTTCGTAGGGAAGGTGTCTCCAATACTTTCTCTTTTTCTTTTATTTATATTGTTAACTTCCACTTCTCTCTTCATCATACCCTCCAGGTTTTATTGGCCCTTTAAGGGACCCCTGCTCTGGGAACTAATTATGACAAATGTTGAGACAGCATCTGTTCCCAGTTTTCAATTCCTTCTATTCTGTTAGAATTCATTTTGAAGGTGGCTTTGCCAGAGCATTAGTCTGCAGTTAATGTAACCTGCAGGGGCCTGACGCAGGAGCTGGGGACTGCGGAGGAGCTACCGGTACTGAAGCTACACCTGGGTAGCATCCCAGGTCTCCTCACGCTTTAAACTGCTCCTCATCTTCCTCCTCAATCATTTCACTCCTCCCCTTCCAAAAGCAGTCAGTTGTGCACCTGCATTTCATTGCAAGCATTGGCTCGTCAGGTGTGGGCAGTGTTATTGACTAGAAAGGATGTTGGATGGAATTCGGGTTCCTCTAAAGTGGATATTCACTCTCAGCTTCCCTCCCCCAGAAAAACTGAGGTCAGGTTCCCGTTTACCTCTGATGCAAATAAGTACTGGAGTAAGGTCTTTATTTTTTAGCAGTTGGTTTTGGCACCTTCTTACCTTAACCTGATGGCTGTTTCAAGAACCTTTCAGGAGAGAAATTACAGTGAGACCAGTACGTTAGGATGCTGAACGGTAAACAGAGTCTGAGTTAAAACACTCCTACTCTCTTGACTACTAGCCTTGCTCACTTTCCTTACAACAGTTTCCTCACCTGACAATTGGTATTACAGTAATAAAAAGAGGTAATTCCAGGCACAGTAGGATGATACCATAGGATTAGGTGACTTAAAAACATTTGGGGGGCAGTACACATGTTTATCTTGCTTTGGTGGTGGTTTCACGGGTGTACATATGTCAGGACTCATCAGTTTGCACGTTTGAAAACCGTGCAGGTCTTGTGAGCCAGTTATACTTGCATAAAGCCTAAAAGAACAGATGTGGGAAGATTTTTAGAAACTATAAGTTACTATACAAATGTTAATTATTAGTCATCCTTATTATTGTTTTTTGTCTGTTTTTTTTATAAGTGCAGCAAGGATAGTTATTGAGCATAAGGGCTCTTTTTAAAAAAATATTTGTATTGATTTTTAGAGAGGGGGGAGAGGGAAGGGAAGGGAGAGAGAGAAACATCTAGCTGGGAGTGCAACATCATCGGCTGCCTCCTGCACATGCCCCCACCGGGACCAAGCCTACAACCCGGGCTTGGGAATCGAACAGGCAATCGTTTGGTGCATGGGACTATGTCCAACCAACTGAACCACACTGGCCCAGGGCATCCTTGTTATTCTTTGTAAGAGGGTAGCTAACAAATTTTCCTTAAGCGAAGTGTCTTCTTTCAGAAATAAATTTTAGGTTGGCAGTTCACAGAGGTAGCTGAATTCAACTTACTCTGACAAGGTTTCTCAACTGGGGCACTATTGACTTTTGGAGCCCAAGGAGTCTGTTCTGTGCGTTGTAAGATGTTAGTCTCATCCCTGCCCTTCCCCCACTCCTCCCCCCCCCCACCCCCACCCCGTGACAATAAAAGTGTCTGCAGACACCCTGCTTCTCTTCTGGGGCAATTCACTGGGGTAGGCCTAGGCCATGTTGCTTAGACACATTCTTTCTGTTACTCAAAGTCTGTAATTATTATGTTTAATCTCTAAGTTTGTGACAGGACTGTTTATATTTTTTAAACAAACTGAGACAGTAATAAAGGGTTAGCCTCTTCCCCTTTCCTCCCACCCCCACCATCTGCCTCTGTTTTCTGTTGTGGATAAGATTTGCCTGACCTGAAATATTGTAACTGTTTTTGGTGTCCTCTTTTCCTTTAATGCCTCCTGCCAGCACCCACACCTGATTCCATCCCCAGCAGCTCCGGAGAAAAAGGGCCCAGAGCAATTAATCATAGTCAGAATTTCTTTTCATGGATGATTACAAGATTTGCAAAATGATCTGTAAATATTAGGAGGGATTGACCGTCTAGCCCCGAGTACTTCTTTTCCTTATTTATTAGAAGGATCCAAGGCACGTGCTGACTGTCCCGTTTAAAATCCCAGGCAGCAGCACAGTTAGCATTGTATAGATGGCTCGCTTTCCCCCCCTTTTAATCATCTGCCTACTTAATGAGTAAGTCGGGGGAAATTATTCTAAAAAAGAAAAAGATATTAACTAGTGACAGTGTTGCTGGCGCCTCTGGATGTGTCTGCAGTGAGGCCTGAGGCTGTTGCTGTGAATCCGCTCTGAGCCAGGCCCGCCCCCTGCATAAGGGATGTCATGGCTCCGTGTCCTCGTGGCCCGATGACAGCAGAGGCAGCCAAGGACATTTCCCAGGTGCAGTGTCTAATGACGGCGACAGCTGGATGGGAAGTTGTCTCTGGACATTTCTACTCCCAACAACGTCCTGACCAGGTTTTTAACTCTTGTCTCTTCCCCAGAAATACCTCAGGGACTTTTTCAGCGTGATGCTCCAATCAGCCACGTCCCCCCTACACATCAACAAAGTGGGGCTGACGCTTTCGAAGCACACCATTTGTGAGTTCTCGCCATTCTTCAAGAAAGGAGTCTTTGACTACAGCAGCCATGGGACCGGGTAGAGCTGGGGGTGACAGGACAGCGGAACCACCACTGCAGTGCCTTCTCGTCAAAGCGGGCCTTCGGGTGCGGGGCAGCCTCCCCGGCAGGGTCGGGCCTGCCTCCCGCCTCCTCTCCAGTCGTACCCAGTGCCTGAGCGTAGGGCTGGCGTGCTTTGCTTGCGCATGGTGTCTCTGACGGGTAACCGTTACTGTCCCATTGTGGTTGAATCGTGGCCTTTTCCCCATAGTGCTTCCTTCTCCTGCGGTGAGATGGACATGGCTTGAATACCTTGGGTTCTCTGAGACAAGCCAACATGGGACCTCCCAAAGTGAGTGGCTCACCAGACTGCCCTTAAATGACTTTCATCTGGTCTGAGTCAGAATTTTTGTATAATACCTAAACACTGATGTTTACACAGAATTTCAAATTCTGCAAAAGGGATTTTCAGTCCAATCACGACTGGAGTCTTCCATGCCTGACAAACTGGATGTAGGTGACGTCACTTAAAGCTTCTATAAACCCATACAAATAGGATACTTGCTTCATCTTGAATATTCATGAATTTTTTCCCAAATGTAAATGGCTACTGTGCATTCTCAAGCTTCCTCCACTAATCACAAAATGCATAGCTGAAGGCATATTTTTAAACATAATTTTGTTCACATTTTTGTCATAAAATCTACTGGATCTTTAGCTGGAAACCTAGAATTTGCGGTAGCTGATTAATGATCCCTAAATTACTCAGGACTTAATGTAGCATTGCACATTTATGTACAGTAAAACTGCTTTGCTTTACTAAAGAGAAAAATGTAAGTAGAAAAATATATATATGTGGAATATATTGAACTGTATATAATTTTACCTACAGATTTATATATGTACACACTCCTGTACAATAGTTTTATCAAAGTATATAATCATTCACATAAATTTATTAAAGGTATTTGCTTTTCAAAATTTAAATGGAGCTGCTGTCAATATTAAATGAAGTTATGGAATGTATTATGTAGCTCAGTTTATTTTAAGTTTGCAACATGATCATTTTTACAGGTCTGTTTAAAAACTTACCTAAGGTGCCTGGGAAAATACATAACATACAACAATTCAGTGTCTGTGTTGCAGAAGATGCAGTTATAATAATGATTGAAGTCACAAATGAATGGGTAACAAAACATGTTTACATTCAGTCTTCTAGAATATGCCTGCAAAACAGAGCTCTCCAACTTGAAAAATATATTTAAAGATGCGATTATCCTGACAAGGGGGAAACTATTATTGCACTAATTAGATATCGTAGCTTAGCATGGAAAAAATGAAAAAATGTTTTAATTGCTATGGAAAGACTAGCTTTTGTCTGCAGTTGGGATTACAGGCATAGGTTTAGGGGCAATTTCTACTAGAGAATGTAAACCTAGAGATTAAAGGGTAAAAGCTGGGAGATAGTAATTAACCACAGGTCATTTATTCAAAAGTAATCAAAGATTGTCCCTCATTTGCTGAGTAAACTGGAGGGTTTTTGTTTTCTCAACTGGCCAGATAATCGACCTCCTGCCCTTTTGGACCTGCTCTGAGGCCAGGCTTATGGCAAGCATTTCATTAAAATTACACAGGGTACAACAATAACTCGGCAAGAATAAATAGACATGTTTTTGCGATGTTTAGGAATCAGAAGATGCCCATCTTAAGTAATTAGTGTTGAGTTTAGAGTTCAAGTCTGGCTGGCTCAGGGTTAGGCCAGTTATAAGTGAGCCATTTCACGCCTCTAAGCCTCGGTCTCCATCTGAAAACGAAGCTGTGGTATCAGATGATCCGTGGGTTCCATCCCATCCCATGGGTACAGCCGAGGCAGTAACCACATCAGTGGGGACTGTGCTTCAGTCACAGGGACTGTAACTTGCTTCAGTTACAGGTGTGTGGGTGTGAAATGCAAACTCTAACCGGCCTTGAAGGCAGCTTATTTAATCTGAATAAAACATGAGGGCATCGCAAAAAGCCACTGAAAAGTTTCATCTAAACCAGCAATGGAATCCCTTCTGGAATACAGATAAGACAGATGACAGAGTCAGGATGACAAACTCAAAGCTTCGATAATTTGGATTCGAAGAATTAAAAGAAAATTAGTAAACATGTATTTTATTACTTGCAGGTGCCTCAAATAAGAAAGGTTAAGCCGACCATGTTCAGCACTTCAGACTGAGGTGCCATAGTCAGTTGGACAATCCTAAGGAACGTAAACCGAATTCTTTCAGTGGTTTTAGCACGTCCTGCCAGTTGTTGCTTACATATTAAAATGTGTGCACCAAATTTGTTTATCACCACAAGTGGTATAGCAACCTCCAGCCTGGCTCTCACACAGACCACTCTGATTCTGAAATTAGACTAAAATTCCCCCTTGTGATTAAGGAATAACCAAGTCCTGCATGGACACCTAGAAGATCCTCTGGCCCATAATGTAGAGATGCTTTCAAGATTCATGAGCAGGGTACGCAGGCCCCGGGCCACTTCTGTTTGTACTCATATGAAGAAAGAGCTAGTTCTGCTCCATTTGGCCCTCAGAGCTCTAGGCAGCATATGCTTCAGCGTCTGGTCCCACAGCCTAGAGCATCTGGGAACTCGGAAGTGGAGCTTCAGAACTGCAGTCCCCAGTCTCCCCTCGGGGCACATTGGTGTCCTGGGTTCAACTTTTAAAGGCGATTTCTCCCCTGGAGGACAGGTCTCCCTTGGCACACAGTCCCAGGCACGCCCACCGTTTCCTCCGTGCTCTGGGCGATGGAGGCCGTGTTGCGTCACGTGTCTTGTCAGTACTTGTTCTGGGCCTGCCGCAGGCAAGCTTCATTTCTCAGAGATGACACCTCCAGCCTAACAGGAGAGAGAATATTCAGTGACATCCTGCTTTCCAGACAGTCGTGTTGGCGAGGGGTTTCAAGTACGCTGTCTCACAAATGTGTACAATGACGTCACTAGTCCAGAGTGGAACATTTCTGCCACCTGCCACCCTTGTCCTCCCAGGTTGTTGGTCTTCTTCTCCTCCTCCTTCTCCTCCTCCTCCTCCTCTTTCTCCTCCTCCTTCTTCTTTAAATAACCAAATCAACTGTTTCAATTTAAATTATCCTGACAGGTGATTTATGCTTTTGGAAAACTAATTAAAGACCGTCCGTTTATCTAAGGAGACTCATTCCTGACAAGCGAAGCCTGTATATTCCTGCTTTGAGAGCCAGGGCTCTGTCCACATGCGGAAGAGGACCTGGCTACTGACTTGCTTCCTCTGCTTAGAGTGCTTTCCTGATGATAGTACGTTAGGTTGAAAATGACTCTGTGATGCTCAGGTTTTTAATTCCACACACACAGAATTATTTCCAAGTTGAAACCAATCCATCCATTTCTTATTATAAATTCCTAAAGCATCATATGTCAAATTAATCAATGGTAACTGGAAATTTGCATTAACCGGGCTCTGTTGGTGTTGGCCAGGCTGTTCTCTTCATAAATCTTTTTTATTTGGGGACCCAAGAGAACCTCGTTACATTTTTTATTTCTTTTATTGATTTTTAGAGAGGAAGGGAGAGGGATAGAGAGAAACATTGATGAGATAGAAACATCATCGATCAGCTGCCTCCTGCAGGCCCCTTACTGGGGATCGAGCCCATAACCTGGGCAATGTGCCATGACCCCATGACCGGGAATCAAACCAGTGACCTCTTGGTTCCTGCTGAGCCAGCACAGTAAACCTTGTTACATTTTTAAATGATGGGAGGGATAGGACAGAAAGGCAGTTGACTGAACTGAACGGGTTCAAGGACATGAGTTTATCTTTGTTCCCTGCAAATAGCATTTGCATGTTCCTCTTACTGAGGAATTACAAACACTAAACTCTGGCATTGTCTCCTCAGGTTTCCCTACACCTTTCTAGAAAGTTCTCCCTTCTGTGAATCTCTTGCAAAATGACAGAAGACAAAGCATCCTGTTTTGAATATACTTATTTAGTACCCTTTTATTTGCAAATGTCATAATGAGACTTTTTTTCCTAAGGGTTACTGCTCCAAAAACTGACTCTTCTATGGGAATCTGAGATTCATCAACTTGGTTTTGCTTCTTCTCCATTCAGAAGGCAGGATCTTCCCCATTTAGGGAGAGACAAGTAGATGTGTTTGCAAAAGATGCATAAGCCATCTCTCTGTGAAGTTTGAGGATGGGGAAGTGCACTAGGCACCGGATTGGAAGTGCATAGAGGAAAATGCATCAGCAGAAAGCACAGAGTCATAGGTTTAATGTTACAATGCTGTTGGGTACCCTCAAGGCAGGTCACCAGAAAGAGATAAATCTCTCTCCAGAATTTAAAAATAGAGGGGGGGACAATGTGAAAATATAATTAAACATCTTCATTACTTGAGAGCAGAATTATTTTCCTCCAAGTGTCACGAATCCTTATGCACAGTTAATAACTGCAGAAATGTCAGTTACTTTCCTCTAGCGCCTGAAGATGTGCCTGAGAGCTTCTCACTCAAGAACAGTCTGCTCTTCTGGGGCTCCTGCTTCCGCTGGCCCTGCAGGAAGGAGGGAGGTGGGAAGGGAGCGCGGAAGGAAGATGGCAGCTGCTTTTTACAGCTGCCAGGGAATAATCTTCAGAGAAAAGGATCACAGTGAACAGTAATACCAGTCTGTGCTGATTACCAGCTTTTTAAAGATCTGCACTTCGATTGATTCTAAAATCTGTTGGCTTTTCTCCTGAAAACAAGGTAGAAGCCATATAAAGTGGGAGTGGGGGGAGACTTGCCACCTTCGATAGCATTTTTGTATAGTGTTTTAAGCCATCGTTTCAATGAATATAATAAGAAAGGTTGATTCACAGAGGGTACAAGCCTTTGGTTGTAAAGTAATATTAAAATACTGGCTATTTATCCTCTGTAAGCAGATGGGGAAGGTCATTTCGCATGTATAAAGGACTTTCCATGCCTGCTCATCCGAGGGCAGCAGCCTCGAGCTCCCACGTGTAGATTTCTTAGTGAAGAGCTCGTGGCCAAAGGCTGCGGTGCTCCTCAGGGTCCAGAGGGCAGTGTCCCTGCCCTGGGTGACTCCTGGTCTGAAGAGCTGGCGGTCCTCTGGGCTCACCGTTCTGCTGGACACGTTGCCCCTGTGTGCAAGTCTGAGCAGAACACTGGTGCCAGGCAGCCCAGCTCCCACTGTGTACCCCACCAATGCAGTGCCTCCCCACCTCATAGCACCCAGTGTAAGTCATTCTTTGTTGCACTAGCCCCCTTCTTGCTCTGTGCCCCTGGGGGCTGGGCTATGGGAGGAATGAGCGCAAGGAGGCAGAAAGCTCATAAGTGATGATGACCCTTGCTGTCATGCCACGGGCACCGCCTCACCCCCCACCTGCGCTGGGGATGGTGAAGAGAGGATCAGAACAAACTCTGGCCATTCTTATGACTCCAATGGCCAGAGCTGTGGAGTTCCTAGCTGAGACAGAGCATGGCACAGAGAATGGAGAGCAAACTGGCTGTGTTCTCCGGGCTCCTGGATGTGAGAGAACTGGCTTGCCCTGTGTTGCCCCACACTTCACCATTTAGGCATTCAGCACATCCTCCTGAACATCTATGTCTCACACAGGATGGCCCCACACGGGTGAGCAGCATGGCCAAGGGCCTGCCCTCAGGGACTCTCATTGCACTCAGACACACACCAATAATTGCACAATTTCGTACCTGCAAACTGTGATAAATGTTCCGAAGGAAGAGTGGAGGGTGCTGGCAGAGCCTGTGCTGGAGAAATTAATCTGGGAGGCTCCGAGGTTTCTGGGAGCAAGTGGCATTTGAGCTGAGATCTGAGCCATGAGAAGTGAGCATGGAGGTGGCAGTGGGATTGCCCTAAATTAAGGAAAGAGCGAGCAGGAGAGGGAAAGCCCATCACAACTATAACCTGAAGAGAACATCGGAGAGTGACGGGATGGAGAGGGGAAGGAGAGGGCAGATGAACGGGCCCCTGGAAGGTTGCTGGTCAGAATTTTGTAAATGGGATCAATCATTTTTCCCCTGTTGCCACTGCTTTTGGAAGAATATTCCTGGAGTTGGAATATTTTTATTTATGTATTTATTGTAGCTTAACAATCAAATTGTATTGCTTTATTCATGCGGTGCCTTTGCAAGGCACTGTGGTATGGGCTAGAAAACTTGGATGGATTCCTGAAGAAACCTTGGAATGGCATGTGAATGATGAAATGAACAGTCTTCCTGAGGCAGGCAGATTTACTGAATGGTTTTTAGCCAGGGTAGGTATGGCACATCGGGAATGAGTTCAGGTTAAATTCACAGGAGAACCGAAACATCTTCAGATCAGTCACTTCTCATGCCCATCCTGATACTTTGAATAATCTGGAAAATTGCAGAACCACAAACAACAAAAATAGAGAGAGCATGTGACAACTAGTGCTCATCCGATAGAATTCTATGTACAGGGAGAAACGACTTCCTGATTAAATATGAACAACCAAGGGACAAGATCAGGGCCAAGAGTTCTGCCCTGTGACTTTGACCTTTGCTATGTTGTGGGTCTTGTAACTTTGACCTTTGCTATGTTTGGGGTCCTGACATTTCAGAGGCTTTTGCCATCGAGAAGCATGATCTCCCCAGACCCTCTGATGTCCAGCAGGGTGAATCCAAACTCCTCTATGCAGTAGCCAACAGGCCCAAGAGAAGTTCCTGTCCTCTTTGGACTCCTACCTAATCCTTGCTTTGGAATCAGAAGAACAGGGAGCCCCACACAGGCACAGCTGTCCTAAAGCTGCATGGAGCTATGGGCTCAGTATATGACAGATCAGCAATTGCCCAGGGGCACTGTGTCCTCCTTAAGCCTGAGGATGCCAGCACCTGCAGCCCCACCTGTACGTCAAGTCATCTCACTATTTTTCTGGGCCTGATCATAGTCATTTTAGTCTCCCCCATAAGAGAAAAGTTTATCTTTTTAGACTAAACCCATAGCCTGTAACCCATCCCTTGGATGTACAGAGAAGCCCTTTGCTGGAAAAGAAAGAAAAACCTCCTCAGCAACCCTGATACTGTGTGGTTCAGTGAAATGGGTCAGTTTCTATTGATTGGATGACTCATAGATGGATGTCCCGAATGCAGGGCTTCCAAAAATGTCAGCCTGCTCCAGTTTGTAAGAATTCAGGGCTGTCGTTCAAAAGGACTTGAAACAAACTGATCAATCTCAGAGGGAAGGGTGAAAGATTAACCAAAGAATGTATATGTATATATGCACCATCCATAGACACAGACAATAGTGCGGTGAAGGTCTGGGAGGTGGGCTGGGGTGGAGGGGGTCAATGGGGGAAATGGGGACATCTGTAATACTTTTAAGAATAAAGGTAAATATTTTTAAAAAGGACTGTTGCTCTTCATGTGTGAATTCACTAGGCTATTTAGTGAACCAGCTCTGCTGGGTACAAACAGAAAGGGGCCTTCTTGGTCTCCAACAACACTGTCACCATTGGCTATGGCTGCAGTCATTGATAATCTATATATATATAAAAGCCTAAGCGACCATTACGACGGAACTACTGCAACGACTGGTCAACCAGTCTGTGGGGAGCAGCTACAGTGTTTTGGACAGGTTCAGGCCTTGGACTGATGAGAGGGCACAGTCCTCTCATTGCCACATGCAAGTCCCAGCTTGGAGGGCAGGGCCCTCCCAGCACAACTATAGCCAACAGCTGTAGTTGTTAAGCTTGAACCTATGGTCCGAACATGTGGCCCCACGTGCCTGAGTGATGTAAGCTTGATAGAGTTCAGGTGCATGTAGTTGAGTAGGATTGAAACCCACGAGACTGTTATAAACATCTTGATCACACCCTTACTTTGCCTCATGGCATCTGCTATAAAATAAAGACACAGCTTGTGGGCATGGCCACTGTCTCTCAGAGAAGCAGCATCCCACCGAGACCCAGCTTTCATTCTCTTGTCTGTCTTTCCTAAGCCTTTCAGCCGCCCCCACTCAGGTTCACCCTTGGCTGTGCTGGCGCAGCACACCAGTCTCTATGATGCACACTGACCACCAGGGAACAGATGCTCAATGCAGGAGCTGCCCCCTGGTGGTCAATGCACTCCCACAGGGGGAGTGCTGCTCAGCCAGAAACTGGGCTCATGGCTGGCAAGCACAGCTGCAGCAGCGGGAGCCTCTCCCAACTCCACAGCAGCAGGCACACTGGGCTGAGATGAGTGCGAGCGGTGTGGTGCCTGGCCCAGTTCTGGCTCCTCCCTGGTCACCTGCCTCTTGGCACACTGCTACATCCCTCAGGGGATGTCTGATTGCAGGTTTAGGCCTGATCCCCACAGGCCAGGATCGGGCCTAAACCGGCAGTCGGACATCCCCCGAGGGTTCCCGAATTGCGAGAGGGTGCAGGTGGGGCTGAGAGACCCCCTTCCCCCCTTCCAGGGCACAAATTTCATGCACCGGGCCTCTAGTTTCTTATAAAAGCAAGAGGCCACCAGGGTCAAGACACATCTCAGGTGAGGAGAAGGTGCAGCAGAAGAGGGAGATGGGTTGTGCTGAGCCTGCAGGGAAGGGTGTAGAGAGGGGAGGACCATGGCTGCATGGAAGATGCTGTGGATCTCAACAGCCAGACCCCAGGGCTTTTTCTCTGCTGCTGGTAGGGGAAGATCTGGCTCCAAGGCCTCCTTCCTCAGAGTCAGAATGAGTGTTTTGCTGGAAGTAGGGACCCTTCAAAGGCAGTCTCCCTAAGTAGCTTTTGTCCAGGGATTAATCTACAAAGTTAAAGCAGAGGAAAGAGGAGGACCATCTAGGGCCTTCTAGCTGCACATGACTCCTCCTCAGGTAACTAGGCTTCCTGCTGCCTCACCATCTCCCTGAGTCACCTCCTCTGAGGAGGGGGTGCTGGCATCTCTGAGGGTCAGGTCACCAAGAGGCTTGCAGGCAAATGTTGGGAAAACTGCAAATTAGATTGAGCTGCCGCTACCAGGGAGCATTGCTGCTGCTGGGGGAAGAGGTGAGCCTGAGGTGATGCTGACATGAACAGGAAGTAATCCAATCAGCAAGAAGAAGCAGACAGGACGATGCTCACAGGAACAGAACGCAGAAGGAGCAAGTCTCTCTCCTCCAGCCGGGTGGTCTCCCTCCAGTGCTCTGTCTTGGCAGAGCCTAACTGGGAGCAGCTGGCAAAGCAGAAATCGGTTTGCAGAGTCCCAGCCCCAGCTCCCAGAGTGGCGTAGAGGAGGCTAGGAGGTAAGTGCTCACACACTGACATTGAGCTTTTCCTCCAGTTGAAGCCTGGACCTAACATGCATCAGCTATCAATTCTGGGAGAACAACTGGGAATGTATGCCCCCCCCCCCCCACCCCCAGGCCTTCCACAACCCTTCCCTGGGCGTCCTTGAGTTGCTGTATGCCAAGTGCCAAGCAAGGCCACTCTAGACTGGGAGTCAGACTGCATGGCCTCTCCTTCTGGGAGCAAAGATAAAATTCCTTCTGAACCTTATTAGGTGGCCAACAAGACTGGAAAGTCTTCTCTCTCGAGGCAGCCCTGGCCATGCGGTGGCTGCATAGTGCAATGCTCATCATGTGGGAAACGAGCCCCCAAGCATCTTCTACCTCCCCTAGACTTTGCCACAGGCTAGTTTTCTAGAAATGAAAGGATTGTTGAAAGACTACTAAAGGGCAAGGATCCAAAACATCCTAGGATACCCATCCCTGGGCCAAAGCACTAGTTTTTTATTCTTCCCTTAAGTGACCAAGAAAATTCCTTTGGTGACTCAGAAAATGGATTTGGGAGGATTGGCTGTAATTCCATGGCCATGGAAGGCTGAGCTGCAGTCTGGTTGGGCCCTTCAGGCATAGATGAGGATGTTTCTCCAGCATCTGGCAGGGGAGCAAGCTTTATGGTCAAGGGGGTGGGGACCCAAGGTTTATAGGCTGTTAATTAAATGCGGTCATTCCTAGCGGTCTTTCTGCACCTGCAAACAGCACCCTCACTAATCTGTGTTGGAATCACGTCTGTTCCCTGTGGACTCTTCATTCGAGGTGGGAAGCTTTATTCCTTCTGCTGGTGAGATCTGAAGGGCCACTCACCTGAGAAATTACTTCTCTGTGTTTATCCCCGTGAGAGGCAAGATCAGGCATAACATTCCTGGCACTGGACCATGACAGTGACCTTCACTGACCTGAAAAGGCTGTTTTACCGGCTGTTCTGAACTTCCGAACTTGGGAATAGCTACTTCCCGAAGACATTTAAAATCCCATGCGCATAAACGGGACAGGTGTCATGTCAGTGTTGTTTTTTCCAGGCTCTGTTTGGCCCTTCTGTGTGACTACTTTTCTAATGCGGAGGCCAGGTCTGTTCAGCCATGGATTCCAAGGTTGTATTCCCATTTTAGCTCTTTGTTTTTTTAAATTTTTAAAAATATGTTTTTATTTATTTCAGAGAGAGAAAGGGAGAGGGAGAGATAGAGAGATAAAAACATCAATGATGAGAAAAACTCATTGATCTGCTGCCTCCGGCATGCCCCCTACTGGGGATCGAGCCCCCAACCTGGAAAAGAACAGTGACCTCCAGGTTCATGGGTCAACACTCAACCACTGAGCCACACCAGCTGGGTCCATTTGAGCTTTTTTCTGCTCATTTATATTGGGAGGTAGATCAAAGGGGAGTGGGCAGGGTTGGCGAGTGGAGGAGGCCGGAAAGAAAGCCATTCTGGAAGACAACTGGCCAAAGATTCCAGAATCACAAGAAATAACTTTGATGGCATAGAAAAGCCTTCTGGTTGTGGGAATCAAACTTACCTAAATGCATAATAAAATCCCCAAGAAGTGAAATGAACATTTAATACTTGCTTGCTTTTATATCTTACCCCTCCAGCCAGCCCACAATAGTTGGGCTGGTGTTTGTCTGCCTTCCTCTTAAGATGGATACTGCCTGGGAAGCTTGAAGAACTTCATTTATTTTCATTATAGTTCCTGGTGCTAATGACAGACCATTGGCTCGTCTGTGTGGGGGGTGACAGTGGCTGAGAGCTGCATCCTGGAAAGGTGCCAGGAGCAGGAGTGGTAACAGTTTGCCATCTGAGCTATATGCTGTCACAGGGCTGATCAGTGGAGACAAGCCAACATCATACCTACACATTTAAGGGAACTCAAATAAAGTGAGGTTTTTCAGAAGGGGTAGTCTGAATAGATAAAACATATTTCAAGCAATCTCTATAATTAGCCATCAATCTACTTGGAAATGGCAAAATATAGGTAATTCAGAAAATTTGTTCAAGCACTTAGGTTCATCTTCCTCCTCCATCACCCTTATCACAAAAATCTCCAGTTCAGAGTCTATTGATTTTTGTTGTTCTCCCCCTTCCCCCCTTGAGTTAGAATGGATGTTTCAGAAGGACCGAGAGAGCACACAGAATGGCCTGATGGCCTTCCTTGGGCCCCAGTGTCGAAGAGTTGTGAGCAGAGGGATGCATCTTTTAAAGCTGGGGGCATTGCTCCTCCTGAAGAAGCCCTGCTTCCTAAGGGAGATTCAAAGGCAGAGACAGACTTTCTGGGAAGATGTTTCAGGGTAAGTCTCCTACCATGCACAGGCTCCCTCCCAGGTCCCTGGGTTCTCCTCTGCAGACCTGGGAGGAAGCACAGCTCAGCCCCGGCTTGGGGATCAGCCCCCCGGACCGGTGGCCCTGCCAGCATTTTGGTGGGGCCAGCAGGCTGCCTCTATCTTCCGTAGCAGCTGCAAAGTGCGGGTGAGGGTGAGGGTGAGGGGGTGGGAGGGTGGAGGACGTGGATCCAACTGAGCTGCACCAGCCCTGCCAAGTCCAAGGCCTTGAGGGCTGGTGGTGGGCAGGCAGTCAAAGAGCTCTCCTAGGACCTGCCCACAAGATGTGGCATTGCCAGTAGTAAGTTGTGTCTCCGAGGAAAGTGTGTCTTCCTATCCTCTCTAAAGATGATGCTACATCATTTCTGATATAGAGGTGATCAAAGAAATTACAGCAAACAAAGTGAGAAACAAGTATTATACAATTAGATCAAGCAAAAAATGAATAATAGTTCTTTAACATAATTATTATATGATTCCATTTATATGACAACCTTGCAAAGGCAGAACCACAGAAAAAGGAAACAGACTAGTGGTTGCCAGGGTCTGGGCATGAGGGAGATGGGAAAGGAGGTGCCCATGAGAGGCCACCAGAGGGGAATGTTTGGGTGAGGGGACTGTTATATATGTTGATTGTGCAGGTGGTTACACAGCTGTATGTGTTTTCAAAACTCACAGAGCTGTACATCGTAAGAGGTGAATTTTACTGTATATAAATTATGCCTTATTCAGTAAAGCATGTTGGCAGAGTGACTATTCCTATCATGCCTGGTTCTTTTTCCTTTGTAAAGGAGACAGCTAGCATAGGTCTGCGAGAGAAAAAATAAAAGAAACTTTAGTCTTCAAAATCCAGTTGGTGAGCTTAAGACTCCTCAGGGCCTGACTAGAATGGAGACCTGGGCTTGTTTGCAATTCTGTCTCCGCCCACCAGCCTGTCAGCGTGCAGATGGCAAGGTCCAGCCAATGGTTCATTCAACATATAGCAGGGGCTCAAGAAAAGTTGTGAAATTGACGATAGGGATGGTGGGTCTCCCACCACACTAGTTCCAGAGCCCTCTCCCCTCTCCCTACCACTCTCCCTTCGCTCTCCCTCCCTCCTTGCTGTTTCCCTCCCAAGCCCTGTCCCTATCAGTGTTTGAAGTGGTTCCACCATCTTGTGGCTAAAAGGCCATTGGTCCAGATTTGGTCAGCATATTTTCTATAGGAAAAGAAATTCAGAGTTGTTTTTTCCAACCCTCCTAATCTCTAGGAAGACTTCTAGAGGCGAGATACGGGAACTCACTTGGAAATACCTGGGATGCACTGGGAAAGTGACAGAGGGGCTGTCCAGGTGCGTGGGACAGTATGCTCACAGGAGTGGAAGCTCTGTGTACTAGGGGCCAGTGTGGTGAGATTGCAGGGAGGGGTAGGGTAAACACCAATCCTGCTAGGGCCAAGTTAGAAAAGCCCCCAGTGTTCTGGCTAGTTTGGCTCAGTGGGTAGAGCGTTGGCCTGCTGACTGAGGGGTCCTGGGTTCAGTTCTGGTCATGGGCACATGTCCTGGTTGTGGGCTCGGTTCCCAGTGAGGGGCGTGCAGGAGGCGGCCAGTCAGTGGTTCTCTCTCATCATTGATGTTTCTATCTCTCTCTCTACCTCTCCCTTCCTCTCTGAAATCAATAAAAATATATACAGTGGGGCCTTGACTTACGAGTGTCCCAACTAACGAGTGTTTTGAGATACCAGCTGTTTGCATTGAGTTGGTAGAGTAATTTGAGTTAACGAGCTCCTTAACGAGCTCGGTCTCAGAAGGAATTAAACTCGTAAGTCAAGGCCCCACTGTATTTAAAAAAAGACAAAGAACAGCCCCCAGTAAAAGGTGAGACTTCATCCCGAATTCAGTGGGAAATATAGGACATTTAACAACTGTCTGACTCCCTCTTATATGGTGAGTTCTGGGAGAGGGACCACATTCTTCTGGTCACTGATAGTTCCCTTAGCTCAGTGCCTGGCATTTTCAATGGTTAATGAGTTGAATTTGTGTGTATTTGGGGCTTGGGGTAATAATGACTAATGGTCTAAATGTATGCCTCAGGCTACTGCTTGGAAATGGACTAGATGCAGCGGTTCTCAACCTGTGGGTCGAGACCCCTTTGGCGGTCGAACGACCCTTTCACAGGGGTCGCCTAAGACCATCCTGCATATCAGATATTTACATTATGATTCATAACAGTAGAAAAATTACAGTTATGAAGTAGCAACGAAAATAATTTTATGGTTGGGGGTCACAACATGAGGAACTGTATTTAAAGGGCCAGAAGATTGAGAACCACTGGACTAGAGGGACGAAGGTGAAAGAAGTGAAAAAAATTAGGGACCACAGGTGATGAGAGCCTTAGATGGGGCAGCTTGTATAGAGAAAGAAAGAAAAAGTGGGTGTCCACAGAGGTATGATGTATGGTTGTTAAATGTGTTTCTAGAGTAAAACCTTCCTCCCAATCATGTAGGATCTTTTAATAGTTTTAAATCTTGGGGAAAAAATAGCACGCTTAGGGCATCTCAGCAGAGTTATCACAGCCAACCAAGATTTCTCGTCATGGGGAATCGGGAGGTGGAGGGGACGACTAGTTAGGCTTGTTGCCGAGTCCCTGCACTGACTGTGCTTGGGGAGCTGTACCTGGAGACCATCAGCTTTCCCTCGCCAGCTTCAGAGCCCAGCCTGGGGCACCTCAGGAGAACATCATTCAACAGCCTGCAGTGAAGTCAGGCTTGTTAGAACCCTTAGTATTTGGGAGAAAAGGAAATGTCAGGTTTTGGGTTGATCGACCTCCTTTACTAACAGGAACAGCCTGGAGGTGCTACTCCCAAACCCCAAAGGTGAGAGATGCTTCTAGGCTCTTAAATGGTTGTTATTTCTTGTTCTGGTAAAGGGCCCTAGCAGATAGCGAAGGGAAGGTTCATTACCGGCAGCTCACAGACATCCCAGATGCCGTGGGTGCCCGTGTGTGTCTGTGGGAAAGAGGAGACAGTGGAGTTTCTAGGAAGTCTGGAAACAGAAAACTACAGCCAGATGGCCCCAGCCTGGGGACTGTCATGGCACAGTGGAGCATGAAATCAGATTCTGGAAGGAGAGGAGGGTGTGGTTTGGCAGAGGCCTGGAGGGATGCTCAGCCAGAGGTTTGTAAGGAACGTCAGGCCGAGATGGCCCAGGTGTACAATGAAAAGGAGGTGGGGTGAGGAAGGTCGGAACTGTAGTGCCTTAGTGAGAGTCTTCCCACAGCCCCAGTTCAACTCTGGACTCTCACTCATCTTGTCTTGTATCACCCACCCTCAATCAAGTCCATCTGTCCTTCCTCACTCACATCCCCTTCAGTCCTCAGCAGGCTTAGCATTGGCCCAGCCCCTGAAGCTTACTTTCTTGTACTTATTCTTTCCTTTCTGCTCTTTCCCTTCACTGATCCACCAAGAGACAGAATTTAACACTCAGGCCCATGGAGTCCCTGAGGACAGGACTAGCGAAGGCATCCTGACCACTGAGGTGGGTTTAGTGAGCTCAGATTGTCTCCCAAAGAAGGCACTTATGTGGTTGTGGGCTGGCTAAGCAAGTCTGAGATCCATAGGGCAGCAACGATGAAGGGAGGCCACAAGTAGAATGGATCTCCACAGGCATGCCTTGAACCTATTGCCCTCAAATGGAATTTCTTCTCTCTCTCAGAAATCTTAGCTCTTTTTTAAGACATTCCAATGGATTCAGTCAAGCCCCCCAAGTTATCCAAGAAAACCTCTCTTACTAAAAGCCAACTGACCATGGACATGGGCAATAGAGTAGTGAAGACCTAGGGAGGGGGGGATAGGGGTTTGGAGGAGCGGGGTAAAGGGGAAGAAAATGGGAGATATCTAGAATACTATCAACAATAAAAAATAAATTTAAAAAACAATTTAAAAATATATTTTTTAAAAATGTCATTTAAAAGGTCATCAGTCAATTCAAAACATGGCATTTTGGGCACAGAGTTTTTAGGCTGCAACATGAAAAATCTGAAGGATTTGCACTTCTAGAAGAATTGTAAGGGTGGGAAAATGTAGGTTTGCAGTTGTTTGGATAGAAAATATTACATTAACTAATAAATAATACAAAAATAAGCTCTGTTTCAAATACTAACTGGAAATAAGAACTTCTATAAAACATTGTTTTTATTGCATGCTGTGCTCCTGAAAATTTGAGGAAAATCTCTAAAGTACTAAAATATTTTTTAAAAATTTGCTAAAACTCAAATGGAAAGCCAAGAAAAAAAAAGAATTCTCATGAGGCAGAGATGCCTTGAAGGAAATGCCAAAATTATCATTCTAAATCCTGGACCAGTAGCAAGACAGAGAAAATGAACCTAAATCTAACTCATGGATTTTACCAGGGGCCTTAGACAAGACTGAAGAGGTCACAGATAGCTTTTCTGGTAAAAGTGTATCATCTCATAAGGGTTTTTTTTTTCAAATAAAGACTACGTTTTAGAGCAGTTTTAGGTTCACAACAAACTTGGGGGGAGGGTGGTATAGAGATTTCCCACATAGCTCCTGCCCCCACACTGGCAGAGACTCCTAAAACAATAAATAAATTCAAATGATTAGGGTTTTGATGACATCAGCAAAATACTTTCATAGCAACAGGTAGGTTAGTATTTGATTGCATAACTGGGGACTGTAGCCTCACCATCAAAAACCCATCACAAAGGTGTGACTGGCAATTCAGAGCTTACAAGCCATCAAGCCGCAGCTGAATCTGCTTGAAACCTGAAAAAGTGTCAACAAGCCTGACTTCTGCGGACCTGGCTCTGCAGCTGGTGAGGGGAAGCTGATTGTCTCCAGGTACAGCTCCTCAAGCACAGAGGAAAACAGGAACGCTCTCAATGCAGCTTACCTTGGTTCCCTACCAGATGATGAGAAATCTTGGTTGGCTGCGATAACTCTGCTGAGATGCCCTAAGCTTGCTATTCCTTTTTCAAGATCTGAACTATTAAAAGATCCAACATGATTGATGGGAACTTTTGACTCCAGAAACAGCCCACAATGAGTCAAGTCACCCACCACATTGCTCTCAGCAAGCGCTCTAAGCCAGCATTTTAGGTACTTCACAGGGTGGATGTTTGGTCCAGAAACTTGCCCTGAGGTTGTGCCTGAGAAAGTGGCCACAGGAGAAGCTAGACTAGCTGGGCCTGAATGTGGCAGGGATGCTGGTATGAAAGGATGCAAATGGTGTTTGCATCATAAAGAATGTAAAACACACTGGAAAAAATGTTTACAAAGATTTAGTAACATATGTAAAGTGTTCTTTCAAATGAATAACAGGGACACAATCCATTTTTAAATGGCTTTTTGAAACTGTTTGATTTTTACAATGGCAAAGAATATGAACATGGTATTACCACCAACAAAAGAAATTGGTCAATGAACAGATGCTTAATTTTACTAGAAATATAAAATTAAATGAAGTCATCACTAGTCATCTACTGGCCTACTAATGAACATATAAAAGAGACAGGTTCTATCTGCTATTACTGGCATAATACTCTGGGGGTCAGTATTTGTCAAAAGTCTTCATACTTTCCATGTACTTTGACTTATCTGTAGATTGTTTGCAAAGGTGACCAGAATTCTTCCCATCTCACATGCCCCATTGCAATGTGAATACTATCCTCCTACCAGATATCTGGGCTCGCCTAGAGACTCGTCTTGATCAATAGAATGCAGCAGAAATGAAGTGTACAACTTCAGAGGCTAGGTCTTAAGATGACTGGCTGTTTGCATTTTTGTCACCTGGAACCCTGAGCCACCATGTAAAATAGTCTGGCTACACAACTGGAGAGGCCACTTGGAGAGAGACTCTGGATGATGGGCAGTACCAACTACAAGACATGTGAGAGATACCAGATGTTCTAGCTCCAGCCAACCCCCCAGAAGACTGCAGTTATACGTGTGATCTCAGCTAGTACCTCCTGGAGCAGAAGAACTGCCCAGCTGAGCCCAGTCAACCCAGGTAATTGTGAAAAATATACATTGTTGCTATTATAAGGTCTTATGTTTTAGGATGGTGCATTATATAACAATAGACATCTGACATAGATATTTTGAATTCTATAAAAATAATCAGAAGATGTACAAAAATATACAGGAATACTCATTGTAGTACTATAACAAAAATGCTGGGACATAACTGAAATGATGCATATAAATACAGCAATAGCTTCATAAATTATGGTGCCTCTATTACAGTAAAATACAATACAGCCTTCAACATTTTATATTTATTGACATAAAAGTATAAATATGAAAAATTAAGTGAAAACAGCAGATTCCGGAGAATGTGAATAGCCTATTGGGTGGAACATGCAGGCCCTAGAATTATTCTGAGTTTGAATAGTAGTCTCCACCATCCACCTGCTGTGTGACCTTGGGGAAGGCTCTTTATCTTTCTGCTCTCTCAGTTTTCTCAACTGCAAAATGGAGAGTCATATAGTATCTGTATGAGATTTATAAGAGTTAAATGAGGTAATTAAGTAAGTAGCTTATTAATAGTATGTGCAAACTTAATATACATTTAGTGGTAGCTAATATTATTATTATTATGCCATTATTAAATTATAATATTTTTAATGTTTAAAATATAATAATATAATTTCATTATGTTAAATAAGATTTACACAATTATATAATGTATTATATTAGTATTAATAAATAACCATACAATTAACTATATTTTTATAAAAATATATGCTTTTATATATACATAAAATATGTAATATAAACATATAAATACTAATGTATTTATATGTAATATATACATATAAATACTAATGTATTTATGTATTTATATGTAATATATTACATATAAATACAAATTTTGTACACTGGGGGTGTCCCTCAACCTGGCCTGTGCCCTCTCATAGTCTGGGACCCCTTGAGAGATGTCTGCCTACTGGCTTAGGCCAGATTCCTCTGGGGATTGGGCCTAAGCCGGCAGGCGGACATCTCTCTCGCAATCCAACAACACTTGCTGCTCCTTACCGCTCACCTGCTTGCTCCTTACTGCTTGGCTCACTACTCCTTAGCACTGCCACAGAGGTGGGAGAGGTTCCTGCTACTGCAACTGCGCTGGCCAGCCATGAGCCTGGCTTCTGGCTGAGTGGCACTCCCCCTGTGGGAGGGCACTGACCACCAGCGACCAGTCATTCTTATTGTTCCACCGTAATGGTTGCTTAGGCTTTTATTATATAGATGTAAATACGCACATATATATGATGGTGAAATTAGCAGAGTTTTCATTTTCTTTGTTCTTTTTTCTATTTTCATGGTGGGCTATATATTTTAAGTGTGTAGCTATTTCTACATTTTAAAAACCAAACCCCAAAAGCATTCTGCTTTCCATACTTCTTGATTATTTATTTTAGCTATATTCATGAAAAGTTGCCCCAGATTGTGCATGACTATGTATCTGTGTTCCTCACATGTAATGCTGTTGTTCCAAAAATGGGGGACCCTAAAATTGATAATAAGTCCCAGTGTTGTTGATGTAAATATATTACTTACCAAAGCATTGAATGAATCTGTGCTCTCAACCAGAATCTATATTTGAACAACTCATCTCCCCTAAAGCTGGTGATAAATTACTTATGGAAATGTGATATACCCTATTTTAAAATCATTGAGTCATTTGTGATACACAAAATGTGAAAATAAGTAGAAAAATTCAGTTTTTGCTTTAATAAAGTAATTCTACTTTATTATATATAATTAAGAATTTTATAATATTAGCATCAAAAGATCCCAAAAGTATAGGATCTTTTTGGACAAACTTAAGAATCAGTTTTCAGCGTTACTACAGGGATCCTTAGAAGTTTCTGCTAATTTTTCCCAAGTAAATATATGGGCTAGCCTGAAGTTTTGGAGATAGAGAGGGCTAAGGAAGATCATGTGCACTAGGAACTCACACTATCGATCATTTAAGAAAGGGCTCTGTCTCTAACAGCCCACCATTGTTGTCTGTGGTCAAAGCTCTATTTTTGGAAATTTACAAGACATTTTATAACGTTGAGATTTCCAATAATTAATGCAGTCTTTTAAAGAAGGATTCCACCCCCCACCCCCACCCAAATTTCCCCAAAACATTTGATCATGAAATCTTTTTGCTTGTCAATTTGTTTGTTTAGAATGGGAAGGGAGGTGATTGTTGATAGAAACAAGACCTATTATTATCATCTCAGAGAACACACTAGTAATTTAAAGATGAGTGGACTAAAGGATGGAGAGGAAGAGAGGCAGGAAGAAATAAAAAAAAAAAGATAGGAAATGGCATAGAAAATAAAATAAATAAAGTCCATATTTTTTAAATTAAATTGGTGGCCAAGACATGGAAACAACCGAAATGTCCTTTGATAGATGATTGGATAACAAAGAGGTCCATAATTTCTTATTCATGATTCTAAATTCAAGAATGCTCTGAAATCAGAAATTCCCCCCTTTTCTCCCATCAAAATTTAATGCAGTCTCATTAGGTAGCAACACCTGACCTGAAGTGATGTAAGAGTATTTATAATTTTCATTGGTTCCTCTTGGTGAGAATATTCTTATGTTTTCCTGCAGATATATTTCTGTTCAATGTTTGGGTTTCATCTCAGTTCTTGATGGCAAGTGATAATCTTTTTGAGTCAATGCATTGTGTTACCTTTTCTAAATCTGAAACATTTTAAATTCAGCTGATTAGATTGGATTTTGAGAAGGGAATTGCAGCTGTTTCGCATCCATAATTTGTAGAGCCGTTCATATCAGGTACACTGCCTATGAGGTGAGGAGAGAGACTCCTAGGAGTGTTTTGCTGGTTAAATAAGACGATGCACACCAGAAGCCAAGCACACTCTGGACACCGTATGTGCCTCAAAATCTCCACTGCTCTCTTCCCACTTTCTGCTGACTGGTCCCCACCAGGCCCACCTGGCCAGGATCAATGCTTAGTGGTCCCCAAGCTTTACCTGCCCAAGAGAGCGGTGAGCAGAACCAAGATTATGTCTCTATTTGTTCCTCACCCTGCTGAAATCCTGACATAATTACCGCATACATCAAGTCTGCCACAAGCTATGCCTGGGCTTGTTTTGTTTAGCTTCATGCAGCTTTAATGACTTCCTCTGTGTAAAGCATACCAATTTAAATTTAAAAATTAAAATTTCTGAGGCAGGTCTCCTGGCAAGACAGTGGCCCCTCCGTTGGCTGCTGTGCTTGGAACACATTGCCATGTCAGGGACGCCCCCACAGCCAGAGGAGTCCTACAAATGGTATGAATTTCAGTCTACATGAATTGGGTCCTGAGGCTACAATAAATACAAATGGATTTAATTTAACCCGATGGCTGCTTCTCATGCTATTTAATGTGAACAAAGTACTCGAGGGAAAGCAATGGGATTGGCAATGCCCCAATCTCGTGCTCTGTCTGAGTCTGGTGCTCCCTGTAGGTTAGGATCAAGAGGAGGGACAGGAATTTGGGAGGAGGAGGAGCTGAAGACATGCAAAGTAATAAAAAATAATCAAAATTACTTCTTGCTCATACTGAAACCCAAGACTTTTGGAGAGAAGCCTTTAAAAGTGTGAGGATTGATAACAAACCACTTTGAACTTCTTGGGAAGTATGGAGCCCAGACTTTGATGCTATAAAGACCCCAAATCAAACAAGCGATCCCAGGGGCCAACACTAAGGAGGGCCTTGGAAAAACAAAGTAGGACTTGAGCTTCTGTCATCTGTCTTGTGACTCTCCCCACAAAGTACACCTTGACAGGCAGTGTAGCACCCCACCTCTGGCCTCAGCTTCATTCCTGTTTGGTGTAAAATTGTTTATTGGACAGATCACTATTAAGCCTTGCTATGTGCTGGGCACTGTTATAGTCGCTGAGGAGAGAATAGTGACACAGCAGATAGCAGGGCAGGCTCCAAGCATCTGATCACTTAGATTTTGGGCTGCTAAGCTAGGTAAGGGCTTCTACTCACTCTTAATGCCTTTTGCCCCCATCTCTCAGAGTTGTGGGTACCAGATCTATCCCTTTGTGTCTCTCAGCAGTTGTAGTGGAGCTGGCCAGCTGTTCATTAAAAAAATTTCCCCACTTTTATTTATAGTTATAGAGTTGTAGCTGAGAAATGGCTACCCAGTCAGGAGGCTCTTTATATCTAAGCTAAGTATAGATTTGTGACTACTTCCTCCCAATGGAATATAAATGGAGGTGGTATGAACCACTGGCTTTTGAATATACTTTTCTTTCCATGAGTGGGTATGGACCAGGACAAGATCCTAGGGGAAGAATGTGTGTCCTTGAATTACCATAATAAGGAGAGCCACCTGCCACAGACAACTACTGGGCAAGAAATAAATTGCTACTATATTTGCTTTGTTGCATTTTTGGGTATATCTATGGCAGCTGTTTAGCATATCTTAACTGATGCATGTCTCATTTCCTATTCCACAGGATATCTCTATATCTTTCTTATAACTTTCAATTTTAACTCTCAGGAATCCCTGGCTTTTTCTTCCTTTTAGTCTAGTTATCCTAATCCCTTCTCATTTTTTCTCTGCTCTTTTTGTATGTTTCCACTCATTGTGGACAATATATATAGTTGACATTTTTTTTATCCATTCTGATGGCTACTTAAACCCCATTCTGATGCACATCTCAAACAAAGATGATTACCTTAATATATAAAGATCTCCTACAAACCAATAGAAAAATGGGAAAGTATATAAATAGATGGCTCACAAAAAAGTAAATACAATAGTATTTATATTAGAAGGTGCTACTTTTTCAAAATAAAAGAAATGTGAATAAAATTACACAGAATAAAATTGAAATATATTTCTCAGTTATTATCCTGGGAAAGAGAACGAGTGTTTTAATACATTCTGTTGGCAAAGTGTGTGAGGAAATAGGCACCCTCATATGTTGCTGTAGGGAGTTTAAATTAGTACAGACTAAAGAGTGATTTGGCAATATCTATCAAAATTACCAATGAACATTCCTTTTTGCCCAGCAATTCAATTTATTGGAACTTATTTTCCACATAGTTTTATATGTACAAATTTATGCATGGTCAAGCTTATTTCTTCAGTCGCCATAATATTAACATATGTTTATATAACCAAGATGATTATAATTGAGGGTCTGGTTAGATAAATTATGGTTCATCCATGAGTAGGAATACTAAGAGCCTTAAGAAATAATGAGGAATATTTTTATGCCTCAATAGGAATATATTAAGTGAAAGAAAGTAGAAAATACTGTCTATAGTACACTACTCTCTGGGTAAAAGCATACATACATTCATGAATACATAAATCTACATTTTAATGTAATACATATTTTATCTACATATATTAGTACATCCCATATGTGTATATTGATATACATTTGCCTATAAAACATACACACACATATACATAAAGATATAGAGAATACATTTGGGAAATTGCACAAAAACTGGTACACTGGTCCCTTCTTATCTGTGGTTTTAATGATCTATAGTCAAGTGCAGCTCAAAAATATTAGATGGAAAGTTTCAGAAATAAACAATTCATAAGTTTTAAATTGGACACCATTCTGAGTAGTGTGATAAAACCTCCCACCATCTCACTCCGTCCCTGGGACATCAATCAATCCTTTGTCCAGCGGATCCACGCTGCTTGTTATTCACTCAGTAGCTGTCCTTATCAGATGAATTATCAGAGGTAGAAAGACCACATTCACATTACTGCCACTGCTGTATATTGTTACAAATTATTCTATTTTACTATTAGTTATTGTTGTTAATCTCTTACTGTGCCTAATTTATACATTAAACTTTATCATAGGTATGTAAGTATGTACAGGAAAAATCATAATATCTGTAGGGTTTGGTATGATTCACGGGTTTAGGCACCAGTAGGGGGTCTTGGAAGTTATTTTCAGTGGATGAGGGGAAAGTACTGTAACATTCTTTGCTATGTGGAGGAAAATTAGGATGATGTGGGTAGGGGAAGGAAGGAAACTTCTCCGAGTACTCTATTTTGAACCATGAAAATGAAAAATCTAGTCAAAATGGAAATAAATGTATTTCCTATTTTTTTCTCTTCCTGTGATAATTGTTTACTTACTAGAGTCACTATTTGGGCTGAAACATTCCTTCTTACATATTTTGGCAATTATGGTCACTTTTAAAGATCTGCTGAAATCCACATGTCTTCTCAGAAGAATGTAAACATGTGCACACGTGAAGACACACACGTAGTTTTATTTTCAATTTTAGGGTACCCATTCTTTTACTTTTTTTTTTTTTTAAAAAGGTAAACAGCGGAGAGCAAATGAGAGGACTTGTTTCTCACATCATTCCCCCATAGAAACCACACACAGTTGGTCGTGCTACCATGTTTTCTCATGGCTCTTTGTTTTAGAACTGCTCACCCTTGTTTATACCTAATTCTCTGGATTTCTTTGTGATTTTCCTTTAAAAAAAAAAAAGCCTTCAAAAATTAGACTAGTTCTGTGATTACACATTTTAAGTCTTTCCCTCAATTTCCTACCTCTTCTTGGGAATCAATTTCCCCTTGACACACTTTCAGAAATACACTTCTGCTCACCCCTGGGGCTCACTTTTGAACAGCTACTCTTTTTCTTGTCCTTGAACTGGTTAAGCACAAGCCGTGTGTTCTCCTTTCTTTAGCTATTAATGCGGTTTCTATAATCCAACTTTGGAATGGATTTTCTTAACACGAAGCCCCAAGAACCAGCATTTAGGTTCCTTGTACCTCCCCCCCTTAATTATAGAGTATTAATGACAGAGATGCTTCATTCTCATCATCTGATACTCATAGAATCCCATGTATGACAGAAAGAAACCAGCATGAAATTAGCACATGGGAGGTGCTCTTCCCCATCGTTTCAGCGCGAAGAGCTCCAGACTGTCGCATGTGTCAGCCTGTCTGCGGGGCTGCCCCCCTCCTTCCCTGACATCGGTGCACTCAGGCCATGCTGGTGGCTGGCACCAGGGTAAATAGACTCGGAAACCCTTGGCCTCACATTCAGAGGAGTTACTCGTTCACATTACTGTTATCACTTCATCCTGGTGCTGCTCCCAGACCTCCCTTCCAGTATGAGGCACCCATTTCCCTAGATCAGGGGTGGGGAACATCCGGTCTGCGGACCTTATACGGCCCACAGAATCATTTGGTCTGGCCCTGCCAAGGCAATTGCAGGCAGGACTCGAAATTCAATAAATCTGGGAGCTTTTTTCATAGCAACATAAATTTATATTATGGGCGCGCACGTACAGTGCGATTGAAACTTCGTGGCTCATGCGCAGAAGTCAGTATTTTGTGGAAGAGCCACACTCAAGGGGCCAAAGAGTCGCATGTGGATCACCAGCTGCAGTTTGCCGACCACTGCCCTAGGGGCAGTCCACCGCCACTGGCTGCTCAATGCAGGAGGTACAAAGGGCTGGCTCCTTGCCTTGGTTCAGGGTAACTTGGAAGGGCCATCTGGGATCTTGAGCTCTCTGTGGGATGGGCTGAGGCTGCTGTTGGAACTTCATGACAGCCCACCTCCTTCCTCTAACACATCCAGGTTCCCTCCCTCCCTCCCTGATGCTGTCTTACAGGGCTCTGCAACAAGCCACCTGCACCCAATTCTCTGTCTCAGTCTCTTTCCCAGGGAACCCAGGACTCTAAAACTTTCGGACATTGAATCATTCTAGAAAACTGTGCTTTTATAATAGCTAATAGAGCAACAAACATCAGTTGTTTTGACCAGAACAGCATCCTTACACTCTTCTCGTGTCAGCCTCCAGATTTTCCTCTGTGTATCCCCCACCCCGCTTCTCTCAGCCCATCTTTCAATGGAGCGAAGCCACCCCTTCCCAGCCTCCATAGGTATGTGACCTAGGCTGGCCAATCAGAGCCATGCATTGCCCTGGCCACAGTGATTACTTTGGAGATGGTATATCACCTGGGCCAATAAGAACCCTTCTTCCGACTTAGGATTCAATCACTGAGACAACGAGGGAAGCAGGATGAAAAGACTTGTTCTATCCTGAAAATAATGTTCTCAAATGAACTCATTCCACATGAAGCAGTGACTTTTCCGAGTCAAGAACATTAGAACGAAGCCTAGAGTAAACACATCCATCCATACATCCATTCATTAGTTTCTACAAACCCAAACTGGCATTTATGCCAAGTGATTCCCCACTTCTATTGGTGTGTCTTCTGCTGTCCTAGTTACCAATCATCCTGGGTAATCTGTGCGTGAATATGTCCAGAGAGGAAAGTGAAATTCCTTGCACTAGTTTAATTTCTCAGCTTGATTCTAATTGTTTGTCTCATGAACTTGACTTAGAGCAGCCAGAATAGGATGCACTGACTTCTACTGCTAGCACTAAGGACAGTCTGGGAACCAGCTCCAAAGGGCACATAGACTGGGAGAAGAGGAATTTGCTTCGGTTCCCATTTCTCCATTAAGCAAAGAGCAGATATGGAAGGGAGGAAAATGTTCCCAAGAAGGAAGGAAATCTGACAACCCCAGATAGTCAAACATCCTCAATTAGCATGAACATAGCACGCATCATTTTGAACAAAGAGAACTGCTTTTGCCAATCACTTCAGTTCCTCTTTATCACTTGTGAGTGTGTTTATTTTGATGGCTTTTTATTTATTTTTTTCCAGTGATAAATCAGAAATATGGCCCCATCTGGAGACAGTGCACAACTTGATGCTTTCCACGACCCTTCCAATCAGGAGGAACTACAGCTGTCAGGGGAGCACTGAAAAAATGTCAATTAGCTATAAAAGTTCCACAAACAAGCATTATGTCTTCCTCTTACGAGTCCCTGGATGCAGCTCAAAATTGAGCAATAATGTCCACAGTTAAAAATGGCTGTGGGAGGCCCCAGCACTCTCTTTCCCATTAATACTTGCTGGGTGCTGGTGCTGGAGTCACTGCATGTGTACCGATGGAGGAGTCCAGGCTGCCGCAGGTCTGTATGTTAAAAATAACTACAGCTCCCATCACATTTATGGGGTGAAGGGTGGGTGGAGAGGTGGCGTGGAAATGTGGCACCAAGTCCCTCTCTGTGCATGCCCCATGGTAGAATTACTCTCTCCCGAAATTGGAACTTGAGCTCTCTGCACTGCCCTCCAGCCTCTTGGTTACTCTTGCCCAGCTCTCCAAGCACTGGCTTCTCATTCCTGTTCATGTTGGAAAATCACATCAGGGCCACTTGGGCTCTTAGTAAGAATCTGCCTTCTGGTGTCACAATTTGTGATTCTATGAGACCCAACCCACATGGCCTTTATTAACAGACAATTGCTCTGTCTTCCAGTATAAAAAAGCAAAGAAAGTCTCTTTTCCACAAATGAAACATTCTGGGCCAGTGGATGAGGCCTGTTTTGACACATAAAGTGAAATAAAACCTTGTTTACAGCCCAGCTGGCATGGCACAGTGGTTGAGTGTGGATTTATGAACCAGGAGGTCACGGTTCATTTCCTGATTAGGGCACATGCCCAGATTGCGGGCTGGATCCCCAGTGTGGGGTGTGCAGGAGGCAGCCAATCAATGATTTTCTCTCATCATTGATGTTTCTATCTCTCTCTCTCCCTTCCTCTCTCTGAAATCAATAAAAATATAAAAAGCAAGCAAAACCTTATTTAAAAAAAAAGCAGTCAGCCCAAGTGCTATAGTTTATTGATTTGTTTTATTTTAAATATTGCATTAAAACATTATTTATCTCGATTACTGAGGTTTTTGGCACTCCCTGAAATCCTGAGCCTGAGGCCAGTGCCTCACTTTCCTTACCCTAATCCAAGGTCTGGTCTTCAGTGAGAGAGAAAGTGGGTGTGCCTCTTTCAGGGGCTCAGCTGTGTGCTCCCTGGAAACGACTGTCACATTTAGCAGAGCTGAAGGAAGGGTTCCGCATGCCTTGTGTGGAGACAGCAACTGGAGAGAGCATGCATACAGGCCTTGGTTCCAATTCTGCAACCATGTGAGCTTGAGCAGGGCATCTAACGTCCCTGAGCCTCAGGCTTCCCATCTGCAAAGCTGGAATAATAGTGACCTCAGTGCATGGCCGAGAAGACCAAATGAGATGAAGTATGTCAAGTGACTGGCATTAGATAAATGGCACTTCAACAAATGTTTGAAGAGTGAATAATCAATGCACAAAATGTTGGGTGAAGAACAGGATTTTATATCATCAGATTGCCTTCCCATCAGTGGCACCTTTTTTGGCGTTTCACTTTCTACCTCAAATTTTCATGATTTCTGCACGTATTTATGTTCTGTGCTAGAGCCAATACAAGGGCAGAATGAATGCATGACTCGTTTCTGTATCCCCCATTGGGCTTTGCACATAGGAAATAGATGATAGGTACTTGTTGTATGAGTGGAAAGATTATATATGAGTGGATGTAGAACCAGGGATTGCGGTCACCTGAGCCATTTACACTGTCAGTTACAGGAAACTTAGGAATGTTGAATTCAAAAAAGGTAAGTCCTGGGGCCTTAAAAGCTACAGCGACCCTGTGATTCCTAAGTGGGGGGCTATATGCAGAGATTGTTGCCTAGGTTCTTGTCCCTCAAGACCTGGGAGATGATACATTTGCTGTTTCCAGCTGCTGTGTTTTGGGGAAATTTGTTATATAGCAACAGGTAACTAAGGTAACTAATAAATAACCACACTCCCACTTGAGGCCACAGCTTTTGAAACATGTGCAGAGCCGAGGAGCCCCCACACCCAGCCTGCAAGTACAGGACTAGCAGAGGCAAGAAAGAGAGGAGTGGGGGGCAAGGATCTGGAGGATTTCCTTGGCCTCTTGGAGCCATTTGCCTCCACCTTCCTTCTCCGAGAGTTGTAATCTTTCAGAACCACCAGCCAAGCAGAAAACAGTCCTCTCAGGGTTAAGACGGAAGCAACAAGTAATTTAATAACTTTTCTATTTGGTTAGTAACAGAGGCATTGACTAGTCTCTGGCTCTGAGACGGAAAGTTTAGCCTGTCTAAATTAAATCTCTCTGGTGTGATAGGTTTGAACAGCCTACTTATTATTGCTCCAGATGCTCTGTACATTTTTATTGTTGTCGTTCTGGGGTGGGAGGAGAAGTAAAAATGAATTCTCTTCTCATAGGTAGGAGGACCTCGCCTTTACCTACCCAGTGTGATTATTGCAGCGCACACGGTTCGGAGCCGCTGAGAACAGAAATGGATCTGCCCAAATTAGCACCTGACTTGAGTGAGCACCGACGCAGAAATTCTCCCTCCTTTTAACACTTTGGCTCAGCCAGGCAAGCCAAGCCTGATAATCATCATTGATTATCTCATTCGGCATGACTCCTGGGAAATCTTGGGTGAAAGCAAATTGAATTGGATATTTGCTGCCATGCTTGTAAAAAGGGGCCCTCTTTGATTAATTTCAGGGATGATGGCAGCCCTGGAGTAGCCTGGCCTAGGGGGCTGTCTGGCCTGTGAGAAGATACAGCTCCTGTGAGCTGATGTGTGTAAAGGGTAGCTTTGCAGCTAAGCACAAGTCTTTTAAAGTAGAGGATTAGTCACAGGGGGAGGCTCCTTCCTAGATGATCTTCCCAGGCTGGCACAAAGAAAAGGCGATGCTTAAGGAAGATTAATTAAATAAAGTGCATTGTTCCCGTGGGTGTCCGAGGCTCCCTGGGGAGGGAGGGCTGCGCAAGGTCTTTTAGGGTAGGATCTTAGGCACAAAGGGAAAAGAAGCCCTTCCATAGACTGTGGATCATTCCAACAAATCCTTAGCCCTTGATGGGGGGAGGAAAGATGAATAGGCAAAACTTAAAAAGGTCAAGGATTGATTTAATGAAAGAGGAGGATTTGGGATTGGAAGTCTGCCGGCTGCCCAGCACTCACTAGTCAAACCTGAGCTCTGGGCCACCTGCCTCCCTCACAAACATCCCATCTGACAGGAAGTGGGGCCTTTCTGGCAGAGAAGAGGAGACTCCTAAAAGGGTTGTGAGAATGGACAATAGACGTGGTGCCAACTAGAGTCAATTAATAATGTGAAATCAGCATTTAGGCATCAACCCAGCTGCCAAATAGAGCACATGGGCATCACAAGGTAGAGTGGATGGGACTTCCAGCTGTGAACCTGGAAAGACCATCCTCGGGAAGATTTTATGGGCAAGATTAATATAATAATAACTAGAGGCCCAGTGCACAAAAATTTGTGCACTTGGGAGGTCCCTCAGCTCGGCCTGTGCCATCTCGTAGTCTGGGACCCCTCAGGGGATGTTCACCTGCTGGCTTAGGCCTGCTCCCCAGGGGATCGGGCCTAAGATGGCAGTCAAACATTCCTCTGGTAGCCCGGGAGCCCTCAGGGGATGTCCACTTGCCAGCGGGGAACAGGCCTAGCTGCAGTTGGACATCCTTAGCGCTGCTGAGGAGGCGAGAGAGGCTCCCACCACCATGCTGTGACCTAGCCATAAAATTATTTTTGTTGCTACTTCATAACTGTAATGTTGCTACTGTTATGAATCATAATGTAAATATCTGATATGCAGGATGGTCTTAGGCAACCCCTGTGAAAAGGTCATTTGACCGCCAAAGGGGTCGCGGCCCACAGGTTGAGAACCGCTGGTAGTATGTCATTTGTCACTCTTGCCTTGTTGATATTTAGTCTGGAAAGTGTATCCCTTGATGTCAATGGGGTGTTAAAATCCCTTATTATGACTATATTGCTGTTTGATCTTTGCCTTTATGTCCATCAACATTTTCTTTGTATATTTAGGTGCTTCTATGTTGGGTGCATGTGTCTTTATAAGTGTTATATGCCCTTGTTGGATGGATCCCTTTAATATTATGTAGTATCCTTCTTTGTCTCTTGTTATTAACTTCACTTTGAAGTCTATTTTAATATAAGTGATGGTATTCCAGCTTTTTTCTTGTTGTTTCACTCACTTGGAATATTATTTTCCAATCCTTCTCTTTCAGTCTGTGTGTATCCCTTTGAGGTGGATCTCTTGTAGAGAGCATATCTATGGGTCATGCTTTCTTATCTATTCAGCTACCCTGTCTTTTGATTGGAGCAGTTAATCTGTTTACATTTAAAGTTATTATTGAGAGATACTTATTTATTGCCATTTTATTCTTTATATCTATGCTCCTCTCTATATATATTTATTTTTTTCTTACTTCTTTTTTTTTAAAAATATATTTTATTGATTTTTTACAGAGAGGAAGGGAGAGAGATAGAGAGTTAGAAACATCGATCAGCTGCCTCCTGCACACTCCATACTGGAGATGTGCCCGAAACCAAGGTAGATGCCCTTGACCAGAATCAAACCTGGGACCTTTCAGTCCACATGCCGATGCTCTATCCACTGAGCCAAACCAGTTACGGCTATTTTTTTCTTACTTCTTATAGAAGGTCCTTTACTATTTCTTGCAATACTGACTGGTTTGGTGGCAACTAACTCCTTTAGCTTTTTCTTGTCTGGGAAACTCTATTTTGCCTTCCATTTTAAATGATAGCCTTGCTAGATAGAGTGGTCTTGATTTTAGGGTCTTGCTTTTAATCACTTTGAATATTTTATGCCAATCCCTTTGGCCTAAAGTATTTCTTTTGAGAAATGAGCTGACAGCCTTCTGGGAGCTACTTTACAGGCAATTATCTTTCTCTTGCTGCTCTTTTGATTCTCTTTCTTTAAGCTTTACCATTTTAATTATGATGTACATTGGTGTAGGTCTCCTTGGGTTCATCTTGTATGGGACTCTCTGTGCTTCCTGGACTGTGTGTGCGTGTGTGTGTGTGTGTGTGTGTGTGTGTGTCTTCACCAGGTTAGGGAAGTTTTCAGTCATTATTTCTTCAAACAGGTTCTCAGTCCCTTACTCTTTCTCTTCTTCTGGTGGTACCCTTTTGATGTAGTAGTTGATATGCTTGATGTTGTCCCAGGAGTCCTTTAGACTTTCCTCATTTTTTAAAATCATTTTTTTTTTTTATTGCTCTGCTTGGGTTTTTCCTGTTAGCTTTTCCTCTAAATAACTTAATCTATCCTCTGCTTCATCTAACCTGCTGCTGATTCCTTTTAGTGAGCTCTTCATTTCAGATGTTCATTTCTGACTGTTTTTAATGGCTTCTATGTCCTTTTTAATGATTACTATCTCTTTGTTTAAATTCTCACTGAGATCATTCATTCTTCTCCTAAGGTCCTTGTGCATCTTTATAAACATTGATTTGAACTCTCCATCTGGTACCTTGGTTGCTTCCACTTCATTTCATTATTTTTTTCAGGATTTCTCTTGTTCTTTCATTTGTGGTATGTGTTTTCTCCACATATAATCTCAATTTTTGTCTTTTCCTCTGTGCATTAGGTAGATATGCTATGCCTTTCAAATATGTATTCCCAAATCACATACATTTTTGAGTCTCATGCATTTTTGAAAACTTGAACCAGTAGAGGGCATATCACAGAGCTCCAGTGCTCTTGGATAGTCATAGGTTGATTGGGGTACTGATCAGGGCTCAGGCTGTGTCATCCTTTGTGGAGTCATGGTAGCTATGAGAGGCAATCATCACTTTAGGCAATGGCATTTCTAAGAGACCACACCCTGTATCTCTAATTATCGAGCTAAGTGAACAGAAGGAGAATACCTAAAAGGCTGGATTTCTTATCCCAGCCATGCTTGACCCAGCACTGAAAGATCCTAAAAAACAATACTTGTGCATCCATCTCCCCCAACACTTACTGAGTCTGAGCAAGTCATGATGGAGTACTTGCAGAATTTGGAAATGCTGACTCTGCTGGGCTGCTAGAAACAGAGTCAGAAATAAAAGAAACCTTGGTAAAATTGATCCTGGCCTCTGCTGATGAAAAATGCAGCACCATGTGGCCAAAGCACACTTTTGAAGTGTGGTTCCTCTATATACCCGCTTTAACTTACCAGAGGTCAAAATCTGGCAGTTTATGACTGAATTTGGCCAGCAAACATATTTGATTTAGCTAGTAAGAGTGTGGAATTATTATTTTTCTTGGTGTATCAAGCCCTCTCTAGTTCACCATTCTACTACTGTCACTATCACTTCAACTTTCCCTCTCTCACTTGATTGATATCTTTTATTTGACTGTCCCTGGAGGGATGTAAGTCTGCAACCACCCTGAGCCTCATTCTCCTTATTCTTCTTGTATCCTGCCAAATACCAATGATGTCTATTTCACAGAGTTTTGGTGAAAATTGAATGCAACTACGTGGATAACATACGCAGCATGAGATTAGCCCTTCATCAACTCCTTCTCTTCCTTTTCTTGCCCCTACTTTTTTTGCTTTCCCTTTTCTCTTGCCCAGTTCTCATTTCTCTCCCTCTTTTATATTTTGTAATGCTTTGATATGTACTTTATCTCTTTGGCAAACTTCAAACAGGTTTTTGTTAGTCAATGGGAGCACCAGGTTTTCTGGCTTATCCTGAAGTGAAAGTTGTATTAAATATGTCTCCTGGTCTCCTACAATTTCTGTATTGAATGAAAAGGCACAAAAGTGATTCAGCACTGAGTTAGTCATACCGAGTCCAGATGAGGTTCATTGCTCTGCTCTGTGTTAATCCAGCAGGTGGTTGAAGATGATGGCCATGCATCTTACCCAGAGGTTTTATAGGTAGTGAAGTTAGACTACCTCGCTGTAAGAATCGGAAATAAAAGAAAATGTAATTCTAATTTCTTCAGAGCCACTTAAATAGGTACATAGCACAGAAATAAAGTAGCAAGAGGAGAGTTAGCAGGGGTGGTTAGAACTCAAATCAGGCACAGGGACAAAGCCTTCTAACTAACCCTTTTCTTTTACAGTTAAGTAAATGGAGGCTTATTAGGTTATGGGACTTACTCAAGGCACATGAGTATTCAGTGCCAGCAATCTTGGCACTATGTGCCCAGCTTTCATTCCTCACCCTGCAACCTCATTAACCTCAAGGTTCTAGAAGGTTTTCAGTGACTGCATTTTGAATAACAAGAATTGAAATGGAATGTATTAGGGGCAAATGTTACCTAATCAATGAAGATATTGTTCAGTAACTGTGAAAATAGACAAGAAGCCACTGCCACAATATTCACATAACCCAGGGGGCGGGGAGTACAACCTTCTTTTAATTCATTAATATCTAGGATCAGCCCTGATTTAGATACCTACACATTGTAAACTTGAAAATATCATTTAATTTCCTTAAGCATTTTTTCCCTCATTTGCAAAGTAAAGATAGTTATTTCTGATCTGCCTGCTTCAAAATCATATTGTGAATATCCAGAAATATAGACAATTTAGTGAAACAAAACATTTACTGTATATCTTCTATATGCCAGGCATCAGAGATTCAAAGATGAATATGGGTAAGATACTTCATATAAAAATGATAAAATATAATGAGTGCATAAGAGAACAAATCATTATTCTTGCCACCTTTTCCCTGGAAGAAGTGGTTAAAAAGACATCTGTTGGTACCTCCATCACCCACACAGCTTAGAGCTCTAGCATTTGTTGATTTCAGTATTTATCAAGCTCAGAGTATGTTATCCAATGGTCATTGTTGAAAACAGTGTATCTGATAATTTTTTCTGCATATGTGTGTGTGTGTGTGTGTATGTGTGTGTGTGTGTGTTTCAGGAGTGATTCATATATTGTTCTTGATTGAGAATCATGATTTATGAAGGGAAGTATAAGACAGAATATTAAGGAACAAGGACTGAATTGCTCAAGTTGCTTCATTCCCTGTTTGCTTTAAGACTCTGGATGACTCCCTCAATTTTTCTGAGTTTGAATTTCCCCCATTCTACTCAGAAGAAGAATCTTGCTCTGTCTGCCCCAGAGGTTTCTTGGAATGCCAAGATGGCAATGGATATGAAAGCATAAGTGCTAAAAATGAAAAGGTTAGCATCAGGTCTGCCACCTATTTTCGACCTTTACTTGGGACATCTGGGAAAGAAATTGATGAATTGGACAAACTTCCTTGCAAACACACTAGTAACCAGACTTCCTGGAAAACACACCAGTAGCCTTTGCCAGCAGAAATATAAAGAAGAATCCTTGTCTGTAAGCTCCTTTTACTAGACTATACCTAGTCTATGTCAGTTGCTTATTATAAACTAGAGGCCCAGTGCACGAATTTGTGTATGGGTGGGGTCTTACTGGTTCAGCCCCAATCTGGGCAGATCGGGGCCAGGCCTGTTGGGAGGAGAAGACAGCAGGAGCTTGGCCAGCTGGCCTGCCCTAATTGGGGCCCGATCAGGGCTGGGATGGCTGGGGGGAAGGGTCTCAGGTGATTGGCCAGTGGGCCCACCCCTGATTGTGATGGGGGCTCAATTAGGGGTCAGCAGCTGGGGGAGGGGCCATGGGAGGTTGGCCAGCCAGCCCACCCCCTATTGGGGTGGTTTTCTGGCCACAGTGGGCATCATAGCAACCGGTCATTCTGGTCACTATGGCATTCTGGTCATTGGCTTTTTATATATATAGATAAGCCCCAAATTTTTGTATTTATGGACCAGAGCTCACTGGAAAATGTTCTATAAGCTATGTAATTTATTTTCAAGTTGCTGTGTCTTGCTATTGCTTGTAAACTAATCAAAAGCAAACTTAGTACTAGCTCTGAACAGTGAATGATGCTGAATCTCATTTGTGTTATCTTCGTATTTTGTCAGATGCCATCATATGTAAGGTATGAAGAGATATAGGCATAAAGGTATAGGTAAGTATAAAAAGAGGTTTCCATAATTGAAATGGCTCCTCTGTTCAAGCAACATACAAGATGCTTTTCCTAACCCTCACATGTGAAACTTGAGCCAGAACAGCCCTAATTCAGGAGAGAATGGGCAATTGGGGAGCTGTATTGATGGTCTTAAATCTTTCTGAGAGACTATTGCTGGGCTGGGTCTTGCTATTTCTGCTAAACTTTGAATCAGAAATAATTTTGGTACTTGATATCATTAGTGGTTCAAGTCGAAACTCATTTGTGTTACCTTTGTGCATTCCCAAGTGCCCTCACAGATAAGGCACTTTGATAGCATCAATTTTGAGGAAACATCTGTAAAACCCAATCCAATCTTTAGGGTAAAGTTTTTGTGTATGTGTGAGGTACATACACATGATAAAGAAAAACTCAAACTTGTCACAGTAAGAGTCCCAAGAAGCTGAGGGAGAAAGGAAATACCCTGGGACTTAGCTGATGTTATTACAATCAAAGAAGCAGTAAGTTAGAGACAGCTCTACAGAGAGTCCCTTGATCACCTGGTTCACACAATGGGTGTGGTCACCAATGTCCATAGTCATAGTTGTTCACTTGATGATTCTTGATTGTTAGACTTTCCCTCTCAGCTGGCCCCAACCAGCCCACAAACCACTTATGGGCTCTTAGAAGTTCATGAGGGCAGTGGCATTCTGCACTATGGCCTTCCCCTTCCCCTATCATTTATTTTAAAGTATATGTACAACTCAGTGAGTACCAGGAATGAGGTGAGCCTGGCCTCCTCTCCCACATGCTTTGCCACTCTGCTCCCTGTTTTCACACATTGTCCATTGCCATTTTGAAAACTAAGATTTAGATGCAAGAGAGATATTCTCTTTAGCCTAAATAAAAATATTCTTTAGGAAAATTAACCCAAAAAGCAAGAAAGAAAGATTTTATCTTCTTGGGACCCATAAAGGATTACTTTGCAGGCCCCAGACAGAGAGAAACTTAGAGAGAACAGTGGTTACAGAATTACCTGTAGTGCTTTTAGAAAATACTATGTCTGGGTTTGCTTCAGACTAGTTAAATGAGAGTTTCTAAGAGTAAGGCATAAACATGTAATGTTTCCTAGGTGATTCTAATGAGTAGCCATAGTTGTGTATCACTGGGGTAGAAGTTTTGTGATTATTTGTTATGGTCCTTATGAAAAGAGTCAGGCAATACGTGTACTTTGGGGGCGTAAAATACCTCGGGGCTGAAATGTTTGCTATTGTAAGAAAAGCTACAAAAACTGGCAACCTGGCTGCAGACCAGAGCATTTTCAGCCCATCTATGAAATAATTTCTTCTGATGTTTATGGCACTAACAAATCCTGAGATGGTACTGTCTTATGAGAGCATGCTTAATGACCTGAGTCCATTCTGATTTGACTTCTCCTTTTGCAAGTTTATCAAATTGAGAAGAAAATTAATTTTATTATTATTATTATTATTATTATTATTATTATTTCTACTACCATTTAACAAAATGACTTGCAAGAAAGACATTATTAGAAAGTGTGAGATCCACATTATATCATGGACATGACCCTCTCCACTTCCTTCCCACTCATGGAAGAGCTGACACTTATGTTCTCAGGAGAAAAAGCACTGAATTTATATGTTATTCCAGAAATTCTGAACTCTGCAGCCAACTGGTTCACTTTAAGGATCCAAGTGGGAGACATACTTGCAGTCAATGCCTGTGCATAGGGATTTTTCTAGGCACAATTTTGCTCTTAAAGATAATGGACTGAGGCCCACTTTAATTAAATGCATAGGGAACACTAATCCACTTTGAAAGGCACCACTAATCCTCTTATTGGTGGCCAAGGAATGTAGATAGTAATGGGACTTTTAAGAGAACAGGCACAATAGGGAGACCCTTTTCAGAAAATATCTACTCTTGGAAAAGGAGCTGTATTGTATCTATGCCTCATGGCCAATGACTACCAAGTAACCCCAAAGCTAATCAATGATAGCCTGCCTACCTTATGGTTGTGTCTTCACAGGGGTTATGTATATGATATAAGCAGCTTTGGGTAAGCAAATGGCATGTTAAAATTATGGCCCTATTTATAATTTGGTTCTCATGCTCAATTATACATTAGTTTGGTCTTGTGTTAATAAACCTTTGTTTATGTACTCCAAACCTCAAGTTATTTTTGTATATATTATTATGGCTTTGTATTTCCATCCCATGGGAAACTTAAAAAAAGTTATATGCTACTGCATTTATTGTTGTCATTATGAATAGTTTTTGGCACTATTTTTTTTCTTCCTTAAATAGACACTGGAAATTCTATAGCAAATTACTCACTCATAGAATATAATCATTATTCAGAAAATTTTAGATCTTTTCAGTAGAGGAAAGAAAAGTATATCATCACCAATTTTATTAGAAAAATAACTTATCTGTCTAAGAAACAGTCCATGGGGGAAGATCTTTAAAAATACAAGCCTCATCCCTTACCAACTTCAGAATCTTCTCTGCAAACCTTGCAATACTCCATTAAAAATAAAAAACACACAAATAAACAAACAAAAACTTCTCATGTGATTCCAATAGATTTAATAGTCTATATTTGACAATTAATTATGAGCTCAGTTGGAGGCTGAGGTGAAGAGAATAAACTGACATTCCACTCTCTTATTACTTGTAATGATTTTATGAGATAGAGATCATTATATTCATTTTATAATTTAGAAAACTGTCTGAGTCACACAATTAACACAACTAGTGAATTAGAAATTCAGAAATTCAAACCCTGGGGTTTCCTTGAAGCTAGTTGCTAGCTCTAAGAAAGAGTAATGTGAATGAAGAAGGTCTGGATATATATATATATAATAATGGCATAATATGCTAATTATACTGGATGTTCTTTCGGATGACCTTCTGGACAAAGCCGGGGCTGTGAGGGAAGCCCAGGTCTCAGGTGTCTGCTGGTGGCTGGAGAGAAGCCGGTGCTGGCAACTGGGGGAAGGAAGGCCTACTCTTGCACGAATTTGTGCATCAGGCCTCTAATATATATATTAGAACTGCCTCTCTGTCTTCTGGTGTTTCTCCAGAGGTGAAGCTAGCAACAGGTCTCCCCAGACAGAAGCAGGGCTCATGGTTAAATAGATACAAAAATTAGGATTGCCTGATTTCCATGGGGTCCTGGTTATGCTAACAGAATATTTCAAGGAGGAGGGAAAGGTCCATAGTTTTGAGTGTTGCTGAGAGATCAAGTAGGGTGGTCAATATTTGTGCTCCATTTTACTCACTTATAGATTGGACAACTAATTTACAACTAATAAACATCTAAACTAATAAAAGAGAAACATGGTAATTAGCATATGACCGCTACCCTTCCCATTGGCTAATCAGCATATCTTTATGCAAATTAACTGTCAGCCAAGATGGCGGCCGGCAGCCATGCACTGAAGCAAACAGGGAGGCTTGTTTGCTCCAGTGATGGCGAACTCCATCGTTCCCCGCCTGTTGCTGCCGGCCTCTCAGCTGCAACTCTAAGCAACTATGTTGCCAATATAGAAGCTAAACAAAACCCCAGAAACCAGCTTTCAGTCAGCCGGCCTTCAGCCAGGCTGACCGCAACATTGTATCAAATACAGAAGGAAAAACAAAGGCCAGAAACCGGCTTTCAGCAGCTGAGGCCTCAGAGCTAAAGCTGGCCCAGAATAAAAAGAAAAAAAAAGAAAAAAAGGAGCGGTTGGGAGCTTCAGTCACCTGAAAACGGCCCTCAGCCCCTCAGCCAGGCTGGCCAGGCACCCCAGTGGGGACCCCCACCCTGATCCAGGACACCCTTCAGGGCAAACCAGCTGGCCCCCACCCATGCACCAGGACTCTATCCTATATAGTAAAAGGGTAATATGCCTCCCGGCACCGGGATCAGCGGAGCAGCGAGGCTCCCCGCACAGGGATCAGTGTGACAGGGGGCAGCGCCCAAAAGGCCTGATTGCCCTGCGGCTCTGTGAGTGACAGGGGGCGGGGCCACAACCTCCCTATCCGCCCTGCTCTCTTTATGACAGGGGAAGGCGCCCCAACCCCCTGATCAGCCCTGCTCTGTGCCTGATAGGGGGGAGCTCCCCAATCCCCTGATCGCCCTGCAGCTCTGTGTTTGACAGGGTGCAGCGCACCAACCACCTGATCGGCCCTGCACTGTGTGTGACAGGGTAGAGCCATAAACTCCCCATTGGCCCTGCCCTGAGTGTGACAGGGTGCAGCGCCCCAACCCCCTGATCCGCCCTGCTCTGTGTGTGACAGGGGGCAGTGCCCAAACTCCCCTATCGGCCCTACTCTGTGAGTGACAGGGGGGAGCTCCTCAACCCCCTGATGGGCCCTGCTCTGTGCGTGACAGGGGGGAGCTCCCCAACCCCCTGATCGACCCTGCTCTGTGTGTGACAGGGTACGGAGCCCCAACCCCCCTGATGGGCCCTGCTCTGTGAGTGACAGGGGGCAGTGTCCCAACCCCCTGATCAGCCCTGCTCTGTCCGTGACAGGGGGTGGCGCCACAACCTCCCCATCGACCCTGCCTTGAGTGTGACAGGGGGCGGTGCCCCAACCCCCCAATCGGCCCTACCCTGAGCGTGACTGAGGGTGGCATTGCAACCTCCTGATCCGCCCTGCTCTGTGCATGACATGGGGCGGCGCCCCAACTCCCCAATCGGCTCTGCTCTGAGCCTGACCAGGGACTGCACCTAGGGATTAGGCGTGCCCTCTGCCACCCGGGAGCAGGCCTAAGCCAGCACGTCGTTATCTCCCGAGGGGTCCCAGACTGCGAGAGTGCACAGGCCGGGCTGGGGGACGCCCCCTCCCCCCCGAGTGCACAAATTTTTGTGCACTGGGCCTCTAGTCTACACTAATAAAAGAGAAACATGGTAATTAGTGTACGACTGCTACCCTTCCCATTGGCTAATAGCATATCCTTATGCAAATTAACTGTCAGCCAAGATGGCGGCCGGCAGCCATTCACTGAAGCGAGCAGGGAGGCTTGCTTGCTTCAGTGACTGCGGACTCCAACGTTCCCCGCCTCACTTGCTGGCTTCTCAGCTGCAACTCTAAACAACTATGTGCTATGTTGCAAATAAGAAGCTAAACAAAACCCCAGAAACCAGCTTTCAGCCGGCCGGGATCTCAGAGCTGGAGTTATGCATTATTTCGATTATAGAATGCAAACAAACCAGATAGCTTCTTTCAGCCGCAGAAGCCTCAGAGCTAGAGCCAGAGCTAAAGCTGGCCCAGAATAAAAAAGAAAAAAAGAAAAAAAGGGGCGGTTGGGAGCTTCAGTTAACTGCCAAACTGAAAGCAGCCCTCAGCTCCTCACCCAGACTGGCCAGCCACCCCAGTGGGAACCCCCACCCTGAAGGGTGTGTGACCAGCTGCAAACAGTCATCATCACCTCATCCAGGCGGGCCAGGCACCCCAGTGGGGACCCCCACCCTGATCCAGGACACCCTTCAGGGCAAACCAGCCGGGCCCCAGGCCTCTATCCTATATAGTAAAAGGGTAATATGCCTCCCAGCACTGGGATCAGTGGAGCCACAAGGCCTCCTGGCACCGGATCAGCATGACAGGGGGCAGCGCCCAAACCCCCCGATCGCCCTGCGACTCTGTGTGTGACAGGGTGTGGCCCCCCAACCCGCCCCCCCAGGCCCTGCTCTGTGTGTGACAGGGTAGAGCCATAACCTCCCCATGAGCCCTGCCTTGAGTGTGAGAGTGGCAGCGCTCCAACCCCCTGATCGGCCCTGCTCTGTGGCTGATAGAGGGTGGTGCCCCAACCCCCGCCCCCTACACGGGCCCTGCTCTGTGTGTGATCTGGTAGAGCCATAACCTCCCCATTGGCCCTGCCCTGAGTGTGACAGTGGCGGTGCCCCAACCCCCTGATCGGCCCTGCTCTGTGGGTGATAGAGGGCGGCGCCCTAACCCCCTGATCTGTCCTGCTGTGTGTGTGACATGGGGCAGTGCCCTAATTCCCCTATCGGCCCTACTCTGTGAGTGACAGGGAGGAGCTCCTCAACCCCCTGATTGGCCCTGCTCTGTGCATGACAGGGGGGAACTCCCCAACCCCCCTGATGGGCCCTGCTCTGTGCCTGACAGGGGGCAGCGCCCCAACCCCCTGATCGGCCCTGCTCTGTGTGTGACAGGGGGTGGCGCCACAACCCCCCAATCGGCCCTACCCTGAGCGTGACTAGTGGTGGCATCGCAACCTCCCAATCTGCCCTGCTCTGTGCATGACAGTGGGCGGCGCCCCAACTCCCCAATCGGCCCTGCTCTGAGCCTGACCAGGGGCTGCACCTAGGGATTGGGCGTGCCCTCTGCCACCCGGGAGCAGGCCTAAGCCAGCAGGTCGTTATCTCCCGAGGGGTCCCAGACTGTGAGAGGGCACAGGCCGGGCTGGGGGACCCCCGTTCCCCCCCCCCCCCCCGAGTGCACAAATTTTTGTGCACCGGGCCTCTAGTTATATATAAAACAAAAAAATCTGAAGAACTTCAAGGACAAAGAATAAAACAACAGTTATAGCATGATTGTAGCATATATCTCCGAATATATAATAGGAGACCAAAAAACAATAAAAAATCCTTCCATTTTTCCTTGTCCCGCATCACCCACTCTATTATTATGTTGCTTCATATGAATTCTGAATGAAATCACATTTGCTATGAAGAATTTAATCATTTTGAAGGTGAGACATCTGGCTCTAAACCAAATTCATTAAAATGACATGAGAAAGAAGAGAGTTTTTTAAGTTTGTTAATGGCTTATCATTCCCATTTTCCTGGGACCCTTCCCTCTCCCTGCTCTGAAAGTTCACCCTGTGTGATCTCACATCTCTCTCTGTTTCTAATAAAGTGATTTAGCAAAGGAAGCATAGACAATTCCCTGGGCTCGTTTGGGGAGTGTGCAAAGAATGAGAATATGTGTTGACTTGAACAGCAGGGTCAACCATAGGTATTTGACTTCATTGTTTAAAGCATTCTAGGTGGATTGAGGAAGGCATAGTCTGAGAAGAGGGATGATTTCGAGAGTAGAAGAAGAGAACCAAGTTTGGGGTTATAAAAGCAGATCGGAAGGCCAATGGGGAAATTGAGTCAGGGACCAGAAGTGTCGGGAGAGTTGACAATAAGAACCAACAACAGGGAGTCTAGAGAAAAGCACACTGCTTTCTGCCAGTGTCATTGCTTCAGCTACAAGCCCTACTCTGCTTGCTTCAGAAATGTCTCAGAGACATAGCCAGGGTCCTTTGAGATTCAACTGCCATTTTGTGACCTTCAGGATGACCTCTACCTTTAGCTTTACACCAGAATTTATAACTACTCTCTTTGTCTTCCAATTCAGTTCTCTTTCCACTACTCTGTCTCAATGAATGACCTCTCTACATCAGTATTCCAAGCCAGAGTCCTTGGAGTTATCATTAATCCCTCCCTTTCCATCACTCCCAACCTCTATTTAATTCTGATATTCTTACTTGAGAAATATCTGTTCAGTTTAAACTTCCTCTTTATCCCTACTGTCTCTGGTAGATTTTCCTGCCACCAAACTTTTTCATCTGACGTAGGATGCCAGAGTCAACCACTCATCAGGGAAGTGAATGTGCCAGGATCAGGGATATGATGACAGAATGGAAAATAAGGGAGTTGTATATTTCTGAAGAACAAATGAAAACTAAAACTTAATAATATAATAATAATATAATAATAATCCCCAAATAAGGGGATTTGGGGATTAACAAGTATGAAGAAACCTGCCAACGAGGGGGTCCTTTCTGCAAGGCTCTTGGTCTCACCTAGATGCTAAGAGCTATGTTTCCTCTACGTCCAAGAGTCACCACAAATCTACCTACACTCCTCATAATTTTGGTCCAAGAGGGAGATTCAGAGACACTACTGAGGGCCTTCTCCACAAGCTCTGGGTGCTGTCAGAAAACTTGGAAACTTGATGGAAAACTTGATCTCTTACTTTTCAAAAGACCTTGTCTTCATCCCACAGGGGTATGGTATCATTTTGTGGTGTCTACCAGATATACTTGAATAAGGTATGGTGCACCTAGTATCTACAGCGATGACACACTAAGAAGCTGGAAGTGGGAGGTTGAGGCAGGAATTTGGATCTAAAAGGCAGGTCTTGGAGCTCTTGATCGGAGACTGCCGAGCGTCTGGCATTGCAGAGGGGGTGCATGGGGTGTTTCTAAGCAGGCAGGAAACTCATTCTCATAAAGGGGAAAGCAAAGTGCTCAGATCAAGCGAGGTCACTGCCTACATTTGAGCAGGGAGGGATAGATTTTTGTGTGTTGCATCCAAAGCCTTGTACTTTAATTTACTGTAATAACACCCTGTTGACCTATTAGGAAGCAGAGGTGCAAAGAAATTATATCAGTGGTTCTCTAACACTCTTAAAACTTGCTGAGGATTTCAAAGAGATTTGTTTATGTGGGTTATTTCTATCAATGCTTATTAGAAATTAAAACATAAGAATTAAAAAATGCAAACATGAACAAGCACAGAGAGACTCTAAGATGGCAGTGAGTAAGGTGGGAGGTGCATTCACCTCCTCCCAAGACCAAACTGGAATTACAATTAAAATAAGAACAATCAACCTGCATAACCAACTGAAGACTAGCTGAACAAAAGCCTTACAACCAAGGATTTATGGAAGAAGCCACATTGAGACTGAAGAGAAGGGCAAGGAAAAGCGGTTGAGAAAAGGCAGGCCCCGCACCCATGTACAGCGGTTGAGAATTCTGAGTGATATCTCAGCTGCAAGGTTCCCTCTGAGAATTGTGGGGTCTCAACTTACCCTTGAGCTCCAGAGTGAAGAAGAGGAGCCTACATATCATCTGACTATGAAAATCAGCAGGGATTCTGTCCTCCAGGGAGAGACAGAAGTCTGCTAGAGATACAAGCACCCTCTTAAAGGGCCAGTGCATAAAATCTCCTTCACAGCCACTCACCGTGGGCTCCAGTGGAGGGAGGGTGGAGCAGAGGAGAGTTGTGTGAGGACTGACTGAAGTTTGTGGCTCCAGAAAGTGACAGCTAAAGGGACAGCTGCCAGCATCCCTGTGCGGAGTCCCGCTCCCACACTACGGAGCACTCCCCTCCTTAGGGCCTCAGCCTAGGGCCGTGGTCAGCAAACCAAGGCTCGTGAGCCACATGTGACTCTTTGGCCCCTTGAGTGTGGCTCTTCCACAAAATACCACGTGCGGGCGTGCATGTACAGTGCGATTGAAACTTCGTGGCCCATGCGCAGAAGTCGGTATTTTGTGGAAGAGCCGGTATTTTGTGGAAGAGCCACACTCAAGGGGCCAAAGAGCCGCATGTGGCTCACAAGCTGCGGTTTGCCAAGCCGCAGTTTGCTGACCACTGGCCTAGGGAAATGCTACCTTTATCATTATGTGGTGAACTCATAATATAACCTACAGATGACATATTATAGAATTGTACACTTGAAACCTACATAATTTTATTAACTAACTAGAGGCTCGGTGCATGAATTCATGCACCAGTGGGGTCCCTCGGCCTGGCCTGCGGGATTGGGCTAAAACTGGCTCTCCAACATCCCCTGATGGGTCCTGAATTGTGAGAGGGTGCAGGCCAGTCCGAGGGACCCCAATGGTGCATGATTGGGGCCGGGGAGGGATGCTGGAAGTTGGCCAGCCGGGGAGGGACTGTGGGAGGACTCCATGGCCAGACCCCAGCAGCAAGCTAACCTACTGGTCTGAGCACCTTCCCCCTGGTGGTCAGTGCACATCATAGCGAGTGGCTGAGCGGCCTTAGCATATCATTAGCATATTACACTTTGATTGGTTGAATGGCCAACTGGATGACCAGACACTTAGCATATTAGGCTTTTATTATATAAGTGTTTTAATCCAGGTCTGACCCTACATCCAATCTTGCTTCTTGGGTTTTTTTTTCCTATCAAAAACTTGGCACTACAAGGGAAACATTCAGAATCTTTACCTACATACCTAGTAAAAGAGGCAGCCATAGAAACCCACACAGTACGCAGGAGCCATCTCTACTGAAATACAGATTTCTTTGGGTTAATTTGGCATCCATGTTTGGTATGGGGTATTAGCAAACTAACTTGCTGTGGCTTGCTATCTGGTCTCTTCCTGGGATGCAAGTCTGCTGTATCCTTGCACACAACCTGATCTGAAGCTCTCAAGTGCTTGATTGTGGGGCATGAGAGCAGACCATCATGCAAAAGCACATGGGGCGGCATGAGACAGACTCATTGCTGACTTTATGGCATTGCGTTTGATGCTAGGAAATGGTAGGTCATGGCTCAACTGCCCTCCTGCAATCAGAATTACCACAAACTCTCAGCACCAGCAGAAGTATCTCAAGTTAAAAGCATTTAAATGGAACCCAATTGCTCTTTATAAGAGCTTTCAGAATCCACAGTGAAAAGCAGCATCTGTGGACCCTGTGCCTCAGCCCCTCCCCCACAGACCATTAAACCTGGTTTGAGTCCCTGCATGTGTGGAGAAAGGAGCTGCAAACAGGAGCTCGTGAGCATCATGGTGTTTGTCAGCCAAATGCCAGCCCATAAGCTGTGGCCTGAAGCAGCTGGGCTGTGAGGATGTTGCAAAGGCAACTGTCACCTGAGGAAAGCATGACTCCATCTCAAATCTGCGCCTCTAGGTCTATTTTCTCATGTAATGACTCTGCTGAGAGGAGATACTTACCACTCACATCCCATTGGCTCGGCTCCTCAATCCATGAAATCCCCTATCAGGAGTTGTCATGTACATCTGTAAATGCCTAGAAATCAATGCCATTTAGCCAGCGGTAGTGACCTTTCAGACACAGAGATCATTTCAAAATGGCATGTGAGAGATTGCGTTCAGCAGTGCCAATACAGCGTGCAGGATTTCCAATACCACTGTAATGATCCTCGCTCGCAAAAGGGAGAAGAAGCCCAAGCTCAATATGCTGCAAAGGCAGCTCTCAAAGCTCAAGAAAACAGGGAGGCAGAAGAAGGGGGTTGCCTGCTGGTTTCAACCCCTTTGTCACAGGTCACATCCAGGTGACTCCCGCCCTCCTGGGAGAGAGAGGAAAACAGAGTCGAGACTTGGAGACTAAGGCTCTGGTTTTCTTAGTTCCGCTTTGTGATTCTGCCTGAGAATGGGACTCCACTCTGAACCTCAACTTCCCCATCTATGTACTGGGACAGCAATACTATTTGTTGTGCTTACCACAGAGATTCAAGGTTTTGTGTGTGTAGTTTTTAATTGTATTCCCAGGGCCTGCTTATCTTGTGACTGGACCTTTGTACCTTTTGACCACCTTCACCCATTTCACTCACTCCCCACTTCCCTACCCCTCTCCTGCCTCTGGCAACCACCAATCTGTTCTATCTATGAGTTTTGTTTTATTTTTTTAGATTTTACATGTCTTTCTCTGTCTGACTTACTTCTCATAACATAATGCCCTTGAGGCCTATCCATGTTGTCACAAATGATAGGATTTTCTTCTTTTTATGGCTGAATAATATTCCATTTTTGTATGTAATATATATATATATATATATATATATATATATATATGTGTGTATATATATGTGTGTGTGTATGTGTATATGTTGAGTGAAATAAGGGCATTATGACTGATGTTTAGGTTTGTTCCATGTCTTGGCTATTGTGAATAATGGGAGTAGAGGTAAGAGGAAGTTTTAAAACCTGAAAAGTGCTTTTGTTTTTTTTAATCATCCTTTCAAAAGCAAGAACTTAGATCACAGAGATAAGCTAAAATAAGAAACTAAAAATAGCTTGAAATCCCATCACAAATTCGTTCATTCATACATGGGTTCTTATTTATTCATCCTTCCCTCGTTCCCTCCCTTCTTTCCTTCCTAAAATTGGTTTATATTGAACCTACTATTTGGTAACCTACTTTGCTACTATATTGAAAGTCATTTAATATTTTTTCTGTAACTTTTCATTATGTAATATTCCATTGTGTATTTGTAATGTAGTTTATCTAACCTATCCCTGACTACCAGACATTCATGTGTTTTCCTCCCCCTCTTTTTCTTTCTGTCTCTTCTTTCTTTCTGTCTCTTCTTTCTTTTTCTCTTTCTTTCTTTCTTTCTTTCTTTCTTTCTTTCTTTCTTTCTTTCTTTCTTTCTTTCTTTCTTTTTCATTTCTCCCTCTTCCCTCCCTCCCTGCTTCCCTCCCTCCTTCCCTTCCTTCTTTCCTCCCTTCCTTCCTTCCTACCTTCCTTCCTTTTGCTTTTCTATTTTTCTTTTTTCTTTTTCTCCCTCCCAGTTGCTCCCCTTCCCCTTCCTCCTCCATCCTCTTCCTCTCCTCCCTCTCTCCCTCCATTCCTTTCCTTCCTTCCTTCCTTCCTTCCTTCCTTCCTTCCTTCCTTCCTTCCTCCCTCCCTCCCTCCCTTCCTTCCTTCCTTCCTTCCTTGCAGTTATAAATGAGGTGATGGATGCTTCCCCCTAGCACTGTGGTAACCCCAAGGAGCAGGAACAGTACAAACAAGAGGCAGCCATATGATAGGCTTAGCTAACCAAGGGGCAGCCATATGAGGCTTAGCTAACCAAACCTTCCCCTCGCATTTTTTAATCTAGACTGAAAACATGCAGAGGATGAAAGGGTTAGAATGCCTTTATCTAGACATGGTACTACCAAGCTGTTCATGCTCCTAAAGCTGTTTGGATCTGCTTCCATCCTTTTCAGCTCTGCTTATTCAGCACCCCTTCCCTTCCTCCCGCAATCCTGTGAGAGCCTGCTAAGCTCTCTAATGAATTTTCTTCTTGCCTGAGGTAAGCATTAGCCATCCCTGCTGCCTGTTATCAAAAGATCTCTAGAAAATGCAATCAGGAAATATCTGTAGATTGTATAGTACTAATCTGACTTTTTAGCATTTTAAATTAATCAGAGCAATGGCCAACCTACAGACTTATTAAAACTTATTAATCTTGTTTATATGAGGATTTTGTTTTTTTCTCCTTCATGAATTTATATTGCCTCTAGAAATAGTAAACTTTGGACTTTTTTAGCCTGTCATGTAAATTGATATTTGTTTAATTTGCCAACAAATTCTATTAGTGTCTGGGCTGGAACCTATTGGGAATGAGTTTCAGCCTAGACCCAGTTTTTATAGGGCATTTCTGAACCTCAGAAAATAAAGATTTACTATCATTTTTATGGAAATGCTGGCAGAACCATAACTATGGTAACACAGATGGCACTATTGTAAATGACATATCTATGTGTGCATAAAAAGAAGCATGATTAGCTAAATAGATGTTTGGATGGCCTGTGAGAGAGAGAGGAACTTTGGTGTGGGATGGTTTTTGTGGCTTTTCTTTGCAGTCTTTCGTTTAGTTTCCTTTAAGAATCCTCAGCTGGCCTTCCTCAGGGTCATCCTGCTCAGCAGTCCTCTTCTTATTCTCCCAGACAAGAAGGGATTCACTGGGAGACAAACTCTCCTGAGCACTGGCCTTTGGAAATCCACTGGAAAACCAGATAGTGGCTTCTACCTTGGAACCAATTGCAAAACTGTGATACTGATGATGGTGCAGGACTCTCCACCTAATTCCCTGTCCTGCTCTGATGGGTGGTGAAGATGGTACGTATTTCTGCAGAAAAGGCCCCATGCTACTACAAAATGGTGTTGGAGAACCAGACTGACTTGGAATTTATAATGTGATAGACTGAGTTTTAAATGCAGTTTGGCCACTTTGACCTGAATTTGAATAATTTATCCAACCAATTCCCTAGTATTGGACATTCTCTAACCACTCATTTTCTTCTTCTCGAAATTCTTTCAAATTATTGTAAGGTTTATGAGTTAGTGAATGCCTGGAATATACTAAGCACTCTTTAGTGGTGGCCATTATTATGTTGTAATAATTATATTTGCCAGTAGGATACTTTGGGATTTAAAGAACTCCATAAGCCTCAGGTAATAGATCTATTGAAAGAATACATATGAGAATTATAAAAACAGGAATCTCTGCCATATTAGTAGTAATGAAAGGGGGGAGAGCTCAACAAGCAGGACCAGGGACCCATGGCATGTCTGAGCCTTGCAGGGATTGGAACTGGATCATCACTGCAATTTGAGTGTGTCCACTTTAACCAGGAGAGACATGATGCTGTGGCAATTTCAGACTTAGCTTAACTTGATTGACAGCTTCCTCTTTCTGCCTCTTGGAATACTCACTCTTGAGACTCCCTGCGAGAACCCAACTTCTGTGCTGTTGAGCTCCCAAGCCACATGGAAGTATTTCAATTGACAACCTCAGCTGAGCTGCAGTATTAGCTGCCAGTCATGTGACTGCATCAACTTGAACATTCCAGCCCAGGTGAGCCTTCAGATAATTTCAGCCCCAGCTGATGCCAAACTTAATTGCATGTGACACATCCTGTGAAAACTTCTCAGTTAGTCCAGTCGAACCAAGAACCATGAGAGATAAGTGGTTTCAAGCTACTAAGTTTTGGGGTAGTTTGTTGTCTATTGTCCCAGCAGTAGAGACCTGGGACAATCCCAATCATGAATATCAGATCACTTAGTGGGTGTCCATGCCAAATGGAGTGGATGTCAAATCACATTCTCTTGAGGTGGCCTGGGACCCCTACTACTTGCAGTCCACTTCACAGGTACAGGAAGTAGAATGTCTGTGACAACATCATCATAGACTCATGGAGTCATGAGTGAGCCCTACGTGATTCCTTGCCATCATCTCATCTCCATATTGCTTTCTTCTCTTCTTTCCCCTTGTCTGGACCTTCCTCTTATGTGGAATTCGATTTCTTCTTCTTCTTCTTTTTAAATCTAGCATCTTGCTTCTCTATCATTTTCTCACATTCCCACCATTTTTTTTCTCTTCATCAATCTCTTCCCCTTCCTGTTTCCTAATCTTTCCCAGGTTTGTCACTGGTCCTCCTATCTCCCTTTGAGCCCCATCACCTTCCTTTCTTTTGGGTTTCCTGCTGATAGTAGACCAGTGATGGCGAACCTATGACATGCCTGTCAGAGGTGACACTCGAACTCATTTTTTTGGTTGATTTTTCTTTGTTAAATGGCATTTAAATATATAAAATAAATATCAAAAATATGTCTTTGTTTTACTATGGTTGCAAATATCAAAAAAATTCTATATGTGACACGGCACCAGAGTTAAGTTGGGGTTTTTCAAAATGCTGACACGCCGAGCTCAAAAGTTTCGTCATCACTGTAGTAGACAGTTGATGCTTCCACCTGCCTGGCATCTCTTGTTCTTTGTGTTAGTGCCATCATGGAGACTCCCTCCCTCCCACTCCCATTCTATATGGTCTGTCAATCAATCAAGAACCCTCCTCCACCCCTCAATCAAAGATAGGTCATGGGATAAAAAAATAGGCCAGAATCTTTCTCCTGGGAATTTGAGTTTCAGGGGGGTATCACTCAAAAATGATGAGTACTAAGGACAGACACATGAAGAGATGGTCCATTTCCTCCTGCTGCTCCCCTGAGGCCTGCTTATTTAATTCTTTTTTTCTCCTGATTTATGAATTATCATTCCAATGGATAATTTTAAATTAGAATCAACCAGAATTATTTACTGTGTCTGGAACTAAAAATATCAACTGACAAATCGTTTCTCTCCTTCCCCCACTTTTATTTTCTCTCTCATTCATCCTCCTTCCCACTGAATTACTACCTTTCTATATCTTTTCTCTCACGGTCTCTTTTCACAGACACAAATACACAAGAATTTTCTTTTATATACATCCTCCACCATATTTTTTTCTCCTTTCATGGTCTGTTTCTTTTCTTTTCATAATTAAATTATCTTTAAGTTAAAATCTTCTGGGTCTTACTGATGCCCAATCAATTCCACATGGCTCTCCTTCCCTGGCTGGGGTTCTGTGGGATTATAATGAATTGGAAGTCTCTGCCATTGCTTTTAGTTTGCCAAGATTGAGCTTATTCCTTACAGATCCCTCCCATAAGGTCTACAGGCTCTTCCAGAAAAAAATTGTTCTTGCTGCATGGCTAGGCTCTTGAAGCACAAGCCTCTCTTGCTGGGTTTGTGCTGGTGTTTCTATAAATTGATTATTAATATGATACATCCTTGGTGCTGCTTTTTGGGAGGTCTTTTAGAAATCTGGCTGACAGGGTTAGCTCATAGAAAATATTATGATCCAGTGCTGAAGTAAATTCAAAGTAAGAAATGGGAGATCTGAACTCCAGTCTTAGGCTATGGGTCATCAGCATCCATGCTCTTTAAAAATAAAAAAAAGATTATATATATATTTCAGAGAGGAAAGGAGAGGGAGAGATAGAAACATCAATGATGAGAGAGAATCATTGATGGGCTGCCTCCTGTATGCCCCCCACACTGGGTATCCAGCCCACAACCTTGCATGTGTTCTGATCGGGAATTGAACGGTAACCTCCTAGTTTGTAGGTTGACATTTAACCACTTAGTGACACCGCCCAGGCAGCATCCATGCTCTTAGCCACGCTGTACACTGTATACTCTCATTGGTGCCCGTCTGTATCTGGCCCTCTTTTCTTTGCCAGTGTTGGTCCTGGTCAGGACTATGTGCAGATAAGTCACAGGCAGGATCTTCTAGAGAAAGCTTCCAGGGTCCATTGCTAAGCAGCCTGACTGTATGGACAGTGAAGACAAGTAATAGAAAGGCCACTTGCGAGAGTCTAGAATTGAGGATACTTATATACAGCATGAAGCTGACATGGTCAGGGCCCTGATTATATCTGCTTGCCACTCACCATGCCTGTGTATGCTCTGATGAATGACTTCCCATGGCTAGCACCCGAAAAAATCAGAGGCTTTTTGCCAGCTGCAGGAGTGGGCTTGGTCTGTGTGTGGGGTAGGCCCCAAGTGCAGAGGAGTTTATTTGGAGCATACTGGATTTGATAATAACAAAATAAGTTGGTGGGTAAATATCTCAGCTCTGTAAACTTCTAGGAGATGTGTTCTTGACAGTGTTTTAGCGCTCAACCTTGGGATTGAGCCCCCTTTGTCCATAGTGCTAACCTGCTCATCAGAATACCCTATGCTGGCTGTCTTTCAATTTGTATCATTATCCACTTCCCCCAGTGATTCCCAAGGTTACCCCTCCCTACCCCTCAATAAACCATTTGCACTCAAATCCTTGTTTCAGGGTCTATTGTCTAAGAGAACCCAACATGAAAAGAGGGAGGCAAGTTGAAGCAGTTGTTCTCAGATATGAAAGAGGCAACAAACATTTTAAAATACAAGTCGACCCTGGAGGAATTCCTCTTATTCAATGTGTGTGTGTGTGTGTGTGTGTGTGTGTGTGTGTGTGTGTGTGTTAGATAGTATTCTAGGGATTAAAATGATGTGAAAATGACTGGACTGGGGGATCTGAGCTAAAAACCAGAATTCACTATATATGAATTAAACAAATCATGAAACTTTCTGTATCGAGTTTCTTTCTGAAGAAAAAGATGGCCCGCTGACCTCACCAAAGTGCATGATAAGAAAGCATTAGCTGACAGCTGCGAAACTTTCTTAGCCTGTTGAAAACAGGGAGTGATGCTAGGGAATTTAGGTTCCTTTACTTCACTAAAGGCTTCTTAAAATATATTTTTTTATTGATTTTATAAAGGAATGGAGTTGGAGAAAGAGATAGAAACATCAATGATGAGAGAGAATCATAGATTGGCTGCCTCTTGCATGGCCCCTACTGGAGATTAAGCCTGCAATCTGGGCATGTGCCCTGACCAGGAATTGAACCATGACCTCCTGGTTCCTAGGTTGATGCCCAACCAATGAGCCACACCAGCCAGGCTCTTTAGTTTTTATGGTAAAATAATTTTGATAACAATTTCTAAAATGCCACCAGCATGATGTACTAAGCTATTTCTGTGAATAGGGCTGATTTTCAACAGCTATGTTCATTATAAATTCATCACATAAAAAGTGCTACAGTGATGAACACATGTCCTAACCTCTGAAATCATGAAAATTTAATGGTTGCACTTTTGTTCCCCTGAGTCTTGTTTCTACTGTTGCTTTCAGTTCCTGTTTAACATGCTTGAAGTATCTATAATCTAGAGAGCAGACCCTTTCAAGACAGCTTTCCCCTGACCGTGTTCAGGACTGTGCCTGGGGCTTTGATCTTTCCTGAGTACTCTGCAGATGAGACTACACGTTTTTCTCCAAGGCCAGGAGGCTGTGTGGGACATGGGGAACACCAGAGGTAATTCATATTGGGTCTTGAGAGTGTGATGGGTTTGTTCTAAGATTCAGGACTTAGGACTACAGATTTTTAAAAATCAGTACTTTTGATTTCTTCCAAGAAAATTCTGAGAAATGGGTCTAAAGAGAACAGAGAGAAGAACAATTGGTCCTAAGACCCACAAGAAAATGTACACCTGGCCAGGTAGCTCAGTTGGCTAGAGCACTAACCTGATAGGCCAAGGTTTCGGGTTAGATCCTACATCAGGGCACATACAAGAACCAACCAATGAATGCATAAATAAGTAGAACAACAAATCCATGTTTTCCTCTGTCTCCATTACTCTCTAAAATCAATAAATAAAAAAATAAAACAAAACAACATTATCATCATCAAGCCCTGGAGCGAAGGTGGGAGGCGGCGGCCAGAGCGAAGACCCGGGTCCGGGGTGTCAGAGGGAAATTGGTGCTGGCAGCCAGGGGAAGGAAGGCCTATTCTTGCACAAATCTTTGTGCATCGGGCCTCTGATATATATATGAAAATGTACAGAAAAGTTTTATGCCACACACTATGCTGTGGGTTTCTCCATGATTATGTTGATCAATTTTCATAGCAATCCTATGCTTATATTCATAATCCTCATCTTGCAGATGAGGAAACTTGAGTTCAGAGAAATAAAGTGACTTGCCTGAACTCTCACCCCTCATGAACACAGAGTTGGAATTCCAACTTAGTCCTTTCTTTGTCACTTTGTCCTATAGTGGTGTTTGAATATTTGAAGATAAGTATTAGGTTTTTTTGCCAGAGTCATATACTTTCTTTGAACTTTCTCTACCTGTGTAGGGGCTTTGAGACCAATGCTCACTAAAACACCTCCCACCTCTTAGACTCTAGGATGGGCTGTGAAAGGGTGAGCATGGGCCAAAATGTTCTGGGTCTTTTTTTTACTGTTCTTATAACAGGACAAATTGCCTTACCAGGTGAGACATGTCTAAGAACATGAATTGTCTTTATAATGAATGCATCTGAGACCTCCATCGGTGTGTTCCCTGCCTTAAGTTAGATGGCTTCTAGGGGGAAGTTTCCTACATACAACAGGTCCCAGCCAAGGTGTATGGATTAGTTTTGGGGGGTGAGGGTGGACTTGCTTCCCCACACACAACTTCCAAAGTAGACCTGTAGAGGCTCTCCAGAGAGGCTAATGTGGGCTTGCCTCGGAGGCTTTCCAAATCCGTGAAGGCCTGCATTAACTGTGTATCACTTAACTATACACTTTTATAATATCCTGGCACACTTATACCTCTCACCTGCTGACCTCCATGGTGCCCACTGTGCTTTTCCCATGGCCTCCTTTGCTTTGGCTCCCTATGTTCAGCTCTTGGCTTGGTGTGTCTATAATCAGGGCTCCAGGTTTTATTATTTTTGACTTTGACTTTGACTTTTCTCTTTTGAGATAATGATTCTGACTCCTTTTCTGGCCATTTGCATTTTAGGATCACATTTCTAGAGTACCCTGCCTTCACTCTGGTGACTTTTGATAGCCTACCTTCACCCAGGAGCTAATGTGATGAGAACCTGGTCTGAACTTTCCCCACCCCCACTGAGAAAATTAAGTTTCAAAGCCTGTTTCTAATTTGAGTCAGGAAAGTGGGAAACATAGTCTGCTCTCCAATTAGAAGTGGAGGAATAAATACAGATAATATAAGATGAAAAATTCACTCCTGCTAAAGTAGCAGGACTTGGCCTATGGCCTACTCCTGCCTTATTCTATCTTGGCCATTTTTCCCATTGATACCACCCAGAAATATTGGCTTTCTACTGCTGCATAACAAGTTACCACAAACATAGTGACTTAAGGTAACAACCATTCACTTTCTAAGTTTCCATGCTTTGAGAGTCTGGGTAAGGGGAGCTGAGTAAAGGTGTTGGTCAAGATTGTGATTCTTACTTGAGTCTCAAGGTCCACTGCCAAGATCAATGGCTGTTAGCAGGATTTAATTCCTTGTGGTTACGGGACTGAGGCCTCATTCTTGCTAGTTATCACCTAGGTCTGCTATGAAAGCCACCCACAATTGCTTACCACAATTCACAGCATAGCTGTTTATATCAGTCCTGCAGGAGAATGTCTTTCTGGTGTTTCACCTTCTTTTAAGGCTACTCTGATTTAGTCAGGTTCATCCAAGGTGAAATCCTTTTGATTAACTCAAAGTCAGCAGAAGAGGGGGGATTTTGTTGGTAGCATACACAGGGTGTATCTTGAACAGGGTAGCTCTGGTCTGCACTGTTTAGGTGTCTTGTATTTAATTTGGAGTTGATACCCGGCAAACAATTTAAGAAAACAATTGTTGATATTATCAGTGATGATCACTGGACACCTCATCTTGGCTTATCAGCTCTTGGCTCTGTAGTCAAGACTGTTATTCAACATCTACAAACCATCATTCTCACTTATCAGCTTCCATTCTCCCATTGAAGTGAGGGAGGGCCAGTGTCTTTGCTTCATGGGCAATATGCAAGGGGTCTGGGTCCTAACTGCCCCTTAAATAGACTTCCAACAAATTCTCTTTTTCTATGTGCATGAACACCTCCCAATTCCAAAAGAACTTGGTGCAAATAATTCCTGAAACTTTTGGGAGTTCTGTAATATACTTAAGCATCTCCTTGGCTAGAAATTTAGATTTTTAGAGTTCATTAACACCAATCTGTCTACTTTTGAGATTCCAATATTTTATTTCTGTTGTCTTCTCGTATTTCCTTACTGTTGCTTTTGTAGAGGTTGGGGAAGAATGGGTTCTAAAAAAATGTAATCCATGTGACATCTTTAACCAAAAGCTTGTTAATTTCATTCATTGACGATCAGGAACCCCTGAGTGACAGAAAGGCAGCATAATACAGAGGACAGTGGGATCACTGGGAGTTTGGTGATCCAGTTTTGACATGAACTAGCTGCATGACCTTAAGCAAGTCATTCCCTCATGTTGAGTTTTACTGTCTGTTAAATCAGGCATTGGATTAGATAAACTTGAAAGCCTTGTCAATGATTCTACATGATATCTAAATTTCCCAGGATTCTGAGTTGATTAAAACAACTCCATTTTCTTAGCATATTAGACAACAGAATTTCCGGTGTAAAAATACCATCTCACTTAGCTTTCTATCCCAGTATAACAGGGGTCACAGTAGACTCTGACTACCGGGTTCAAATCTGCCACTTCATCTCTAGACAGAAAGAGCTAGCAGTTTTGTTACCTTGAAACATATGTCATCTTTGGGGAAGAAAATGTTGATTAGGAAGCCAACAGTCAGCTACAGCCCTATGTGCTTTGTTATTCTCAAGGCTTTTTTCCCAACTCCACTTTGAAAGGCCACAGGAGATATTCTAAAATGGAGACGTGTCAGCCAAGACCTGAGTCTCCTTTAAAGCCAAGTGCACAGTATAGGCTGTCTCCTTAGAGCATAAGCTCTGTGGAAAGCCAACTGATGGCCTATTTCTGGTCAGTACTGCCCTAGGCCAGAGTCCATGGCTGTAGTTGCTCTGATGAGACTGAAAGACTTATGTTTAGGTCTAATGATTACAATCTGGAAAATTAGACTATTATGTCTTATATATACCCAACAAAGACCTACTTAGAATAAATAATATAATAAAAATAATGTTTTGCACTTTGGGGGAGAAAAAGTAGATTATTTCTTTTATTGTCTATGTATATATTGTCTTTCATATACGTGTGTATGTACACACATTTATACATGCATACATAAGTATAGGTCTGTATGTATGCATATACACACCTGTGCATAGGTGTGCATGTATGTATACACATATTTTGGCAGGTTTAAATCTTATGATTTTTTGTTTATATCTTAAAAGACTGTCTAACTCCCCATGTCAGGTTTAAAACTATGTGTATAAAGAGCCCGGAAACCTGAAAAGATGTAAAATGATGTGTAACATGAGGTTTGATGGGTGTGAAGGGAAACATGAATGTATAGACACCGTTAGAGAACATGTAAACCTCTGAAGTCTTTTATGAAAAGGAAGGATGCCAGTATTTTCATAAGTAAAACCTAACTTCCCTTTGACCTAGACATCTGCACAGAAGCAAAGATTACTATTCTGGCTTTGTTTGAGATTATGTAAAGCTAACTGGCCAAGAAAGCAGACCAGAGTAATTACATAGGAGGAGAGGGTGAGAGGGGAGATGATGACCATTTAGCCTTTGCCTCTGAACACTTCGGTATTACTGAATCTTTTGCAGTGAAGATTTGACCATACTTTCCAAATGAAAAGCAATGTCTAGGTTCCTTACAAAGAACCTTTTCCTCCAGTAGACTAGGAGAAATCCAGGTCTACTTTTACTTTCTAAAATACAAATAAAACCAGCATGTTGTCAAACCAAAGAAGTTCAGGCAGCAGGTGGGTAATTTAGTCCTGGATTTGGCTGGTTAGTTATTTAGATAATTGAATTTAAGCCATCATGGATAATGTAATCCAGTTTAATTTGCAAAAATGTCAGGCCTGGAGACAGATCAGAAGAAAACATTTGGTGATGGCAGAAACGTCATTGGAGAGACTTGCTCTGTGCTATGAGCTGTCTGTAAGAATAGGCCCTTTCACAATATAAGGGTCTGGATTGAAAAGATTTGATTAAGGAATTTGGCAATCTGGTGTGTGTCATTAATGTTAGTGTTTCATAATGCATTTTGCTAATTTATTTATGAAATGTTTGATTTAGTAATCCATTTGCCCCTTGTCAAAAGCATCTGGGAGTGCCTTTGTTTTCAATTTGTTTACTTGAATAATAATTTGATTTGGGTTTTCCTATTTGGTGAGTTTATTCTGATCTCAGTAACATCTTTAACAAGACCACATGGTAGATTCCTATTGTTCTGAAAATGTTGGGCTACATTTCAAATGCCAAATGCAGTTGATACCCCACCATTTGCCAGCCTAAACATGTGCTTGTTGGCTTTGAAAAAAGGAGTCTTAAATAAAAATGACATTCCCTCCATTTATTTCTTTGGTTCTATAGCCAAATACTTTCTGCTTGTACAGATCTTTGTTTTAATCTAGCTGTGCCCACTGCTTGAGTCCTGAAGGTTTGGGAATGATTGGTGAACAGGTCGAAGAGTGCAAGTGACATTTACATACTTGGAGTCTTAAGATATCTATAATAATAATAAAAGGGTAATATGCTAATTAGACTGGTCAGCAGAATGACCTTCCGACGTCATTCCGGAAGTCCATTTGGACGAAGTGACGACAGTGGGGGCTGAGTCAGAGGTGGTTAGGCCCAATCAGGTAGGCAGGCAGAGGGGTTAGGGGTGATCAGGCAGGCAGGCAGGTGAGCGGTTAGGAGCCAGTGGTCCTGGATTGCAAGAGGGATGGCAGACTGCCGGTTTAGGTCTGACATCCCTCAAGGGGTCCCGGATTGTAAGGGGGTGCAGGCCGGGCTGAGGGACTCCTGCCCCTCCCCCCATGCACAAATTTTATGCACTGAACCTCTAGTCTCATTATAAAAAAAGGGCTAAAGGAAGAGTCTTAGATGATGTGGTAGGAGAGTAGACATTGTAGATAAATGTGATAGCTGGGACTCTAATTTAGTGTGTTTCAGAGAGAACCATGAATGTCTGCGTTCTAGATACAGAGACTAAGTACTGGCACACACTGGGGTATAAGCAGCCCAGCTTGGGGGACCTCTTCACTATGCAGTTAACCTGGTGCCCTGTGGGCATGATTGAAAAGAAGTAGTACTTAGTGACTCAGTGTGAGAGGGAAGTGAAACCTGGCAGGACAACAATAGGGACTTCTGAACCCCCTTGGGAGACTCTGAAACACATGGAATAGCTTTGCTGAAGTCTGATTGCAAGTGACACTCATCTCCATGTTGTGACCCCCATCTGCACTCACATGCTTGTGAGGATTGGTTACACTTGGCCTTTACTATAAGCCAGCCGTGGGAAAACTAAGGCCCATGGGCTGGATCCGGCCCGTTTGAAATGAATAAAACTAAAAAAAAAAAAAAAGACCGTACCCTTTTATGTAATGATGTTTACTTTGAATTTATATTAGTTCACACAAACACTCCATCCATGCTTTTGTTCCGGCCCTCCGGTCCAGTTTAAGAACCCATTGTGGCCCTCGAGTCAAAAAGTTTGCCCACCCCTGCTATAAGCCCTGGATTTGAGCTCTTCATTGGATCAATCCTTTTGCAGTGGTTTGTTTTACAAACACATCAATGTTGCAGAACAGAGATGTGTGCAGTAGGAACCTTGCCATGTCTATAACTCCTGGATGTTTTCTGTCCCAGCAGAATCTGGCAACTAGACTGTGCCTTTGGTGTCCTCAATGTCATCTGACTATTCAATAGTATTTATGGATAATTCCCTAAAGGACATAGAGAAGATATAACAATAAGTGAAGAAAATAGTGCTTTTCATGTAAAAGTTCAACTACATAAGAAAATTTCACTAGAGCCTAGACTCCAGCTGCCAGCAGATAGAAATACAAGGAGTTATAACTGTAGACCTGGAACAGCTTTCTAAAAGTGAATCAGTGAAGGAGCATCACTATGACCAACTTTAAAGCATGGGAATAGAGCCTGGAAGCTTTTTAAATTTGCCCAAGGAATGCTCCGACTCTACCATCTCTTTCTCTACCTGTGTCCTGAGCTAAATCTGTATTTTACAATGCATTGCTTTTATTGTATTTGTACTCCTTTAAACATATGTTGGGACCTTGATAGTCACACCATAACTGCCTTCATAGGTGGGTCTCTGCAGGTCTGAGGACAACCTGGTGGGTCATTATAACAGGCAGGGGCATAACTCAGACTGCCCATCTTTAAAATCAGCTGGGCCAGCCCAGCCGACATGGCTCAGTGGATAAGCATCAACCTGTGAATCAGGAGGTCACAGTTTGATTCCCAGTCAGGGCACATACCAGGTTGCGGGCTCGGTCCCCAGTGTGGGGTGTTCAGGAGGCAGCTGATTCTCTCTCATCATTGGTGTTTCTATCCCATTCTCCCTCTCCTTTCCTCTTTGAAATCAATAAAAACATATTTTAAAAATAAAATAAAATCAGCTGGGCCAAAGCCTGGGGCTCCTTGAGAAATCACAAGGTGTCTCAGAAGTCCTCACCAACGTACCTTCCTTACCTTAAGTCTTTGACAAAGCATTGTGTTTATGTTGTTCTACAGGGTGGAGATAGAATACTGCTCTGCTTCAGGAAGTATAGACTTAGACTAGCCCTTAATTATTTAAATACTTAATTTGCTTTGGCCTCAAGTCCTTTTATCTGGATAATGCAGATAAATGCTATATATTTCTTCCAGAGTTTTTGTTTGTGATGCTTAAATGAGATCAAAATATAAGACTCCAAAACCTCTCACACTGGACCACTCAGATTGTGTCCATGGGAGCCATTGACCCAAATGTGCTAATTCTCCATGTAGGGAGCCTGGTCATTCACTCCACAGGGGTCATGTTTAATTTTAAGCACACTGACGATGTTGTGAGCAGTGCTTCACTTCCATAATTATCTACATGTAACGTTTGCATGGAGCTGAGACGTCCAAGCCACAGACTGTGTGCCCTGCAGGAGCTCACAGTGGAGGATGTGGAATATCTGGCAGCTGGATCCTGCCTTAGACCACTATTCGCCACCTAAGCTACACTGAAATCAGCTGGGGAGCTTTCACATACTTCTAATGGCCCGGGCCAATTAGATTGGAATCTCTGGGGTGGGATGGGGCAACACAGGGGTGGTAGCTTTTACAGCTCCTCAGGGGATGTGCACAGGGAGCCAAGACAGAGAACCACTGCTGCTCTGCTTTTCCATATATGGTCCTGGGATCAGCAGCCTGTTGGAAATATAGAATTTTAGCTCTACCCATGTCTCAGAACTCCTGGATCAGAATCTGCATTTTAACAAGATCCCCACATCATTCCTAGTGTCCCTCTGGACAACTTAGTAACAAAGCTTCACAGAGGAAGAAAAGGAAGCAATCTGTCATTTTTTTTAATGTGAGAGATTAAAGTGAAAATGACTTCCATATTATTAAACAATTTTAATGTGCTAAAATGCTACTTAAGTCCTTACAATAAAATATTTGGAATTTCACAGGCAAAATGGGATTCAAAACTTCACCCAAGGCAATATTCATGATAAATGGCAAGGATTGAGCTTTGTTTGGCTCAATGATGCTCTTGAAAGCACCTCACATATAGGGCACAAGACACAGACAATTATCTTGTGATTTGTGTGTTTGTTGGAAAGGCCGCATAGTTGGGGAACATATTACTTTTTCAAGAAAGGATTTAAAAGGGGGGGGAGGCTGAATATAAAAGGGTAATGAAAAAATTAAATGAAGGCTTTGCCACATGCAGAAACACAAATACAGACAGAGGTCAACTGTACTTTCAAAGCAAAGGAAAACATTCACTCTGTTGGTGAGTGGAATTTACATAGATCTTGATCAAATATGCATTCTCCTCTAAGTTTAAGACTTTAGCACAGCACACAAGAGAGCTCAGTAGATACTGAGAGTGGCCCCACACACAAAAATAAACACCGAGAGGCTGAAAAGAGAGCTTGCCCTCATTGCACTCTCATTTACTGCCCACCATTCTTGGTCCTTAAACCACTATTCACCACTAAGTTACACTTGTTTAGATATTTAATTTACTGTACACAGAGGACTGCAAGCTGATTGAGGCTGTAAGGTGCACTCCTGGTGGAGCAGAGCTGATGTGAAATCACACCTTTTTTGCTGGAAGTCTTGAGGACCTCAGTGAACAATATCACTATTTTACTTGAGGCCCAGAATACCTCTTGCCAGTGTTTAGTGACTTTCAAAACATCAGAATGGTATTTTATCCATTCTCTTCACTTCTTCCCCTTCTTTGTTCCTAGCTTGCTTCTTACTTTCCTGTTCTTTGGCTTCTTAAACTAGAGATAGTCTTCCTTCAGAAAGCAGTGTCAGAAAATCTATTTCCACCCTGGCTGGTGTGGCCCAGTGGTTGAACGTCGACCTATGAACCAGGAGGTCACAGTTCAATTCCCGTTCAGGGCATATGCCTGAGTTGTGGGCTTGATTCCCCAGTGTTGGGCAGGCAGGAAGCCACGGATCAATGATTCTCTCTCATCATTGATGTTTCTATCTTTCCCTCTCTCTTCCTCTATGAAATCAATAAAAATATGTGTGTGTGTTTTTTTTAAGAAAATCTATTTCCTTATTACTTTGTTCCAAGATTTCCATTAAGCCTTTGATGACTATTTAAGGATAAGTTACGGGCAGGAAATTTCCATCAACGTGCCTGGCAACAAGAGAGGTGATGTTTCCAAAATTCTTGTCCACAATTCTGATGCTGTCATAACTATATTAAGGTCCAACACTCCAATGTCTTATTTACTTGGTATGCTTACTGCCCCAGTGACATGAAAGTTCAGTTTGCTTTTACAGAAACTCCCTGACTCAAATGTCCTTTCCTAAAGATCAGGGCAGCTTGTTCACAGAATATTAGGGTCTTGGGTTAAACTTCTCAAACTGAACTGGCATCTATGTGCAGCCTTGCCTGCCACGCCGCCCCCCCCCCCCCCCCCCCACATACACACACTTGAAGAAAAAGCACTTGCACTCAATGACCCTGGCTTAATCCAAATGCATTCTAGACACCACATCCCTGCTGACCTGCAGTGACACCCCACCACTCGTTATCTGTCTGCTCACCTAGAGCCTGACTTCTTTCTTGCTGTCACCAGTGCCCCAAGGTTACAATTGGTCACAAATTAGCTGCAATGTCTACAGGCCTGTTTTGTGTAATTGGCTTCTATCCAATATTTAAAAATAAGGAGATTTCACAGAAAAGGTCATTTTTTAAAAAAACCCCAAACAAAACAGAACAAGAGATCTAGCAAATTGGGCCAACCTGGTAGCATGTCTGGGCTGTTGCCCGGAAATGGTTCACCATCTCTTCCCTTCACTCACTCCATTACTTTGTTCCTTTGGACTAACTAATGGATACATCCATTCCATCTTCATTTATTCTTTGAGTGTATCAAATCTTTCATTTAATTCATTTTTAAAAGTTTTCAATTATTATAGTTTTCATGGAGAGAAGTTTCATTTGGTTCTTTTTCAAATCATTTTGACCATTTCTTGGAGTATCTGATTCTTTTTTTTTATGTTCAAATTTCTCTTTTATTTTTTTAAAGACATGGAAAGTAGTCATTTTACATGGGGAGCTTGATGACTTCAGTCTCTGAAGACTCTGTGATTCTGTTCCTGCCCTGTACTGTTCCTGCTCCTGGGAGCTTGTCTGTGAACTACCCAGTTTCCCTTGAACTTGACCTGTGTGAGTTCTTTAAGGTCCTGTTTGAAGTTGGGTTTCTCCATTACGGATCCGTATCTATTACTGTCTCTTACCTGACACTATCAATTTGGGGCCACATAAGTCAGATTATCTTTTGAGTTTTATTGGACCAAGTAGGTATTCCTGACACTGAGGAATCACAGGTGGTTGGGGTGAACAGCATAGGGTTCCCTCTATTGAGCTGTACTGACACATGCTTGCCTCTTGGGCTACTGACCCTCAGCCAAGGCTTTGACATATGTTCACTGCTGATAAAGAGTGTTCTATAATCACTGATCAGTGAGTTGTTTCAGAGCAGAAGGTAGCAGTCTGTCAACATTGTTTAGTAACAATATTTGGATTTATGACTTGTTGACTTGTTCCTGTATTTGTTGGAGGCTTGGGAGCGGAGTTGGATTTCATGGATAACTTTAGTCATGTATCTAGAATGTGTCCATAAGAGATCCCACTGTGAAGAGGTTTGCTGGTTCCAAGGTAGCACATGCACATGAACATAAATGAACACACATGAACATGCACACATACACACACACACACGTGTGTGTGTGCTCACACCAGTGCTTGTTAGAGACCTGAGGTCAAGGCTCTTCTGTGAAACCAACTATGGGAAGGACAAAGAAGCTACAGCCTGTGGTCTCCAGACTCCTTTCAAGACCATCTTTCCGCTGCTGCCTGAGTTCTTTGTCAGCTGTTCTGTGAGCATAAACTGAGTCTTGTGAGTCCTTTCAGCAGTGGAGCACCTAAGGTGATTGGTGTTTAATAAACACAGTGGGGGGCTCCTATTTCGTTCCCTTCTTGCTTGGGTGAGGCTTCTGGGCCCTTCTCCAGAGCCCCATGCAGCTTACAAAGGGAAATCTCAATGTTTCCCACAATTTGCTGCAGACACACAGGTTTCCTCCTTTCACTCTGCTTCTGGGTTCTTCTGAGGATTCCTTACTCCCAATCTAGGTCAGAGATGCAGTTTTTTATTCAGATTGCATTTTCAGTAGGAAATTATTTTGTATATCCAACCTCCTAAAGTGCCAGGAACTAAAATCCTCCAGCACACACACACACACACACACACACACACACACACACACACACACAATACTTGTGACTGATCACCCCTTTGTAAAGGGAGAAAGGTCTCCATTGTGCCTTCTTGTTGCATTCTTTATATCATCTTTTGGTGTCTACTATTACTTCAAATTACACCGTTATTCCAACGGGAGCATGTCCTGATTACTATGAAAAGTCCATTCAGCAGCTCATGGGGATTATGCGTTGGGTTGTCTCATGTTGGTTGGATGTGTATTAAAGCACAATAATGATACCCCTAGGTTCTGATTAGGAATCTGTGAAGAATAGGAGATTTTTGTGATTATGCATGATAGATTGTTGATCTTTCTGGGGACTGTCCTGTACCTTTGACATCAAGAAGCAAGAAATCAAAATCACAGTGTCATGGAGCCAACTAGGGTTGAGTGAACACGGTTGATTCTTGACCATCTGTGGAGACACTAGTAGAGGCCTACCCAGCTCTGTGTACTCCGGCAGCATAAGCAACTCTGAGGTCCAGCAGTGGCCAGGCTTCCAGGGCCAGTTGGAGAACTCACTCTAGTGTAGCCCCTGCTTCTGCTACAAGAGGACCGCTCAGTAGGGAGCCATGGCTATGAATCAGGTCACCTTCAGGATTGAGGGTCAAGGGCTGGAGAAATTACAAGGCATACTGTTCTTCTCTTTCATCCACTGTGCCCCAACCAGGCATTCTTTGGAGAACTTGGATGTCAAGAGAGTTTCATCCAATCACTTTCAGGTGGATTAGTTGTCCCTACTCAGATAGGTCTCCCTTTAGGTTTGCTGGGGACCTGGGCTGAATCCATTGTTAGACATTCAAGGAAAGTCGGAGTTAGAGTTTTGAGTTATATGGGAGGTGAGAGGTATTTCTAAAGGGTTCTGATTAGTGAATGAGGCTGTACCCCAGGATTGAGCTCTCCGGAGCTATGTGGCAGGTAGTGAGCCATTTTGGATTTCACTGATTCATTCACAGGCCCCCTAAACAAGGTTTGCATTGCTGTTTTCTGAGGCTGTGTCCTCCTATTTACCCGTGACCTGGGTCCTCAAATACCTTCAGCCATCTGACCTGAGCTTATGCCCATCCCACATGGATGATGCAGCTAAAGAAATTCTCTGAGTCACTGCTCCTGGTGCCGACTCCCAACTTCATTTCCAGGCTCCCTTCACTTTCTGCCAAATGCTTTATTCATATCCTGGCTTCCCCTGGAGCTAAGCCATGTTCTTGTCACCATCAGACCTGCCTTTCCCCACAATGGACTGTGCCCCAAAGGCTGTACCCATACTGACTGTCTCCACATTTCACTGTATGCTACACTGTCTCTGCACTGGGCGCAGGTGCGTGGCAGCGCAGCCTCATGGGTTAGGCCTTCCTTAGACTCTATGCTGGAATATCAGCTCCACTTGGGCAGGAATTTTTATTTGACTCATGAATAAATTCCCTTAGCACAGGGCAATGCTGAGCACCTAGTGGGTGCTCACTGTGTATTTACAGAAGGAATGAGTTGAGGGGTTTTTTTTTTCTTTGTAACCTGCTAAGTTTTTCTCTCTGAAAATTCAATCTCTCCACTACAAAGCAAACCTGTTTCCTTGCCTGGGCTTTTGATGGAGTTGGCCAACCAAGTAGGCCCCCTATGCCATGAGAACAACAACCTGAATTCAAAGGATTCAGTGAGGCCTTGCTGACATTTCTTCTATTTACTCTGAGTAATTTTGATTCCTCATATATTTCTTCAGAGCGTTTTACTATTTTCACAGATTCATCTGGAAAGCGTCCCCATTAGGGAGGCAGTTTCTGATGTGCACAAAACAGTGCAAGATTTTGGGCTTTTCTCTTTCAAAACCCACAGTGCTCTTGAAAGCACCTTGAAAACAATGCCTGGCACTCACGTGGGTTCACCATGTGCTTTAGTCTGGGAAAGTCTGTGACCCCGGACGCCTGTGATTTTGTATCTGTTTCTAACAGCAGTCATCAGGGAATAAGTGCTTCCTTCCCCGTTTGTGGGAGGCTCTTTGTTGGCAAATGCAGCCCTTCAAGGTTTGTCTTCCCAATGCTGGCTCAAGGCTTTTTGTCTCGTGAGGGAAGATTGTCCTCAGAAATGTTGAAACTGCAAAAGAGATGGTGACATTTCATCCACTTTTCCACCCTGCCCATCCTGCTGACTGTGCCCACTGATGGGAAGATAGGAAGGGGCGGGGGGGTGAGAGAAGGGACAAAGAAAGTGACACTCTACTCCAGAACGAAGTTCCCTCTCAAAACACGGCATCCAGGACTTGAGATGCCTCGAGAACAGGAGTCCTGAGCTACTTTGTTTGACCTTGTGGAGAGTCGCAGGTGACACTGAGACAGAAGCAAGGCCCAAGCCAGCCTGTGCTGGGCACAGCTGGTGGCAGTGAAGGAGTGTCAGGAGGGCCCAGACTCCGCTGGCCTCCTGGGGTGTCTCCTTCTCCCTAGCCCTATCTCTCAGATATCCATCTCCATCCTGAAGCCTGAATAATCTTTCTAATTTGTTTTTATTGATTTTTAGAGAGAGAGAGAAGAAGGGAGAGGGAAAAAGAGATAGAAAAATTAATGAGAGAGACATTGACTGGCTGCCTCCTGTGCACCCCCTGCTGGGGATGGAGCCTGCAACACAGGATGTGCTGAGATTGGAATCATGAACTCTTGGTGCATGGAATGACACCCAATCCACTGAGCCACACCAGCTGGGCCTGAATAGTCTTTATAAATCAGAAACCCAACCAAGACCTTTCTCTGCTCCCTATCCCTCAAAACTCTCCATGATTTCCAAGCTCTGTGGTGATCCATGACCTGGCTGGTGCCTCCTTCCCTGGCTTCATTTCAGCCCTCAGCCTACCACAGACAGTGTGCTCTGATCATCAGAGGTCACACCTCTTTCTCCTGTCCACCTCCTCCCTCTGTCTGGGACGCCCTTCCCATTTTCCCTTACTGTTCTAAACTCCACCCATCCTTTCAGACTCCATTGATGGCTCTCCTATTCCAGGAAAGTTCCCACCCTATCTTTACCTCAATGTCAGGGAAAAATTTAAGTTCATTTTAAGCATTTGCTGAGTGCCTACTGTATGCCAGGTTTTAGAGAAAGCTGAGATAGCGACTCAGGCTTTGTCCTTAAGGAGTACACAGCCTGGGGAACCAGTGTGTTGGTCCTAGTCTAAGGACTGCAAAGGGTGAGAAAATCAGCAGACTGTCCCTTGGGTGCAGTAAGCATTTAATCATTATGTGATGAATCTTCTTTAAAAGTTAAAACTGAAACATAAACTTTCAAAGTCACTAAATATGCCACCGCTCATGTATCAAAGTATGATATTCCCCTTTATGGTGAACATGGATGCTGGTATTATTACATATACTTATTAGCATAATGTGTTGTTTTACCAGCATTCAAGGGTCTAGTGCAGTGGTCAGCAAACTGCGGCTCGCGAGCCACATGCGGCTCTTTGGCCCCTTGAGTGTGGCTCTTCCTAAGCCTTAGGGGTACCCTAATTAAGTAAATAACAATGTACCTACCTATATAGTTTAAGTTTAAAAAATAGGGCTCTCAAAAGAAATTTCAATGGTTGTACTGTTGATATTTGGCTCTGTTGACTAATGAGTTTTCCGATCACTGGTCTAGTGGGAACAAAAATGGAACTTTCCCCCAGTATGAACATTCTACCATGCCCTGCAGAAAGCTTCCCATTTGGGGCTCAGAGAAAACATTGAAAGTTTGGGGTGTATGTTTAATATTGCTCTTAATGGTATGCATAGTTACTATGGAAATTATATTATTTATTATTAAATGAAGCGCAGCAATGAATCCAGTAAAATAAATTTATATCGATACTGGGCAATCTTGGCATGTGGTTATTTTGTTTTTTCCTTCTGCATTTATGGGAAGCTGATTGAAAAAAACCTTCCACTTAGTGGAAGGGTGCAGTGCATTTGTGTATCTGCCTGCCCCATGAGGTAATTCATTTATGATAATAAAAAGGAGCATTACCTAATTCAAACTTTTATTATGCTGGCATATGGGGCAACTGTAAAGTGTACCTAGGCAAATGATTTATTGACCACCAGATAATGAGGAGACATGCTTAAGTTGCTGGAAAGTTCTCCTCAGGCCATGGAGACCATGGGCAGAACTTATCACTTTTATGATGTAGGTGTTAACACGGGAAACAAATAGTCCAGCAGCTTGACTGCTCCCACTGATATCCAATAGAAACTTCATTGCAGAGCTATGTCCAGTGGGAGATCAAATTTCATATATTAAATTTTTTTCTGTCAAGAGTCATTTTTCAAGTTCAGGAAGAAGATTAGTAAAGGTCAAAGAGATTCAGGGTTGCTAAAGTGGCACCCAGTCGCTCTCAGAAAACTAGGATGCTCTCACCCTAAAAGGGCTGCTGGAAAAGGTTTTAGGACCAAATAAGATGGTTGAATTAGAATGGTATGGCCCAGCCCTGTAACTCATTTAGTTCTGGTTTTAGTCTTTTTTTTTAAACGGTAGTGCAATATTTATTTATTATTATTTTTTAAAATATATTTTATTGATTTTTTACAGAGAGGAAGGGAGAGGGATAGAGAGTTAGAAACATTGATGAGAGAGAAACATCGACCAGCTGCCTCCTGCACACCCCCTACTGGGGATGTGCCCGCAACCAAGGTACATGCCCTTGACCGGAATCCAACCTGGGACCCTTCAGTCCACAGGCCGACGGACTATCCACTGAGCCAAACCAGTTAGGGCTGGTTTTAGTCTTCTGAGAGAAATGCTCTGCACCCAGTGATAATGACAAAGCATATTCTGATCCTGTCAATAGCCCAATTTTTGGCATGCCTTTTTAAAAATATATATATTTTATCGATTTCAGAGAGGGAGGGTGAAGGAGAGAGAGATAGAAACATCAGTGATGAGAGAATTATTGATCAGCTGCCTCTTGTATGCCCCACACTGGAGATCAAACCTGCAACCTGGGCATGTGCAGTGACCGAGAATCGAACTGTGACCTCCTGGTTCATAGGTTGATGCTCAACCACTGAGCCATGCCGGCTAGGCTAGGCAGGCCTTCCTAATTCCTCCATGTGGAGCAAGATGTGGGTGTGTTTTCCATTGATGCGGAGCCACTCCACAACTCAGTGGCTTTAAACAACAACTATTTTATTGCTCAGTGTTTTGTGGGTTAGGGATTTGGACAGAGCTGATGGGGTAAGTGTGATGGCTCATCCACATGGTTTCAGCTGGAAATCTCAACTGCTGATGGAGGAACCATTACACCCCCCACCACCCCGCAGCAAGATTAATTCCAAGCAATGTGACCCAAGCAAAGACAATCAGAATCTTCCCTTAGAATGGATGCATTGACATTGGAATGAAGAAACTCTGACTTATCATGTGGTGACTGGTTGGTTACTTCCCAGTCTCATGAAAAAAGTGCCATGTTTATAGTAGGAAACAACAGGACAACTTAGGAAAAGGAAGGAGACAAGCAGAGGTGGGAAATGGCAGGCAGAGAGTTGCTGGCAGGACTGAGACTCCAGTTACTGTTCTGGAGATTCTGAGTCATATGGGTCTTCCTTTCAGTTCTGTGAGCTATTCAGCATCTTTCCTGGCTGTGAGAGCCAATACATTTCCTTTTGTGCTTGCTAACCCAATTTTACTAATATAACAAGTTTTGTCAACGTTTCCTTATATATAATTGCTATGCTTCAAAGGACACAATTGACTTCCGGGTTCCTAATTCTGTTCCCTAACAAAGCACATAATGACAACATAATATTGGCATTGTTCTTTGTAATATTTCCATAGAAAAAGAGAAAAAGATTGTGTAGGCTAAGTATATAATCTACTCATCTAGATAAAGTTAAAATAAATGTAGATAGAAAATATTATATAATACAAATAACTTCCGGCTTGATATCCCCTGTTGGTGATTAGCATCTTAGCTACAACAATATCTCCCACCCCATATGCTTTTGATCCTGACACTTCATCCATCAAGCTGGTGCCTTCCTTTGGAACTAGACAAGCTTGTGTCTCATTAGTAATGAGTGGAAAGTGGCAGAAGAAATAATGAGTGGGGCTAGGTCATGAGAACAATGCATCTTCCACCTTGTTAGCTGGGACACCTGCTTTTGGAGCACAGACCAGCCATGGAGAAAGTTTGAATACCCTGAGGTTGCCATGCTCTGAGGAAGCTCAGGCCAATGGAGAGGCCATATATGGTTGCTCTAGTTGATTCCAGGTGAAAGTCAGCATCAATTGCCAGACACATGAAAGAAGACACCTCCTGATGAATCCACAACCCAATCATCAAGTTACAACTAGCATATTATTTCTGGGAGGTCCACAAAGGATCTCTCATGGGTACTCTCAAAGCAGCCTCTGTCTGTTTCTCAGCTGTTGTAACATGAACCATCCTCCTGTCTTTCTCCTCCTGCTTGTGATGCTGCCTTTGCCCTTACTCTCACTCTCATTTCAAGGCCTTTGTTAAAAAAGGAATGATTCCAAACCTTCCAGTACATTCCAGCATTGGTGCTGAGGCAAGAAGAGAACCATATTCCCAATTTTTAGCTTCACTTTGTCACCTGGGCTTCAAGGCAGCTCAGGAGTTCCAAAGCCACTCCTTAGCAGCTGGCCCTTCAATAATTCTTACATAACGCTAACTCTGGGAAAGGCACTAACCAAAGCATTTTAAGAATGTTCACTTATTGTCCAAGCTGGTTTGGCTCAGTGGATAGAGCATTGGCCTGCGGACTGAAGGGTCCCAGGTTTGATTCTGGCTGGTCAAGGGCACATGCCCTGGTTGCAGGCTCAATCCCCAGTGGGGGGCATGCAGGAGGCAGCTGATCAATGATTCTCTCTCATCATTGATGTTTCTATCTCTCTCTCCCTCTCCCTTCCTCTCTGAAATCAATAAAAATATATTCTCAAAAAGAATATTAACTTATTTACCCTTCATAATAACTTCATGAGTTTTGCTGTTGTTTTGCTTTAACAGATGAAGACACTGAGTTAAGATAAGGTTAAATAACCTGCCCAGGATCACCCAGTCAGAAAGTGATAGAACTAAGATCAAATCAAGGCAGCCTTCTTAAAAGTCCATGCTCTACTGTATCTGATAGCTCCTTATGGGCTCATATCCAGTCAATGTGGCCAGAGAGAGAATACTATAACCTGCATCATCCCTGTCTGTCTTATAACTCCCTATTATGATACTGGTTGATCAATTTCTGTATGTGTGTGTGTGTATACACTCACGTGTGCTTATATGTATACCCCTGTTTTTCTCTGCTGCCTGCACTAGGAAACTAATCATGGCATGTTTGAGTCTACGGATAGAGGTAAGAGCAGCCAATGTTTGTTACAAGAGACGAACAAACCCTAACCCAACCAACCCTAAAGGCATCTGGGCTTTCCAAACCCTTTGACAAAACCCATCAGGCCAGATTAATGATGCTGCAGTTTGCCATTCATTCTCACTGGGTTTAATGAAGATAAAGGGGCTCTCTTTATGTGTCCAGTTGGGCTGAACAAATTAACCATGCTGCCGAAAGGGTCCATGTGAACAGAATATTTGTCCTCATCATGTTCATTAGGAGAGAGAAAGTTAACTAACCTTTTCTTCTGTGTTCCTTTTCCCAGGGCCCAGTGAAGCTGCAGAGCTTCAATGTCATCTTTAATCTTATTTACGAGGGGCCTTTTCCTAACTTCTCTTGAAATATTAGCTGTTGTAGTGAATCAGTATCATTATGTGCTTAAAAAAATATTATGCTCTGTGCCTCAGAACTAACTGTCTAGAACTAAATATTCTGATCCTTTCTGGGAGATGACAGGCTGTTATAGATTGAGAAAGTGTGGAGGGATGGTTTGTTTATTTATTGTGTCCTCTTAGCGGGTCCTGGTGAATGAATGAAAGCTATGGTTTTCAGGTTTTTGCTGTAGGTTCATGGTCTGACCATGAGCAACACCCTACGGCAGATTTCAAAAATGGCCCCGAATTCCCCCTTTCCCTGAATGCACACCTCCTTGCAATGTGATTTTGTGACTCTTCTCATCAAAACATTTAGTGGGTACTTCACACCTTGATTCTGGGGTTAGACATGTGATTTGTTCTGTCCAATGGGACATTAACAGCAGCTTGAAGGGCTTGCTTGAGGGTTTGGGCTCTTTCTTCACCTGGAACCTTGAGGCCCTATGTTGCCTGCCCTATGCTAGCCTGCTACAAGATGAGATATTATAAAGAGAAGAACAAAAGTAACCCTGTTGACCTACAGTCTGCCAACTTCCAAGCAGTGAGTGAGGCCACCCTAGATCACCCAGTCACCGGCCAACCTGCTGACTGAGCATAGGCACATGAGAATCCAACCGATACAGTTGAGCTTACCCAGACCAGAATAACTGCCCACTGACCCACAGAATCATGAACTAAATAAAATGCTTATTGTGTTAAGCTACTAAGTTTTGGGATAGTTTGTTAAACAGGCAAAGCAAACTAATACAGTCCCTTCTGAAAGCATGTGGCAGCTTACCTAAATGGGGTACATTTTATGCCAAGAAGTATCTGAATAAAATGAAAATCCATCTGCTGAAAGTTTTGGCTTTCAGGAAATTAACTCCTCTTCATTCAAGTCCTTTGTTTTTATGTGTGACATCACTAATGCCCCTTTCAATGTAAAATTGACATTCAGTCTATATGTCAACTCTGCTCTTTTACCTTGCACAATAGAGATCAAGGTGGGTCAAGTTCATCTGATACATGTAACCAAATCTTGATTGAGTTAGTCTTTTTGTAGATCAGAATGTCAAAACTAGGGATAATTCGTATTGCAAATCAATTATACAACATGTTATCATGTTTACGAATGTCTGGCAGTCTGAACAAAGGTGATTTTCTACCTAGACACCAAGATCACAACTCAGTTTGTTGGGTCTACCATGTTTAGCTATATTAGGTTTATATCCCTAAAATGGTCTTATAACCCAAGGCTTTGGAAATAAATTATTTAATTGAGAAGAACTAAAATCATATGGTTGATGAACTATATTCAGATTTTCAAAAATATATTACAGAATCTATCACTAAGAAAATAATATAGCATAAACAGTCTTATCTGATGACTTTTCTCTTCAATTTGGGATTGTTAAGCTTTTTCAGATATGGATGGTGTTCTGGATTTCTATCTCTCCAAATCACTCCAAAACTTAGTGACTTAAACAACAACAATCATTTTGATACCATTGTACTGAACTGAATTATGAATAACTAGAAAGAACCAAAGGGAAGGGCAAATATTATAGAGATACCATTTGTGAAGCTCTACCAGGAAGCTGCAGTTTAACACTCCCCAGGGAAGCCATCAGTCTATTCCCCACAGATCTCTGAGGCAAGGGACTGGACAGGGGGGAAATAGACACATGCCCAGTAAAGTCTGGGTGAAATAGGGAAGGTACTTGTTTGTCAGTCACACCCGGTAACAGGTCATTGGCCAGATAGGCATTGCCACTGCAAGCAAGGGGAAGATTTGGGATATTTAATCTCCTAAACAAAAAAGTTCACCCTCTTGTGTTTTCGGCACTCTTGGTACTCTTGTTTCAGGGGGGCACCTCTTGGCACCTCTTGGCTTAGAGCCATGTGGGCCCCACACAATGGACTAAAGGACTGCAACTAGCCTAATGCTGTACCAGTCCCAGCTCCTCCATGGAATGGAAACTTTGGGTGCTGGATTTGCTTCTAGCCCTACTGAATCCCCAGCTGCACACCTTCCAGGACTGGACTAAGGGAAATGGGACTTTGCAAGCTCAGAGATTAATTCCATGCAAATAAAAATCACTCATCCTCCTGTACAAGTCTCAGAAAATTCTTTTCTTTGAGATATCAGAAGGACCCAACCCCCAGCACCTAGTAAGGAAGGGGAATACCCTGCTTTTCTCGATAACTATTTCATTGTCTTTCATGGTTCCTGAGGGTCAGGGAATTAAGAAGGGCATGGCTGGGTGGTTCTGGATCAGGTGTCCAACGGTCATAGGTAGAAGGTGGCTCTAGGTAAAGGGCCTGATGCAGCTGGTGGCTGTCAGGTCTCTCTCCCTTTGTGCGGTCGGTTTCAGAGCCTCTCATGTGGTCTCTGCATTGAATATTGTGGGCTTCCCCATAACATGGCTACCTCATGACAGTCAGACTGCTTACATGGCAGCTTAGGACTCCAAGCTAGGGTCCCACTAGTCTGGTCTTAGAAGTCACAAGCCCTAGCTCAAGGGGAGAGAGTACTGTGACACTACTCCCCATAACACAGTGGGAGGAGTGTCACAGTCACATCATAAGAAAAACAATGGGTGGGAGATATCCCATCTTTAGGAATGCAATCTGCCACACATGGCCAAAGGCAACATCTCTGACTCAACTTAGATCCAGTTTTTATCCATTAATAGAACTTACACAGTGTTGTCATTTGAATTCTTTTCCCCAACTACCTGTCTCCATCAATGTCCAGTTACAAAATCAGTTACAAAACAAAGTAAAGCACAAAACCCAACAGTACATCCAGGAAGAAAGGTGAAAAAAAATTGTCTAAGACCAGAGGGGTTTTGGCTGTTTACTGAGTAATTCTGCTGCGTTTAATAGAAGAGGGAATTCAGAAGTCTGGGAGAGCACTGAGGTAAGAAACCAAAAACCAACCAACCAACCAACCAAACAAACAAACAAACAAAAATCCATGACTAAGAATTGCTTTGAATCCAGCTCCCCAGAGAAGGAAGGAAGCAGAGAGGAGCCAACCCGGTCTACCCTACCTTGCACTTATCATTAATCTCACATATTTTTCAGATCTTTTGTGCGAAAGTCTATAAGCTTCTAGGAACCCTGGCTTTATTGACACCAGGGACATTTTGTTCAGCTAGTGCAAAAGCTAAAGAAAAAGAAAAGAAAGGGGATGTTGCTCAGAGTTTAAAGGCTATCACTTGCAGTTTCCCACACATGGGACATAAAGACAAAGAAATAAAAGTAGGCTGTCAGGGCAAGTCATGTCTTCTAAACCATCTCCTTCCCATCAAAGGTGCTCCTGCTCTAGGAGACAAGAAAACAGCTCTTAGCAGTGGCATTACAAACGTGTTGCTGTCACTCCTTTCCCAGCTGTACCAGACTATTTCAGTTTTTAACAAGATGCAGCTCATTTTGCAAATGTTGTAAGTTTGAATTTTATTTCCAGGTAAAAAATAAATTTTTTATGTAGCTCCATGGAAAACACCTTAGAATAGTTTATTGAGGACCTATTATGTCCCCACTACTGCCAGGTACCATTGCAGATTGGTAGATAATGACCCTTATTGTTATTATTATGGCCAGTCCCTTAAAAGACTGATATCTCTCAATATGCAACTATTTCTCATACTGTACTTTTTTTTTAGATTCACAATCAGTCGTGATATTTTCAAAAGAGAGATTTTGTCTTAGCTTTGGTGGTTTTAAGTTTTTACCCTATCACAACCCAAAAAGTAGTTCAAGGACTTTGCTTTCCTCCAAGGAGCAGTTATGAAAGAGCCTCCCTAAATAATCTTTCCTTGCCAGATCTTTATGCCCTTGATGACTTTCCCTCTGCAAACAGTATCCAAATAGGCTTAACTTGGAACTAGGTTTTCGCTATTTCTCTTCTTTTTCTTTCTTTTTTTTTTCTTTTTTTAAATTTTTATTTTTTGAGAGGGTGGGGTGGTTTGGACTTCTTTGGCCTTTCAAAAATTTTATGCAAGCAGTCTCAATGCCCTCTATGGGTTATAATACATTAAAAAATCCTATTTCATCGTCTCACTTATCTGAAGTCACATGGCACTGACACAGTAGAAGGTCCCCTCTTTACCTTGAGAGGCTAATTGTGTTGCTTAACTGAGGAAGTGTTAAATTTTACATCAATACTTCACTGTCACTGTGGAGTTAGTACTAACAGGCATGGGAGGAGAATCCTAATGAGGCCAATGGGGTGGGAGTGTCTTTGCTTCCAGAGTAGCTGAGGCTTAGATCTTCTAAACATTATCTTATAATCTTAAAAGTCATCTGAACGACTTTTCTGTAAATTTCAAATCAATCTTGCATTCTTTCCAGCATCTAATTGGTTCTGGAATGAAGACAGAGCCAATTTGTATAATGTCTCATTGAAACGTATAGCAGCTCATGTTCTAAGTTATATAAGAACACGGACCAAGCAGGCCGTGTCCCTTCTCAGACGGACTACTTAAAAATATGAGGCTCCAGAGATGTAAAGAGGAACACGTGGACTTCAGATACTGTTTTTCTCAGATAGGTCACTTCAGGGGTGTTTATTGAGTGAGTAGTGTGAGGGAGGATTTAAAGAGAAAAGAATGAACATGGATGAAGGTCTTAAAGTTATTTCTTACTGAGATTTTTATGATTCTTACTCTTAGCTCTTAAACCTCAATTCTACCTCTCCAAGTCTGTGATGGCCCTTATCCATCATTGTAGGTGATCGAAATTATGTGTCCAATGGAGATTCTTCATGGCCATCTGTAGCAGATGCTTTTGGTGCCCATTTCTTTTCCCCTCAGCACACACATTCCAAGATATCCTATTGGAAACACAAGATATTCTATTGGATTCCTTCAAGGCAAGCCAAGGAGTTAGCCTTCTGGGAACAGCCCTTAGCTAAGGACACATGCAAGCTGGAGTTATCAACATGCCAGCTTCCTTACACCTTGGGGTGGGACCACTCTGAGGTGTTGATACTGTGGAATTGGGCCCTAGCTGTTCATAGTGAAAATCTAATGAACTCACCCAGAATTGGCTCGTTCTCTTTCCTGTCTCATTTCACTACTCTGCTTCAGGTACTTCCTGGGGGCATCACCCAAATAAACTCATGTTCCTAGTGCCTGATGCCAGAGGAACTTAACTAAGACACCACCTTTAAAATAAGGGAAACTTCATTTTGCTTATGTATCACTCATTCACCATCCATTTACTCTGCACTCACCATGTGTAAAGCATGGGGAAGAGAGCAATGTACCTTCCTGTTTCATAGAATTGACTTAAAGCAAGGACATCACACGACAGGAATGTGAACTTTCCTAAGATCTCTAGCCTTAGGGTTCTTCCAGAAGCTTCAAGAATAATTTGCCCCCCTCCACCATCCCACACTTTTTTCTAAACTAATTGTGAATAGGAGATTGCCACCTGACTTCCAATGACATTTTTCCTGCCCACTGCTTCTTGTCCTTTTGTTTCTTTGTGTTTTTATTCAGTTCTGAGTTCTTGAAGATGTTTATGAACAAGGCCATAACTTCTCTGAAAATGCTATTGAAATATGATATTCAGACAGAGAAGTGCATGTACTATGCAAGAAGTCTCCCTCAGGCCCCTCCGATCACTCCTCCCTCTCCCCAATGGTAATCACTTCCCTGACTTCTCACTGCATAGTTTGACTCTTTCTTGTTTTCTCTTTAAATGTACATGTTTGTGAGGTTGATCCTTAGTTTTTATGTAATTGTGCATTTTCCATGCTCATTACTATGTAGTATTCCAGTGTATAAATAACTACAATGGATTTTCCACTCTCCAGTTGATGGGCAGTTGAGTGGCTCCTATTGGAGCCCATTATGAACAGTGCTCCTCTGAGCTTCCTAGTACATCTTTCATGAATACCTGAAGGCATTTTGTTGGGTATAAGCTTAGCAGTGACATCGTTGGTTCATAGAATACACCAGCTTCAGTAGATACTAATAGGTTTCTGCAGTGGCTATACTGGATTACACTCCCATGAAGAGGGCGTGAGAATCCCATTGTTCCATATCCTCACTAATGCTTGGTTTTATCCACCTTTTCTCATTTTAGCTATTCTTGTGGGTGTGGGTTATGCCTTTTGGCTTTTCCATAGAGTAAGATTTATATATTTTATCTCTGTTTGCAGCAGAAAACCAGAAGTCTCAGATGAGGGTTTCATGATTAATAAAAATTTGCAAGGCTATAAAATTTTCTATTTTACAAACCTTTTGACTGTAATCTTTAAAATTATGACTCATCTCAGGAGCTGCCTTTTGCAAAGCCAATTTTAATACTTTATCTAGCAAATGAATCCTTCTTCCCACCTCCAGGAGATATTTGCATCACCTCCTTTTTAATGAAATGTGAGTCCACCTACCAGTGTCTCTCCCTGTCAGTTATTTCTGCCTCATTATCTCCTTGATGCTTTCATTTTTCACTCCATTTTTCTGCTTGATCTCCACCATTCTTTTGAAACCTTTTTTTCTCCCAAAACCATAAGCATTTTTTTTTCCCATTTTTCTTTTGAAAAAGTCCTTGAGATGACACTCAAGTTAGTTGACATTCTTAGGAATTATCCTTTTGTTTCTAAACATTAATTCGTTCTTAGAGGTGATATACTGGTTAAGACTGGTTAAGAGTGTGGGGTCTGAGGTCAGACTGCTCAGCATCAAAAGCAAGCTCGTCCACCTGCCAGCTCTTCAGCCTTGGTAAAATCACATAACTACTTAAACCTCAGTCTCCTCATTCACAAAATGAAGTGAATAATATTTATTCTCATAGGGCTATTAGAGATTAAATGAGATATTTACTTCAGCAACCTATCTGACATACACTACTACCCAATGAATGTTACTACTAATCAAATCTCACCTTAAATTCCTGTAACTTACATCATATGGATTTTTCTTTTCCTTTCTTTTTACTTCCTTTTTCATTCTCTCTCTCCCTCCCCTTCCCTTCCTTCTTCCTTCTTACCCTCCCTCCCTTTCTTCTTCCCTTTCTTCAACTCTCCTTTCATTCAAATATTTATGGACACCTACCCTGTGCCTGATCCTGGTCCAGGAGCGAGTATGTAATGGTAAATAAAACAGTATGGTCCCTGTCCTCAAAGAATACAATATTTAGTTTGGGTGATAAGAATAATATAGTCACAGATCATTGTAAGTTATATGTATCTAGGATGAAAGGTATGTAGTACTTTGATAGTGACTAACAGGAAGATATGATCTAATCAAATGCCCTGAGCAAGATTTTGATCTGAGGCCTAAATGATGGGAGGAATTAAGTAGACACTCTACCCCTATTGCGGTGTACCTTTAAGAGGTTATTTGCTCTTTTAATAATAGTCATTTCTTTTCAGGAAGACTGTGCTGTAGACTGCTTCCTTGATGACCCCCAACAAATCACATATCCTGGTGTTCATACCCTTGTCTAGGTGTCTCCTACACTGACTCTAGGCTTGGTCATGTGATTTGTTTTGGCCAATGGGATGTTAGTAAGCACAACACAAGAAGAGTCTCCCTCCAGAAGCTTTGGACCATTGTGAAGAAGTTTGACTATCCTGTTGGGGAGTTCACATGGAGGTATGCCCTGTGGGCCATGAGGCTATAGGGAAAATGAGACGAGAGAGAGAGAGAGAGAGAGAGAGAGAGAGAGAGAGAGAGAGAAGTGGAGCCAGCCCCAGTGGTTCTGGCTGCAGGCACCAGATGTGTGAGTGAGGCCAGCTTGTTTCCCCCATTCCCCAGTGAAGCTGCCCCACCCAGCCAATAGCACATGGGGCAGCGCCACCTCCACTGTGCCCTGCCGGAATTGAAAAAATCCTGATCAATAAATGGTTGTTCTTCTTTTAAGCCACTAAATTTGTTATATAACAATATATAATTGAACCATGCTGCTTTTTCATCCTGTTTGATTTGGGCACCTACAATATTTCTGATGGCACAGAATGAAATCAGTGCCTCCCCTCATGTAGCCCAAACTCAGAGGTTTTAGACTTCCTAAAACTATATCCCAATTGTGCATATATTGTATTTTTTTTTATCCTGGGAAGAGGATAAAACACTCATGGTGTTCACTGTACTATTTTCAAAAGGATGTGTGATTTCAAAAATAAAGAACAGGTGTTTCAGAAGAAAATGTAGACACCTAATATATTCTACAAAAAATAAATTTTGGATGAAGCACTCTGTAGGAACACAGTGAAGATAGTGATTAATTATGCTGTTTGTAATTGGGGTGGTCTCCACAGTTGAGGTGATATAACTGCATATATATATATATATATATATATATATATATATGATTTCAGAGAGGAAGGGAGAGGGGGAGAGAGACAAAAACATCAATGATGAGAGAATCATTGATCGGCTGCCTCCTGCATGCCCCTTAACTGGGGATTGAGTCCAAACACCAGACATGTGCCCTGACCTGGAATTGAATCGTGTCCTCCTGGTTTTATAGGTCAACGCTCAACTACTGAGCCACGCCTGCTGGGCTAACTACATCTTCTTGAGGCCATAACATCTTCAGTAAAATTAAGCCTGAAACCTTTATGCCAAATAATTTATTTATCCTTTTGTGTTACATGTAGTTTATTTTACCCCTCATTTTTAAAGTGGTTCAATGTCCTCATACTTTTCCTAAAGACAAATAAGAATTAATACCAGATGTTACAGTACATAATAAAAACTAGCACTAGGTTTGTTTCTAGCATTTGTGGGGTCCAGGGCAGGAATAAAATTGGAGGCTCACATACTATAGCTAAATATTTTAAAGTTATAAATTAGGGTAACAAATGCTTGAATAAAAAATGTTGCATTCTACTTTGTTAAATTTAGCTTCAACATAGAATTCTCAGACACCTCAGAGATCTATACTGGCATGCAGCAGTGTGGAGAGAGATGGCCCAGTCTCATTTCCCTTTTCACCCCAACCCTCACGTCCATTCTCTGTCTGTACCTTTCCTTAAGAAGCTACCCCTTTGGATCTCTCAAGTATAGGAGTTAGCAGAGCAGCAGCACAGTTGATCCTCAGAAAGGAAGACCTTCCCCTGTGATTGACCCAGGAAAAGCATTCCTGCAAACCCTGGAAATGGGCTGTGGGTCCTTTGGGCAAGGAATGTGGAAGTCTCAGCTATGTGATCTGGTGGGACGTGTGGGGTTCTGGGTGGTCAAGTCCCCTTGGCCTCACCTGTTCCTTCACCCATGGGGAAGGATGTAGCCAGAAAAGGACCAAAATGGAGCCCCTCAGGCTATGCTATCCAAAATGGTAGCTGCTGACCACATATGGCTTTTGAGTACTTGCAGTGTGGCTAGTCCCAATTGAAATGTGCTAAGCAAGTTGATTTAAAAAACATATTGAATTTAAAGACACAGTACAAAGAAAAGTAAGTCAAGTACCTCATTAAATGTATTGCAGTTGTTTCTTTTCCCTTTAAAATTGTGGTTAGAGGAAACTTTTAATTACCTATGTGACTTGCATTTGCGGCTTTCTTGGATAGTGCTGCTGTTTAGTGTGGGGCTCAGGGCAGCAACCCCTGTGATTCTGGTGCAATGGTATCATGGTGGCAATGCTGTCTCAATAGCTTTCTCCTTCCCCTCCCAGGAAAACATCAGCTCCAAGGCAAGAGGCAATTATGAAGGAGGGAAATGAAGCCAAGACCAGTGACCAGATATTAGGACAAAAGATGCCAAGAGAGATGCTATGACCATAGACCTGAAATGAAGCAAAATCATGAATCAGGAAAGATAAATGTGAGGGCTCCAGGAGGAGGCACAGGGGACTTAGGTTATTTTAAGAGCCCAGATTCAGTGCTGGCCTTTCCATTCACCCTGCAGCAACAGCTCACAAATGGCAGCCACCACCTAACAGTGCCCATGTAACAGCTCTTCTCAAGTGTGATGACAGGGCTTGTCAGTGATATTTACAGGTCTTAAGTTGCTGGCTTAGCCTGGCCATCTGTTCAGAAAACCCTTCCCTTGGAATAATGGCTCAGTAACTTTGTTAGCTCCAAAAGAGAAAGAGAGAAAGAGAGAGAGAGAGAGAGAGAGAGAGAGAGAGAGAGAGAGAGAGACTGACTTACAATTTCAGTTACCTTTAGCACCCAGTATGATGCTGAGCACAGAATTATTGGGTTTTCTATTTTTTAGGTAGGAGAGGTTCTGTTGGGTAAAAAACAAAAATAAGTCCTGAAATGCCAGAGGCATAACACAACAAGTTCTCTCTTGTGCAAGATTTGAGATGGACTGGCAGAGGCTGTCCTCCAAGCAGACATTCAGATCCCAGGCTCCTTCCACTAGATCAGTGGTTCTCAACCTTCTGGCCCTTTAAATACAGTTCCTCATGTTGTGACCCAACCATAAAATTATTGTCGTTGCTACTTCATAACTGTAATGTTGCTACTGTTATGAATCGTAATGTAAATATCTGATATGCAGGATGGTCTTAGGCGACCCCTGTGAAAGGGTCGTTCGACCGCCAAAGGGGTCACAACCCACAGGTTGAGAACCACTGCACTAGAGGCTCTGCTACTTCATCAACACATGGTCCCCACAACAATTTTTCAAGAGGAAGAGAGCTATGATGGAGGCACACTGGCTCTTACCAGTAGCTGCTTCAGCCCAGAAGTACTCATGTTACTTTAGCTCCACATTCTGGTAACATGTCCCAAACTGACTGTAAGGCAGCCATTGGTGAGGGTTTAGTGTCTTTGCCTCAGTGGAACAAAGCTGGGCTGCTGATGGAGTTCCAGTGACATGAGACACCTGCCAACCCAGCACAGATCAAGGACATAGAGTCTGAAGCCCAGCTCTGTCATTTATTAGCCCTGTGACAGTAGATACTCTCCTTAGACTCTTTATCTTAGTTTTCTCATCTGTAAAATAAATATTATAATAAAATATTTTTAGGATTGCTTACAAGACTCATTGAGATGGTGAATGTGTACGGGGCTTTGTAAAGTATCAGATACTATTTGAACTTTTATAGTTTTTCTTACATTTTTTCCTTCCAGGGCATTTTGTAATTGCCTACCAGGGATCCCAGTATATAATGATACTTACATATCTGCTTGCTGAATGGGTGGTTGAGTGAGTGAATTTTAAACCTCACCAGTGCAATAAAGAAAGGGACTCTACTCAAGTTCTCTGGCCTCCTGACTTAAATGTAAATCCTTAAGACTCTACCCTAGTATTCCACATGGACTGAACATCATTCCTTTTCCTTTTTTCCATCGAACCATCTCATTATTTCCTTCCCTTTACTCCATAAACTCTCTCCCTGGCCACAGTGACCAGAATCATAAAATGGTCCTTTGGGTCAGATATGCAGCAGCTGTTTGGCTAGATGACTCTAACAATAATAGTAGCAATAACAGGACCCAGCACCACTCTGCCAGGCACTGTGCCAAGTACATGACATCCATTATGTCTGTAAATCCTCACAGTAACCTTGTGAGTCGGGTCTTCTTCCAGTTTTAGAGATGAGGGAATTGATAAGGAGATAATAGGGTTGCCATTTGAACTCAGATGAATTTGACTCCAAATTTTTGCTCTAAACCACTTTTCTTTCTTTTTATTTGGGGGGGGGGTATATAAAACCTATTTTTCAATATTGCCCCTTTTAGGCTAAGTCACAACCCTCCTCCCCAGATAGAGATACTAAAATTATTTTTGTTTCTTAACTCATTGTGATTTTTTCTCTTTTCTAAGAACTTTAGTTGTAATTTAAGCATCAATGATTAGCTGTTTCAAACATAAAATATACTGCTGCTGCTGGATTTACATAGGAGATGAACAGAATTGTCTAAGGCAGTGGTTCTCAACCTTCCTAATGCCGTGACCCTTTAATACAGTTCCTCATGTTGTGGTGACCCCCAATTTCTTGTTACAAGTTGAACATAATTAAAGCATAGTGATTAATCACAAAAACAATATGTAATTATATATGTGTTTTCCGATGGTCTTAGGTGACCCCTGTGAAAGGGTCGTTCAACCCCCAAAGAGGTTACAACCCACAGGTTGAGAACCGCTGCTCTAAGGGTTGTTACTCTCAAAGTTGCATCTTTTTTTCCTCTTGCAGATTAAGATCATCATTTAGCCCCTTTTCTGTTCTAACTCTGTCCTTTAGAACTCGCTTTCCATCATGCCTCCTAATCATGTGGATTTCAGTCTATGGTACTTTGGTTACCATTGCTGGCTGAAACCCCCTGAACTGGGTGTGTAAATCAACCGCTCTTACTTGCTCAGAGATTCTGTGGTGCCAGGAATTCAAACATGGCAAAGTGGAGACCTTTTCCCTGTTCCATCATAACAGAGGACTCAGCCGGGAAGAAGCCTGCACTGGCTGATGATGACTTAATCACCTGGGGGTTGGACATTTGGGGCTGGAGAGTCAGCCTCCGTGTTGGTTTCCCTACTCACTTGTCTGATGCTTGGGCTGAACACCTGCATGTGGCCTCTCCAGGTGGCGTGGGCTTCCACATGGCAAGGAGGCTATGCTCCAAGAAAATGGATATTGAGAGCAATCAGTCTAGGAGCACATATTTTGAGACCCTCCGGTAGGAGCTGCATGCTCTCTTGTGATCTAGCCTTAGTAGTCATACAGCATCATTTCTGCCTGTTCTCTTAGTTACAAGTAAGTCATAAATCCAGCCCAGATTTAAGAGTGGAATAACATTCTATACCTCTCAGCTGGATGAGTTTCAAAGAATTTGCAGCCATTTAAAAAACTGCCACAAGTGAGTAACAAGCACCTAACTCATGTGTTAATAGTCTTTAGAGCAACTAGGTGTCTTACCCAAAGAAGAGAAGTTGGGATGACCCAAACAAAAGCAAAAGAAAAAAAATCTATATAAGTAAATTGATTGGCACAATCAATTGGATACAGCAATTGTGGCCACTAAACTAAGATTTCAAATAATAGAAAAAGATAAGAATACACGAGTCAATGTATTCTTAAGTTGAAAAATGCTACTGATAGAATGTAGAACATCTACATATACATCGTAACTGAAAAAAAATCTGGCTTTATGAGTGATTTCTCGTTTCTTCTGCTCGTCTTCTCATTTCTTCTGTATGTGTAAATATTTATACAACAAGCATATGCTGCTTTCCTAATAAAGAAAAATTAATCAGATAGGAAGAAGAAGAACTTTGGAAAGTTAAAAACATTTGCATTCATTTCAAAGAACCAAGAAAAAATTGGGGGTCAAGGTATTGTGTGTGTGTGTGTGTGTGTGTGTGTGTGTGTGTGTGTGGAGAGCTGACCTTCTGGGACCTGGTTGGCTCTGGTGGTCATACAGACCAAGGAATACTATGAAGCTGGAAGGGACCTTTGGATCCTCATGCACAGGCTCTGGCTTTGGGGAGGAGGAAGCAGGTGGGAGTGACATACAAGGCAAATGGCTAATTAGCGAAGGGCTCAGTGGAGAGCACAGGTCTCAGTTCCTGTTCAGGATGTTTTTCTCTCCACCTGCTGCCATCGGTTGTGAACTGACAAGCAGCAGGTGCCTGTGCCTGACATGAAGGACTGACACGTTTCTACTCCCAGTGGGTGTCTTGCCTGCAGCGCTGTACCTCTCAGCACTCCTGGATGCTTCTGGCTTGGAAAAGCAGAATGTGATTTTATGGAAACTGGACTGGGTGTTGAGATAAACTTAGCAGTCGTTGGTCATATTCAGTGACAGGCGATAATTTTATTTGGTAAGAAGCTGTACTTGAGAGTGAGGAATGGGAATAAGCTTACTGGCTGTGAGTTTCCTCGGTTCAGAGGAAAATGAGAAAGATCAGCTTTAGGGGTGGCTCAGAGGGAGAAGGAGACTCATGCTTCGGATATTCTGTTTCTAAAGCTTTTTAAGGGGCCAGATGGTGTTGGTGTATCTAAAAGCAGCTCAGAAAGGAATCTTCTCCATCCCCAACAGATTTTCTCTTCACAACGTGAGCTCCCTGACAACAGAGTACGAGATTCAAATGTTTTGTCATCAATATTCTCCGTTTTTATTTCAGGTTCCATCTCATTTGGGCAAAAGCCTCATGAAGGTGCTTCTGGCCTTTCATATCTTCTTGTATCACCTGTAACTTTTAATAAAGAGGGGTTGCCTGAGGCAGATGCAGATGGAAATATGATAGTTGTGGGGTGTGTGTGTGAGTGTGTGCTGGGCAGGAGGTTGGTTGAAGGAACCAGGAAAGAGCAAGTGCTCATAACCTGGACTCAGTAATTCAGAGGGTTTCCTGAACAGGATCTCAGCCAAAATACTTCCAAGGACATGGGCTCTGGAGCAAAGAGGTTACTAATATAATGAACAGGGCTAAAGGTTGATTTTTTTTTTCCTCCACAATTTTAATTCACAATTTTACAGATTGCTTTTAGAGTTGTTTTCAGGCTATTTTCAGAAAAGATGTCAAATAATGACTTTAAAAATAAGGTCAGGCCCAGGTGATATGGGCAGTTTTTCCTAATTCTTAGGTAAGGACCCTGCTCTTTTCTGTAGAATAATAATGATACCACCTTCTCTTGCTCCTCCTCCTCCCTCATTGAGGGTTTGGCTCAGTGGTTAGAGTGTAGGCCAGTGGATCGAAGGGTCCCAGGTTCGATTCTGGTCAAGGGCACCTACATATCTAGGTTGAGGCTCCATTCCAGGCCCTGGTTTATCCCATGTGTACCCTGCATGTTACATAGATTTTTAAAAATTCTCACAAGGATCTTATGAGGGTAATTATGATTCTTTTCATTTGATGATGAAGGAACCTCTAGACTAGAGGTTCAGAGAGGTTAGTTACTTCCTGAAAGCCATGCGCTGCTAAGTTATTGAGGTAGGTGTCAAATCCATGCTGTATGGGATGTTTTATTATCCTGGGCATGGGGGAGCCTGCCTACCTGTTGTGCTAGGCTCCCCACAACAGGTATACAGTAAAGTTTCCCAGAAAGAATTTTGGGTGATGCTGACTACAGGGTCAATGTCTTTCTAGAAGAGACAATAAATTTCCTGCAGGGGAGAGAAGGTTGGGGTGCCTATGACTGCAGGGGCTGCCTGGGAGGGGCACAAGTGAGCAGGGCTGATATAAGGGAGAGGGCACACACAGCAGTGCAGTCACCCTGCCCCCCTCCCCTGGGGCAGTGTAGTAAGTTCCATAAACTATCACTTTATCTTGAGATCATCTAGAATACAAAGTGTTTTTTTAAATCTTAAATATGTATTATCAATTATATATAAAAAAGATCTTTAGACAGTTGGCTAAAATAACCTTAAATTTTTGAATTATACACAAAATAGCAAAGACACCCAAAGGGACATTTACAGAATGGCGCAAGCTTGATGTTTAAAATATAAGAATAATTCAGAAGTGCCCATGGGCAAATTTGTTTAAAATGGTTAAAAAGCCAAATAGCCCTGGCTGGTTTTGCTCAGTGGATAAAGTACAGGCTAGTAGACTGAAGGGTCCCAGGTCAATTCTGGTCAAGGGCATGTACCTAGGTTGAGGCTCCATTCCAGGCTTTGGTCCAGGCACATGCAGGAGGCAACCAATAGATGTGTCTCTCTCACTTCGATGTTTCTCTCTCTTTCTCTCCCTGTCCCCTCCCCTACTTCTAAAAGCAATGGAAAAATGTCCTCAGGATAGTTGAGAGAGAGAGAGAGAGAGAGAGAGAGAGAAAGCTAAATAGATTTCAAAAAAAGATACTGAAAGAGATCCAGAAAACGATTAAATACTAGATAACTTGATCATTAGATGACTCATCATTAAACAAACTAGCTTTGAGGAGAATTAGTTCAAGTTGAGAAAGACTTCCTGGGAGCTGTGAGTGATCATGGCTAATCTCGGGGGACTGTGAGTGATGAGGAGCATTCTGAGGCAGCGACAAACTCTTTAGAGATCAGGTGGCTGTTTGGAGGAAGAGCAGAATTTCTGAATAATGGAGAAAATTCATATTCTAGGTGGGCGATTTTTCTTGCTACAGTTCCAGCCCAGAAAGGGTTGATTTGTCTGAGAAAAAAAAGCAAATACTTTCTCTGAGGATATTATAGGGTGAGGGAGAAACAAGGACTCCCATGAATAAAACTTGAGTCTGGCAGCTTCATACGGTGACTGTGAAGAGAGAAGGCAGGGCGTGTGCATGGGGTTGTGGGAAGGTGGCAGTCTTCAGGAAGTGAGGAGCTCTATGGAAGAGAATGATGAAGTGGGTTAAAGCCAGGAAGTAAACACACATAAATATTTGATACAGAGTTCTAAAGCAGCAACTAGGACAGGATGGAACAATAAAAAAAAAAAAAAGATAAAAAAAGATAAAGATGCTCTTGAAATGTATGCAAATCAAGCCAGTCATCTTTGGGACCATTAGAGTCAGAGAATGAATGGGAAGTAAGTGATAGATACATGAGGCTGAGAAGGCTGTGTATTGAATTTAAATTTTTTCCTTGGGTATTTATGAAAAGCTAAGACTCCTTCCTTGAATTAATCTGGAAGATCCTCTCATTATTGCCTCATCCCTTTTGTGTGTCACAGCAGAACAGTGGAGAAGGGGAAGATGGGAGTGGGATTAGCAGACAGCAAAACCTTTATAGGGGTTATGTCCCTGTATGCCTCATGCTGCTGCAGATAACCACCGCTCTCCCCAGGCACCGGCTCCCCTGGGACAGCAGACTTTTGCTGCTGGCACAGCGGAGTGATTAACCCAGCACAACCGTGAATTCTAGTCCCACGTCCCAAAGACATTGGAGGTTTCTCTGAAGTCAGGAAACATTCCCAAGAGCCCAACCTGGATGCAAGCAAGTCTCTCTGAGAGGGCAGCCCCCAGGGAGAGAACATCTTCCTTTGTTATGTTTGGGCTCTCAGAGGTCCAGCTTGTGGCTTTAAAAAAGGGTAGGAATTATGTGTTTAATCACTTGGGCACTGGAGAAATCCCTTAGAGAAGAGATGTGCCAGTTATAACCACTTAATTAAAAGAAGAGCCTGTTCAGATGGCCTCACTAAAGGCAGAAGGAATGCAGATGAATGAAGATGGTTATGCTTACACCTGGTTAATCTACAATGGCATCACTCACACGTCTGATGGTTTGGTGGCTATTGGCTGGGATTGCTAATTGTTCCTTTATGTGGTTCTTCATTTATCAGGCTAGCTAGGACGCATTTACATGGTGGTCTCAAGGTTTCAAGCACAACCACAGAAGTTAATCCTCAATTTACACTCTTCAATCATCAATTTGTGTCACATTTGCTAATGTTCCATTGTTCTAAAACGTCACATGGACAACCAAGATTGTAGGAACTGCAAAATTGTGGTCATTTTTTTCAAGATAAATTTTTTCCAGGATTTCTCAAGATAATCCTCAACTTATTCTATAGGATTGACCTTCAGAAAAATGCTATTTTTCTCATTGGTTGTCACCAATATATTTAATAACCAATGAAAGAAATAACTCTGCCTTTAACTTGAGGCTTAAAAGGGGCAGGAAATAGAAGGCTTGTGTGTGCCTGCTAACATGTAGGATTGATTTTATGAGTGGGCACTCAATCCTAGTTCAAGCTGGAAAAGTCCATGGATCTAGATGGCACCAGCTGAATTTATCCCAAGTGGGCAGCAGGGAGAGGATGGGGGCATCTGTGCTTTCTATCCTGTTCTTAAGAAAACCTGTTACAGACTGTATTTCTGGAAGACAGTGCAATCTGTGCTGTCAGATGGAAGCCACCATGATTCATGTCTTAGGACTATGAGACTTTGGAAATCAAATATTGGCCTGTGTTGTCAGAACAAAATGCATCCAGGGGAAATGATATATCTTGTCCCTAACACTTCATCTGTCTTGACTTAATATTGCCTGTGACATGATGAAGCAGTGTCAGCTCAAGGCACCAGACAGCCTGAGATTGAATCCAAATTTTACCACTAATTTTCGGCATGACTTTTATTAAGTCAGTTAAACAATATATACTATGCCTCAGTTTCCTCATCTGTAAGACAGAGTATGATAGCACCATTAGTTATTTTGAGGGTAAAATGAATACATATGTGTATATTTATAACAAAGCTGGCACATGTTAGCTCTTTTTATTTGCTAAAAGAATCTCCATGGTGCAAATCTTTTATCAAATGGATCGCTTCTATATTGGACTTGTTTATTCTCCTGCTCTTAAGCTGGAGACCTAAGCTCAGATCCTTTTCTCCTTTAAACAGGAGGAGCAATTATGAGATGGCTCACTTTCTTGCTACACCTAGGAAAACTAACAGTTTAGAATAATGTTCCTCTAGGATAAAGAGAAAAATGACAACTAAAACCACTTTTACGTGGCTTTTTCCTCCATTACATATTTTAAATTTCACTCCCTTTCCAGGAGATAATTTGCCAAATTATGATGATGGCAAAAGGATCTTTGGACCAGGAGTCAAAAGACCTTGTTTTTAGACCTGATGCTTCTGCAGATCAGCAGGGCCGTCTTAGGAAATGCACTTAACATCCCTGAATATCCTCTTATACACAGAAGATGGAGCCTCATAGACTGGAAAAATCTCTACAAGACAATTGATCTGTATTGGGAAAACTAAGAGCAAGCCAGTAAGTGGATGTTTCTTAGGGGAAGGCATGAATATTCTGTGGTGAGTGGTATATAAAGGGACATTTTAAGGTGTGATTTATTCTCTTGGTTTCTCTGTGAAGAGTGCGAGATGAAGTTGGTATCAGACTTTGAAAAAGAAAAAGACGTTTTAGTGATATTGCAGCCTGAATTAGGGGCTCACAGTCTGAAATAATTTCAGCTTAGAATATGGGGAGGACTGAGCCTTGTTAGACTGTAGGTCTGGGCAGTTGCTTCTATAAAGTATCTAGGCTATTTCAGTGCCTGTGTTCAGGACCTCGATGATTGCATCATCATTTGGAATTGTAAAGGGGTCAGTGGTGTGGTCATTCAATAGTATTTAATTTGATAAATATTAGTGGAGTTTCTACTCTGTTTTGGACCCTATGTGATGAGATGACAGATGGTTATGATTTCACAAGTGGCCATAAAATTCCAGACACCATTCTAAATCTCAGGTATTAGATGTGTTAAGGTACCAGATGGGGAGTCTGGCACCCAGACAATGATTACAGGGCAATGGGCCTTGACTGGAACTTTAGTGTTCCTTAACTAGAGTTCAGGTGTCTACCATGATGAATTAAGATGTATGGGGTTTATGAAGTCTTGCCCAACTATGTATTGATGCTTGCACAATTGTGAGGTTTTATTGTTGGGCCTGAAGGATGGCTAAATGCAGAACTTGTATTTGGTCTGGGGCAAAATATTCCTAGAAGTAGAGGATTTATACCAGGAGATCTAATTAGAGCTAGATACAGATAGAATTTTCTGGATATAGTCTATAGAATGACCACTAATTCTAGGGGTCACGAATTTCAGCTTCCTTAACAGAATTTTGAAATTTTGTTCTTCAAATAAGACACACATTGCATACAGCTGCAGGCCAAAATGAATAAAGGTAGATCCTTTACAGTCTTGTGTAGGACATTGCCTGATAGGTCCATAGTTATTTCTAAGAAAATGTGCATCTCCCAGGAGATAGAATGTCTACAAGAATAGCCATGATTTCTGCTACATCTTCCCCTCACCTCCAAGAGCAAAACTTATATCAAGAGTATGTTCTCTATCAATGGAAAGTCAATCTATATAGTGACTGTGACCTAGGAAGTTACCAGGAGTTAAATTATATATATATATATAATTTATATATATATTATATATATATTATAATATATTATATATATATAATGATTTCTGAGAGGAAGGGAGAGGGAGAGAGAGATGGAAACATCAATGCTGAGAAAGAATTATTGATTCCCTGTCTCCTGCATGCCCCCTCCTGAAGATTGAGCCCACAACATGGGAAGTGCCCTAATTGGGAATCAAATGCTTACCTCCTGGTTCATAGGTCAACTCTCAACCACTGAGCCATGCCAGCCAGACAAGGAGTTCAAAAAATGAACAGGTTGCCCTAACCGGTTTGGCTCAGTGGATAGAGCATCGGCCTGCGGACTGAAAGGTCCCAGGTTCGATTCCGGTGAAGGGCATGTACCTTGGTTGTGGGCACATCCCCAGTGGGAGGTGTGCAGGAGGCAGCTGACTGATGTTTCTCTCCCATCGGTGTTCCTAACTCTCTATCCCTCTCCCTTCCTCTCTGTAAAAAAAACATTAAAATATATTTTTTTTTAAAAATGAACAGGTTAATTAAGAATTGTTAGCGCCCTGACCGGGTGGCACAGTTGGTTGGAGAGTCATCCCCTCCACCAAAAAATAAAAATAAAAATTGCGGGTTCTATTCCAGTCAGGGCACATACCTAGGTTGTGGGTTCAATCCCTGGTTGGGGTGGCATGTACTGGTACATGGAAAGTATAGTCTAAACATCTGTGTGTTTATTACCCAATAACCTAAAAGACTTTATTCTGGACCTTCAGGTCAAAGCATTTAGAAGTGATGAAGAGCATTTAGAAGTAATTAAATAATCTGATAGTTTGTATTTACTTAATCCAGTGATTAGTTGTGAAATCTTGGGAAGTTAAAAGAGGCATATTTTAGTTTTCTAATCTATAAAATGGACAAAATGGTATCTCCATCTAATGATTAGTTGTGAGGACTTATCACATGTAAAGCATTTAGGTAGTGTCTGATGCAAAATCTTTGATAAATGAGACCATTAATACTATTCCTATCAGGCAACTGAGTGATATAGGTTTAACTGGGCTTGATTTTTTTAAATTGGTTAACATATAAATTGCACTGAGCACATTTTCTGTGGTGCTAAGAGATACTTTAGCATTTTGCTCTTGAAGCTGCTGTTATCTATACATAATGTCTATACAGTGCTATTAAATTGATCATTTCCCATCCAATTCTGCATTTTTTGTTTTAAGTTGGGATAATGAGCAATTGCAGAGATATTAATGGATGTTACTGAGCCTACTTAAGACAACCAAGCAAACACACCCATCCATTGCGCCAGTGGAAGCAGCCAACTGCAACTGCCAGGAAGCGTTTGCGTTTCTCCTGTCAGAAAATTCTGGTTTCTCCCATTGTCTTCTAACCCTTAGCTCTCAAGCCTTTCTAATGAATTGGAATCATTTGGAAACTCATTGGTATTGAACAAGAAAAGAGGAAGGTGAATCAGTTATCTATTGCTGCATAACAAACGGATCCCAAAATCGAGTGGCCTAAAACAGCAATAATTGTATTTGTTTATGATTCTGTGAGTCACCCATCTGGCTGAGACACATCCAGGTAGTTCTTCTGCTGGTGTTGCCATAGGTCACTCTTTGGCCACAGTCTAAGATGACCTCCCTCCTATGTCTGGGCTGCCAGTCTGATAAGGTCAGCTCAGGCTTCTTCACATGGTAGCAGCAATCCAAAAGGGAAAGAGCAGATGCTGAATGACCACAAAGCTCAGAAGTTGCCCGAAAACAAAGCAACTTAAAAGGCCAGCCCAAAGTCAAGTTGTGAGGGAACAGACTCCACCGTTTAATGGAAGAGATGCAAAGACTTCGTGGCCATCTGCCACAAGAGGGGAAGGGAATAATCGCTAGCATTTGCTGGGGGCTTGCTGGGTGCTGGACATTGGCAACACTACATGCATACTCCTTAGCGTTCCTAACAAGCTTGGGAGGTAAATAACATCATTATTCCTGTATCCCAGATGAGAGCTCAGAGAATCTAAGAATTTTTTTTCAAAGCGACCTCACTTGTCAATGGCAGTCTGATTTTAGAGTTATCTTACTCTGGAGAGCAAGCTCTTGATCCTCACACTCTTACAAATCAGAAAATCCGCAGGAAACCTCAGTGCCCTTCTTGTTTCTCTGTCCCTGGGTAGGAGGCTGATTGACTGGCAGCCAAAAAAGCGGCAGTTGGCAGTTGCATGCGCCACCGAGGAAAACTATTTTGTTTGTTTATGGAACCTCAGAGGACCTGAGGTGACTCACGGTCTTTGTGTTCTGTTTGCCAGTATCTTTTGATAATATTCAGTTGCACCAGGTTAGCATCATTTCCCTTTTTAGAATTTCTCAGCCTGGTGGACAACACTGGCCCAAGCTTCAAGGTGTCCTGGGGTGGGCTGGGGGTGGGGAGGGCAGGGCCAGCTGTGCCAAGCATGCTCTCTCTTGATTTTAAAATGCTAACCTTATCAGTCCTAAATATACTCAGCACCTGTAGGAAGTCAGCTGCCCCACTGCTTGTCAGCCCACCATGGACCTCCAGCCTCTTGACTCTATTCTCAGAAGAATGGCAGCTTCTCCTCCCTCAAGCACACTATACTCTCCTTTAGCCCCTTTCCAGACCATAGAGCTACCCTGATTGCTTCTAGGGGTTCCTCCTTCTCAGGGAAAAGGGACATCTTTGTGTTTCTACTGTGATTTTCTCCTGAAAACAATTCAATGACTTATGGCTTCTCTGTCACCAAAGTACATAAATTATTTTTTTTTAAAAAAAAACAACCAACAAATTAAATATTCAAGAAGCATTTGCTATAATATGTTGTGATTTTTATTACCCTTTGGAAGAGTTCTTAACCTTATTTATTTTTTTTTGAGTCAAGGTTATTACAGAAGGTCTGATGAAATGATCTTACTAAGAAAATTGTACATCCAAACAGCAAATTTTGGATATGTTTGTAGCCTGAGTGTCCATAAATCCTGGGTTAAGAAACCCTGCTTTAGAAGAATTTGAGTCAATAGTTTAGAAAGGGCAGTAGATCAGAGGCATGAACTGTGAGGGGTCCAGAATAGTGGTTCTCAACCCTGCTAGCTCATTAGAATCACCTGGGGAGATTTTAAAAATTGACGTGCCCCAGCTGCATCTGAGCCAGTTAAATCAGAATCTTGGCGTGGGTCCTGAGCAGAAGAATTTATTTTTAAGTTTTTTGGGTGATTTCAAATTGCAGCCAAATCTGTGAGACCAACACATTTAAAACCCAGCAGGAACGCTTACAAGCTGCCTGGCCTTAGGAGTCACTAAATTCCAGGTGGGCCTCAATTTCCTCAACTACAGCACATTGATGATAATTGTACTAAACTCATGGAGTTACTTTGAGGAAATAAATTACTATCATATTTAAAGCTCTTAGAACAATGCCTGTCACCATAAATTAAGTATGCCGTAAATTACAGTTATTAATACTTTTATTGGAAAACATAATGAGTTGACTTCATAGACATCACTCAGAAGTTGTTGCATTGCAATACCAAGGGCTTATACTTGAATCCTGTTATTTCTTTTTAAATGTTTTTTTACATTGGAGAAAACCCAGAGTGAAAGTATCTGGTTGGTTGCTTCTGGGGTGAGTATCAATGCCTCACATTTCGTGGGAGTATTGCATCTTCTTCCTTAAATTTAGGGGTTCTGTATGCCAGTCATTCAGTATTTTTGGTCAAAGTTGTCACTTTGAGCTGCAGAGTTGGCTGTAAATTCTCTTGGTGTACAGTTCCCATGCTCTCTGGGATATGTTTTATCCGCAGTGCTTATTCAATCACTACCTTCCAAGGGCAGGTGTGAGAGGTTGTCTGCATTCTCTGTTGACCAAGGTGTCTTTTGTAGAATATGGAGGGCTTTCTGATGCAGAGTGGACTTTTCTGTGTACAGTGTGTACCACTGACTTCTCCATAAAATAAATGCGATCAGCAACTAGAGCTGAAGACACTTTGATGCTCTCTCTGCCAAGCTTATAAACATATACCTCATGTTCCATTCTAAGTGCACCGACAATAGTCCTAAAGGAGACAATCCCAGTGTGCTCCCTAAAACATCAATCATGTCTTTGTCTTATATCTCTCCCTGTCTTAGAAATTCCAGAGAAATAGCATAAGCACAAAATTTAGTCAGGCTGTGGCCTGAGGAGACAGATGATTGAAATTAAAGGCTTAGAAGAAATCTGGATTTGTAATTAAAAAAGGTGGCCAAAAGGTACAAGCTTCCAGGTACATGATAAATAAGGACTAGGGATGTAATGTACAACATGATGACTCTAGTTAGCATCGCTGTATGATGTATAGAAAAGTTGTTAACAGAGTAGCTCCTGAGAGTTCTCATCACAAGGAGAACATTTTTTCTTCTTCCTTTTTATTTTAGTGTATGATATGAGAGATGAATGTTAGCTGAACCTATTGTGGTAATCATTTCACAATGTATGCAACCAAATTATCATGCTGTATGCCTTAAAAATATATGGTAATGAAAGTAAATTATTTCTCAGTAAAATTGGAAAAAAAATAATGTGCCACTTATTCTTTAAAACAGTGCTCCCATAAGGCTGTTGAGGCTGATTCTACTGAGAATCCATTACTATAGACATGAAAAAATGTTGGTGAAGAGAAACTTGTATATAGTATATTCCTGAAACTTAAGGAAAAATTAGTTCTTAGGTGAAATCAGTGTTTCTTAAGTGTGGTTCCACATCAGAATTATCTGAGATAACAACTTTTAATCATGTAACAATTTTGTTTGAGATATAAGTCATAAATAATAAAATGTGTTAGCTTATAAGTGTTTAATAGATGCATTTGGATTATTCAAAACAATCAAATTACCACCAGCCAAAGTAAAATAAAGAACCATTTTGTCACTCCAGAAAGTCACCTTCTACTTCTTTCCAGCTAATTGTCCTCTTCCAAGGACAGTTTTAACTTCTATCACAGTAAATTAATTTAGTCTGGTTTTTGCTCAATATAATGTTGGTGAAACCCAATTTTATTATTGTAGAAGTTCATTCATTTTTTTAAATCGCTGAATGGTATGCCGCTACATGAAATACAACAATGTATTTACCTATAATCCTGTTGATGGACATTTAAATTGTGTCCAGTTTGGCATCATTTTTCCTAAGGCTTCTATGAATATTCTTGTACAAGTCTCTTCATGGACATATTATTTCATTGCTTTTGGGTAAATATTTTTAGGAGTGAAATTCTTGGATTATAGGGTAGATAGAATATATATTGTATCAGAAGCTGCCAAACAGTTAGTATATCATTTTATATTTCAACCAGAAATGCATCAAAAAGCTTCTTGAGTAGCACTTATAAATTAGAGACGTCTGCCCTCCGTTTCTCTCAGACATACTATTGAAAGTGCTCTAAACATTTGTGAGTAGGATTTTTCACACTTATGGTCTATTTAGGCAAATATTCATTAGCAATCTCATAAAAGATCCTAATGTTAATAATAAGCACATGGGTTTGTAAGATTGTATATTTGTTACACTTCAAGTTTCTTTCCCATTCATTAATTCACCAATTTTTAAAATCTTTATTGTTGAAAGTTTTACAGATGTCCCCCTTTTTTTTTTTTTTGCCCCTTGACCAACACCACCTGTTTCTTGCTCTGCCCCAGGCCTTCACCACCCTATTGTCTGTGTTTATGGGCAATGGATATATGCATATAATATTTTTAATTTCTTCCCAATCCCTCTGAGAGTCAGTCTGTTCCATGTTTCCATGCCTCAGGTTCTATTTTATTCATCAGTTTATTGTGTTCATTAGATTCCACGTATGGGTGAAATCATGTGACATTTGTCTTTCTCTGGCTGGATTATTTTGCTTTGCATAATAATCTCCATGTCCCTCCAAGCAGTCTCAAAGGGTAATAAATTCTTCTTCTTTTTTTTTTTTTTACAGCTGCATAGTATTCCATTGTGTAAATATACCATTTTATTTTATTTTATCCGTTTATCTACTGATGGGCACTTGGGCTGTTTCCAATCTTACCTACTGTATAATAACACTTTATGAACATAGAGGTATATATATTTTCTGATTGGTGTTTTGTGATTCGTAGGATGTATTCCTAGAAGTGGGATCACTGGGTCAAATAGCAGTTTCATTTTTAATTTTTTGAGGAAACTTCCATCGTGGCTGCACCAGTCTGCATTCCCACCAGCAGTGCACTAGGGTTCCCTTTTCTCCACATCCTCACTAGTACTTGTTGTTTGCTGATTTATTGATAGTAGACATTCTGGCAGGTGTGAGATGATACCTCATTGTAGTTTTAATTTGCATCTCCCTAATAATTAGTGACCTTGACCATTTTTTCATATGTCTATTGGCTAACTGTATGTCCTCTTGGAGAAGTGTCTATTCAGGTCCCTTGCACATTTTATAACTGGATTGTTTGTCTTCCTTTTGTTGAGTTGTATTTGTACTTTATTTTGGAAATTAACCCCTTATCAGATGTATCATTGGCTAATATGTTCTCCCTTACATTGGGTTCACTTTTCATTTTGATGGCTTCTTTTGCTGTGCAGAAGCTTTTTTATTTTTATGTAGTCCCATTTGTTTATTTTTTTCCCTTCGTTTCTCTTGCCTGATGTGCTATATTGGTGAAAAATTCTGCTATGTGAGATATATATTATTATTTTATATATGTTTTAATCCTTACCCAAGGATATGTTTATTGATTTTAGGGAGAAAGGAGAAGAGAGAGAGAGAGAGAGAGAGAGAGAGAGAGAGAGAAACATTGATGTGAGAGAGAAACATTAATCCATTACCTCCTATATGTGATCCCACTGGGGATTAAACCTGCAACCCAGGTATGTTCCCTTACTGGAAAATAAACCTGCACCTTTTTGTGTATGGAATGATGCTCCAACTAACTGAGCCACCAGCCAGGGCCATCTGTCTTTAAAAATCTCTCTATATAAAACCCTAATATGCAAATAGACTGAATGGCAGAACAACCCAACAACCGGTCGCTATAATGTGTGCTGACCACCAGGGGGTGCATGTGGAATATGGTGGGTATAGGCAGCAGGCCGCAGAGCACAGAACATGGCGGGTGTTGGCCATGGCGGGATGGTGGAGCATGTGAGCGGGGACACCAGACCAAGGCGGGGCGCTGGTTGCTGTCATCAGCGTGAGCCTCTGGTGGTTACTCAAAATTCTTTGCTCCTGCACGTTGTGGTCCCACCCAGTGCTCACACCTGCTGCTGGGACTGGCCCCGCTCACACCCACTGCCGGCACCGGAGCCGCTGCTTGCACCTGCTGCTGGCCCTGATCACTTGGTGCCATCAGGGGGTGTGAGCAGAAGCTGCCAGCCCTGATCACCCCTGAGGGCTTCTCCACCTCCCCCTGCTCCTGAGGGATGATCGAGGCAGCAGCCACCGCTAGCACCCACTGCTGGCGTGGGCCCCAATCGCTCTGTGCCAACAGCAGGTGCGAGTGGGGCCAGTGCCATCAGCATGTGGGAGCAGAGGCAGCAGGAGCAGGGCTTCCAGCAGACAGGGGACCAGGGGCTACAGCAGGAGGGGCCAGGCGGGGACATGGAGGATGGGCTGAGACTCACCCCTGTGCCCACCACAGCCTTGTGGCCCACAGTTCTTTTCAAGGTGCACAAATTCATGCACTTGGTCCCTAGTCTATATATATAAAAGGCTAAGTGACCGACCATATGTCCATCCAACTGTCTGATCAATCAACTGGCCATTACATATAACTTGCACTGGCAATTTAAAAATAAATGTTGCTGAAACCGGTTTGGCTCAGTGGATAGAGCGTCGGCTTGCGGACTGAAAGGTACCAGGTTCGATTCCGGTCAAGGGCATGTACCTGGGTTGCGGGCACATCCCCACTAAGAGATGTGCAGGAGGCAGCTGATCGATGTTCCTCTCTCATCGATGTTTCTAACTCTCTATCTCTCTCCCTTCCTCTCTGTAGAAAATCAATAAAATATATTAACAAAAAAAAAATAAAAATAAAAATAAAAATAAAAATAAAAATAAAAATAAATGTTGACTCGCACATACGCAATATTTGTCCCTGTCTGACACTGGCCTCCCATTTAAATTAATTCAAAGACAGTTTCCTGTGATGCTAGCATTTGCCATGACTATTAATAAATCACAAGGACAAATTCTAGACAGAGTAGGAATATTCCTACCTGAACCGGTTTTCGGACATGGTCAGTTATATGTTGCTTTCTCTCAAGTTCGAAGAGCATGTGATGTTAAGTTAAAGTTGTAAATACTTCATCACAAGGGAAATTAGTCAAGCACTCTGAAAGTGTTTTTACTATTAATGTGGTATACAGGGAGATATGAAAATAAGTTTAATCAATTTATCAGTCATTGTTTTTATCAATATTGTTTTTATATCATGTCTTCATTGTTGTTATATCATGTTGTTATTATTTATTTATTAATTAATTTTTATATTATTTTCATATACATTTTACTAATTTTCTTTCATCTCTGACAGTTCTATTATAGAGAAAGGGCGAATAGCGATATTATAATATTTCTTCTAATTAATTTCCTTTCAATGTGCATGAATCCATGCACCGGGCCAACAGTGATATATAATTTACATACCATAAAATTTACTCTTTAAAAATTGCTCAATACACTGGTCTTCAGTATAATAGCAAAGTCGTGCAAACACCACCACTACTTAGTTCCAGAACATTTCATTATCTCTAAGGAACCCTGTATCCCTGGCAGTCTAGGGAGTATTGCCCTATAGTGACTTCTAGGCTGCCAGTTTTCACTGTGATCATGGTTGTTAGTTTTCAAGACTATCGTGAAGCTGGGTAGAGGGAGATGGGCACAGGACAAGGTGAAACACAACAAAGCTTTCTGTTCTCACTAAGATTCAGACACTTATCTTGAGTAAAGACTCTCCATATTGTTGCAAGTCTTTGGTTAATTTTCAGAGCTCTGAAAAGTTTATTTTGATTTGGGTGGCGGGCAGTGTTTTTATGGCTTTTATGGAGGAGAGAATTTTTTACTTATACCATTATTCCTAGTGATGTCCTGTCACTTCAACCACCTTTTCTTTTCTTTTCTTTTTTTAAAAATATGTTTTATTGATTTTTTACAGAGAGGAAGGGAGAGAGAGAGAGAAAGAGTTAGAAACATCAATGAGAGAGAAGCATCGATCAGCTGCCTCCTGAACACCTCCCACTGGGGATGTGCCCACAACCAAGGTACATACCCTTGGCTGGAATCGAATCTGGGACCTTTCAGTCCACAGGCCAACGTTCTATCCACTGAGCCAAACCAGTTAGGGCTTCAACCACCTTTTCAACATAACCACAGGAGTACATGGGCTTTGCAATTAGAAGTTCTACAGAACAATTCTGGCTTAGTCATCTGTCAGTGGGTAAACTTGTGGAAAGTTACTTAACCTCTCAGAATCCTAGCTTTTTTTTCTCTGTGAAAACAAGTCCCACTGCAGAATGTGGGGGGGGGGGGGGGGGGAATTAAATTACATACTAGTAGAAGATTGCAGTGCAAACTCTAAGAGCTTTTGCACATAATTCCATCATGAATTGATCTTTTCTTCTGGATCTCAAGACTTTGAATATGTGATTACTTGTTCTTGATCCTCATGGCTCCCAAACTTGGAACTTCTCTTTTTATCTTCTGTGATAACCAGACTTTACCATGGCACCACGGTTCCTGACCCTAGTGCTCATGCCTTTGTATAATCACCTCCCTGTGAATGCGGTGGGACCTGAGACTTGCTTCTAACCAATAGAATATGGCGAAGTGATGGGATGTTACTCCCATGATGTCTTGCTACAAGACTTGCTCTTTTTCTCCATTACTGGTTTTGAAGAAGCAAGCTTTCATGTTGTGCAGCGTGGCCTATGGAAAGAGCCATATGGCAAGAAATCTCTAGAAACAGAGGGTGGCCTTCAGCCAACAGCCTTGTTTTATAGCTGCAAGGAAATGAATTCTGCCAACAACTGCCAACAATTTGAGTGAATTTGGAAGCAGATACATCAGTAGTGAATGACTTTTACAAGAACCCCCAAATCCCACTAGAATAGACAGACAATCCCTCCCTTGAAAAAAAGGCTCTGAGATGGTAAGGTTGCCTGCTGCTCCAATATGAAGAAGGCATCAGAAAACAGTAAGGGACCTACACTGTGTTCCTGCAGGAGAAATAGTGAGAATTTAAGAGACAATCTTATACTTCACAGGGGAATCACAACGCTCTCCCCTACCACACCCTGCAGTTGGGCAGCAATGATTCCCAGTCCTCCCACAGCACCTGGTACAGGGCCCTCAGCCAGATGCGGTGAGGCCTGGCTGCAGGAGTAGCAAGTGGCCTCATCCCATGTGATTCTCCGCAGTGCCAAGGAAGATCAAACACACATCTCCCAGCAGCGCAGGCACCAGCAGGCATCTGCTTATGCTTTGCCCAAGCCAGTGAAAAGAAGTCTGCGTGCCCACACCTAGGAATTTATCACTACACCTGTCTGGAGGAGACTGGCCCTCTCCAGCTGTCTGGCACATGACTGCCCCTGGGTCTCACAAACAATGTACCTCTGGGGAGGCCAGCTGTGCTCCAGCAGATGATAAAGAGTCCCTGAAGGAGGTGGAGATGAATGAATTGGAGGAGCCATTATCCCGGCTGCTCTAGTTTCAGCATTCCTGCTGCCAGCTCTACTGTCTGCATCTCCTCACTCGCAGGCACAGCTCCAGGTGGAAGATGGGCTTCATCCCACAGCAGGTGCCATTCCATACTTTCCCTGCATTACTCTCTGGATCCCATTACCTGGTAAGTTAACGTTGAAGCCGGTACAATTATATGTCAGTTTGCCATGAGGCTGACAGGGGCCCCCTCAGGACTGTTGATTGTTGAATGCAAGGAGACAGTGATGCTGTGAGCCAGCCCTGAGCGTTCTTGAGGCTACAGGGCCTGCCATGCCTTTATGATACCCTCATGATGCCTTAACAGCAAGAACTAAGGAAAGCCCTGACTCCCCTATTATTTTGTTTCAAAGTCTGGGAGTGAGAATGAGTTTAGTTATTTTTTTCTGGTGAGAATATCCATATTTTTCATTATAATTTCTAATGTATAGTCACTACGATTTTTTCCCCAGGTACTTTCCTAAGCACTTAACATACATTTATGCTGTTTAATTCTTATAATAATCCATTTTACAAATGAACAAATTGAGGCTGACGATGGAAAGTTACTTGTTCAAGGTTGTACATTGAAGAAGCAGGAGAGCAAGGAGCTAAGTTTGGTTTGTACCTTAACAGTGTCTGTGGCCCAAAAAAGGTTGTGATGACTTGTTTGAATGAGCCCATATGGAGATGACATTACTTCCTTCTTCCTGGAAGCTCGAGACATGGTTCTCACTCATGAGGTGGCTGTAGCTATTCTCATCCACCAGTGTGATACATGACATGACCTTTACAATAGACTTGCTCTAGGACATACTGTTGTATTTTTAAAGCTTCCATCTGCCCTCATTCCCTCCCTTCCTTTCCTTTTTCGTTTTTAGTGTTTAATGTAGTAATGGAAAATACATAGCTTGATAAAATTTTTCATACATAAATATGGAAGTAGCTACTACTCAGATCATGGTATAGGACAGAATTCAGCAGACTTTTTTTCTGTAGAGGGCCAGGTAATAAGTAATTTAGGCTTTGTGGGCCATACAGTCTTTGTTGCAACATTCAACTCTGCCACTGAAGTTCTGAAAACAGCTGTTGGCCATAAGTAAATAATGGGTGTGGCTGTGTTCCAATAAAACTTTATTTATAAGATCAGGCACTGGGTCAGATTTGGCCCATGGCCATCGCTTGCTAAATCTTGATATGGAATATTCCCAGCACCTCAGAATGCTCCATTTTATCCTTTCATAATCAACAGTAATTCTCCCCACCCATCTAGAGGTAACCACTATTTTGACATCTGTCACTATATACTAGTATATATACTAGGGCCCAGTTCACGGATTCACGTACTTTGAAAGGAACCATGGTGGTTCCTTGAAAGCCTGCGGTGGGCACAGAGGCAGGTCTCAGCCCATCCTCTGTGCCCCCGCCTGGCCCCTCCCACTGCAGCACCTGGTTCCCTGTTCCCTGCTGCTGCCGCTCCTACATGCTAATGATGCCAGCCCACTCGCATCTGCTGATGGTGTGGAGCGATTGGGGCCGGCGCCAGCAGCGGGTGTGAGTGGTGGCTCCGGCACTGGTAGCAGGTGCAAGTGCCAGGCAGGACCAGGAGGTGCAGAAGTAAAGAATTTTAAGTAACCACTGGAGGCTTGCCCTAATGACAGCGACTGGCACCCTCGCTCACCTGCTCCACCATCCCACTGTGGCCAATGCCAGCCATGTTCCGTATACGCCCCCTGGTGGTCAGCACACATTATAGCGACCAGTTGTTCAGTTGTTCCACCATTTGGTCTATTTGCATATTAGCCTTTTATTATATAGGATATATATTACATATATATGTTATATATATTATTTATCATATATAAATATATGTATTTTCCTCCCTTGAACTTCATGGAAATGGAATTATACATTACATATTCCTTTGTATCTTGTTTTTTTTTTTATATTGATTTCAGAAAAAAAGGGAGAGGGAGAAAGAGATAGACACATCAATGATGACAGAGAATCATCCATATGCTGCCTCCTGCATGCCCCACACTGGGGATAGAGCCTGCAACCCAGGCATGTGCCCCGACTGGGAATTGAACTGTGACCTCCTGGTTCATAGGTCGACACTCAACCACTGAGCAACACTGGCTGGGCTCTTTTTTTTTTTTTTTTTTTTACTTAACAGTGTGTATGTGTGACTCATCCATTTTATTACATGTAGCAGTAGTTAATTTATATTTATTATTATTGCTTTGTAGGATTCCATTGCAAGACAATACTATAATTTACTGATAATTATTTCTATTAATGGACATTTGGATTGTTTTGGGCTATTATGAATACTCCTGGGGTGAAAAAAGTCTTTAGTTCCTTTTTAGGGATCTATAAAAAGGCAAACAAAACCCTGGCAATATCTTGACTAGTCAACATGACCATTAATTTAATAAATTTCCCTCATGCACACTTTGAGAATATGCACCTAAATAGATGCAGGATTTCCATGCTCTTGTTTGGAAAGGGTAAAGACACATTTTCAGTGATTGCTTATCAAGTGCCTGCTGAGTACAAGGCGAGGGACTTGAAACCCAAAGGACTTGCTCTCCCACCTGGAATATCTGTTCCTTGGCTGTGACAGGTAACCTCCGAGTCTCTTTCCTCACCTGTGAAATGGTGGAGGACAATATGTAAGAATAAAAATGCCTGTGAACTGTAAATTGGCATTCACACATAAGGTGGTAGCATTGTATGAATCATGGTCCCTGGCATCAATGAGTGCCCAATGTAGAAAAAAATAACTACCACAAAATGTGATATGTGATCATGTCAAACAAACCCCGAGGAGGCTTCGTGCTTGGACCACCCACAGTGTAATAGCAATGGTGAGAATGGCTGGGCTACCAGGTAGAGCCAAAGGGTTTGCCAATGGACTGAATATGGTGTGTGAGAGAGAAAAAAAAAATCCCAGTTTTTTTTTGCCCAAGTTGTAAGACAAATAGAGTTGTTGTTGATTGGTGTAGATCAGTAGGGGGAGGCTTGTGCTGGGCATTACCATGAGGATGGCCAGGATTCATCCATGAAGGGGACATAGAGAATTCTCAATGGGCAGACCATTTCATACAAAGAGGAATTGGGAAGACCTTTTAGGAGTCAGTTGGTCAAAGCTGAATATGTAAGAAAAATGGCAAAAACTGCCTGAAAAATGGTGGCAGGTTTTGTGGACCAAGCTGACAAACATGGCAGTTGTCCTATGTGCACAGGCAGACAACTGGAGGTTTTTAAGTCAGAAGAATTTAGAGCTTCAGGAATAAATCCATAATGACTTAAACACTTTCTAATGAATCTTTTCTTCAGGCCAATTTGTTCAGTGATTTATTCTTTGAGAGGCATTCAACAGTATTGTTGAAAATATTGAGAATAAAAGCAAGTCATTTCTACTGTGTTGATTCTCATGTGTCCATTATCTCATATGTCCCATAGCCACAGCAGGAATTTGGAGGGTCATATTGGTGGTTGTAGGAACTACAGTGGGGAGGCAAACATTTCCTCCAATTATTCAAGAATCAAGGGCATCCAAGGAAGGCCAACCACAAGAGAATATTTAAAGCAAAATAAAGCATAAGTCATGATGCTGGGAAGCCTGCTTGTGTTCTTATCCAAGGTACCCATTGAGTTATCTTGGGCAAATTATCCACTGAGTTTATTCAGGTTAGCCTTCATCTTCAAAAACAAGTGGTGTCCTTTCCTGACATTTTTTCCAGGCCTATAGTAAAAATATAACACAATGCTATAAGTCAAACACCTTACATACTGCAATGCCCTAATCAAAGTCTCCTTGTCAGTGCAATGAATTAGGGGAGCAGGCTTATTCTGCTTCTAGTTCCTGCTCATTTCCCATAGATCCAACCAGTCTGGTTTTTCAGATTCTTATATGCAATTGATGGCTTATAATTCTGCAGGCTACTGCTAGCACAAGGCTGGAATAGGCAAAGCAGAGAGGGGATACCCCAAGGGCTCACCTTAGAGGAAGGCACTAATGTAACAGTGGCTTCCTTTCTATGGATAGAAGCAGGCAGTTTAGAATCTGAAGTTCATTAGGATTCTCACATGAGAAACTTGAATGGTCCCAGAGCATAAAATTTTACCTTCCAAGATATTAGCCAGTCATGGTTAATTCTGTGAGTCAGGAAAACTTTAGAAGGCTGGCTATGATGTGGGAAGACACCTACTGCTGATACTATAATGAGAGTGCACCAAGGAACTTGGAAGGCTGATGGACCTTGGGCGTTAGCAATGCTGATGCTAAGCACCAAGTGTTGAGGTAGTGGTGGCTCAAGGCAATTCCCTAACCTCATAATCCTTTTACTGTTTACCAAACTTTACCTTTGATATGCCTGTGTGCATTGCTAAAGGGCAAATGTGTATTCAAGTAAATAAAAAGTAGAAGGGCCAGAGGTCAGTGTGTTCTTCACGAAAGAGACACCTCCTGGCCCCCAATGCCTTCTCAATTCATATTTCTTGTATAGCATTTTCATTTGTGCGTTGGTCCCTCCTTTAGATCCTGAACCCTTCTGCAAAGGTCGTGGCACCATGACATCTTGGAAAATGAGGGAATAGACTCTCTTTTCTGTTTTCAGAGTGTCCTGTTATGCCCTCAGGCAGGTCTATAGTATCCCTTAATGCCATCAGAAGACCCATAGCTGTTTGGACCTCCATGGGTCCCAGGTGCTCACCTGCCCCAATTTGGAAGAGGCCTGAGGGCAGAGCTGGTCTTTTTTATTGCCTTCACCCTTGGGCTTCCATGTTCTTTGAGGAAGAACCTTCTGGAAGCAGACAGATCTGCCTGTGGCAATGAGTGCATAGTAATTGCTACTCCCTTTAATAAATCACCTGATGCCTCATAATTGAAAAGGGATCTGCCAAATCATTTAAAAAAACATTTAGTGGATTATGGGAATAGGTAGTTGTAAAGTACATTGTTAAGAACCTGAAAACTGGCCTTGGATGAAATTGGATTCATATCACAGTTCTGCCATCTATAGAAGAGAGGCAACCTTGAACAAGTGACTTCACTGTCTGAGCCTCATTTTCCTCATCTTTCCCTTGTGAAGTGGACATAATAACACCTGCCTGCTGGATTAGTGTGTGGATCATATTAACAAATGTAAAATTATTCCAATTATGCTTACTACATGGTAGAACATCAAAGATAGTATTTTGATAATGAGAGGTAAACAAGAACTCCAGGCCAGGTCCCACAAAAATTAGCTGAAGTGAGGGGTGTATTTAAACTATGTTAGAAAATCAAAGTCATCAGCTATGGTAAGTTGTTAGCATAATTGACCCTGATTTGTTCATGCCTCTTTGTATGCATACCTATGGATCATGCCTTCCCATACTGACCCTAGGTTTGGCATGTAACTTGCATTAGCTAATGGAACAAAAGCAAACTATGCAAATTGAGACTTGAAAAGTGCTTGTGCACTAGCACTTGCTCCCTCCTATAGCTGTTGAGCCCTGCTGTTGTAAACAACCTGAACTAGCCTGCTGGAGGTTGAGAGGAACATGAAGAGACATGAAAAGACGAGCTGTTTCAGCAGAGGTCATCCTAAATCAACCAAATCCCAGGTGACCTGGCAGCTGACTTCATATGCATGAGTGTGCCCAGCAGAAGAACCAGCCAACTGAGCCCAGCTTAAATTGCCAACCCATGGAATCATGAGGTAAATAAATGTTTTTTTTCAGGCACAGAGTTTTAGGTGGCTTATTTTGTAGCTACAGATAATTCACATACTAACTGTCTGGAGATTGAGAGTTTGAGTGAAATGTTAGGAAGAACCGGTTTGGGTATTTTTATTTTTGGGTCCAGGAAGGCAAGGAGTTCTTTTGTCTGCAGAACAGAATTTTACTGACCTAGCAACCTGGGCCTCACTGGGACACAGGAATGCATCAAAGACCTCTGGTAAAAATTTCTGCCTGTGTTTAGTGAACTTCTCAGCCTACAGTCTCAGCATTCATACACATTCCATGAAACTTTATAAAGCCTTATTCATCAGCACCAGCCTGCAGAAGAAATCCTAGATAGAATAATTGATTGGTACTGAGCTGGCTGTAATCAATAAAGCACTGCTCATAGGAGATTATCATTTTAGACTTAGTTAGAGGTGGCTTGGTTGTTATATAGACGCTAGAGTCAGTAAATGAGTTCAATTTGATTTTTTATGTTCAGCCAAGAAAGTTGGGCTCTGTCCTTTTTCATCTCCAAGATATGGGGAAGACATTTTAGGATTAGTTACATGAGTCAGAATTTACCCTCTAAAATATGTTCTTAAGGAAACTGAAAGGCAATGGGGCTGAGAGGACCTGGAAGGTAAGCTGAGATTGATTTACCTCTGATGGCACTCAGGGGTTAGTTGTCAGAAACTAGCCAGGACTTCTCCCCTAATAGCCAGAGCTCTCATCTGCCCTCCACATTTTCTGAGCATTGTGATCAGCACAATTCCTATAGGAGAGGAGGGCAACCTTTGTGTGTGTTTGCAGGAAGCCACCCATTGTCTTCACTATCAGAGAAGTGTAAACAAGGGTCCCAGAATGTTGGTGAAACTTGAGCCCCTGGCAAGGGCCAGAGCTATGCACCGACTGTTTAGTCCAGACAATGGAGGCTTAAGCTATTTCCTGACCAAATAGTCTCAGAGTAAATCTTTCTAATATTTACTGACCTTTAAGATAGTCTGTCTGTTACCGCCATTACCTGCCTAAGGGCTAGATGTGTATCCAAAATTGAATAAAAGGTTGGTGAGGCCTGAGCACCAGGGGAAGTCCTTTCTCTTGCATTGGGCTTGCCTGCCTGACCCCCAATATTTCTAAATTATTATTTCTTGTCTCCTATCTTTCATTTGTGTGCAGCCCCTTCTCCAGATCCCGAACCCTGAACCACTCGGGATGTGGGAACATTCACATGTGTTAAATCCAGTCAACTCTCTCTGGCCCAGGCTTGGCAATGATGTTTTATCTTTATAGTGTTAACAAGAAGTACTAACAACTGCCACCACAAGTTATTAAAGAGGTTCTATGTATCAGGTATTACAGAATTTATCAGGCAACCCAAAAAATACGCAGGAGTACCGGAGGCACTGGAAAAACCCATTTATTTTCAGATGTTTCACATGTACTAGTACAGGACTCAGGGGAGACTGTTTCTCTCCAAATCCTGAGCAAGCCAATATGGAGGAAGCTTTCCCTTTATACCCTTTGGGTTCTTTGTCCCCCAAATATGGGATGGGACTTCCAGACCTTTTGCAGGCTTTGCAAAAAGCCCTGTGTGTTGGGATGGGGGCTGTGAGACCACATCTAAAGGCCTGGCCTGGCGCCAGTGCTGATAACTCCATCTGGGGGTTGTGTATTGTTCATGGCTTATGGCCTCTCTATAATGGCAATAGTACTTAGGTAAACAAGTCTTGCAGGACCAGATAATTAAAGAAGTGGCAGTGACGGGACCAGTGATGGCGAACCTTTTGAGCTGGATGTCAGCATTTTGAAAAACCCTAACTTAACTCTGGTGCCGTGTTACATATAGAAATTTTTTGATATCTGCAACCATAGTAAAACAAAGATTTATATTTTTGATATTTATTTTATATATTTAAATGCCATTTAACAAAAAAAAATGAGTTCACATGTCACCTCTGACACGCGTGTCAGAGGTTCGCCATCACTGGACTAGACTATAGGCTAACAAGAATGTGCATTAGGTTACTGGCACAGATTCAGATTGCTAGCCTCCCCCCCCCCCCCCCCCCCCCCCGCAATGTCTCATTTTCCCCATCACAGGCACTTTTATTACAACATAGTAAGTGTTGTTCTCATTCCCCACTTGCAGAGTGGGAGACCTGCTTCACAGGGATGTTAAATAATTCACTCAGGTAAACACAACCAGTTGAGATTTGAACCCAGGAAAGTCATTTCCCCCTTACACTGTGCTCTACTGCCTCTTGCAATAAGCCAGGCAGACCTAGCAATGCCTCCAAATGTCAAGAGGTTCAGCTCCTGCCTGCAGGTAAGGCTAAATCAAGAGCATCTTATCATCTAGTGAGCATTGCTCTGGGTATGTTGAACGATGAATATTCAGATGTTCATAGAGAATATTATAGGCCCTCCCATTTCTGGATTAGGTTTCTTTGTATTTTTGCCCAAATACCTAAGTCTATGTTCTTCACTTCTGCTCTCAATGGGAATGAAAAATTCATTTGCACTGCCCTTATGGTAAAACCAAGAAGACAATAGCTTAGGCAGCGTAATTGGGGGGCTCATAAGTGGTCTTTCTTCTTTAAGGCATCCTTTTATAATTTTTTTCATCTATCCATCCATCCATCCATCCATCCATCCTATAAGCATTATCTATCACTATTACTATCAATCTTGTTTCTATCCTTAACCTGATTATCATCTAAAAATCTGAACTATTTTTACATTGTCTATACAAGAAGTATAATAAAGTAGATTTCACCTAAGCCCAAAAGGAATTCAGAAATCCTGGGAGCCTTATCTTTTTTTGTAACCTGGAAAACTCCCATATGTAACTGAGGGCCCAGCCAGTAATGTCTGGAGCAGGTAAGATATGTGGTTATTAAGAAAAATGCTGCACCCCGCCCCCAAAAAAGAAAAATGGCCAACAATTATATAAAAAGTGTTCAATATCACTAATCAGCAGGGAAATGCAACTGTGATATTACCTCATACAGGATAAAAGGCTATTGTCAAAAAGACAAAAGATAAGTGTTGCAAAAGTGAAGAAAAGGGAATCCTGTACACTGTGGGTGGGAATGTAAATTGATGCAGCCATTATGGAAAACAATATGGAGGTTCCTCAAAAAGCTAAAAATAAAACTACCATATAATCCAGCAATTCCATTTCTAGATATATATCCAAAAGACAAGAAATCTGGATCTCAAAAAGATATCTGCACTTCCATGTTCACAGTAGCATTATTCACAATAGCCAAGATGTGGAAGCAACCTAAATGTCTATCAACAGATGAATGTATAAAGAAAATTTTAGAATATATCTATATATCTATATCTATATCTATATCTATTTTTTTAAAAGAAAATCTTGAAATTTATGACAACATAAATGAGCTTGGAGGACATTATGCTCCTAAAATAAGCCAGACAGAGAAAGAAAATACTACAGGATCTCACTTATATTGGAATTTTAAAAAGTGAAACTCCTAGAAGCAGAGAGTAGAATGGTGGTTACCAGGGGGTAAGGAGTGGGGAAAATGGGGAGATGTTGGTCATAAGGTACAAAGTTTCAGATATGCAGGATGGATTAAATTCTGGAGATCTGATTTACAGCATGATGACTATAGTTAACAATACTGTATTGTGCTCTTGAAATTTGCTAAGAGAGTACATCTTAATTGTTCTCATAAAAGAAGAAAAAGAAAGGAAAAAGATAACTATGAGAGGTGATAGATATATTAATTAGCTTGATTGTGGTAAACACTTCACAATGTGTATGTATATCAATACATTATGCTGTACACCTTAAACATATACATTTTTAAAAATATATTTTATTGATTTTTTACAGAGAAGAAGGGAGAGGGATAGAGAGTTAGAAACATCGATGAGAGTGAAACATTGATCAGCTGCCTCCTGTACACCTCCTACTGGGGATGTGCCCGCAACCCAGGTACATGCCCTTGACCGGAATCGAACCTGGGACCCTTCAGTCCACAGGCCAACATTCTATCCACTGAGCCAAACCAGTTAGGGCAACATATACAATTTTTAATTGTCAATTATACCTCAATAAAGCTGAGGCAGGAAAGAGGGATGCAGACAAGGGCTGTAAGGGTTTTACCTAGTGCAGGTCTATAGTAAGGGCTCCATAAAGGACAACTATTAGTATTATTACTTTGTCAAACTGCCTAAACCAGCTCTGCAGATTTATTGCATTTTGAGAACTTTTAAAATAAATCTGCTTTATTTGGGAGAAACCAGGGGCTTGTGAGTTGGATAACATGGATTTGGATACTGGTTTTGTCATTTGTTAAATTCTGTTCTTGGACAAACTATTTAACTTCTCTGACCCTCAGTGTTTTCATCTCCCCACTGCAGGAGCATCACCAAGGACTTCTTATCAACTCCACTTTTTGCTAGGTACTTGGGAAGATAAAATTATAAATTAATATCTGGTTCTTGCCCTAGGGATTCTTCTAGAATGGCTGTGAAACCACGGTAATGGCCACAGGTAAAATCCTGAAAGGAAAAGAACTGTGTGGGGTGGGGAGATGTTCAGAGAAGAAGATGAAGCAGGGCTTCATGAATTACCAGAGCCTCAAAGGTGGGGGAGGTGTCAGGCACAAACCAGCTCAGAAGACCATTGAAACAGGAGGTGGGAAGGGAACAGTGTGAGCTCTGGCTGGAACTGCAGTGTACGTTCAAGAGAATCGAGAAGACCGGCCTAGCCAGAGCACGTGCCCGGGCTCCAGTGGTGAGTGATAAAGGACACAGGAAGAAATGGGTCATTTTAGGAAGGCCTGTAAAAGTAAAACTCATGAACTATATATTTTTTTTCTTTCTTGGTCAAGTCACCTTCAATGTGATGAGCTAGAAAGAGCTTTATTTTCCTTGCTTTCCAAAGAGAAGGCAATGATGACGTTATTGCTTGGTCTCACAGAGACAAACTGGGATTTCTAATTTTCATTTCAGATGACTCCACTTTGGACTTACCTTCCAATGAAATGTCAGTAGCAAAAGGTTTTTTATGCTTTGTTTTTTTGTGCCTGCATTCTTTCGGGGTGCTTCATTCTCTTTGTTAATGTGGAGTGGCCATCTGTTCTATCTCCTTGAAATGTACCAGGGGACAGTTGGTCCAGCATGTCAGACTCGTGACTTTTCTAAGAGCATTTTGGCCACCAAGTGGAAACAACCCGAAAGCTTTGCATGGCTCCACTGTAGTGTAACTGTCGGTGTGGGAAGTGTGTCAGGATATTTTCTTCTTAATAATTCTCTTAACACTTCTTGGTAGCTCTGATGTTTTGTGTCGAAGAACACACGCATAAGAAGTAATTTGGAACAGATGTGACATTTTAGATATTGGATTAATGATGAACGTGGCTCTCAGGCTCCGGGACGGAAAAGCCATATCACCAAACACTCAGAAGGCATATGAGAGACTAGAGGACAAGCTAAAGCCGATCAATAGCTATGAGCAAAGGATGCGACTGCCTACCTTCCTCACATTTTCCTATTAATTGGTCAAAAACAGGTTGGTCATAGCTTTATTTTTTAATTTGTTTTATTTTGGGGGGCTCAGAGGAGAGCCGGTCAGAGAGGCAGGGGTGGTAGAAGGAAGGATCACCTCCCTGGATATGGAAATCACCAAGAATGAAGATGAGATCAGGGGGAGTGGCAGTGAACCTGAAGCTAAAATCGTGGAGAAGTGAGGAATAGTGATCTGGGCCAGCAGATGGTTTAAAGGCGGGGCGGGGGAGGGGGGGAGGGAATACCATCTACTCCGATGAAAAGACTCATAGCTGGGGACATTGGGGAAGGATGGAGAGAGTTGGATGGACGAAGCAACAAGGAGCAAGGAGATTTACCCATTAGGAAGGGGCACAAGAGAGCTGGGTTCTGGTTAGAGCAAGGTGACAAGAATATTCAGTGAAGATATTGGCATAGTTCAGTGATGGCGAACCTTATGACACGCATGTCAGAGGTGACATGTGAACTCATTTTTTTGGTTGATTTTTCTTTGTTAAATGGCATTTAAATATATAAAATAGATATCAAAAATATAAATCTTTGTTTTACTATGGTTGCAAAGATCAAAAAATTTCTATATGTGACACGGCACCAGAGTTAAGTTAGAGTTTTTCCAAATGCTGACATGCCGAGCTCAAAAGGTTCGCTGTCACTGGCCTAGTTCATGAATTCCAAAGGCCTGAGGAGTTGGGGCAGGTAGCTGGATGGGATGGAAATTGTTTCATCCTAGGTGGTTTTTCTAGCCCGTCTTTAGTGTGCTTAAGGTCATATAGATAAAGTGCTTATGTATACAAGTGCGCAGGCCAGGGATGAAAGCCATGGTTAGCATTCTGTGGAGTCATGGCCTGGCCAAAGGTCTTTTGCCCAAAAGGGAAAGCCCTTCGCCCTCGATCGCCCTCCGGAAATAAGTGTCCGTTTTTCCGCGGCCCTGGCAGTCCCCCTGTCGTCCATTAAAGCTGGTGCGCAGGATCAAGCCCCGCCCTTGCGCAGGCGGACGCCCAGGGACCCGCCCATCGCCTTGGCTGCGCTGCCTCCAGAGCTACTGGCGCAGGTGCTGAGCCACGTGCCGCTGCGTACGCGCATGTTCGTGACGCCCTGCCGCTCATTGTGCCGCGCGTGGCGCCACGTGGTGGGCACACAGTGTGGCCGCTGCAGTTGGCTCCCAGCCTCATTGCCAAGGGCCGCGCGCTCTATGCTGTAAGCCAGCGCTGCCCGCCCAATGGAGAGACAAGCTACTGTTGCGTGCGCCCCTCCACCCAAACCTCATCTGCAACTCCTGCCGAGAGCTGGGGTACCGAGCGGTTGGTGGTAGCTTTAAAAAAAAAAAGAAAAAGGTAAGGAAAAAATATTTCCAGTCATCTGGGCAAGAGCCGAACTCTAAGAACTTGACTCCCTCATCGTTTTTAATAAAAAGGTGAGATAAATATAGATTCAAAAGAATACTGGGTCCACAGCTTGAAAGAACAGTTTCCTCTTTCCTCAGGATTATTGAAAATGTTATTTATATGCAATAATAGGTTCTCCAGATTCCCTTCTGTCTCTTGTCCTCCCATACTCGTTGAAATGAACAAAAGCACGAACAAACCGGAAGGTGGAAGCAGGAATCGGGGCTGTGTCCTCTGACCATGTTCTCTTGTGCACACCCGCTTCCATCCATCCCAAAGGTATGTCCTGGTGTTACTTCCTATGCCTCTGACTGAAGAAGATCGAGCCTCAAATTCATGGATTTTGTTTTGAATTTTCTGAATCTACTTGAAACTAGAGTTACAGGCCAAATTCTGGCTTGGCCATAGGGATGATGTGTTTGTTTGTTTGTTTGTTTCTAAGACAAAAAGGAATTGAGCAGAGGAAGTTCTGGGAGGCTTTTCATGGGTTATCTCTGAGCCCTGAAAAAAATGCTTCTACTTGATAATGCAATGGGCTAACCCTTGCAGACACAATGATGAGGGTGAAAGGACATTTTATTTTCACAAAAGGAAGAGAAAACACTCAGGCAACCAACAGTGTCATTTTCTTTTGCCACAGGCAAATCAGAATAGATGGTGTGAGCCAGTTCATTTTGGCTCATGAGAGCTGATGGTTAAATTTTGAGGAATTTATGAGCTATCGGTAGCTTGAAATTGTTTATGTTGCAAGAATTTATAGTACAGAAATTGGCAGATGCTACAAATCAGAACTCTCACCCCCACGCCACTGGACACCCCAGGCCATGAAAAGCAGTGCTCCGTAGCTGCTTGGGAAATGGCAGAGGTTTTGCTCAAGAATCTGTCAAACTTGGAGGGGCCCTTTGGCCTCCTCTGTGCTAGTCTATTTTTTGGGTCCTTTGATCACAATGAAATGCACATGCAAGACTAAGAGAAAGTGATAGGTCAAAAGTTTGCATATGTACCATCAAGTATAAAGCCAAAGAACATACGGATACCATCCATACCGCCTCCAGCCCATCATTTACCTGAACTGTCCTGAACCCTAGAGGGTGTTGGTCACTTAGTGTTTGGGACTGGGTAGAGAGAGGCCTTATGCATAGCCTACAGCCAAGTCCACGGAGGGATAGGGATGATCAAGCTAAGAATCCATCCATCTCTCTCTCTCTCTCTCTCTCTCCCTCCCCTCCGCCCCCCACTCCCTTACTCCCTCACTTCCTCTCCCTCTCTTCTTGGAGTGGGAATCACAGCCTCAGAGTGACATATAAGTTATTTTTGCCTTATTTGAAAAGAAAAGGAACAAGCATTCCCCTATCTGCTATGAAAGTGTGCATATTTAAGTAGGGTCCTTAAATGCAGGTGTTTTACTTAGGGCATTGCCAGTTGTGACTATTTTCTCTCAGGATGAATGTCATCACAATGCTACATGATGGTTAGTGAGCCCTTACAACATGCCAGGCTTTGCTTTAAATGAACTTGTATGTATTAATGTCTATGATATATGTAGGTACTAGGTAATCAGCCTAAATTTTATTCAAGGATGTAGCATCTTTGCTTTAAAAAAACCTGCATTTCAAATAAGACAGGCATTGTTGGAAGGGACTAGTGAACCAGCTCCTTTGAAGATTCTCCTGAGGGTTTTCCTTATTGGTCTATTGCAGCCGTGGGCAGACTATGGCCCGCAGTCCGGCCAGTTTGAAATGAATAAAATTAAAAAAAAAAAAAGACCCTACCCTTTTATGTAATAATGTTTACTTTGAATTTATATTAGTTCACACGAACACTCCATCCATGCTTTTGTTCCGGCCCTCCGGTCCAGTTTAAGAACCCACTGTGGCCCTCGAGTCAAAAAGTTTGCCCACCCCTGGTCTATTGTGTCCTCTCAGCTTTGGTTGTTCAGGTTTCCCTCATTGAAATAACTTCCATGATGTCTTAAACCGGGTAGGTCTGTTCTGGGTCCACTAATTTAATCTCCTTCTTCACCTTCCTATCCATCCAGTGTCTGCTAAGAGGATTTGGGAATTCTATCAGCAGTCTTTTTTTTTTTTTAATCTTTATTATTGAAAGTATTCCATATGTCCCCTCTTCCTCCATTGACTCAGTCTAGCCCGTCTGTCTCCACCCCACGCCCCAGGCCTTTACCACCCTATTGTCTGTGTCAATGGGTTATGCATAGATGCATACAAGTTCTCACCCTCCTCCACCTTCCCTCAGATTCTACAGTCTGTTCTATGCTTCTATGTCTCTGGATCTATTTTGTTCATCAGTTTATTATGTTCATTAGATTCCACATATGAGTGAGATCATGTGAAATTGTCTTTCTCTGACTGGCTTATTTCACTTACTATAATACTCTCCAGGCCCCTCCATGCTGTCTCAAAGGGTAAGATATCTTTCATCTCTACTGCTATCAGCAAATTCTGTTTTCCCTTACAATCGGATGCTGGTCTTTCCGTTGAGAGTCTGCTCTCTACTTGTGGATTCCTTCTGTACTAGTGTTGAGAGCCTACCCCCCATGTTCAGAGCACTAGAATCAGGATCTCTGAGGGCATGTACTTATACACAAACTCTGTTTTTGGATGTGGGCAGATCCATGTCGCTGTTTCAAACTCAGAGCATCTGCAATTCACACGAGGCCTGGGTTTTCCAGCCTCCTAGAGTCAGGGTAGGGTCCTTTCCCCTCAAAAGCAATAAACAGCCCCTTTGCTCAAGGCCTAGAAGTCATGGTGTCAGCAACATTCCCCGTGCAGAAGGCACATACACAGTGACCTGTCCAGAGACAGCCCACTTTGAGGACAGTTCTGACTTTTACAAATGTCTTTCTGTCTTGGAGCTGAACTTCCTGTTTCTACCGCCCATTGATTCTAGGTCCATTCTTTGAAGCTCCGCAGAAGCAGCTCTTTATCCTCTTCTCTGTCAGAGTCCTGCACACACACAACACAGCCTTTCTGCCCCCAGGCAGCACAGCCTTGCTTTGCAAGGGATGATGAATTTTAGGTGATAACCTGTAGTAAGCATATAAAACCTAAAATTAAAACCAGGTGGAGTAAGTGATGCTGGGAGGTAGGACCATGGCAGAATTTTCCCCTAGTTCCACTCACACTAAGGACTTGGGATTTCTAGGGGCTGGACCACCTGACTTCCGAGACACCATGAGACTCTCCTAGTATTCTTGCATTATCCAGCAAATTGTCTTAGGCCCTTCCTAATCCCTCTTTTTTACTTCCTGCTTGCCCAAAGCATTTTATAACTTGGATATGGAACTAGATTTTTTTCTGTGCTGTATTGAACTTGAGACAACTTAGGATCCTTAAATGTGATGGCCTTTGTTTCCAGGAAGTATGGGATGGAGGGAAGACATTTGGAGGTGCCGAGGTGCATTTGCAGGAAGGACCAGCCATAAAAATGTGAAGCTTTGGGGCTGATAATACCAGAGCCTCTCTGCAGGTGGGGATGAAGGGGTTTTGTGAACTGTGTCAACCTTCATCAACACCATGCTTTACAAGCTTAATGTGGTGTACTGCTTTCTCCTACAATGTCTTGACTTTAAAAATGTATTTCCCAAGTTACCTTCTTTGCCTTTTTTAAAAAGGGGTGCCTCGCCCTGACCAGTTTGGCTCAGTGGATAGAGCGTCGGCCTGTGGACTGAAGGGTCCAATTCCGGTCAAGGGCATGTACCTTGGTTGCAGGCACATCCCCACTAAGAGGTGTGCAGGAAGCAGCTGATCGATGTTTCTCTCTCGTCAATGTTTCTAGCTCTCTCTCTCTCTCTCTCTCCCTCTCTGTAAGAAATCAATAAAAATAAGTATATTTTAAAAAAAAGGGTGCCTTGCATATTTAAGTATATTTAGCATCAAGTAGTTTTGATTAATCAATTAAGCGTATTATGATGCTCTAAAGATTGTGCAATGTAGAGTTTTGGATCTTTGCAGTATTCACATGCATGTCCCCCTTTCTCTGGAATAGTTGGAGGGCTCCTAATGACAAAGTTGGAGAATTAAGAGTATAGAGTTAAAAATATAACAAAAAATGGTTATTGCTGAGGGGTTGGGGTAGAAAAGTACTAAAGAAATTCAGAGGGAAAAATATATCTATTTGGATTGAGCAGGGAAAGTTTTCTGAAGGAGACCACACCTGGGGCATTAGAGCGTTTGTTTGAAGTTTTAGAGGTGGCCAGTAGTCATTGGGCATTCAGGAGAATAGAAACCAAGAGCAAAGCAGGTGTAATTGAAAGAGAAGTGTGGAAGGCAGAACAATGGTCCCGCAAATTCTAATCCCAATCTAGGGTTCCTAATCCAGGAACCTGTGAATATGTTACCTTCCGTGGCAAAAGGGATTTTGTGGATGTGACTAATGGGGAGGCCATCCTAGATGATCTAGGTGGGCCTGTCTTATTACATGATTCCTTAAAAGCAGAGAATCCCTCCCCGTTAGGGGAGGTCAGAAAGAAATGTGAGATGGAGGAAGGAAGGGTCAGAGATGCCATGTTGCTGGCTTTGAAGATGGAGGAAGGAGCCTCATGCAAAGGAATGTGGGTGGCTCCTAGAAGCTGGAAAAGGCAAGGCCATAGATTTTCCTGCAGATCTTCCAGAAAGAAACACAGTTCTGTCAACACCTTGATTTTAGCCCAGTGAGATCCATGTTGAATTTTTGATCCACAGAATAATAAGATAATGAATATGTGTTGTTTGAAGTCACAAGTTTTGTGGTACCTTGTTATGGCAGCAATAGGAATCTAAAGCAATGGAGGGAGGGTGAGTGGATGTCCCTGGCCAGAATTAGGGAACATGAAGATAAAGCGTTGGAGTGGAGGTTTGAAAAGGAGGATGGGAACAGGTTTTGGAAGGTTTTAGTGTCTTCTGTGATGTTAAAGAACTTATTGATAGTATTAAACTATTGATCACCATAGGCTCTTAAATACATAGGTCTTAAAGGCATTTCAGAAGCTTTATCCCATATTTCATGGTTTAATTAACTGTTGCAGAACAAAAACACATTAAAGCAACATCCCAATATACAACTAAAATTGGCCAATTTGATGTTGTAATCTTGTACACAACAAAATTTTATGGGAAAGAATTGGACAGCCTTTTAGAATCTGATGGAAGACTTTAAAACATAGAATCTGTTCTGTACTACTCTTTGCTAATTGTCTAGATCAGTCCAAAATTGGCTCATCCCTCTGCATTTGAAATTGTCTCTGTGCAGTCTCAATCCCCTTGGGGAATCAATGAACTGGTTATGGAGATGGATACTCAGTGGCATTAGGTGACTTGCCCCAGGTCACAAAGCCTTTGAATGAGAGCTGGTACTTGGACTCCAGTTTTATCTGGGAGTGTTGCCAGGGTCCAGAGAGGGCACTGGCTGTTCCTGAGGCTACAGAAGTAGTAACTTGCAGCCAAATCACCAGGCCTCCTGCTGCCAGCCTGTGAAAGACATGGCCAAGGGAGGGAGACTTCGAGCTGATGGTGTACATCAGGCAGCACTATGGCCCCTTCCCATTACAGAGGGACCCAATCAAAGGCTCTGTCCACTCAGTTGTAAAGGGGTTGCTTTCGGGACTATCATGAGGAAACTAAGTATAACATGCTCTGTAGTAATATATTGAGAAATGAGTAAATTCTGCAAGTTGACGTCTACCAATGGCATATTGCCAACGGGAATCCCATCCCCAAACTGCACTTCTCCCTTCCCCTTTGTAGCATAATAGGCTCCTTGGGCTCACAATATCTGGTGATTGGTGGGAGGTGGGGAAGTGGGGAGATGGAGTGCTACCTGTATTTAAGGGCTGAGCCAGAGTTTTCTTGAATAGGTTCAAGTTATGATCTATACATCTCTTTGTCCCTTTCTTCCCACAGGTAAGCAGACTCTGAGACAATATGAGAGAAAAATAGGTGTTTGTTATAGCTGCAACTAAAATTGATCAAAATAATTTACAAAATAAAGGGTTGTGATTTTGAAGGGAAATTCTATTTGCGGGGGAGAAGCAGTTTTCAGACTTGCTTAAACCCTACTTTAAAATGAATTTGTTGGTATCTGTAATGTAGCAAGAACATATTGTCACATTCTAAGGAGCTAGGTGCTACTGGTTGTAAGATTGAGGTCATAAAGATATCTAAATGGAGAAATTGTTTCTGTCTGTCTTGATGATACAGGTTTATTATTATTTCTTTCCGTTTTGGCTCTTTATATGTATCAATTAGCTTTTGCTGTATAACAAACTACCCCTAAAATTACTGACCTAAAAAACAACAATTTTATTTAGATAATGACTCTTTGGGTTAGATGGGTGGCTTCACTGACTTTTGCTGGACTCATTTATGCCTTTGTGGCCAGTTGGAAGATGGTGGTCTAGGATGGCCTTACTTATGTACCTGGAGATCAACAAGATGGTTGGCTTCATGGGAACTCAAATAGGGCGCCTCATCTCTTCTCTACATCTTCTATCTCAGATTTCTTTATATGACGACTCAGTGCTAAAGGCATCCTGGGGCAAGACTCCATGAGTGAGCACTTTCAAACCTCTGTCATATCACGGATATCTAGATGTCCATTAGGCAAACCAGGTCACATGGCTAAGTCAAGATTCAAGGGAAAAGACACAGACTCCACGTCTTGATATGAGGAGTTTTAAACTCACATTGCAGAGAGATATGGAAAGAATTGTAATCATGTTTACAATCCATTGCAGCATGAAATACTTCCCTAAGATCAGACAGATCATAAAGGAACTCAAGAAAGACTTTCTGTGCTGACAATAGCTTACTTTCCCTTCCTCTCACTAAATTTGTTTTCCATCTCTGAGGTCTCAACCTAAATGTGGTGAATTTAGTACTATATATAAAATCCATTAAAATATTCAGGAATTGAATATTTGGGCCCAGGAATTAAAAAGTCTTTCTAAGTAAATAATTCTAAATATAGAAAAAGTCATGCATCTTGATATTCCTCAAGCTTTATTTATAGAAATACAAATTATAAAGAATTTCAATGTCCAACAAAAGAGAAATGGTTAATAGCAGATCCATTTGAGGGACTATTAGAAAAAGTGAAATTACATTTATGTGTGTAATAAGAAAAAGTTCTATTATAATGATAATTTTAAAATGGAATATCAAATAATGGCAGAAAAGAAATATAGAAAGACATATAAAAGCCTAATGCATGCATTATTGTTACTTTGCAGACAATAAAATGATGAGTGATTGTTTTTCCCTTCTTCTACCATTTTTTGCCCCCACCTCCCAATAATCATGCTTGCTTTTATCATTATAAATAGCATTGCTATTATAATTTTTTAAAAAAACAGAAATAATATAACTCCATCTAGAATTATACTTATTCATTTACTTTGGAAAATAACTACCATTGTTATATATTTTTACTGGGGAGGTTACCTATCTACTGAGTTGTTTTGTTATCTTCTTTGATAAAAATGTGATACTTATTTTCCTTCTGGACCCCTGACTACTTTGAACTATGAAAATCCAAGGATTGTCCTATCATGTGACCAATAACTCAAACAAGATGCCCCTTTTCAAATTAACTGTGTTGTCTTTCCCTATGTGAATTGCCTGTTCATTCCAGAACACATCAAGCATTCCAGTTTTCTGGGGAGCTCTGGAAAATGCTGTGAAGGGGTGAAGTAAGGAATCTCTGTTTAGTCCATTTGACTTTGACAAACACTCATGAAGGAGCTGCTTCAGGCCAGACTCATCCCTCATATTAGAGGTGAATATGGTTGGTTTTCAGGAGCGAATGCCTAGTCCAAAGGGTTCACCCCTGACTCTGTGGCAAGGCAGACAGTGAGCATCATAGGAGGAGAGATGAGTATTATTTAAGGGTTTTGGGGAAATGGAAAATCCTTCCAGAGGGTGAAATGCTAAACTACCCCCAAGATCAATATAGCACAAGTGGATGGCCAAGTGAATGGGATGCTGGGAGGAGAAGTTGAGGCCCAAATGCGGAAGGCCTTAAGGGGCATGTAGGGAGCTTGGGCTTTATTTGTAGAGATGGAGAACAATTTTGAAGCAGAGATGTAAGTTATATCTATTCTTAGGAGGTAAACCGAGTCAAGAGTGCACACTGGTGGCCCTCAGGGAGAATAGGGCCAGTGGAAGGGTTAGTTTGATTCCAAGATATTTTGTTTTTCATAAAAAAAATACGACAGAGGTTTAATATTATAAAAGTAACTCAGATTTCAAACTTCTATTTAAGAAAAAAAAAATAAAGAAAAGGAGATCTGTGAGTACCAGGCATGTTCCTCTAGTTTTCTCTAACCTTCACTTCCCACTTTTGTGGATTTCATCTCTGACCTCACTCCCATAGGCATTGTTGCTGAGGTCATTAGCTAGGAGAGCTATGGAGAAGCTACTGCTGTGCTGCTCAATTCAGCAGCCATGAGTGGCTATCATTTTAAATTTTAAAATTAATTTAATTAAAAATTCAATTTCATAGTCACATGAGCCACATTTCTAGAGCTCACTGGATATGTGTGGCCTATGGATTCCATATAGGACAGTGTACATATAGAAGACTTACAACATCACAGAACGTTCTACTGGACAGTACCAGTATTGGGGCAAATTAAGAGGCAACTAAAGTGATCTGGGGAGAAACAACAAGGCCCCTAAAATAGGCAGCGGCAGACGAAATTGAGAGGAACATCTTTCCTCTTTAGAGCACTATTTTGGTTGGCTTTCCGTAGATTTAATTAGACTGAAGTCTTCTCTTGAACTCTCATTTTTGTTGAATGTTTGAAAGTACAATTTTATTGCTTATGCGATAATGTTTGACAAGTGTTCCAGGGCTATTTACTGTGTGTATTTAACAATACTAATCATTTTCACCCTCAGTTGGTTTCTTTGAAATGCTCACTCTTTGGTGTCTGAGAAACCAGAAGAGCTAAGTGCTATAAATGCTCATAAAAGCACCAAATGGGAAGCATTTTGAGTGCTTTATAGGAACGGTGTTCCAAATATCTAAAGCACCATTATTCTCAAAGAGTATCAAGACACTCCTATTTGTGACCTCCATCTATTAAGATTGTAGGCAGGGGACATGACTGGTAATAACAAGAATGTTTCTGCCAGCTTTATCATCACAGACCCTGATTCCCCCAGTACACTTCTCTGAAACTCAAGGACCTAAGAATACAGGATTCATGTCCAGGCGCTATCGCTCCTCAATACTTATAAATGTACCAATGCTGGCAGAAGTACAAAGGCCTTCTCACCTTGACCCTGCTCAGTTCCTCAACAGGGATCTCAGCCTGGGCACAGCCTGGCCAGTGAATGGCGCTCTTTAGTCATAATAAATAAATGTGAGGAGTGACGTGCTGGATGATGGGCAAACAAAAAGGATGTCTTTGAGAAACACTGAATTTCAAGACAGGAAAGCTAGCAATTAATTTCTGTACTTCTAGTGGATTCAGATTCCTCATTCTGTTGATTTGACTTTTGACAAGGCTAAGTTGTATCCTCACATGAACTTTCTAAGTAAAAATATGCAAGGACTTACCCACCTTTCTAAGTCTTCTTTGTTGGAGAATAATGAACTTCTTTCTTTGGCCCAGTGAACCTTCTTTCAATGCATAAGATAATTATTATCTTTGCACAAATAATAATCACCATAAAAGATGGAAGATATTTTCTCCATTTGAAGAAAATAATTTTATTTTCTCAGTTATTTTGCACATCATGTTTTTTCTTAGAAAAAAATTCCTTTGGGACATTGTCTTATAGATTATTGATTCTCCCACTCTTATGTACAGTGGGGACTATGACATTTTCAAAATTAATTAAAATGTTAAATAATAAATGTTTTATTGACATATAGTATGCCTACAGAAAAGTGCACAAATAGTAAATGTTTGACTCAATTAATTATTAAAAAATGATGACACTTGCACGGCCAACACCCAGGTGAAAATGTAGGCCATTATTCGCATTTCAGAAGCCCTTCATACCCTATTCCATCACTTTAACTTCCTCCTTTCTCCCTGAAGGAAACTATTATCCAGAACTATAACATCACAATTACTTATACCTGTTTTATTATGTATCATACTAGAGTCCTGCTGCATGAATTCTTGCATGGGTGGGGTCCAGCTAGCCGGCCCCAATGGGGGCCCATTGGGCTGGGCCGGTGGGTGAGAGGGGCTGCAGGAGGTTGGCTGGCCGGCCCCGCCCCTGATCAGGGTGTTGGGGGCAATAGGGGGTGGGGCCAGCCAGGGGGATGGGCCGCAGGTGGTTGGCCAGCTGGTCCTGCTCCCAATTGGGGTGCTGGGGGCGGACTGGGGGCTGGGCCGGCCAAGGGGAGGGGCCACAGGAGGTTGCAGGGGGCCAATTGGGGCCTGGATCAGGCCAGTTGACTGCCACAGTGCGCATCACAGCCACTGGTCATTCTGGTCATTCTGGTGGTTCTGCCATAATGGTCACTTAGGTTTTTATATATATAGACTAGAGGCCCGTTGCACAAAGAGATTTGAGTAATAGGCCTTCCCTTCCCCTGGTTGCTGGCACCGGTTTTCCTCTGGTACTCGGGATCTAGGCCTTCGCTCTGGCCGGAGCCTTCAGTCTTCGCTGCTCCACTTTGTGCCTACTTATGCAAATTAACCGCCATCTTTGTTGGGTTATTTTGCATACTCTCCTGATTGGCTGGTGAGCATAGTGGAGGGATGGTCAATTTACATGTTTGTCTATTAGGTAAGATGATATATACTCTTTTATGGCTAGGTTTTCTCAGTACACATTATGCTCATGAGATTCACACATACTGCTATGTAGTTCATTTTAATTGCTGTATGGTGTTTTGTTGCATGAATATATCATAAGTACTTATTCATTTCACTAATTGTGATATTTGGACTGTTATCAAGTTTATGCTACTACAACTACTGCCTCTGTGAGCATTCTTGTTCATGTTTTTTGGTGCACATAGAATTGTTGGGTCATAGGGTAAATATATATTCAACTTTAATGGATACCTCTATCAGTCTTCCAAAGTGGACACACTAAGTTACATGGCTCACCAATTCTGGTTGCTCCCAAACATTAGTCTTATTGGTCTTTAAAATTTTTTCAACCATTTTAGAGTATGTGGAGTGGTAGCTCTTTGTGGTTTTAGTTTGCAATCTCTTGCTGATTAATGAGGTTGAACATGTGTTTATTTTTTTCATGTATTTACTGATTGGTGCCTTAATTAAATGCCTGCTCAACTATTTTGTCCATTTTTCTACTGTCTCTTTAATTATTGGTCAGAGCTTTTTACCTAGTTTCAATAGGAGTCCCCCATCAGTTGTACACATTGAAAATATCTTCTCCCACTCTGTAACTTGACTTTTCACTCTCTTAATGTTGTCCTTTGATGAAGAAAAGTTCCTAATTTTAATGTAGTCAACTTAACAATATATTCTTACGATTTTTTATGTGTATTAATAAGACAATCTTGGCCTGCTCTAAGGTCATAAAGATATTCTTTTTAAAGAAGCTTTATTACTTTATTTTTCTATTTTAGATCTACAAGCCATGTGGAATTGATTAATTTATTTTGAACATCATTTTTCATTATTTCATATGGATATGAACAGTTTGTCTAAAAAGCCTTATTTCATGTTGATTCAGTCCCATTTAATGAAAAATCCATCCTTTTTATACTGCTCTGTATTGCAAATTTTGTCATAAATCAAGACTCTATCTTGTGTACCTCTATTTTGCCCCATAGCTCTGATTTTCTATTCTTGCTCACTTATTTACTGTAGGCTCATAATAATTTTTGATATCTGGGAAAGTAAATCAACTTTATTCCTCTTGTTCAAGATTGTTTTGGCTTTCTGGCTTTATACATTTGCTTATAATTTTAAAATCAGTTTATGAATTTTGACATACACACAGATACTTGAGATATTGTTTGGTATTACATGAAAATTACAGATGAACTTAGTGAGAATTTATATCTTTACAATATTATCTTATAAACCCATCTATTTGTGTATTCTTTAATTTTTCTCAATAAAAATTTTATGCTTTTATGGGTAGAAACCTCAACATCTTTTATTAGATTTATTCCAAGGAGTTCCCATCTCAAAGGAAAGCATTTATCATTTCATCATGAAGGGTGATGTTGGATGGCTTTGGGTATGGTTTTGCTTTATTATTAACTACTAGGGGCCCAGTGCATGAATTTGTGCACCTTGAAAGGAACTGTGGGCCGTGAGGCTGTGGTCGGAACAGGGGCGGGTCTCAGCCCATCCTCTGCACCCCTGTCCAGCCCCTTCGTCATGGATCCCGGGTTCCCTGTCTGCAGGCATCCTGCTCATGCCGCCGCCGCTCCCATGCGCTGATGGCGCTGGCCCTGCTTGCATCCACTGACGGCGCGGAGCGATTGGGGCCAGCGCCAGCAGCTGGTGTGAGTGGGGCCAGCGCTGGCAGTGGGTGCAAGAGGCGGCTCTAGTACCAGCAACGGGTACAAGAGGTGGCTGCCAGCCCCAATCACACCCTCAGGAGCAGGGGGAGGTGGAGAAGCCCTGAGAGACAATCGGAGCCAGCAGCCGCCACTCGCACCTGCTGACAGCGCCGAGTGATTGGGGCTGGCGCCGGACACCAACAGCAGGTGTGAGCAGCGGCACTGGCACCGGCAGCAGGTGTGAGCACTGGGTGGGACTGCAGTGCGCAGGAGCAAAGAATTTTCAATAACCACCAGAGGCTCGCCCCAATGACAGCAACTGGTACCTTGGTCTGGCACCCCTGCTCCACCATCCTGCTGTGGCCAATGCCCAGCATATTCCGTGTTCTGCCACCTGCTGCCGACACCTGCCATGTTCCACGCGCGCCCCCTGGTGGTCATTGCATGTCATAGGGAACCGGTTATTCAGTTGTTTGGTTGTCCCCCTGTTCGGTCTATGTGCATATTAGGGTTTTATATATATAGATTCTTTATAAAATAAGGCAGGAGAACATGACATTTTCACATTTTGTCATGTTGCTTTTGATCCTGGGTATTTTTAAAGGACCCCAAACTACTAAAGTTTCTGCTGAGGCAGGTTTATGAACACAGTCTGTTGAATTCGTACTCTGAGCTTCAACACATCTCTTGCTCCATACCTGGGCTGGAAGGAGAGAGAAAAAAGGTGGCATTGCTATAGGGCCATGGAATATCTGAAGACTATAGGAAACCCAGGAAATAGCCCCTGGGAAATCCAGAATTATTTAACAAACAATTGAGGATAGTTTAGTGGTTCTCATTTGGAGGGTGAGAGAAATACCAAAGAGATGTCTGGTGACAGGCTTATGCATATAACAAAAGCCTGGCCAATTTGCACTTTTCACCTTCATAAGCATTTCCTCATCTGCTATTTCATTGTATCGTTATAGCAACCCTAGTTTCAATATAAAGCAATTTTACAGAAAGAAAAAAAGAAATGAATCACTTGTCTAATGTCACCAAACTAGAAACTAAAAATCAGTTCTCCTGGTTTCGTGATCTGGACTCTTCTGACTGAAACCTATTAGTAAATGCAAAATTTAAAATACAAAAATTATACCAGGTTCCCCAAAAGAGACCATATGCAAAATTAAAAAAATGTAATCTTATAAAATCATTATTCACCCTCAAAACAAACTGTTGTGGGTGAATGCAGGCAGAGAACTTCTACATCACTCCCCCAGAAGGAGATTCATTTATCTTGTTCTTCTTTCCTCTTTCTCCCCTGCTTTCCCTCATGTGATTTGCTTTGGCCCGTGAATGTGAGAAAATTCACTTCCAGGTGAGAGCATGCCATTACCTGTATTTTGGCTCTCTGGCCCACTCCCCTCTTGTCACGGAGGTCATGGGAGCTCAGGGTCATGTGAAGGGGCCAGAAGATGGAAGCCAATTTAGAATTCTGAAAATTCTTGGAGAGGCACCCATGCCCACAGCAGGTTTTATGTGAGTGAGAAAAAGACATTTTTTTCTTAAGCCATTGAGTCTGTGGCTTGTTTGTTACTGCAGCATGACTTGGCCCATCCTGGCTGATACAGCAGGTCAAATAAGTTCTGATCCTGGCAGGCCCAACCTAGTCTCAACTCTATATTTCTACTTTCTCCTGCTATTCATTACCCTGGATAAGTCAGAATACCCTGCTCCACAGGCAGAGTTATCCTCACTTTGGTTGATGGAGGAGAAGGGAGAAAGAGATGGAGACCATTGTAGCCTTATGTCCAGCCATGATTTCCAACACCACATTAATATTACTAAGAGTGCTTTGATCTCACCATCAAGGTTCTTTTATTTCTCAAGTGGCTTAGACTTTTGCTACTCAAACTGTGATCCACGGACCAGCAGCATCAGCATCACCTGAGAGCTTCTTTGAAATGCAGAAAATCAGGTCCCACTTCAGACCTTCTACATCATAATCCACACTTTAAAAGCAACTCCAAGTGATTGTTATAGTTGCTCCAGTTTGAGAAGCACTTGCTTAAACTTGACAGTGAGGGGAGGGGAGTGAGTTGGTTTTCGGCTTTTCACAGCCCCATGGTGGATGAATATCTGACAACCCTGCCCTGACCTCGTTTGAATTCTGCACAAATTCCTGCTGCAGTTCCTATAATATAAAATGAGTCCTGTGGCTTCTGGCCTGTGATTGTTTTGGTTCTCCTTTGCGTCATGTCACAAGTCAGAAGTGAGCCCAAACATAAGGAAGGAGCATACAATCCAGTTCTTCTTCCTCTAGCTGAGATCACCTGTCATGTACCACATATGTGGGAAAGGCAACCTGGAGGTTTCTTCTTGTTCCCTGCTCTCATTTCCTACCCTTGACCTTGCTCCTGCCCCATCTAAACAGATGGACTTGGCAAATATGGAACTGCTATCCCCTCCTAATCTGCCTTCCCCTTTCCTCCCTTGCCACAACCCATGCTTCTGCCCTTCCTCTACAGTTCCTCCATAAGGGTGCCAGGGACAAGGCAAAATTGCTCCCTGGCCCTGCTCCCAAATGACAACAAGCCAAAAGCTGAGTCAGGAAGTAAGCTAAGCTGAAACCAGGACTGATGCCGCTTGGAGCTCGGGCTGCATCTGCTGGGGCCAGGTTACTGGATGCCAAGGTGCAGGCAAGTGTTTGCTGGTTTAGTCCCCTGCCCTCGGCTGGCCTTGCTCTTGGCACCTCCTTCCACTCTTCCCATGCTGCTGGCAGTCCGGTGCTGGGTTTTGCCAACAGGAGGCCACTATCTGCCGCTCTGAGCTGCTTTCTCCCCGCTGTTTTTGAAAGCAGTTCTTGGGGGAGCACGGCCTGATGCCTTCCACAAAGAATGACTTTCAACAAGCCTGCAGCATGGGGCTGCGCAGTGGGGCTGCTAGACCCAGGGCCAGGAGGGAGGGAGGAGATCTGGCTACAGTGGCAGATGGAATCTGGCCCAGGGCGGATGTCAAGTGCCTTCTTCAATATGCCTTTTCCCTTTTCATCTCCTCATGAGCAGAGCTGATCAATTAGAGCTGTAATTGTTTTAATTTTCCTCTTCGCTGTCCCTGTCTGACTGCCTGCCACTGCCCATCGACCCCTTCTGCTAACAATGTACTCAGGTGGCAGCTTTGCAGAGGCCATTCCAGGCAGCCCATCTCTGCAACAGGCCAAACAATGACAGGAGATCGCCAGACAGTGTCCACCACCGTCCCCTGCTGTGGGCCCTTTGGCAAAGTGAGTCTTTTGCAAAGTGAGTCAGCTCCATGGGTGGGTTAGCGAAACATATTAGAATGATAGCTGTTTAGGATTTATATCATACATTTCAGCATCACTGTGGTTTTAAGAACATCGTTTGGGAATCAGAAAGATCTGGTTCTTCTACCAATGTGTGAATCTTTTCATCTCTGTCTCTCAGCCCTCATCTGTTAAGTGGGCATCATCATAAGGTCCAGGAGAGCTGTAGGACTAGGCAAGGTGATGCATGTATAGCTCAGAGCACAGTGCTGGGCCCCACTGACAGCTGGATAAGGGAGAGCTATTTTTCAATCATTGGTTATGTCCAGCTCTTCCCTGTGACTGAGAGCAAGTTTTTAGAAAGGAGTCACAACAGTAATTCTGTATTTGTGATCTGTCATTATCAGTATACCCAGCCCCTCCCTGTGCCATCACGGGTGGTAAAAAGGAAAACAATGCAAACTAGATGGCTTTGCAATATTTGAATACATTTTTCCCCTGTAAACTCTTGTGAAGTGAAGGAGGCAGATAGTTCATGGTTCACAGGGCAAAAACTTTCATGTTCCAAATGGGTCTTGGGCCAAACAAGCATCCGTTCATTTGGTTCTTGTGAGCTTGGAGGGTACGGATTGTTCCAGGGGAGATTCTAGGCTCCAGCCTGTGAGTAATGCGAGTCATTGCTGGCTGCTTTCTCCACTGCCCTCCCCACAATCTTCTTAATCAAGTATTTCATTTCGTTTAGCTCAGCATTACAAGCAAAGAAGTGAATGAGGGGCTTGCAATACAAAGACAACTGGAACATAGTTTCTGTCCTTAAAGATTTCACTGTCTCTGGCAGGGGCAGGTGGAGAAGTACAACTGGAAATGATAGTGGCGAGTATTATGCAGCCATGAGCACTGACTCTGTAGGAGGGCATGTGAGGGGTCACCAACTGAGGGGCGGATTTTCAGGGAAGGCATCGCAGAAGAGGCAGTACTTCTGAGATTTTTTTCTCTTTCTGGGTAATCACTAAATGTAACCAAGATCATCTTTAGTATAGTCAAGTGCATCAATCAGCTTTGCTATCTAACAAACAATTCAAACATTCACGATTCCACAACAGCTTATTTAGTTCCCAATTCTGGGGGTGGTGGTTCTTCTCTCTGGGCCAGCTTGACTAATCGCCGCTGGGCCTGCTCACCTGTGCCTATTAGGCAAGCTGGCTGGTTGGATGACCTAGGATGGCCTCACCCATAGCTGGAGCGCATTGGTTCCCTTCCACGTGGCCCCTCACTCTCAAGTCACTACTTGGACTCATTTACATGGTGGTCTGAGCAAGAAAGCCAGCCTCAATGCTCAAGTGCTACTTAAGTCTCTGCTTTCATCATGGTTTCTAATGTCCCATTAGCCACAGCAAGTCACAAGACCAACTCAGTTTCAAGTGGTGCTAAAATGACTTCACCTGCTGATGGAAGCAGAATAATTTTTGTCCATTTTTTTCAATCTATATTGCTTATGTTTAGGATGTAGAGGGAAAAAGGGGGCAGAGGTATATAAAATTTGGAGCACAGAAAGCTTAACACCAAGAAACAGGCAATTATCTAAATGATAGGATCTACTTCCCAACTAAGTGTCAAGCACCCAATACTCCATCTTTGAAGACATGTTCTGCTGTGCTAAGCATTGCCCAACCAGGTGTCCTTTTTTGAAGTGAATTTAACCTTGGGAGATGATGACGAATTCAGGTGTAATTGGTCACTTATTTCAGCTGTCCTCTAGGGCAGGGAACCTTATTAGCAATGAAGGCCATGACAGCAACCTCATTGGGGAATCGCTGATAATGGAACATGGGAGAAGGAGCCTAAGAGAGACAAATGGGGAACCCAGCCTTGTATTTTCGTTGTCCTTTGTTTATTTTAAAAATATGTTTTTATTGATTTTAGAGAAAGGGAAATGGGAGAGAGAAAGAGGGAGGGAGGAAGGGAGGGAGGGAGAGAGAGAGAGAAAGAGAGAGAAGAGAAACATAGAAATTGAACCTGAAATCTGGGCATGTGCCCTGACCAGGAATTGAACTGGCAACCTTTCTGTGCACAGAATGATGCTCAACCAACTGAGCCACACTGGCCAGGGCCCAACCTTGGTTTTAACTACATCCCACTATTGCCTTAAGCTGGACAAGTATCTGAGTGTTTAGAGGTGAAACCCATTACAAAGTCATTTGTAAAAACTAATCTCACAGAGCTTAGAAGTTAGATGTCCTAGAAAGGATGTTAGCATGTGCCATGGTGCCTCACGAATAGCCTGAAAAATGGTCTTCCTTCTCCTCCCTCCACCAGCCTAGTTACTGATTGAGCAACAGTGCATCTGGCCTGCTGTGGGCCTTGCCTCATACTACTCCTAGACAAGAGTCCAGTGTCCAGGGGATCATTTGGAGGGAAACTAAGAGCTTAAAGTGGTAGTTTCTACAGTTTAGCAAACCTCAGGTTTACTTGGAGAGTTTGCTAGAGAGATTGCTGGGCTCCACTCCCCTGAGTTTTGATTATAAAGGCCTGGGATGGGGCCTAACTAAGCATTTACATTTCTGTCAAGTACTCAGGTGATGCTATATGGTGATGATGATACTGCAGTGCAAGACCACCTTCTCAGAGCTCCTGACCTAGGGGTTTGAATATCTTACAATTCTACACAGCAATTTTATGGCAGAGGTTTTCAACCTTGGCTGCACCTGGGGACCATTTTATTGTATTTATTAATATATTTTTATTGATATCAGAGAGGAAGGGAGAGGGAGAGAAAGAGAGAAACATCAATGATGAGAAAGAATCATTGATTGACTGCCTCCTGCATACCCCCTACTTAGGGTTGAGCCTGAAACCAGGCCATGTTCCCTGACCAGGAATTGAACTGTGACCTCCTGGTTCACAGGTCCATGCTCAATCCCCGAGCTTTGCTGGTCAGGCACCTGGGGACCATTTTAAAAACATTAATGCCCAGGCTTCACCTGCAGAGAATCTGATTTAATTCTTCTGGGTGGACCCTGGTATTTATAGTTTCAAAAAGACCACTGGGAGGTCATGGTTCAATGCCCGGTCAGGGCACATGCCCAGGTTGCGAGCTTGATCCCCAGTGTGGGGCGTGCAAGAGGCTGCTGATCAATGATTCTCTGTAATCATTGATGTTTCTATCTCTCTCTCCCTCTCACTTCCTCTCTGAAATCAATAAAAATATATTAATTAAAAAAAGACCACTGAGTGTTTCTAATACACACCAGGGCCGAGACCCAATGTCTTATGATAGCACTTCTCAAAGAGTTGTCTTCATACCTGCAGCAGCAGCATCACCTACAGACTTATTGGAAATGCAAATTACCAGCCCTACTGAATCATAAACTCAGAGGATGAGGCCCAGAAGTCTGTAGCTCAGTGGTTCTCAACCTTGGCTGCACATTAGAATCACCTGGGAATTTTTTTAAAATCCTGATTTCTGGGTCTCATCCTCCGAAAATTCTGTTTCTTTGTTATGGGGTGGGGCCACAACATTAGTAACAAAGAAACAGAATTTCCAGAGGATGAGGCCCAGAAGTCAGGATTTTAAAAAGATTCCCAGGTGATTCCAATGTGCAGCCAAGGTTGAGAACCACTGCTCTAGATGGTTCCAGTGTGAGCCAAGGTAGAAAGGCAGTGTTTGAAAACCACTGCAAATATGTACATTCATTAACTAAATGAACAGGTGGTCATTTCCATCGCAGTTGTTACTGCTGTGTGAAAAGAAAGATTATAACAAAGGAAAATTTGACTTAAAAACTTCAAAAGCAAATTGAGTCTCATAGGCAAGGTAGAGCAGGGAATCGGCATTAACTTACACATTCTATCACCTGAGGCAGTCCCACGGATAACTCAAGCTGTTTTCCCCTTTAATCTTCTACAGTTTCTCGGTGTGGGAGAATCACTTACTGGTGCAAGACAGAGAGAAAGGGGAGGATTTCAGGAGGATCAAATGCCATGATAGACGAGATGTGACTCTTTTAACAGGGAGGCTTAGTCCAAAATGGAATTCTGTGTTTCTAGGAGCCAATATCACAAATGGCAGTTCTTACTCAAAAATGCCTGTGCCTATTGCAGTCCTTCCATTTAGCATTATTGAATTTGATTTTTTTCTTTTAGAAAAAAAAGCAGCCCTGCCCCTTTGGCTGTCATTGCATTGCTCAGTGAGATCATCTTGCTGGTTTCTTCCAGCTGCTTCCCTCTCTCTGGGGCTCTGAGGATGAAGCGATGCATCTGATCCTCTGACACTGTCAGGCTCAACTTCAGCAATGTTCTGTCTCTATAGTGATTCTGACCTTAAGAGATGTGCAAGTGATTTAACTTCAAGTTAGAAAATCAAGCCCTCTGATTTGGATGGCTGCCCTGATGGGCAATTCACCTGTGTGATTGATTTCACAAATCTGTTCTGCTGCCTCTTGATATTATGAGCTTGGAGCAGCAGAAGGGATTGGAGAGTGGTGGGGCGGGGAGAGGAGGAGTAGGGGGAGAGGGAGAGGGAGAGGTAGAGAGAAGATACTAAAGTCTTGGAGGCAGTTATCTGCTTGCATGACAGGCAGGCGGCTTGGATTCTTACTTTGAGAGCTGCCTTTAAAGGGAGTAACAATTGCTCTTCATTGCCTTAGCAGTGTGCACCCTGAAGTCAGCTGTCTCTTCATCTGCCCTCGCTGTCCATGTGCTGTTCCGTATTCTATCTGCACAAGCTTGAGTACAGATCTCATTACACCCCTGAGTTTTCCTAAGGACCTACTCTCTCAAAAGCAGCAGTGGCCTGATAGATTTTGCTAAATAATTTATAGCCGAGTGGAGGGCAGAGGGGCTTCAGTTACATTTTCCAAGGCAAATGACTTAAAATCCTCATGGAAATTTCTGTTCTCCAAGGTTGTTCTTTAGCAATATCATCATCCAGTTGCGTTTTTTGATGTTCTCTTCCAGAAGATTTTTTTCGCTTGGGAATCAAAACATTTCTCATTTCTAATTGCGTTTTCCAGGAGTGTTGGGTGTGCAGGGAAGATGAAAAGTGATAGAGGACATAGATAAAAAAAGGGGAAGGGCTCTGTGGAGAGTGTTAGAGCACCTCCCTCCCTCTTTCCTCCCATATTTTCTTTTTTGGTCCCTTTGTCACTGATATTCTTGACTTTGGCTGCCAACCAAGGGCTCTTGGCAACTGATACTGACTTTGTCTCTCAACTAATATGGTAGGTACCATTCTCTTTCTAGAAGAGGTCCCTACGTGACCTTTGCTTTGGCTTATTCCTCAGCTACTTACAGGGCACTTACTGCCCAAGGCTGTGCCCAGTGCATAACCTAAATCTCCGAAATCACAGTTGAAATTCTTTCTCTTTTACTTTGAACTTGGCTGATGGGAGAACTTCCACATTCACAAAAACTCATCTCTGCAGACTGACAAAAGAAGAATTCATTTGTATTTATTTATTTATTTTTAATCCTCCCTCGAGGATGTTTTTCCATTGATTTTTAGAGAGAGTGGAAGAGAGAGGAGAGACACAGAAACATCAATGTGAGAGAGCCTGCAACCAAGGTATAGGCCCTTGATGGGGAATCAAACCCGGGACCCTTCATTCCACGGGCTAATGCTCTATCCACTGAGCCAAACCTGCTAGGGATCATTTGTATTTAAAGAAGCTGGTTCTCGTCAGTCTTATTTGAGATAAAGAATAGCTGAAAAGCTTGCGGTCATGTGGAAGAGACGGTTCTCAGTTCTTGTGACATGTGTCACCTTATCAAGGCTACCAGGTGAATATCTCCAAGTTGCATTGACTGAAACTATATATATCAGCAAGGAAAAGAAACAAAACCAAAGACTCTGTGGGATGATGTCTTTAAATGCTTCCTCTTGACCTTGCATTTTGGGCTAAAGTTATAAAGGAGTGAAGGCAACAACACAGCTTAGCCTGTATTAATGCCAAAAAATTAACTTAAAAATAAAGCTGAAGAAAAGGAATAGAATATAAACATAGTTTTTGAAATGTATAAATTCCCTATAAGCCAGAAATATTTTTTTTCCTTCAGTTGGGATAAATAGGAAAGTCGTTTCAACACAGGAGTAGATAGAGTGCAAATTTTTTATGACTTCAGAGCTAATGGAAAAACACACACACACAACCTTGGTTTTGAGAGAGGAAGATAAATATAAAGGACCTTTCCCCCACAGCCGGGACTGTTTGCACGGGTTGTTCAAATCAATCTTCTTGCCTTGCATCCCATTCCTAATGGTCTGATTTCTTTCTAATTTCCTCTGTTTATTCTGCTCCTCTCCATGCTGCAACGATTTTTCTGCAGGTTAAAATGATGGCTTAGTTTTTAAAAATTAGTTTGAAATCTTGTAATTAAAGTTTTCTTTACGTCCAAATAAATGCACCCAGAGGTTTGGCTTAAAATGCATTTCCAGCTTGCTTGTGCAAAGTGTCTGCTCACAGTGGGAGGCTGGCTCCAGCATTTAGCAGTCGAGCTCATATAACTTCAGAGGGGAGGCCAGGGCGAGGCTGGCTTTTCCAGTGTCCCCCTGTTTGCTCCATGTTCCCTCAATTGGAGGTAATCCTGATTAAACTAGTATGGGGAATTAGAAAACCAATCTAGGCATCACGAGAGAGATGCATCTGCAATGGGGGAGCAGGAGCGGGGCTTTGCCAGCATGATGAACGGAGCCTCTGTTCCTATGATCTGCAGAGGAACCTCTCCTGCCACTTAGGGAAGAGTCTTCCAAAATGCAAGACATCAGAGTTCTCAAACATTTTGGTCTCCATACACTTTATCTTCTGAAAAACTATTGCAGACCCCAAAGAGCTTTTGTTTATATGAATTAAATCTACTAACACATATCAGAACTTAAAATTGAAAAAATACTAATTTATTAATTCACTTAAAATAATCATAAACGCATAACATGTCAGTGTAAGTAACATTTTATTAAAATAACCTATGTTTTCCAAACAAAAGAAATTAGTGAAAAGAGCAGCATTGCTTTACAGTTTTTCAGATCTCTTTAATATCTGGCCTAATAGAAGGCAGCTAGCTGGATTCTCATATCTGCTTTGCCTTTAACCGATTGTTATCACATGTCATGTATAGCATCTGATAAACTCCATTGTACACTCAATGACACTTGTGAAAGTGAAAAGGCAAATAATATTTTAGGATTACAGTTGACTTTTGAGCAATGTGAGGTTAGGGACTGACCACCTGCACAGTCAAAAATCTGCTTAGAACTTAAGTCAGCCCTCTGAATACTTGAATTTTCAAGTTTGAATTGAAAATCCTGTATTGCACCCAGCCAGTGTGACTCAGTGGTTGAGCATTGACCTACGAACCAGGAGATCACAGTTAGATTCCTGGTCAGTGTACATGCCCGGGTTGCAGGCTCGATCCCCAGTAGGGGGTATGGGGGAGGCAGCCGATCAGTGATTCTCTTTAATCATTGATGCTTCTATTTCTCCCTATCTCTTTCTCTCTGAAGTCAATAAAAATATTTTTAAAAGAAAATACTGTATTGCAAAAATTGTTTTGACTGTGTGAACATATAAGGGTCTTGTAGTTCCTAGGGGCCCATGGACCACACTCTGAGAACCACAATTGGAAATGAACACAGGTGGTTCAAAGATGACTATTTGTAGTATATACTTATTTTTTGCTGTGTAATTTTTATGTTTATGTGTATTAATGGGTACATTTTAATTTTGGCAAGTGATATAATTTTTGTTTACATTTAGTAGTCAGAAGTTACTTTTAAAAATAAATTTATTTTTTAAATGTGATTATATCATTTCATTTATATAAAGTTGTAGAATAGGTAATGGCAGGAAAACGTATCAGGACAGTAATTGCCTTCAGGTAGAATGGGCATTAAAATGAAGGAATGATAGTAATGTTCTATATCTAGATAAAAGTTTGAATAAAGCCCTACCAGTTTGGCTCAGTGGATAGAGCGTTGGCCTGCATATTGAAGGGTCCTGGGTTCGATTCCAGTCAAGGGCACGTGACCCAGTTGTGGGCTCAATCCCCCAGTGAGGGGCATGCAGGAGGCAGTCAAACAATGAGTCTCTCTCATCATTAATGTTTCTATCTCTCTCTCCCTCTCCCTTCCTCTCTGAAATCAATAAAAATATATTTTTTTTAAAAAGAAAAAAAGTTTGAGTCAAAGCTCATCTAATAGTATACTTAAGATTTTTGCATTTCATTTGATGGAAAATTTACAAAATATATTGTAACTCTAGTCAATGATATGCATGCTGAAGTAGTAAGAGAGAAGTGTACTCTTGTCTGCAGCTCACTTATAAATTCATCACATATGAGAGGAATTGATGGACAGATAGAGGGATGATCAAGCAAATATAATAGAACGATGATGGTAGAATCTAGGTAAAAGGCATATAGGTGTTTTTGCAAAGTTCTTTCAATGTTTTCTTATTATAACAATTTTTATAGCATTTTGGGGAAATGAATAGATATGTAGAAATGTTATGAAATAAAATAATAGTGGTGGTACCTGGATGGGGCAAACATTGTGATACTCGAGTGACTGTAGGTGGGAAAGCAATGACATGGAATGGCTTCTCTTCTCTCCACAGCCCCACCCCTGATTAATGATTAAATACTCCAGCCAACGAGTGGGTATGGGAGGCTTAGCAGGTGGTGGGGCTTGTGGTGTGTGTTGCAGCAAGGAACAGACATGAATGCGACATGGGGCCTTCCCACACAAAGCTTAAAATTGAGTGGGACAGAGAAGTAACAAAAAAAATAGGTACCTTATTGCTAGCATTCACTCTTTATAACTTTTTAAGCTGGGTTTTATCTCGAATGAGTGATAGATGGAGAAACTCAGGCTCAGGACAGCTTGTAAGTAATGGCCACACGGTAAGGAATGGACTGAAATTCATAGTTGCATGAACCCTGCATGTAACTAATAATTAACCAATGAACTAATGATCATAAAAAGGCAGCATTAGAAATAGGCTAACTAATGGTAGAAGGGAGTTGGTATAGAAGAGCAAAAGAAAGAGAAGTCGATTCTGACTTCATGAAGAAAGTCTTAATAGGAACAGAGCCTTGAGGAATTAGTATCTAATATAATAAAAGAGAAACATGCAAATTGACCGCACCTCTGCTATGCCCCAAGCCACGCCCACCAGCCAATCAGAGCGACTACATGCAAATTAATTCAACCAAGATGGTGGCAATGGAGCTGGAGCAAGCAGGAGGCTTGGTTGCCCCGGTGATGGAGGAAGCCAAGCTTCCCACCTGCCCTGGCGGGCTGTGGCCTCCGCTAAAGGCAATGAAGTTTCAATTATAGAAGATAAGTAAATCCCAGATACCTGCTTCCAGCCAGCCTCCACTGGGAGCTTGGGTGGCTGGGGGCTGTGGCCAGCCTGCAAACAGCCATCAGCCCCTCACCCAGGATGGCCAGGCACCCCAGCGGGGACCTCTATCCTGAAGGTGCTGTGGCCAGCCTGAAAACCAGCCCCTCACCCAGGCTGGCCAGGCACCCCAATGGGGACCCCCACCCTGAAGGGGCTGTGGCCAACCTGCAAACAGCCATCAACCCCTCACCCAGGGTGGGCACACCCTCATGGGGTGAGGGTCCCCACTGGGGGGCTTGGCCAGCCTGCAAACAGCCATCAGCCACTCACCCAGGCTGCCCAGGCACCCCAGCAGGACCACCCACCCTGAAGGGGGTGTGGCCAGCCTGCAAATACCCATCAGCCCCTCACCCAGGCTGGCCAGGCACCCCAGCCAGACCCTCACCCTGATCCAGGACACCCTTCAGGGCAAACCAGCTGGCTCCCACTCATGCACCAGTCCTCTATGCTATATAATAAAAGGGTAATATGCAAATTGACCCTAACAGCAGAACAACTGGGAATGACTGGTCACTATGACACACACCAGGGGGCAGATGCTCAATGAAGGAGCTGCCCCCTGGTGGTTAGTCCGCTCCCACAAGGGGAGCTCTGCTCAGCCACAAGCCAGGTTGACGGCTGCCAGTACAGCGGTGGTGGTGGGAGCCTCTCCCGCCTCCTCAGCAGCAATAAGGATGTCTGACGGGCCTAAGCCAGCAGGTGGTCATCCCCCGTGGGGTCCCAGACTGCGAGAGGGCACCGGCCGGACTGAGGGACCCCCTCCCCGAGTGCACAAATTTTTGTGCACTGGGCCTCTAGTCATTTTAATAAAAAGAGCAAGGGAAGTGGGGAAAGACTGCCTGGAACACCATGAGTTAAGGCAGACTTGGGTGGGAGGCCACAGAAGAGGAACTACCTGGTACAAATGGCCGCTTCACCTTTGCCAGCTAGGTGACCTTTGGAACACATCCAAAGTTTCGTTTCCTCATGTGTAAATGCTGGTAATGACAATAAGACTGCAAATGGTTTATGAGAATTCCATGAAATGATGCATGAAAACTATTTAGTTCAATGCTTTTTTTCAATTAATATGAGCTATTATTATTTTAGCCACAGGCAAGAAAGGGCATGTCATGTTGTAATGTTTTTTCTCCGCTTACATTAATTTTAGCCCAAATGTAGAGAATACTGGTAGGACAGGCAGAGCTGCTTGCCCTGCATCCTGCAGGAGAAGCCTTGATCAGCATCCTCAAGGGGATTCTGGAGGGACATTGAGGATTAGAGGGGGGGCTTCAGCAGACTATCTGTGGGATGTCATTAGGCCCCACCCCAGTAAAAAGCATAGGCACCGTTTACCTTTCACAGCTGGGGTTTACAAGGAAATGTCTCTCCCCATGCTTTTGAATTTGGAAGGCCATCACTCTTGCAATAAAACAGCAGCTCAGCAAGGGATAGACACTATCATTTCAAATTGCAACCACATTTAGTGTATTTAATGAAAACTGCCCTCCACACTCGACCTTAACCTAGCAATTCTTATCAACGCCAGAAACCTGGCTCATTAATTAAAGTTGCCCTTGGACTGAGCTGCATCCACAATGATGATTGGTTAGAGAAAAACAAATAGTCCTAGAAAGGAAGAAGAATGCTTGGAAGGGCCTCCAAGGGAAATAGCATCAGTGCAGTTGGCCTGTTGAAAATTCTGGGGCCAGGCTGGTGCCCAAGGACTTCATGTAAGACCTTTGTTTATAATACCCCGATATCTTTCAGTCTCCTGTAAACCCAAACCCAGGACAGACTCCATATCTCTCAAACAAGTCATATGCAACAGCCTCTCAGCACAGCAAAATAAAGTTATAACATTTCAAATTCATAGAGCTTTGTTCTTAAGAAATGATGGGGAATATGGGCTTGAAAATCAAGGTCATACTAACAGGTTGTTGAATCACAATTTGAACCCAGGTCTGTGCAACTTAAAAACAATGTGAACTAAGCACTTAGCATACTGCTGACATTTGTGAAAGCTAAAGAAGAAAAGTATTTATTGGTGGTAGGTATAGCAAAAGATCATTGGAATTCTGGAAAGTTTCTGGCCAGCAAATGATATCAAACAGAAATGAATCTACCGTATGCTTTGTTATTAATCGAAAATGTGGAAAATATAAATAATAATATACTAATCAGCATTTAGTGTTTTTTTTCCCTTTCATGCATGAGTTGGGTTTGTAAGAGCAGTGATAGGCTTACTCAACCCACCCCCCCAAAAAAATACTTAATTTCTTAAAGTTCTAAGGTGGTCATGTGAGTTCTTATAACTTGGGGATTTTTAGAAACTGAATGCTCCAAGTAGGGTGAGGTTTAATGAAGGTTGGATGAAGGAAAGTGACTGAGGCCCCAGCATCCAACAGCATTTGGTAACACTCTTCTGAGAGATTTTGTTGAAGAACATCTTGAAATAGACTTTTTTCCACCCTCAAATATTATCAGCAAGTTATTTCTGCCTTTCACGATGCTATAATTACACTTTTCCATGGAAATGTCAAATCAGGCAATGATACAGTACAGTGTATAATTACTGAGCAGGAAGGAGAGCTAAACAGGTGACTACTGGTGTTTGCAAGAGAACTTGAAAGAACTGGAAAGGGTGGCTTTTCCCAGAGACTCAGGTGGGCCAGGCTGGTAGCTGGCCTGGGGACCCAGGACCTGCCTGGGCGGAGAACATGGCAGATAAGGAAGGAGGAGGTCAAGGTCAGTAGAAAGGGCAGCACAGTGTGTGAGTATGTTGGTGGGGAGGAAGTGACACCGAGACAGGGTCTCAGCATTTGCACAGCGCTGCCCAGTAATGAGTTCCATGTTTCAGTCTGAATAATATCAAGAAGTTGGGCATCAGAATTGAAGGGGACAGGACTCCTGTGTCAGGGCTGAAGTTTGCACATACAGGCCAGATCAATTCTTGCTATTGAAAACAACAAGCAGCATGCTCTGCTTCGGCTTTTCTAGAATGGTGGCTTTAGGCTGTAAAATGAAACGTCCCTAGCATCCAAACCATGTGATTGCTGCGTACCATTGTTTTCTCTACATGGCTTTTAATGTGTTTTGGTCAACAAAATCTCTATGGAATACGGGAAACAAAAGTCTTATCTCTTTTTTTAAATATAAGAGCTTTATTGAAATATAATTTATATGCCATACAATTCATTTAAAGAATAGAAATCAGCCAAGACCGGTTTGGCTCAGTGGATAGAGCGTCGGCCGGTGAACTGAAAGGTCCCAGGTTCGATTCTGGTCAAGGGCATGTACCTTGGTTGCGGCACATCCCCAGTGGGAGGTGTGCAGGAGGCAGCTGGTCGATGTTTCTCTCTCATCGATGTTTCTGACTCTCTATCTCTCTCCTTTCCTCTCTGTAAAAAAAAAAAAAAAAAAAATCAATAAAAATATATTTTAAAAAAAAGAGTAGAAATCAGTGATTTTTAGGGTATTCACAAAATTGTGCAAAAATCACCACTAATTCCAGAACATTTTTATCCCTCTAAAAAACCATTTTTATTCCCCACTTCCCTGTAACATCCCTCCCCACTGCCTTAGGCAACCATAAATATGCTTTCTGTTTCTATAAATTTGATTCTTTCACTTAGCATTATATTTTCAAGGTTCATTTATGTTGTTCCATGCATCATTTCTTTTTATTGCCAATTAATATTTCATTGAATGAATATGCAACATTTTATTTATCAGTTGATAAACATTTGGTTTGTGTCTCCTTTTCAGCTATTATGAAAAATGTTGCTATGAACATTTGTGTGCAAGTTTCTCTGTAAATATACTTTTTCATTTCTTTTGCGTATATACCCAGGAGTGGAACTGTTGTCATATAATAACTCTATCTTTAACCTTTTGAGAAGCTTCTGGACTCTTTTCCACAACAGCTGCACTTTTACATTCTTACTAGCAGTGCATGATGCTTCCGATTTCTCTACATCCTTGGAAATACTTGTTATTATCTGTTTTTTTTAAAAAATCTTTATTGTTGAAAGCATTACAGATGTCCCATTTTTTTCCTTTGTTGACCCCCTCCACCCCGCTCCTGCCCCTTCCCCACACCTTCCCCAAACTATTGTTTGTCCATGGATATGCATATCTGCATATAAGTTTTTTGGTTTATTGTAGTTATCTGAATGGCTGGGAAGTGATGATATCTTATTGTGGTTTTGCATTGATTTGCAACTGATTGTGTTGGATTTGCATTTTCCTAATGACTAGTGATGCTGAACATCTTTTTCATATGCATTTATGCATTCTCCTCTTTTTAAGAGAATCCTATATAATAAAAGCCTAATATGCTAAGTATCTGGTTGTCCAGTGGGCTGTTCAACCAATCAAAGCATAATATGCTAACGATATGCTAAGGCCGCTCAACTGCTTGCTATGACATGCACTGACCACCAGGGGGCAGATGCTCTGACTGGTAGGTTAGCTTGCTGCTGGGGTCCGGCTGATCGGGACTGAGTAAGATGGGCTGGACATGCTCTGAAGCCCTCTTGCAGTCCCTCCCCAGATGGCCAACCTCCCGTGTCCCTCCCCTGCATCGATCGTGCACCTGTGGGTCCCTTGGCCTGTCCTGTACCCTTTTGAAATCTGGGACCCCTCAGGGGATGTCGGAGAGCTGGTTTCACCCTGATGGCAGAACAACTGGTTGCTATGATGCACACTGACCACCAGGGGGTAGACGATCAATGCAGGCACTGCCCCCTGGTGGTCATTGTGCTCCCACAGAGGGAGTGCCACTCAGCCAGAAGCCAGGCTCATGGCTGGTGAGTGCAGCAGTGGTGGCGGGAGCCTCTCTCGCCTCCGTGGCAGTGCTAAGGATGTCTGACTGCAGGCCTAAACTGGCAGTCGGACATCCCCCGAGGGCTCCTGGACTGCAAGAGTGTGCAGGCTGGGCTGAGGAACTCCCCCCCCCCCACCCCCCCCTCCCATGCACAAATTTCGTGCACCAGGCCTCTAGTGTCTACATAAAGACAGGTGTTTAAGGAAAGGGGTAGACATGGGAATAGATCAGGAGATAAGGATTTATATATATTGGGGATATCTGATAGGCAATTAGATATACAGCTCTGTAGCTATGAATGGGGTCCAAGCAGATGGTAACTGAATGATTGAAGCATTCAGATTATGCAGAGTATGTACAGCATGAAAGGTAGACCCAGGGAGTAGTTAAAAACATGTTCCAAATACTATTGCTGCATTAAAAAATACCTCTTAACTTTGGTGTATACGATTGTCTAACCACTAAGCTGTATACCTGAGACTAATACAAAATAAAGTTGAAAAATAATACCTCGAAACTTTGAGGCTTAAAGACTTGCTCACAAATCGGCTGTGTGGGCAGGGCTCAGGGGAAGGCTCATCTCTACTCCACATACTTTCAGGTGGGGCAACCTGACTGGAGGGGGAGGGTCCATAGATGACTGGGGAGTTTTGAAGTAGAGCCCACCTCTATGGCTGGAAAGTTGGTGCTGGCTGTCAGCTGGGCCCTCAATTCCTCTTCACCTGGGCTTCTCCATGGATGCTCGGGCTTCCTCCCCTTATGGTGACTGGGTTCCAAGAGTAAGTGTCCCAAAAGAATCAGAAGGCAGCTGTATTGCCTTTTATGACCTCCTCTCAGACTTCACAGTTTCACTTTTTTGGCAGTCACAAGGTCAGCCCACTTTGGACCACCTTTGTTGTTGTTATTGTTAATCCTCACCTGATTTTTAGAGAGAGTGGAAGGGAAGGATGGGGAGAGAGAGAGAGAGACAGACAGAGGAAGAGAAAGATCGATGTGAGAGAGATACATCAATTGGTTGCCGCCTGCGCATGCCCTGGTTGGTAGTGGGATCGAACCTGCAGCCCAGGCAGGTGACCTTGACTGGGAATCAAACCTGTGGTGACCCTTTGGTGTGTGGGGGCTGACACTCTAACGATTTAGTCACACTGGCTAGGACAGAGCCACCTCTTAATGGGAGGAGGATTGAAGTCACACTTAAGAAGAGCATGTGGAAGGAAGGAGGTACTATTTGGCCATCTTTGAAAATAGATCGGCCACGCCCACTGCTTTTGGGGGCAGTCTGAGAAAGAGAACCGGCTGGGGTTGTGGGGTGGCCTGACTGCGCGCCTGGTGCTCCTTCCTATCTGCTCTGGCCACTGAAAGGCTGATCCCCAGGGCAGCCCCTCAGCATCACCTGGGACTTGTCAGAAATACAGACTCACAACTTAGCTTCGGAGCCGGTAGTGAAAGGGATGCCTGCAGATGCATGTGCACAATAGATTTGAGATCTATTTACCTCCACCAGACAGCTCCTCTGGCTGCTGATGCCCAAGGCAGCATCCCAGTTCTCCCCCACTCCTCCTTCTTCCCCACCCTACCTCCTTTCCTGTTCACTACAAACCATGTGTCAAAACTGTGCTCCACAGAGACTCCTCCGGCAGGTGCAAGGGTTTAGGAAGCAGTGTGGACACGCTTCCTTTCTCACTCGCATCCCTGGCAGGGCTTCCGAGAGAGCATTTTTCCAGGGCATGGCAAACATCCTCTGACAACAGGCCAGTCCCAGCTGACTGGCACCCGGGCGCTTGGAGAGAGCGAGCTGCTCAGTTCATTACTTTCTTCACAAAGGCACAGGCCAGGCTGGCATGGAAGCAGAATGCACTCGAAGTGCCTTCAGAAGTCCCATTAACTCTCTGGGCCAGGGCACAGACCCTTGAGCCTTCTGCTCCAGGCAACAGATTACAAATAGCTTCTACTGTCATTTGTCAGGATTCTGTTCATGCAAGGAAGGCTGTTTGGGAAAATATAAAAAGCCACAGCTCGTCTGCATGCTAATATATGAAGGCCAGCCTGTGGCCAATTATGGACACTCATGACCTGAAGACTGATGCCACTGCAGTGAGCATCTTAGCCTCTGGTCATTCATTCCTCACAGATTTGTGAGCTCTGTCTTACACTGTTTGGGTCACTGGGGAGGCAGCAGTGGTGAACAGGAAGGGCAGGGAGGTATAAAAGCAGAAAGTTGAATGTTAGGTTATGAACCAGTTTGGTGGCATCCAGCCTTGGCAGCCCATTCCAAGCTCCAGCACTTAAGGTAATTGACCTCCAGCTCTGCGGCTGTGCGGTGATGGGTGGCAGGCTGGCAGAGCCTGGGGGTTTTAGTGTCTCCACTCGGAAATGAAGGCCAGCATGGCCAGCTCTTCCCACCTCATCAGGACTGTTGATGGAGAGGCCAGCACCTGCTGAAGGGACAGCTCCCTCACTGGCCAGAGGCCTGCACTGCCCCACATCCACAATTCACGTGGCCACAATCCTTTGTACTTTTCCAAGTCCTTATTTGGGCAAAATGTCCTCAGAACACCGGAATGACCCTGAACCCCAAGGACAGTTTTGTGGACAAAGTTGGGGGTCCAAGACTCAGCCAGCAATCCGGGTTCCCAGTGCTGCTGAGCTCTCAGTCACCGGATGCCTGGTTCTCTGGTTTTAATGTGCTGTGGTCATCTTGAGACCTTGTTAAAAAACAGAAGACGCAAGAGGGTTCCGGTGTGGGGCTGGAGGTGTGCTTTTCTAACAAGCTCCCATGGTTGCTGATGCTGCTAGCCCAGGGACCATGCTTCAGTTAACAGCCCTCTAAAGCAAGGTCTGCAAATTATTTTCTGTAAATAAAGTTTATTGTACACAGCCATGCCCACTGCTTTACATGCTGTGGCTGCTTTCAGGCCACACTGGCAGGGGCCAGTATTTGGGACAGAGACCAGCTGGGCCACAATCCTAAAATACTATCTGGCCCTTTACAGAACAGGCTTGTAGACCCTGCTCTAGAGTGGAAACTGGGACTCAAGACTGTTTATTCAACACATCTGGGAAATTCTCACGCGGTGCCTAGGCCCCACCCCCAGTCTCTGATTTACTTGCCCTGGGGCGCAGCCTGGGCACTGAGGTGTCTGAAGGCTCCCAGCAATGCCTGTGGGCTGCAGGCCGCAATGGGTTAATTGGAGCATCACTTGGTGCCCTTGTCTCCCTCCTCTCTGAGTCCTCCCCAGCTCAGCCATGTGATTTTCATTTTTAGACTGGGAATTTGCAGCTGATTTCTGCAGCTGTTTTAGGAACAGATTTTGGGGAGAAAGTTTGAATGCACAGCTGAGCCCTGAGGCTCCCCCACCCCCAGCACATTTATATGCAAATAGCCAAGAGCCTTGTTTTTGCAAGCACTGAAATTGAATCAGAATCTACAGGCCCTGTTAGGTTGTTTAACCTTCGTGATTTTTTTTTTCCCTTGGCTTTTCTGGGCAGATTTTTACTTGTCCTTTGTTTTTCTTCTTGCTTCCTTCAGCCCGTGGTCAGCCTTTTGCTGCCTCCTTATTAATCAAAGGAGATTAAGCCTCATTTTCTTACAGCTGTGTTTACTGGGAGAAGTTGGTATTTAGCGTTTTGCCAATTTCCATAGGGAAGGGCACATCCTACTGGGTAGCAGTAGAATAAAATTCTTCCTAAAAGGAACATCCCCAAAGCTGACAGGGGACGTTAATACTTGTTTGAAGCTGGAGATGATCTTAAGATGCCACCTGATCTCTATCCTTTTACCAAAAGGCAGGAGGGTTCTTGGAGCTACAGCTGCCTTTCTTAGTGTGGACAAAAAGGGCCCACATGAACCCAACTAGCTCAGGGAAGGCCTCCGTCCTGCTTGGCGGCCTTGCAAACCCAAAGACCTAAAGTAACCTCAAAAGATGGCCTGAAATTAAAACTTTTTTCAACTAAAAAGCAGTTTATGGTGGATAGTCATGGTGGGCAGGTATCTTCCCTGGAGTCGATCTTTAAGTCTGTCTGTTGTCTTATTGCACGTACAATAACATATTGTTGGAATGTCAACGTAATTTTCCTTCCTTTTTCTGACCCTCTGCAGAGACCACAGATCCCCTCACTGTTATTGAGCTCATTGTTGACTGTTAACTATCCTGCACCCACCTAAGTAAAATAAGTTATGTGTCTATTATTTTACTTTTTATCCAATCTCAGAGGTCCCCCCCCCCCACCCACCGCTTTGCTTTCTCCCACCTCTCTAATCGATCACCAATGGATTTCATGTAACCCACTTACGTCTCGCCTCCACTTTTGATTGTAATGTATTAAAAAGAGGTGCAAAACTGCCACTCCCCAGAGCATTATCTCAATCCCTCGAGATTCTGCTTCCCTGCAGTTGTCAACATTTTGGCCCAAATAAACTCACAAAGACATTCTTCACAGGTTTGCATGTTTCTCACATTCACATTCGTGCTGATCTCTTCCAAGAGGAAGACTCAGACTCTTCCAGAGAAGCATCTTTCAGAGTCTCCAGGGATGCTTCTCTGTGGCCAAATGAGCACATCCCCCTTATTCCCATCTCATCTCTTACCCTCCCTAGAAGAGGCTCCCTTTGTGCCTTGGGCTGCAAACAGATACTCTGGGAGGAGCTGACACCCCTCGGAATGAAGGGGTCCTTTAGTGCCCCTTAGACAAAAGGAAACTTTAAGACAAAGCCCCCTAAAGACTTACAAAATTCCAAGATGGTGATCTGGTTAATCTCTTCCATAGTCCACCCCCCCACCCCTTCCCTCTGACATCTCTCAGTCCGCTCAGTGCATCCATGCCTCTGGACCTATTTAGTTCCTTGGTTTATTTTGTTACTTAGATTCCACATGTAAGTGAGATCATGTGGTATTTATTTTTCTCTGATTGGCTTATTTTGCTTAGCAAAATACTCTCCAGGTCCCTCCATGCTGTTGCAAAGGATAACAGATCCTTCTTTTTTGTAGCTGCATAGTATTCCATTATGTAAATGTACCACAGCTTCCTTATCCACTCGTCTACTGATGGCCACTTGGGCTGTTATCAGATCTTAGCTATTGTAAACAGCACTTTGAACATAGAAGTGCATATATTTTTTCTGATGGGTGTTTCTGGATTCTTAGGTTATATTCCCAGAAGTGGAATCACTGTGTCAAACAGCAGTTCCAGTTTTAATTTTGGGCCCTAGTCCCACGATGTTGAGGTATGGGTCTGAGATGTGGTCTGGGCAATGTGTTTTTGTTTGTCGATTCGTTTGTTTTTTACATTTTGAAATAATATAGACTTTCAGGAAATATGCAAAAAAAGTACAAAGGATTGCTACGTATCTGTCACCCAGCCTTTCCAAATGTTCACAATTTACATAACCGTAGTATCATGCTCAAAATCAGGAAGTTAACATTGATACCTGTTATGATCTGTTCTCACTCTGTTTTGTTGACTATGCCACTTAGGTCCGTTTGGGGGATCCCACGTTGCATTTAGTTGTCTTGTCTTCTTAGCCTCCTGTCATCTGGGATAGTTCTCTGTCTTTTTTTTGTCTTTCTTGACCTTGACACCTTGGAAGAGTACTGACCATTTATTTTGTAGAATGTCCCTTAATTTAGTTTGGGGTAAGGCATGTTGCAGACTCTCCCTAGATGAATATAATGTGCAACTAAGTTGGAGGACACTGATCCAACATGGTTGGGATCATTATACGGTGTAAATTACCACTTAAGGCCGTGAGAAAACTGTGGGGTGAGGACCAGAGAAGAGAATAAGGGCCAAGAGAATAGTGGATGCATCTTTGGTTTGGTCTCTCCCCAGGTTTTCCCCCTGAATCTCTACTCTTTATTATCTTTTTTCCCCTCTTTCCTCTTCTATATCCTGGCCTGAAATCAGAGACTTCATTTGGTATCAGCCCAACGCACTCACTCTGCATTGACATCAGTTCACTTTCTAAGTTGGTTCATGTCCATCCTCTGCTGTGAATGTCGACCCATCTTCCTACATGGCCTTCTGTGATGGCACTTGGTCCTCCCTCCAACCCCATCTCACATCCCTGCTCCTCACCTCACTAACACTGGCCATGCTCAGAGGCCGGGCATGAGCCAGCCTGCAGTCCTCTGCACTTAACCTTCCTACTACTAGATGCTTCCTACTGATGACCACACAGCTAGTATTCTCATTTCCTCCAGGTCTTTGCTTTCAAGTCTTGCCCCCCACCTTTTCCCTCCCCAGAGTCTTCATATCTCGCTCCTCTGCTGCAGGTGGGGGGAATCTTTGCCTAATATTTTTTTTACCCTGTATCTCCAGAACCTGATACCTGGTGTGTGTGTGTGTGTGTGTGGGGGGGGGGGGGGGGGGGGCTTTCAATGTATATTTGTTGAATAAATCAATGAAATAGATCAAGAAATTTTAAAATAGTTTAATTTTTGACTGAGAGGAGACCCCACTTATAACACTGAGTAAGGTTATTTAAAAATCTCTCTCATTTTTGCTTGGCCAGCTGCCCAGACTGCCAAGGTGTAGATTGCCCTGCCCTTTCTGGCACCTCCCATTTTTCCAGTTCATTTCTTATTTCTTCTGCACAAGAAAAGATGGCCCTTGAGATGAGTCAGCCCGTAACTCCCTCTCCTTTCACCAGGAATAGATAGGATGGGGACAGATCGTCAAATATGCTGCTCTCTTTTTTATCCTTGTCACAGTTATAAGCTGTAAAGAAAGTTTGGGTGCTCGATGTGACCCTGGCAAACCTTACTGCATGGCTTCTCAAAGTTATACTTCTTGGCTGGTGTCTGAGAGGAAGGAAGGAAACCAGATATGCTTTTTTAAAAATATAATTTTTTATTGATTTCAGAGAGGAAGGGAGAGGGAGAGAGAGATGGAAACATCAATGATGAGAGAGAATCATTGATTGGCTGCCTCCTGCACGCCCTGTACTGGGGACTGAGTCCACAACCCCAGCATGTGTCCTGACCAATAATCTCATGGTTCATAGGTCAACGCTCAACCACTGAGCCACACCAGCCGGGCACATATGCTCTTTTTATAAAATAAATAACCATTATTTCTATGTGCCAGTAATGTGTGTGTTTGTATTAAATTTGCCTTTACTAAAGTCCTAAGTGCCTCACTATTTTATGGGTATGATAACTGAAGCTTAGAAAGATGAACTTAGCTGGTAACTGACAGGACTAAGATTTAAACCCAGGTGTTTTGATGCTCCAACCAATGCTCTTAATTCTCCCCAATATTTGAGTAGTTGGCTATAGCCAAACATAAATAGGAGGAAGGTGGCGCCTTGCAGGCCGTAGCAGTTTTGAGTTGCTTAAGGGACTGGATGAATATAGTAGGAGGTCAGATATTCTGACTTTAGAAGCTAAGAATTAGCTCCATGGCTTAATCATTCTGTGGATTTGTTTATCCTTTCTCATCTTCACAGGAACACAACTGCCAATCATTTCTGTGAAATGCACTGTGGTGGTTCTCAAAGTGTGGTCCCTGAGGCAGCAGCAGCAGCAACTGGGACTTGACAGTGGTTCTCAACCTTGGCTGCACATAAGAATCACCTGGGAATCTCTTTAAAATCCTGACTTCTGGGCCTCATCCTCTGGAAATTCTGTTTCTTTGTTATGGGTTGAGGCCACAACATTAGTAACAAAGAAACAGAATTTCCGGAGGATGAGGCCCAGAAATCAGGATTTTAAAAAGATTCCCAGGTGATTCTAATGTGCAGCCAAGGTTGAGAACCACTGTGATAGAAGCATGGAATCCAGGCTTCTAACTTCTGACCTCATAAATGAGAAACTCTGAGGCTGGGATCCAGGAATCTGTGCTTAACAAGTCTCCAGGTGATCCCAATGCCTGACCTACTTTGAGAATCTCTAGTACAGTGGTTCTCAACTTTCCAAATGCCTCAACCCTTTAATACAGTTCCTCATGTTGTGGTGTCCCCCAACCATAAAATTATTTTTGTTGCTACTTCATAACTGTAATTTTGCTACTGTTATGAATCATAATATAAGTATCTGATATGCAGGATGTATTTTCATTGTTACAAATTGAACATAATTAAAGCATAGTGATTAATCACAAAAACAATATGTCATTATATATGTGTTTTCCGATAGTCTTAGGCGACCCCTGTGAAAGGGTCGTTCGACTCCAAAGGGGTCGTGATCCACAGGTTGAGAACCGCTGCTCTAGCACATGGTTAGGATAGTAACCACTGGCTCCAGGCTTCCTGTGTCAAGTCATGGCCCCATTGCTATGAGCTGTGTGGCCTTGTGCAAAATATTTAGAGTCTTTGTGCCTCAGTTTGCTCATCTGTAAAGTGGGGATAATAATATTACCTACCTCACTGTCCTCAAGATTAAATGAGTTAACAGATATAAAGTGGTTTGAACAATGAATAATGTTATTTAACATTAGCTACATAGTTATTCTTTTCCCATATTTATTATATATTCTGTTTGCAAAATAAAGAAAGAAAAAGACAAAACAGAAAAAACAACAACACTCTTTTCCCGGCTGGCCTGGTTCCTTTAAAGAGGACCCAGCAGCTCCGTGTAGCCTATCAATCTTTGCCAGGTGAGGCTGCTAATGCGTCACTGCTGAGATGATAAGGCCAACACCAGGTATCAGGTGTAGTAAAACCAAAAGCCACAAGATTGCATTTCAGTTTGCTTCCAGAAGGACTCAGACCCATGTGGTGGTAACAGGAGCATCTGGTGACCAAATGGTGTCTTTCTTTGTCTTTGGACGCTGCGGGTGAGTCTCATGGACCAGCTCCGCTGAACCCTCAGCCCTTGTTTGCAAAGTGGATGATGATGACTCAGGGCACGGTGATATTTACCTAGCTTTGCCTCCGAACCCACTGGCAGGATCAAATGACTCAAATGAGATTGAAGGGATTAGATGCCAAGGCAGGAGAAAGCTTTGGAGCAGAATATCGGCAAACCGATTGGTATTCAGCCCACAGCCAAGCCTTGTCCGGAGGCCAGGGAGGAACAGGAGTGCAGCTCTTCTGGGGAACATTTCAGGAAGCTGCAGTTATAACAGATGCCCTCTCCGTCTGGCCTAAGTGTGGGCTGACTAAACTGACCAGCTCATCTATTTTTCTGGGGATGATATGAGAGGGAGAATTGAGCAAGGAGGACTACCTATCGCAGGGGAGTGTGATAAAGTTATTTTGAAGTTTATCTGGAACACTAAACAATGAGTAATAACCAGGAACATTGGAAAATGAAGAAGGGTAGAGGCATTGATTTTGCCTTAATAGACAGCACATACTGTAAGACAGAATGACACTAGAGAAACCAAAGGAAGATGCAGTCAGGAAAAACGGACCCTGTATAAATGTAAAATAAGTGTATGGTAAAGAAATAAGCTCAAGGCAATGGGATCTAGATGTATTATTTAATAACTGGTGCTGGCAATATTGTTAGTCTATCAAGTGTCTTCCCACCAAATACCAAAATAAATTCAAGGTGCATTAAAGATGTGGATTTAAAAGTGAAATCACACACATAAACACAAATATCAATAAAATAAAATAAAATATAGATGAATATTTGGAACAATTTCCTATTCTCAGACAAGGGACTGTTTTTTTGCAATTTAAAAGCTGTACACTTTAGGACCTTAAAATTGTAGACATACAACAGCTCACATGGACCAGGGCTTCTTTTGATTTTCTTAATAACAACCAACCAGACAAAAAACAGTTCTTGAATAACAAGTGATAGAGGTCAGTCAAGGGCTTATTCTACCAAGTCCTTATGTTTCTATACAAGACAGGGGTCCTCAAACTACGGCCCACGGGCCACATGCGGCCCGCCGAAAACATTTGTTTTTTTACTTCAAAATAAGATATGTGCAGTGTGCATAGGAATTTGTTCATAGTTTTTTTTTTAAACTATAGTCCGGCCCTCCAACGGTCTGAGGGACAGTGAACTGGCCCCCTGTTTAAAAAGTTTGAGGACCCCTGATCCAAGACAATGCAGAACAACATTCAGATTTTTTCCATCTCATCATTAAGCCCCTGACCCCACATGGAGTTGTTTTGATCATCTCAGATGCCCAGCCAACACTCCCTCCCTAAGTCACTGTGGCTCATTTGGTCTTGGGAGTGGAAATAGAGGGCTTGTTGGCAGCACACAGCTCTGTCTCAGAGGAGGAAGTTGTTCTGCTTCCAAGGCAAAAGCAATGCTAGCTGATCACCAGACACATTTCATTCTCCTGCCAGGTACTTGGCCAATCTACATTTTCTAGGAGTTAGCGTGGAGCCAAGAGACTGAGTTGTGGCCATGAGAGGTGGGCAGCAGGTGTGTCATCCCTCCCGTGCTTGGCTCATAACAATCTCCATTCTCTCCTCTTGTTCCATGGTGATCTGGGAGAAAGCATGCCGAAGGTGACCGCCCCATGGGGTGGAGTAAACAAGGGCCCCTGTGTCAATGTCTGTAGGAAAGCTGCCCAACTCACAAGGGGCTGTGAGGCAAGAAAAAAGTCAATTTTCATTGTGTTCAGCTATTGAGATGGCACTGTTTTCCCAGAGTAGCCTAACCAATACCACCTGAACAGCCCCTGTCATCACCTACCCTTTCGTAAAAAGAAAGACACCAGGGTAACATCAAACATAATCCGTGTTTTGTTTGATGCAGGATTAATGAGCATATTTCCCCTCCCTTCCCTTCCCTTCCCTTCCCTTCCCTTCCCTTCCCTTCCCTTCCCTTCCCTTCCCTTCCCTTCCCCCCTCACACCTAATAGGGAATAGGCATAATTTCTGAACCAAAGAAAATTTTCACAATAATTTTGCAAACATTATTAGCTCGTCCATTGTACTAATAGTTACTTTCTGGGATGGGTGTAGCCTTTATTAACTTGTTTAATAGCCACAGTTTAATTTTATTTCTCCTCTATATTTTCCCCAACCCCCCTAAAAAGAAAAAATAAATCCCAGTCAGGTGGTCACTAGTCTCATAGAAAGGAGTTTGCCAAGGGTTTCCCAGGGGAAAAAACGAGCAGAATTTCTTCATTTAACAAATATGTATTTAATGAGCACCTAATATGTGCCAGGTACTTACTGCTCTGATGCTTGGGATGACTCTTCAGTGAACAAATCGAACAAAAATTCCTGCTGCCATCAAGCCTACCTTTTTCTTATAGAACGGGGAGCTTTTCAATCATAGTTTTTGTCAAATGAATTTAATAAGTAAGTAACTCATATGAAATATTAGAAAGTGATAAGTGCCATGAAAAAGGGGGGGAAATAGAGCCCTGAGGAGGCCATAGTTGGGGGTGGTCATGATAAGGCTCCCTGAGAATGCTTTGAACAGACTCCAAGGAGGTGAGCAAAGTAACCATGTGTGCATCCAGAGGGCTAACTGATGTAAGGCTGCGGGGAGAGAAAGATGCCTGGTGCACTTGAGGGGGCCATTGTGGCTGGAGTAGTGAATGAAGCCTCTGGAGGACATAGGAAGAGCTGAGTTTGCAGAAGTGATGGAGGGTGTGTGTGTGTGTGGCATCACATGGGACCCTCGGGACATTTGAAGAATTTTATTCTTTAATCTGAGAGTATTGGCGAGCCATTCAGTTACAAGAGCCAGGAAATTAACTCAAACTTACTTAGAAGGGACTCTATTGGCTCACATAACAGCTTTTTTTGGGGGGTGGGGGGGTGGTGTGTGTGTGTGGGGGGGAAGCTGCCCAAATCTCCAGATTTACTTGCATGTTCACTGTGACTTGTGAGTTTCTCTCCCAGTAGCCACATATCAAGTCTTAGGGAAGACACTGATTGGTCCAGTTTGGGTCACAGGGCCTTTCTAAACCAGTCACTGAGAACAGGCGATAAAGTCCTGTGATTGGCCAGTCTGGATCCCATGTCTGTCCCCTGTAGAGATTAGGGTTGGGAGATTATCTCCAGAAAATGTATAAAAGGACTTTTCTACCTGATTCATCACCTGAGGAAGCAGGAATGGATGCTCAGTACGCGCAAGTAATAACTGTGAACTACAAAAGCAATGAAAGTCAGTGCAAAGGGAAAGAGATTTGATTGCATGGAACATAAAAAAGAAGTCTGTATGTCAGAAAACACCACAATCAAATTCATAAAACAAAGCACAAGTAGAAAATTGTGTGCAGAAAAATATGACAAAAAGATACTCTCGATATATAAACAATTCATAAATATCAATAAAAATCAAAATCTCAATTGATAGATGACCAAAATAACATGAACAGATTAATTTGCCAATCAGGAAATACAAATAGCTGACATAAATCTGTTTAACCTTCTTAGTAAATGAAGAATGTTAGTTAAAATAACGACAAACCATTTTTCACGCTGACACATCTTAGTGTCAATAGTTGTAGGACCCTCAAGGACAGTGATAATTCTACAAAATGGAAATTCTGAGTGTTCTGAACTAGCAAATATGGCATTAGGAAGGCAAACACAAGTTGGAAAGGGAGATCTACTTTGAAACAAGGTATTTGGAAAAGTCATCTCCAGAAGTGACACTTTAGCTGGGATCTAAAGGATGACAGGTTGCTAGTCAATTGAGAATGGGAAGAAAAGTTTTCAAGTTCAAAGCATGGGAAGCATTTGGCCTGTTCTAGGAATGGACAAAAGGTCAGTGTGTGACAGCACTGTGAGCCAAGCAGAGTCACACAGGATGAGGTTGGAGAGGCAGGCCGTACAAGTCTTCCCTCCAGGTTCTGCGCCGACAGAACAGTCTCTCTAGGGTGTGGCTGTTCACGGTGCTAGAGGGAAGAAGAAAGCATGAGTCCTCAAGCTTCTGTCTGATCTGAAATATGCCATTTCTGCCCGTGTATCATGGGCCAAAGCAAATTACACTGTCGAGTCCAATTTCAGTGGGGTGAGGAGGTATACTCCTCTTTTCTTCTGTATTCCTAGATTCACTGTAGTTATAAACAGAGAAATGATTACTTAAAGTGATTTACAGTGTATCGGTATTTTGTGATATGTATTTTAAGAGCTCAAATATTCCACTTGTCTAGGTTTTTATAAAACAACTTTCTCTGATTCTCATGGGTCCTTAATTCAGAGGCAAAATTTAAATCAGTAAAAAGGATTTCATATTTACTGCCCAACTGTAAGGGTTGTTTATTCTTTTGGTTAAGCGTCTTGAGCTTAAGAGGGGCCATTTGCCTGTAAGTATCAAATAGCAGAATCTAATGGCAATAATTTAGCAAGTGCTTTTCGAAATGGCAAAGTATAATGTCTTGGTACTTTATTCATGTTTAAATTTGTAGGCGAGCACAGGAATGTATCAGTTTTTCCATCTTCCAAACCAAGAGGTGGAGGTTTATTTCTCAAAGCCCCACAACTGGGCAAGACCATCTTAAACAGTAATTTTTATCCCTTTTGGCCTGAGCACCACCACTAAAGTTAAGCAACATTTAACAGTACCTTTGGTTGAAGTGAGGCAAAGAGGTAGAAGTATTGGCTAGAAACATAAGAATGACAGGCAAAGAGATGAAAAACTGGCTGCAGATTAAAAACTATATCTGGCCATGCTTGAATCATGTCACATTCTCTTTACTGTCACTCTGAAGCATTTGTGTTGAGGTTGCTCCTTGCAGCATAAGACTGTACTTCCTACAATTTTTTTTTTTTTCTCACTGAACTGTTTACTACTGGAATATGCTCCTCTGGTACAACAGTTTAAAAAGCCTTATTTTCCTTTAACTATTACATTTCTGACTTTCATGGATAAAGGGGTTGACTTTCTTTATTGCTTTCTAGAACAACAAACCAGATAGCACCTCTTCTATAGGAAATGGAGGGGATTAAATTTGATGGAACACAGATTTCCATTTTCAAAGGATCATTGAGTTTTTCACATAGTGATTCTTGTTGATTAATTGCCATACTCTTAACAATTATGTAATTCAATCATAATTCTATCAACAATAGACTGAGGAAGATCATGCCTGAGTGATCACATAGCCAGCACTGGGACTGGCTCATAAAAGATGCTCAAAGAGAACCCCAATAATGAGTGATGGGGCGGGGTCCAGGATGGCTCAGATTTGGGAAGTTTTGTCCACTTGCTCCTAGCACTGGTCTGGATGTGCAGCTAAACTGAAGAACATTCGGTCCGAAAAACCATTTGAAAAATAGCTGATCTGAAATACTGTGAGCGGGGAGTGCAGAGAGGGGACAGAGAAATGCATAGAGAGTAAGTGAAATCATGCAGCTGCACAGCTGGAGAGCTGGAAGGAAGGTGTGCAGCCCCTGTTTCCTGGGAGCAAGAGGAGCGGGGTCTCAGCCCCAGGCAGGGATCCCCAGTCTAGATCCCCAATCCACTGCCCATGTAGCATTGGGCAAGGGGAATTAGTGGTGATTGGGTCCAGCTGGGCGAGCAGTTCAGCCCACACTGTCCCAGGCCCAGAGCAAGTGCTTTGTTACAACATCTGCTGGGAAGTTTGCCCCAGTCTGTGTTGGTGGAACATGGGGCCAGTGGAGGGGTCTGACCGGTTCACCCAGCAGTGAATCTGAGGGCCTGTTTATTCTCTGAAAGAACTTTTGGCAGAGAGCAGGACCGGGTCAGGCATAGTGCCCCAGGGGAAAGGGTCGATCCTCCTCAACTCAAGCACAGGGGAGGAGCCCCTTCCTCCTACCTGCTGAACGGCTCTGGGCTGGAAATCTGCGCCTGTGATGCTGGGCCTGGCAGCATGGGGGACTCAGACACCTGGCCTGGTAGCCTAGGGACACAGACAATAGTGTGTTGAAGGCAGGGGCTAGGTAGAGGGGGGCAAAGTGGGGGAAATAGGGTACATGGGTAATATGGTCAACAATAAAATATAAATAAAAAATAATAATGAATGATGGGTTCTGAAGGATGTACTGACGTTCATAGAACCATTGGCTTTATCTTAATGACTTGTATCTTGCACCTCAAAGGCTAGTGTGATTAGCTATCTAGTGTTGAGAGGAAAGTTACACAATGGGATTTGCGTACAGTTTATAGTTGAAAAACATGGTCAAAGCATTAACCAGTATTAGAAAGGGAAGAATGTTGGTAAGTTAAAGTTGATTTAACAGGGCAGTATTAAATACATATTTGCAACCAAAAATAAAGTATTTAATGTTCATTTTGAGTTGTTAATTGCTCATGGCTAAGGAACAAATTGCACAAACCACAGATAATTCCACCTTATCCTCTCAAACAAATTTTATTTGTATTCTGCTCTAACAAATATAGTATGAAGGCAACAGTTGTTTGGGTTCTTAGTGTATGGCAAAGATGAAAAGAAACAAACAGATTTAGAAGCAGTTCAGCATTTAAATGCTGGTTTAACATAAGAGGCACGTATTATTCTACTTAGCAGTTTATACCAGATATCAGAAGACATATTTTTCCTTGCAAGCCACAGACTACATTTATTTGCATTAAGTAAAAACATATCTTGATCAAGAAAATTACTATTTTTTTCTGATTTTCCTTTATATCACAAATGTCAGGGTAAGGCAAATCCTTAATGAATCATATGATAAAAAACCCTACTCCCCAAGAAAATATATTAAACATTCTGCTAACTTTGTTATTTGTCAAAGCAAAGCCGACATGCACCACATACAGGGGAATGTCATTTCAAATCAAGTGCATCAAGCAGAACTGAATTAATTCACAAAGAGGCTTTTCAGTGTTTCACAGAAAGATTTACAATTAGCTGCGGTGACTAATATGTGACCCAGTATCATAGACAGTGTTCCGGATGCCTCCTTTGTATGTTTTTATGAAAGAAGGATTGTCCATCATCTGAATAGTTAACCAGCCAGAGGACAAGCCCCTTTGTCTCTCCTACAGTCAGTACCTTTTTAATTAGAACTATTCTGTGGAAGGCCTACTTCGTTCTCTGTGTGCAAACATGACTAATGGGGGGCTGTTTCCCACCCTTATCCGGTAGCCCCTCATGCCACATCGCTGGGCTGTAGTGTGGCTGGGAATTGACATCCAGAATTCACGTGTAGGAGAGCCAGTCGGCTTTTCCAGCTTTCCATCGTGTAGCTGTGCAATGACAGTGGCAGTGAAATGAAGATGTCTTCTGTTCAGTTGTCTCTGATCTGGCTCATGGCTAGATGTTTAATATTTTACTATTAAAATGGAAATTCACTTCATCATTTATTTTAAAGCATAAAATCTTACAGCCCAATAGCAATCAAACAGCATAAGAAAACAAAAATGAAAGCACAATTCAATCATCAAATGAAGGTTAAACAACTTTGAGAGTGGGGCTGAGGACAGTTACTCCCCACCCTCTTACTTTCCTGGCCACAAAACTGACTTTCCTTTCTCGATAGTGTTCAGGCAGAGAATGCCTTCCTGGCCTCCCCCACATTGAAAATAAACGAATAAAATGGCTGCCCTGGGTGATGAAGAGAACACCAGGACTGAAATAATTCCAATCCCAATGTTCCTAGCAGGTATATTAGGTCTCTTTCTTCTGTTTCCTCTCTTCTCTGTCATGTGTAGTCACAGGAATGCTCCCACCTGGTGTGCTCCCACCAGGTTGCACTTGTCAAGTGCTTCAGAAGAGGGACAGTGACTTTCAATTAAGTTGTAAAGATCAGCCCAGCAGGTGTGATTCTGTGGTTGAGCATAGGCCTATGAACCAGTCAAGGCTTATGTCTGGGTTGCGGGCTTGATCCCCAGTGTGGGATCTGCAGGAGGTAACCAATCAATGATTCTCTCTCATCATTGATGTTTCTATCTCTCTTTCTCCCTCTCCCTTCCTCTCTGAAATCGATAAAAACGTATTTTAAAAAGTTATAAAGATGACATAAAATATGAAAAAAATAGTATTAATATGGTGTCGTTTCTTGAATTATTTAAAATGAGTCTTCTCCAGCCCCCCCCCCACCCCCCTGAAAGTGATGTCTAATGGCAGTGGAAGGCTGTAGAATAAATGGCCGGAGACATGGCCAAGTTCCACAATCATGAGGTCACTTAAAACAGTGGTTCTCAACCTGTGGGTCGCGACCCCTTTGGCAGTCGAACGCCCCTTTCACAGGAGTCGCCTAAGACCATCCTGCATATCAGATATTTACATTACGATTCATAACAGTAACAACATTACAGTTATGAAGTAGCAACGAAAATAATTTTATGGTTGTTTCACAACATGAAGAACTGTATTTAAAGGGCCAGAAGGTTGAGAACCACTGACTTAAAAGAAGCATTGCTGCTAGGTTGATAAGATTTTTTTAAAAATATGGACTGTTAAAAAATCATATTACATATGCAGAACTGTAACTCACACTTGATTTCAGTATACCAAGTAAACTATGCATAAGGGCAGCAAATTCAGAGAGGCCAACACAGCTTTCACAGAAAGATAAGGAATTGAATTTCCATAGAGGAAAGGGCAAAACTGAAGAATTTCATGGAATATTTAAAAAGCAAAACATCCTTTTATTTTAGAAATACTCGATTTGATCCATTACTTTTATCCCTGTACTAAGAAAAATGTATATAAATAACTTACAATTCTAAATCTCTTATAAGAAAGATGGATTTAAGAAGCTATGCAAGAAATGATAACAGTTTCCACAGCGGGGGTGGAGGGGGATGGTCTTGGAGCCCCAAGAGGCTGTGGGAAGCAGTCATCTTGCCTCACGAGGGTCCTTGTTCATGTTGGCTCTTGGATAGACATTTGTGATGTCTGACCTTTTCCTGGTTCCTTCACCCCTGTGCCGACTGTACTTCTGGCCTCTTGGATCTTAACTACAGCTGCTCCCCCCTTTAATGGTCATAATCTGCTGAGAGAGGGGGCCAGCTATCACATTAGTCTTGGACTTGGCATGGGCAAGCCACACTGTTGAAAGGGAACTGGAAGCCAAAATTGCAAGTGAGACCTCTGACTGCCTCTAATTTCAAGTGAGAATCTGCTCTGCAGGCCATCAAACCTTGGGTAAAGATAACATGTTTTATTTTTATGAAAAGCATGTATATAAAGAGAGATTCCAAGTGGAGCTTTTAATATCACAGGCATATGTTTGGATCCTAAATGCAGCAGCCCCCCCCCCCCCCCCCCTTAACTAAAACACCGAGAAAAGTGTCATCCCTCAGGATGGTGTCACACTGACTCACAGCCCACTGGGGGGCTCCACACTGACGCACTCGGTAAAGTCCTCACAAACCGAGAAAGCTCTGCTAAACATCAGTGTCAAATAAGAACATCCCTGCTCTCCTACCCATGGAAGGAGAGGCATGGAAGCTGTCAGGGCCTGCCCTCCTGTACATCTCTGTGCTCGGCTCTAGATGAAGCCCTGCTGGCGTATTCCTCTCTAACCACATGTTCAACAAAGCTGTAACCTGTGCCGTGGGAATTTCTGAAGAAGGTATCATTTTCAAGTCACCATCCTGACCTTTTCCCAAGTGATTTCTGAGGGTTTTGCCCATTTCCTCTCCTGTCTCCTTTGCCTGTGGATTATACTGATATTGGGCTTGGCGATTCCTGAAATTTAGCCTGCAGCTTATCAAAACAATGGTCTTCCTCCTTTCTTTGAAGAAACGACTGTCCAACCAGCTTTGTGAAATAACTGAGAAAGCAGACAGGGCCAGGATACACATGTGAGTGCTAAACCATGACGCTGGGGTGCAATTGTGAGAAAAAAGACAGAAATTGCAGGAACAGAGCCTGAAAGATGCGTTAATGTGGGTCGCCCCACCAAGTTAAAGAAAGGTTCTTTTCTTTTTTCTTTTTCTGCAAGTAAAAAGAACAAAATGCAGCTGAGAAATTAGAGCAAAGGTTTCCCCATCCTTGCGTGGGACTTGCCTCCCCCACCCCCACCCTCCTCCACAGCGCCCCTGCTGGTTCCCACTCTTCCCCCAGGGCCAGCAGAGGCTGTAATGCTGAGGACTGGCATCTACTTCCATTTCTTTGTTCCTTTGCTTCATCTTGTGCCCCTGCCAAAGACAAGGAGAAACCAGCTCTTAGATTAAAGATAAACCATCTTTATAAGCTTAGCAAGGAATATCTTTTTTTTAAAAAATCCTCAACTGAGGATATGTGTTTTTATTGATTTTAGAGAGATGAATGGGAGGGGAGAGAGAGAGAAACATTGATGTGAGAGAGAAATATTGACCAGTTGCTTCCCATACTCATCCTGAATGGGGATCGAACTGCAACCCAGGTATGTGCCCTGACCAGGAATTGAACCTGCAGCCCTTTGATGCATGGGAGGACGCGTCAACCAACTGAGCCACCCGGCAACGGCAGGAATATCATTTTAATACAATAGTTGCCCCTTATCTAAGTGGAGGGACACGTTCAAAGACTTCCAGTGGATCCCTGAAACCCCAGATAATACCCAACCCTATATATTCTGTTTTTTTCTATACATCCATACCAATGATAACATTTAATTTAAGAACTAGACATAGTAAGAGAATAACCAGAATTACTAATATTGAAATAGAATAATTATAACAATATACTTTAACAAAATTACAGGGATGTGGTCTCTCTTCCTCAAAATATCTGGAATTTCCATTTAATATTTTCAGGCTGCAATCAACAGCAAATAACTGAAGCCATGAAAAGCAAAACTCTAGATAAGTGGAACCACTATATAGCCATTTAAATGTTTCTCACCCCTCAAGCAGGCCTAGGAATATTTTATTTGATTATCAGAGGACTTTGGATATCTAAGCTGTAATTGTTGGCACATGGTATTTTTAAAAAGCATCTTAATCACTTTAATAAATGTATGCCACACTGACAAGTTGCTTCAGCTGATGGGGATGATTAACCCAACTCTTCAAAGTATTCTTTTAAAAACCTCACCTTGACTGTCTGTGCCCTCCCTTTTTGGGACCATTCATACACTCTAGTTTCCAGAGCTCAACAGAGAAATCATAATAATCACAAATTATATACAATTTATATAATGTTGATTTGTAAAAGTTGTTGATGGTTAGTCCACATTTTGAGATCTTATGAAGTCTCTGCTGTGTTCTCCACCTGAGAGGACTCTAAGAAGATACCATGCCTTACAAGAGCCTATAGACTTTATATTTTTAAAAACAAGGTATAAATCCACATAGAGAGAAATGCACAGGCCTAAAACATACTTCAGTCTGTTTTGAAAAAATGCGTAAATTTAACTCATACCACTATCAAGATGTAAAGCATAGCCATCATCCCAGATCAATGATTGATCTGATTTCTGTCACCATAAATTTCCACATCTCTCCAAGGAAGAATTGGAGCAGATGTCCTCAAGGCTAACTTTCTACTCTGGTATCCTATGAATCCTTTTGGGAAAAAAATACCTTTGAGGATTGTAGGTGTATGTAAAAGCAATATTATAGACAATTTAAAAAATATCCATAAGTAGATAAGAAAAGAAAGAATCCTGCATAATCTTAACATTAGCAATAACTTCTGTAGTTAATATGGTATTTTTAAAAAGCATATAATGAAGTATTTCCTTATAGGATTTTTCTGTATCTTTCCTACATATATACATAATTTTAACAATGAAAATTGTAAGCATGAAGAAAATTACAGACAATAGTATAACATATTTAGAATAGATCTACTATCCAGATTTAATGTGTTAATATTTTTCAGATTCCCTTGTAATGTTTTATTTTTAATTTTCATTTTACTTTAAGAAATAAAACATTACAGATAAATTAATTTAATTTACAGGTAAAGTAAAACTATTTCTCTTCCTTCACAGAATCCTGCATAATCTTCGCATTAGCAATCCTAATATTGGTGTGAATCAATAATTTAAATAGTTCTATACTTTTAAATACATATATTTATAACATGAACACACATAATAAAAAGTATATAGCATTACTTTGTATATTACAAAATGTACATAAATAGTAGTTTTGTTTTGCTCTGTTTTTAACCACACACCAATTATTATTATAAATCTATAGTCAATATTTATTTTGATTTGCTTTTGTGCTTACAATTTTTCTTAGGTCACAATTGTTTCCTGCACCCTACTCTTCCATCTGGGCTCAATTTTCTTCTTCCTGGTGTATATTTAGGAGCTTTTAAAGAATTTGAGTAGCATTTTTTTTTCACCTGAAAAATGGCAAATACCATTTTCTTAAGTGATAGGGCAACTAGTCCAGAACTCTGTATTGGCAATTATTTGTATCCAAGTTTTGAAAACTCACAACTAGTCCACTGTCTTCTGACCTAAACATTTGTTGGGAAGCCTGCTTTTCACACAATCCCGACTTCTTTCTAGGTTAGCTCCTTCTCTCTCAAATTGCTTTAATTTCTTCTCTTTGGTGTTCAGCAGAGCCTGCATGTGGATTTATTTTAAATGTACATCTTTCTTGCAACTTATTGTTCTTCCTTTAATTTAAAATTCATGACTATTATCAACTCTAATAATTTCTGTCATCTTTCAAATATTGATAATCTATCTCCTTTTAGAATGCCTATTGAACACAAAACATCTTGGTTATGTCTTATCCTTCACATCTCTTCATGAGTCTTTTATATTACTACACTTTTATTTGCTTTTTCCAAATTATTGTTAATTTTTCATAGTGTTGCTCTTATTTTATATCTGCTTTTCATCTTTTTGTCATTTTTATGTATATTTACTTTATCAAGTCTTCAAAATTTTCTACTCTCTCAAGTGCTTATGGTACTAATTATCCTGTAATTTTATCCACCGACTCTCATTTTTGATGGATCACTTCCTTGTGTGTTTTATGTCTTAAAATTGTGAACTCGCCCTGGCTGGTGGGCTCAGTGGTTAGAGTATTGGCCTGTGGACTGAAGGGTCACAGGTTTGAATTCCCACTCAAGGGCACATACCTGGGTTGCATGTTCCATCCCCGGCCCTGCTATGATGTAAGTGGAAGGCAACCAATGTATATGACTCTCCCACATCAATGTTTCTCTCTCTCTTCCTATTCCCCTCCCTCCCTCCCTCTTTCTCTAAAAATCAATGGAATAAATATCCTTGGCTGAGGATTAACAAAAACAAACAAATATATTGTGAACTCATCTTCAGATATTTTTTCTTCTGTGACATCTCCAAGTGATATTTCCATTTGCTACCTATAATCAACTATATACATTATTTTCTGTTTGTATATGACTTTGGATGGCATGAATTTGTTGCAATCTCATGGTGCATTTATGTTTTCTACTTATGATGGGAGTCTTTTTTCTTTCTCCATGCTTTCTGAGCTGAGAGTCCCAGATTTATACATGTAGAGGTATCGGTTCCTGCTTCTTACCCTGAGTGGCTCAAAGTCCCAGGTGGGCATTAGAACCCAGACCCTAGCCATAGGGCCTATTTCTGCATCAACAACGATCTGTAGCCCTTAGGGTTGCTGCATCTCCAGCTCACCAGATTATTGTTTTGGCTTTCATTTTCCTTGTTACTCCTGGTGCCTTTGCTTTTATGACCATTGAGCTTTGTACCTTAAAATATTTTTGTTATAGTTTATTTCTCATTTATAAGTATTTGTGTTGAGTGGAATTCCGTATTACTTCCATTGCTTCAGTAACCTATTGCTACATTACAAACAATTCCAAAACTTAGTGGCTATAAAAATAAACTATTTATTATTTCTCATGATTCTATAATTTGGTCTGGCATCAGCTGGGCAGTTTATCTGCTCTAGGTGGTATCTATTAGCACCAAAACATCACAGAAGATCTCTGAGTTTCTCTCCATGTGGCCTTTGTCATTCTATAGATGTGCCTGAGCTTCATATAAGGTGGCTGGATTCCAGGCGCGGGCATTCTGAGTGAGCAAAAATGGAAGCTACAAGGCCTCTTGATACCCAAACTGGACGCTACAACCCCTTCCACCTGCCATATTTCTCCAGATTTCTGTAGTTCCATAACCATCTTTACATGCCCTCAAATACTTATTCAAATTATTTTTACATTTGCAGAATGTTCTATTTCTCCATTAATCTGTTTCCTTATTGTTATTTTTGATACCCTTGATTTTTCACAATTATAAATTACAGAACACGAAACATTTTTGCATTATGTCTTTGATCTTTCTAATTCTAATTCAGTTTCACTGTAAGTTCTTTAATTTCCTTAAAGGTATGATACACAGAACTAAAGGTTAGGTTCTTTCTTCCTGTTGAACTACCAGTTAACGTTTACAAACCTAACTGCCTAAATATTTCTGTAGCAATCAGTGAAATTCCTCAGGTCATACTGTTCTCTGTGACACCTGTGTTAAAAAACACCTCACTATTGTTTGAGGAATAATATGGTGACATCAAAGAATTTGTACTTGGAGTATCTAAACTTCCATTGACCAGCCAAGTGACCCTGTGTGAGCCCCTTCTCTTCCTGGAATTGAGTTTCCTTAAACTAATATTGAACTTTAAGTTTTGACAACTCACTCATTTGGGTAAAGGTATAAATTGGTGTTTATTGTCAAGGAAAATATTTTGACAGTGATCACAGAAAACAGATTTGCCCTGGTACAGTATCTGGAAATTGAGCAGACTGGAAAATAATAGTGTCTATAAGAAAAAAAAATCCAGACAAGAAGTTTACAGTTGTTGCCAACTAAAGGGCAAAAGGTAAAGCAACACTGAAGAACTTGTATTTATAAGGTTCAGGTTTAGTCTCACTTCATTACTTTTCAATGGCACTTCTCTGCTATATCATTTTTGCAGCTTAGCAGTATATTTAAAATATATGAATGAGGTTATCAGTAAAAAAAGAAGACATGTTTCAAGACCATGTTTGTGTGTGTTTATAATTTTTTGGCAGTCCTATGCTATACATGCATTATGCAAATTCTGTTATATCTAGTTTTAAATGATGTTCAAGATCATGATGGGAAGGACAGATGCGTGTGTATTTTCACGTTTTCAAACGTTGTTCTGCTGTCACACTAGGACTCAAGGGTCTGGTGCCGCAGGGCCTCCTTGGGGTGCAGAGACCTACTGAGAAGATACAGGGAGTGCAGGGTAGTGCTGGAGGCAACAGTGTCAACACATTTGTGCCTTACACTAGACAACCCACAATTCATTTATTCCATGGGGTTTTTTTTTTTAATAGCTAACTATTTTAAGTTAGAAATTGGAATAGCAAGCCTGACTTATTTCCTCTAATTTTTCTCACCAGCTTTCAAGATATGGAAAAGACTTATAGACCACTCATCATTCTAGATATACTTCATTCTCTGCTGAGAGATTTAGTGTGTTGGTCTGGAAAAACTCCTCAGTGTGGCCTGGCCCAGACTTTTATTTGCTTTTGGAGTTCCCTGAGGCTCATTCAACTCAACAAACCTTTGTGCAGACATACAGGCCCACAGGTAGTTGTGCGAGAGGTTAGGATATGAGACAGGTTTCTTTCTGCCAAACATACTCAAGGGGCTTTACACATTCCCCAGGGCAAAGCTTTAGTTGTTATGCTTAAAAAAAGATCTACTAAAACAACTCAGCAGGTAAATTCTGGAAAAGCAATACTTCAGAATCAGCTAGGGGCTGCTGAAATAATTTAATCACTCCAGGAGGCCAGGAGGTGAGATGAATGGAAAACCATTTTTTTTTTCTTGTTGTCAAAGCTCAGAAAACCAGAGTACTGCATGATTTGAATATGCTGTGGCTTTACTTTTTCTCTGAAAGATGGCAGGCTTCTATGGAAATCTTTGCTCCTTACACTGTGTTATTTGGTATAAAGATTTTTAAAGTTTAGCCTGATCCATGCTGTGGGACTTGGTAGAGTCGAGGGAAATCCAGTATGCCATTTACAAATAGTTCCTCAGACCAGTTTAACCAATTAAAAATCCCACCACAAGGACAACTTACCTATTAGTTAATCTTCTTGCTGACTCTCTGTTGGGTCATTTACACTGTCAACTTGACTATTCATTTCAACTATAACCAGAAAGGAAAACAAGGTTAAATATTTATTAAAACCAAATCTCTTAAACACATTAAAATGGCCTATGACTTGATACTTTTCTGACTTCCTGTTTTATACCTCTTTTCAGTTCATTTTCATTCATTTATGATTTTAGGGTCATTCTTGTGGATTTTTACTGAAGAGAAATGGGGAGGGCAGAATTGCCTTTTTCCTGACTTGTAGAAGCTCAGTTGTCATTTCATACCAGACTTTTGGGTTGATATTTGGGGTATATGTATTACCACCCTTAGATAAATTCAAAGGCATTAGTAGATATATAAGGAAACAAAGAGAAAACAAAGCAAAAGAGATCATTGATCTGCAGAGAGGTAAGCAGCTCCCTTTGAAGGGGCTATGTCAATAGGCCTCTTTGTTTTGCCATGTTCTCAATTTTGAAATTCCAAACAGACCTTATAAACCTGCCATTGGGTGCAGCGGCAATAGGCACCATGAAATAGGAAAGCAAAACATCTAACCGGATCACACAGAAATAAAAAAACCTGTGCTTTTACTTCACTGTGTGTCGTTCTAGGTGAGCATTTGCATACAAATAGAATTCATAATGACTGCCATTGTCCAGAAGTAGCCAAGAGCAGGCATAGCAATCACTCTGGACATTTTCAAGGGTCATTGGTTTAATTAGGTTGATATTTTTAAAGCATCAAAGCCCATCTTATAAACGGAGAAACAATACACAAATGGACAGTGGCTAGGCCATATATAACAATAGAATTATAACTTAAAACCTATGCAGCAACCAGCCCAGGCAACCAAACCACAACCTCTGCAAAAAATTGCTCAGCATGGTCAGTGACTGCTAGGTTCCATATGCTAGCCCCAACCAGGAAAAGCATAGTATGTCCCCAAGCCAGTCGCCTAAGAAGTCCCACTTCTGCTTAGCCCAAGTGTCCTTTCCTCATGCCAAGAATTTTAATCAGAGGTTGCTTTGAGCCTCCCCCCGCTTTTTTAAACATTTATTTTTTATTGTTGAAAGTATTATAGATGCCCCCCTTTTTTCCCCATTGACCCCCTTCTAGCCCACCTCTGCCCCACCCCAGGCTTTCACTGCACTATTGTCTGTGTCCATGGGTTATGCATATATGCATATAAGTTCTTTGCTTGATCTCTTTCCACCCACCCATGCCTTCCCTCTGAGATTTCATAGTGAGGGACCTGGAGAGTATTATGCTAAGCAAAATAGAGAAAGACAAGTATCACACGATCTCACTCATGTGGAATCTAAAGAACAAAATAGACTGATGAACAAAATAAATTCAGAGATGTAGAAACATGGAGCCTCTCTTTTTGTAAACTATAAAAGTTTCTCACTTCCCTGCCTGCCTTTGAGTTGCTAATGGCTGACACTTTGGTAAGCTCTGAATAAGCAACCTTTGAGTTTTCTCATTTGGGTAGCCTGTATTTATTTGCACAAAATCAACAACTGAAATCAGTTTTTCTTGAACTTCAAAGCTTGACTAAAGTAAAATAGTGGCAGATGCTAGTTTTCATTCTCCAAAGAGGTTTGAAAGAGGGAATGACATCATGTGGCATCCCACGCAACTCTCTCTAAAGGAGGAAGGTTTGAAAAACAGGTCTCTTTGGTCTCACCTGGGTTTCTAATGACATGTGAGCTCATTCTAAACCCAGGTGTAAACTGGCCAGAGGCAGACGTTTTACCTATATAAAGAGAATAATACAGGGACTTTCAATCCTGGTCTACAAAACTTTTGTAAGTGTGCCCATCTCAGTGTGGGAGCATAATAAAATATAGTTCCAAAACCTATTAATAAATGTTACTATAAAAGCATTCCATGATTGAATACATTTGGGAAAAGCCTGTAGTATGCATGGTGAATCTCCAAGTAAGGACTAAAACTTAGTACTTCTCACATTTATTTCTCTTGTATTCAATGAGCATTATATGGGCTTGGGCTTGGTGTTCTTCAGAACATGCTTTGTAAAAATTAGTTATGACCTATATCTACAGAGGCAAAACCAGGCTGGGCAAGTTTTGTTCAACTGGGCGTGACTAACACGTGGTAGCTTTTAATGGATAGATTTGGTATTTAAAAACATTATTTTTCTAGATAATGTTTGCCCATGAGTGAAAAATCAGTTTGTGAAAAAGGGCCTATAGCAGGGGGGAATACCCAGTGCTATGGGAAACTCTATGTAAAACCACTAAGTAACTTCTACCAGTGGCTAAATTTTTTCCAAGGTCATTTATTGACTCAAAGTAATTTGCAAGTAACTCAAACAGCAAGATACATATAAACAGTTGAACACTGATCGATTCTGTTTCTCCTAAGCTCTGTGGGACAGTGGAATGAAATATTTATTAAACCTTATGTGCCCAAACAGTAGTTTTTTCTAATGCAAGTAATGACCTTACAAAAGGTCCCCAGCAGGAGTTGAGGGTATGCTCGCATTTCAGAAGCTCCAATCTTCAGTTGCTTTCAAAATGAGATGTGAATAAAAAAAAGGTTTTTGTAAGTTTATTTCTAGGGTGCTTTTAGAGACTCAGTACATATTTGGCCAAGACATCAGATGTGATGCAGTGAGATAAAGTGATGAAAGTCCAAGAAAGACCTTAGCCCAAGCTCAAGCCAAAGCTCTGGGGTGGTAACAGTGGTAACAGTGGAACAAGCATTTTTTCAGAAGTAAGTGATGCTTCTGTAAAGTTCACCAGCTAGACTTCCTGCAGTCCAGGCTAGCCTTGGAATTACCCAGCGTGGCCTCATTTTTTCGAGTTACGATTCAACTGAGGCACATGCTGTTTTTTAAACTTAGAGTCACTGTTTTAAAAAGGCTACCAATTTTATTAGTTCCTAGTAGAAAATGGTTTTTGAACTTGACTTTGTCCTAACGGAATGTGTTAATTCATAGACTAGTGAGCTCCCTTAATCCTAGATTACACACAGGAAATGTGCCGCATCTGTAGACTGTCTGGGCTCAGCGCTTAGGACCTTACCATCAGGACTTGCGGAGTTTTCTGTGTCACAGGAGCCTTCGCTTTTCATAAGAACTCTAGGCGTGTCCTCGCCTTGAGCTGAAAGAGTGAAAGGAGACAGTCCCTTGATGAACAGAGAATTAGAGGTGTCTGACTGCCAACTGTTCTGTCACACCCCCCCCCCCCCCCTCCCGCCGCCCTCTCAAATTCAAAAATTTTCCTGGGACTCAACTTCTTTTGTAGAAAAAGTTAAACAAGAAAATAGTAGTTTGAACTGTTGGAATACTGTAGTGCTGCCATCTTGTAAGTCCTCCAATTTGTGAGACAATCACATCTATACATACATACACAACTTTTAAAATTAGAAATCTGGTGTCATGAAAGCGGGGGAACTTGGTCTAATCAGAATAACCTGCAATTTAAATTTAGGAAAATTTGTATATTTGTGTTTAGGTAGCTTCACCTTTGAAGAGAGAAAAGAAAACCTACTTTGCCTTAGGCTTGCCTGAATGAAGAAAGATTCATTCCCTTGGCAATGAGTTTCTTGTTTAAACACAAATGAATGGATTAGTTCAGGGGTGGGCAAACTTTTTGACTGGAGGGCCACAATGGGTTCTTAAACTGGACCGGAGGGCCGGAACAAAAGCATGGATGGAGTGTTTGTGTGAACTAATATAAATTCAAAGTAAACATCATTACATAAAAGGGTATGGTCTTTTTTTGTTTTTTTTAGTTTTATTCATTTCAAACGGCCGGATCCGGCCCACAGGCCATAGTTTGACCATGGCTGTTCTAAGGCTTGTCATCTACTCACTGTGACTGAGCTGTATCATGTGCTCAAATGTAGCAATAAGGGAATGTTGTTGTTTTTTATTGTAAGAAATTTCCCAGATAGTCAACATCCTCTTATTTCTTCAGTTAAGTATCTATTATGTTTTCACAACTTGAAAAGCCAGAGCATTTGAAAATACAAATACACATGTGGTGTGCTGGAAAAGCCATACTTTCAGCGTTTTAATTATTTCTGTAATTTTTTAAACAGAAGATTAAATTCATGTTTATTACATGAGTGTTTGTTGAGCCTGTAGTATATTAAACTTGGTGTGCCTGAGGTTGAGAATGAAGCAAGGTTGGGAAAGATACAGTTTATAATTTCTTCAGAGGAAAATACCTTCAAAGATGGAACTTGCACTTTTGTAATGATTTACTGACAATAGAGAACTATGACTCAGAGGTGACCAATCTCTGAGTCTAGATGTAGTATGTGAAGACATATAAAAGAAGCAAATTTGAGGAAGGTAAAGAAAGACATTTTAGATTTGAAGTCTGAAGTACTGGGTCCTTTCTGTGAAGATGCCAAACCAGCTTTTGCATCCAGGGATGAGGAAGAGAATTATGAATTAGACATGCACGTATTTTGGAGACATCAGTATAGAAGTAACCCTGATGATAGGAGAGAAGTCAGAAGGACGATAACACAAGAAGAAATGGAAAGACTCATAGGCTCCCAAGCCCTTCAAGGACAACATAAGAGTAACTGTGTTCATGAGTTCTTTTCATTAGTTCCTGGGGCTGAGGAAGAGAAAACAAAACTTAGGACTTCCAGCTGGACTTAACACTGTATCATATCCTTTCTCGCTCTGCCAATTCTAGAAAGTGGACCATTTTTTAATTTTTCATCAACACATTCTTTAAAGACATAATCACAGAAAAAAACATTGGTGGATTTCCCCAAGCCTGAGAAGAGAAAATATTTGCTGACTATGCTTGAAAGCACAGAATTAATAACCAAAAATGGAACTATTTTACTTTATATAAACATGATAAATTGTGGGTAGAAAAAATACCATAAGCAAAGTTTAAAAAAAGAAAGGTTATAAATTGAGGAAAATATTTATACCTTTTATCATAGACATCTTTAATACATAAAGGACTCTAAAATAGAGATGAAAAAGATAATACGATAGAAAAAATTTACAACAGTTCATTAAATTTTTTTTAAATGGCATGTAGTCATGTGAAAAGATGATTCACTTTGCTAATAAGGAAGGAAATGCAAATTGAAATCACATTAGGAAAGGAATTTCTGCCTAAGGTAGAATGCTATGATGTAGCCTAACCCTTGTACCAAGAACAGCTAGAAACACTGGAAATCTCTCTCTATATATAAAGCCAGCGGCCTAACACCATAATGCCGTCACAACCAAATGAGCAGTGGCTCTTGTGGCAGGCAGGGTGGGGCATGAGCTACTAGCAGCAGAGAGCTATGAGCAGTGGAGGACGGGGTGCGAGCTACCAGCGGCGGTGGGCGGGGCGGCCAGCTGAGGCAAGCAGAAGCTAGCTATTCGAGCATGATTTCATGCGCGCTGGGCCTCTAGTATTATATAAGACCTTATTTCAAGGCACCCAAGAGCCATCAGTGCATCACAAAGTTCAGGAGGTGCAACATAGTGAGTCTAAAATTCTACATGTGCCAAGTTGAACAGAGCCTCTAGAAGTCTTCAGAGGTTTGGAGGGGTAAAGATAAGAGGGAAAGACAACTTGGAGGTCAGGGCCCACCAAAGAAGAGGGGCTCTAATAAGTGCCTCTAGTTTTCTGTAGGGTCTCCTGAAGGGTGAACTCTGGGGACATGGATGAACTTGAAATAGACCAGCTCTTTAAAGTAAGTGAAGTTATCAGATTGCTGAGCTGGACAGTTTTGTGTCCATTAGCTAGCTCCTCTCTTGCTGGCCTCATCTTAGAAGAACAGAGTTTTTGAAATATTATACTTATGCACTTTCCCTAATCTACCTTCACCTAACCAGGGTAAGCAGAGATCTCACCTGTTAGCTTTTCTCTACAAGGCCTTCCACTATTTGTGCCTTTCATTTTGGGCCTGGATGCAGCTGCTGCTGCTTGGAGTAGAGATACAGAAAATGTTTTCTGTAGGTTGCTTAATGAATAATGAGGATCAGAATAAAGGTCTCTGAACAACTTCAAAACAAAAACAAAACACACACACACACACACAACCCCCAAAAACCCAAACCCCAAAACTGAAGTCCAATATTTAATCAATTCAATTCCTAATTTTATGATATTCTCTGCTCTGTCTCACCTGCTTTTTAGAAGAAAACATAAATCCTATTTAGGAAAAGATTAAACCACTCAGAGTCTCAAGTTATCTCTACGATGTTTTACACAAAGTGTCCAGCATTTAAAAAATTACATGGCATTTCAAAAGAATAAGAATGAATCACTGAAAACCAAGAGAATAAGACAAAAGATAGACATAGTAGAGATCCAGCAATAGACACAACTTTAAAATAATGATTAATGTATTTAAGAATTAAATGTCAAATTGGAACATTTTCATGGCAAAGAAGTTGGTCAGATTACTGGAGACTATTAAAAAATCAGATATAAATTCTAAAACTAAAAAATATACAATAATTGAAATTAAAAATTTAATAGGTAGACTTGGCAGCAATTAAACAGGCTAAAGATAGCATTAGTAAACTGAAAGCTAGTTTAAAAGAAAAATAAAGAGTAAAGTATAGTTGAAAAATTATGGGTGATAATTCCCCCTGAATTACTGGCAGACGTCAAATCACTGTTTCAAAAGTGTTATGATCCATAAGCAGAATTAATACAAAGCAAACCTCACTTAGGCCAACTTATGTAAAATTGCTGAAAGTCAAAGTCTAAAAAAAATAAAGCTATTTCATAAATAAAAATCCATTAATTTCAAAATAGTAACAATAGGACCTATAGATGACTTCTCAACAGAAATAATGGAAACCAGAGACAATGCAATGACATCTTGAAAGTGCTAAAAGAAAAAAATCTCCAATATAAAATTTTGTACTTAATAAAAACTTCTTTCAAATTGTAATGTAATGTAGAAACATTTTCAAAGGAAAAAAGTGAAATTAGTTATCAGCAGACCTACCCTGAAGAAATAGTTTTCACCATACTAAAAAATAAATTCTGGATAGATTATGAAACTAACTGTGAAAAGTAACATAGAAAAAAATCATCACATCATTAGGCAAACATTTCTTACACAGGAAAAACAAAGCACTAACCATTAGGGAAAGACTGACGATCTGGAAAACATTAATCAGCATCATTATTTTATCAAAACACACCATTAAGAGAATGCAAAATAAGCCAGTGGAAGAATATATATACAGTATAGGTCATTTACAAAGACTCTGTACTAATACATTAAAAAATCAATATATGAAATAACATAGAAAACACAGGAAACTCAACAGAAAAAAAAGTAAGACACAAACAGATATATCACAAAAGAGGATATCCTGGTTGGCCACTTAATTTTTTGAATGACTTTTACCAAATCTCATAGTACTTAAAAGCCTTGGCTTTTTCATTATTAAAATGACTATAAAATGGTCTAACTCCTTGTCTAACTCTCTGGGAAACTATTAGAACTAATTAAAACATAACATTATTGTTATTTTAATAAGAAATAAAAGGAAAGGAAAGGAAATTTAATTGATCTAACACTATTTAAACATTACTTCCTGGACTTTCTCCTCAGGTTTGTTGTTTCTAATGGTAAGATGTAGAGGTACCGGTGGCTGATTCTTCCAGGAAATTGCTTTCAAACTCATTATAATCAATGGTAATAACTTGAGATATTACTAATGGAGAAACCTCCTTGACATTAAGTCAGGATGCTAGCCAATTAAACAATGCTCAATGAAAATGAAGGAGCACCCAAAACACTTTTAAGAGCTGGGTGAGAGAAGAAGGAAGAAGTTGAAGAAAGCACAACCCAAAAGGCAAATCAGAAGGTAGTAAATATTTAAGTTGTTGCCCTATGTTTTGTTTTAACTTAATCTATAATAATAAAAGTGTAATATGTTAATTAGACCAGACATCCTTTTGGATGTCCTTCCAGATGACCTTCTGGATGAAGCCGGGGCTGCGAGAGAAGCCCAGGTTCCAGGTGCCTGCTGGCGGCCGGAGGGAAGCCCGTGTCCTGGGTGCCAGAGGGAAGCCGATGCCAGAAACCGGGGGAAGGAAGGCCTACTCTTGCATGAATTCCGTGCACCAGTGGGTCTCTCGGGCTGGCCTGTGGGATCTGGCCGAAACCGAATTCTCCGACATCCCCCAAGCAGTCCCTGATTGCGAGAGGTTGCAGGCCAGGCTGAGGGACCCCACCTGTTCACGATTGGGGCCAGAGAGGGACATGAGAGGTCCAGCCAGCCAGGGAGGGACTGTAGGAGGGCTCCGGGGCATGTCTGGCCTGTCTCAGTCCCGATTGGCCAGACCCCAGCAGCAAGGTAACCTACTGGTCAGAGTGTATGCCCCCTGGTGGTCAGTGCATGTCATAGCGACTGGTTGACCGGTTGACTGTCTGCTCCCTGGTGGTCAGTGCACGTCATAGTGAGCAGTTGAGTGGCCTTAGTATATCATTAGCATATTATGCTTTGATTGGTTGAACGGCTGACCGGTCGATTGGACATTTAGCATATTAGGCTTTTATTATATAGGATATAATACATTCATATGAGAACCTTTGGCTTGTGCTGCCATGTAGGAACAGATTAGCATGAGATGCAATGAAAAAGAAAAGCAGAAATCAAGGTTCTGGAAGCAGAACGAGGCATAGTTTGTTAGATCTGCTTTCAAAGACTCTAAAGGTATGTTTGGTAGAAATTGTTCATTTATTTAATATAATGATGAATGCATATATGTGTGTACATGTGGTGTGAATATATGACTATGTGTGCATTCAGTTGCATAATTATGTGACTATGGATGTGCATATATGTATACATGTGCAAGTGTGTATTATTTGTGTGTGTGTGTGTGTGTGTGTGTGTGTATGTGTGTATATATTTGGAAAGAAAAAGAGGAATGACAGACATTTGTTATTCTGGCATGTGTGGAACTGGTATTACCCTAACGATTTCTCTCCTGCTGAGCAATGCAACTGAGTGTCTCAGAGAAATGATTCTATTTCCCATAGACAACAGAATCTGATCAAAACAAAAATTGCCTCTACAGTCTATTTATTCCAGTTTGCCTGTCCCTTTCCCCATTTTGATTACTGCTGCTTGAAACACAAACAAGAGGTATATTTTAGGGCTCCTAGCAGGAGATAAAGATACTGAAATAGAAGGAGTCTGGAACATTCAGTACCATTTTAATTTTAATTCACCAACTGCACTGTCTTCCTCAAAGCCTTGATTATGTTAATCCTTTGTAGGTCAGTTGCATTACATAAAAAGTAATAAATGAAGCAGGTCTCATCACAAAGAAAAGATACTGAGATGCATATAGAATGCAATTAACCAGATTTGTGAACACATAAACACAGAGAGATGTTAGAGGGACCTTCAAGTTTTTCATTTGAGATTTGTGTTGGCAATACATTCCATGCAACAAATGGAATTACAATTATTTCTCAGAATGTGAGTTTTGTAGGTGTCATGACAGCTATAGACAGCAGGGCCTGTCTGGATCTGGATTCAACATTAATGAATTAGAGTGGTGTTGACTTAAAGCAAGACTCTTGAACCATCTTCAACACTTTTGTCATATCTATGTTACAACTCTACTATTAATGCTAAATTAGGTTATTTTTCAGAAATGTTCTCTTCCTAGCTTCTATCCCTATGGGAGTCCACTGTCCCTTGGCATTGGCTTGGCCTTGGGATTTGCTTTGGCCAATGGGATATTAGCAGAAGTGAGTCAAGCAGAACCTTGAAATGAATTTGTAGAGTTGAGGCTTTCCCTCTGTGTGCCTACCTTTTACCCCAAGAAGAATAAGCTTTCAGGAGCAGCATATCTAAAGACTATAAGACATGAACTCCACTCACAGCCTGACTTCCTTTCTGGCTCAGATGATGTGGAGCCTCACATACATGAACAAAAGTATAGATGATTGTTCTAAGCCCCAGAGATTGAAGATGGTTTGTTATGCAGCATTCTTGGGCAATAGCTAAAGCATTTGATACGTTTTTAATGGACTCAATCTTAATATTGCTTCTTAATTTTGTTCCATAGCAATTATAGTCATAAATTATGAACTTGATTTATGCCTAATTTATAACACATTATAATAAATATGTTAATTTCTACATAATCAAAAATTGTCTTTAGAATTATAGATGGTGCATGCATGGAACTTTATTAATGTATATAGGTGAGAGGTTTCTTAACAAGCTAAACTCTGCTGACTTCATAATGGTATTGAAATGGAAGATAACTGTTGTTAAGAGTTTATGGCATTTGTCACAATCATTTAAATTATAAGCTCAAGTGGAAAGAGGCTATTATTCCACATGCATAAACATTGACTTATGTTGTTTTGAAGCTACTGATAGTTAGAGGAGATGAGCTTAATTAGACCTTACTTTACCTTAGACTGCTAAGTTCACTTTCTAGGTGTAGAATCCAAGGAAGAACAGACTGTTAATGAAAATACAGGACTTGAAAAGAAGTTGAGTTGTAGTAGTACACTGTGTTGTAATGATATTTCCCTACAATCTCACTTTACGGTCAAGTCACAAACACCACTTAAAATTATCTTTAAAAAGTCACTTTTCTCATTGATGTGGTTACGGTAGCCAGGAACTAAATATGTTTAATCTCACAAAGTAAATTCCAATCCTTGGTAGTGGCATGGGCTTACTTATTTATATAGCTGCTTCAGTGGCATACAGGTTTCATAGCCAGGTGTTTTATGATAATACTAGTGGCCTGGTGCACAAATTCATGCACATTGAAAGGAAATTAATTAGAAGAAATATTTTAATATCGCTATTCATCATTTCTCTATAATAGAAGTGTCAACCAAATTCACAATTGACAATGACAGATCAAAACACATGTGCAATTATGTATGGCGCATGCACAAGTCAACTTAGCCTTTTATAGATATAGAATAAACTTGCTTTATTAGACCTGCTTTCTGATTTAGCTAAACTTTTCCCAGCCCAGTGAAGCACCTCAACTTCTCTTTCAGGTAATTGTCAGCAACACAGCAGTAAATATCAACACGAAGCAGATTATTATTGTAGATCATGCAGAGAGAACAAAGGGTGAAATATTTAACTGCAGCAGTGTTTGACTATATTCTGCACAGTGAGAAAACCTGAAGTCATTTTCAGGGTCCACTATTTCTTTCTTCTTTTTAGTCAGGTCAAGTTTCTAAGCTTTCTAAATCTCCATTTTCCAGCTAATGAGAAGAAAATAGGATTCCAGCGAGTCTCCTATCTACCTACTCCAGGACTTCTGTGAGGATCAAATGAGATGAGGCACGTGAAAACGCTTCACAGACATTTGGTTACAGTGTGAAATGTTTCCACTTGGCTATAAAGCAAGTCATATTCCGGGGCTAAACTGCAAGGAGGCTAGTTGCCGCTAGGGAGAGGAAGCCGGATGTTGCTATGTGACATCATTACCTGAACAGTAGGACACTTAGCATATTAGCCTTATATATATATCTATACTAATAAAAGGGTAATATGCTAATTAGACAAGACATCTTCCCGACGTCCTTCCGGACAAGCGATGGTGGTGGGGGCCAAGGCAGAGGTGGTTAGGGGCGATCAGGGGAGGGCATTTAGGGGCAATCAGGCCAGCAGGGAAGGTCAGTTAGGGGTGATCATGCCAGCAGGCAGAGGCAGTTGGGGCGATCAGGCAGGCAGGCAGAGGCAGTTAGGGGCAATCAGGCAGGCAGGCAGGTGAATGGTTAGGAGCCAGCAGTCCCAATTGCAAGAGGGATATCCGACTGCCAGTTTAGGCCCAATCCTGCAGGATTGGAGAGGGTGCAGGCCGGGTTGAGGGACCCCCCCACCACCCCATGTATGAATTTTGTGCACCGGGTCTCTAGTATAGACATAAGAGTGCAGGGGTTGCCAGCACTGGTTTGGCTCAGTGGATAGAGTGTCGGCCTGCGGACTGAGGGGTCCTGGGTTCAATTCGGTCAAGGGCATGTACCTTGGTTGCGGGCACATCCCCAGTAGGACATGTGCAGGAGGCAGCTGATTGATGTTTCTCTCTCATGGATGTTTCTAACTCTCTATCCCTCTTCCTTCCTCCCTGTAAAAAATCAATAAAATATATTTAAAAAAAAAAAAGAGTGCAGGGGTTGAACACCTACTCGTGGGAAAATTCATCTAACGTGAATGGAGGCAAAATAAATCAGGCAGCATTTAACAAACTTTACCACCCACTCTCCTTACAACAAATGCCACAAGTCTGGCTGCTATCCATTCCTTTTCTCCATTGAATATGCCTTTGTTTTGGTTTTGTAATTTTGTTTCCTGTTGAGCAGGCTAGAGTCTGACCCTCAGGACTGCCCATTTCTGGCCACCTTCCTCAGAAGTGTCACTACTGGTGTCAAAGGATGGATTGCAACTCTTTATAGCTGGTCCCAAATCCAAGCTCTGGATTTCTGTTTGTGTGATTGTGGGCAAATACTGCTCACATCCAGAGTCTCAAGTTTTTTCACTTATGGATGGAGGTAATGATATATCCCTCATAACATTTGAGGATCAAAAGAGATATAGACTGACTGTAATAAGTTCTTGATTAATATTTATTGGCTGAGAGAAACAAGTTTAATATCTACTTCTGAATATTTTTCATCACTGACCCTTATGCACACAAACTTAGCTGAATCACCTTGTTGTATCATTCAAGAATTTATTACATTTCTTTCCTATCTGGTATCATTAATTCATTAATTCATTCATTTATCCAGCCAGCATATATACGTTGAGTCCCTGCTATGTATGAAGCTCAATGAAAAAGAACTGAATGAAGTAGAGGTCTGGCTTAGCTGGATTAAATTTCAGAGGAGAAAGCACTGTTGTCATTTAAAATAAGTATCAAAAATAAAATGCTACACATTCCTCTCTTTCTGGCTTTGGAACAAGCCTTGTTCATTGCAATTTGCTAAAGGTAAGTTGGTCCAAAGTCTTCCATAAAAAAACAAAATTTCTTTTAGTCTTTAAGTTTTGGGTTGGAAATGGGAAGTTTTAATTAGAAGGGTCCAAGAGTGGATTTTTTAAAATGAAAAGCTAATGCTTAAATTCTTTAACCACACCACTTAAATCAAGCCACATGCTTTTAACTCACTGTCCTGCATTTCAAAGGCATTTTCATTTTCAGTTACCTCATGGTATGTAGTTGTCCAGATTCTCCCTCTCTTCTCCGGTTCTTCCTCTTTCCTTCCCTTTTCCTTCTTCCCTTCTTCTTTTCATTCCTCCTCTGCCCCTCACTCCCTCTTACTGTTCCTCCCTCATTTTTGTCATTTGTTTTGGTATTTTTCCAATTTCCCTATATGGTTGTTCAATTTTTTTTTCTTATTGACTTTCAGATTCTCTTCATAAATTAAGGAAATTAACACTCTCTGTGTCAAATATGTTGCAAATATTTTCTCCTACATTGTCATCTGTCTTGTTTTTCTTTAAGACACACTAAATAAACTTAACTATGCTTTCTTCTAAAAGTTTTAGATGTTTTTTAAAGTGATACTTAGATGCCAAGATAGATATAAAATTATTTTTTTTCAAATTTATTAACTTATTTCTATTTGACATGTTTTCAGAGTGAGACTTAGCTATTGGTTTTTGAAACAATTCAGTTGTCCCTTCATCTTAGGGAATTTCCCTCTTATATGTGGACTTATAAATTTCAGGGACACGAATTTCCCCCACAAAGGATAGTTTATTTGTTTTCTCTTCTATATACAATATTTTTCTCTAATTGTTTTAGAGTTTCTGTGTTCTTTTTCACTATGATAATCTCAAGTCTTTTTTTCCTTTTTCAGTAATTTAGTCTTTGCTGTTCTTAGTTAATTTATTTCTCTATGGATTAAAAATTTATTTCCTGGGTTCTTACATTTAAGTTCCCTTATGTTTAAGCTCTTTTTAAAAAACAAACAAACAAACAAACAAACAAAAACATTTTATTGATTTTTTACAGAGAGGAAGGGAGAGGGATAGAGAGTCAGAAACATCAGTTAGAGAGAAACATTGATCAGCTGCCTCCTGCACACCCCCCACTGGGGATGTACCTGCAACCAAGGTACATGCCCTTGACTGGAATTGAAACCTGGGACCCTTGAGTCCGCAAGCCGACGCTCTATCCACTGAGCCAAACCGGTCAGGGCACTTTAAGCTCTTTAATATTCTTTAGAAGTTTTCTATAGTAATCATAGAGAATTTAAATATTTTATACTGTTTTATATAATTTGTATTGATTTCAGAGAGGAACGGAAGGGGAGAGAGAGATAGAAACATCAATCATGAGAGAGAATCTTTGATCAGTTCCCTCCTGCACACCCCCTACCGGGGATTGAGTCCAGAACCCGGGCATGTGTTCTGACTGGTAATCTAATCAGTGACCTCTGGCTTCATGGATCTATTAGTATACTCAACCACTGACCCACACTAGCCAGGCTAAAGATTTTTCTCAGGCCATGCTTCCTTCCATAATAAACCCCTCACCTGTCCTTTGCTGGCTTGCACACTTACTTTCTCCTCTCTCTCTCTCTCTCTCTCTCTCTCTCTCTCTCTCTCTCTCTGATGGCTTCCGTGTGCTTGCAGAGTGAGGTGTATGGCACACATTAGCAGGCTTCTCACAGATGTGATCTGTTGGTCCTCTAGGAGTTCTCTAGAATTGTTTTCTTTTGAGAGTTCTCTCTGGGAGGAGTAGGCAGCCAGAGCACTTACTACATTAGTTGTGCTGAATTTCTCACCATGTGCCCCATGCCCAGCCCAGGTTCACACCAATTTGTCTGCACTGTTGCCTTTCACAGTGGGAGACTGTTCTTTGCATTTGGATAGTTTTCTCAATTCATCATGAGACAAAACTTTTGTTCCAAAGGCAAGAGTCAGCCAGGGAGGCTCCCTATTCTCTTTTCTGTTTCTCTCTCAGCCTCCCCCTAGTTTCATTGCATTTTAAACCAGAAGATGGTAATAAATCCTCTGCAGATGCTAAATAAATTCTGTAGTGAGGGAACAGGGCTCCTTCTTATTTATTTTGGCCTTAACCAGGTAAGCCCTTTCTACCTCTCATGAACGTTTCCCTTCTCATTTAGGTATTCTTTTATTTTTCTGCAAAAAGCTTTATTGTTTCATTTGGTCCAATGCATGGGAGAGGGCTTCAGGGTGGTTAAAAGAATGACTAGTAGTTTCAGGGGGGAGCTCAGGTAAAAGCCAGACACCAGGGGAATACACAGGGGCCTTTCAAAGGCCTCTGGGCTCCAAAGACTCCTAGTCATGATACTCGCCCACCCAGCCTGGGGGCCGGCAGCCTGCAGAGGTGAGTCAGGTGTCGCCCGTCATCTTGATGAGTTTCACCTCCTCACACAGGAAGTGGTTCTCAGGAAGTCACAGAGCTGAGGGTCTGCACAGGTAGAACCCAGGGCCTGCAGCTCCAAAAGGGACTGCGTCAGGTTCCTCTCCACGGCCAGGGCGGCTTCCATGGCATCCTGAGTGTCACCCCACTCACCTTGGGGAGGCTTCAGCACGTCCTGGAAGAGAATGCGGCCACCGCGCTTGTTTTGCAACTTTAAGAGACGCTCAGCGCCCTCGTGCTTCTCCACCAACTCGCAGAACAAGTGGCCCTCACCCATCAGAGTCACATCATTGCAGTGGAAATGGAAGCCCAGAGAGAGGTAGGTGTGGGAGGTCTGCAGATACAGGTTGGCCAGGTTGTTGACTGCAGCCTCCACCTCGATGGAATAATTCTGATGAATTTGGGCGCTCATGGTTGTTCAGCAATAAGGAGTTAAAGTAGGAAAGAAACAAAAAAACACCCACACCTACAAAAAAACGGTGTGTTGGCTGGTCACAGAGATGGGTCTGAAGGTGGTGACTGGATAAGACACAGGAGAGTGGCCAGAGGATGCAAGAAGGGGTGTCCCTGGGTCTGTTCCTTCCAAACACTGTTGAAGCAGGAGACAGATCTGGGACCCGCCGAGGGCACTGCCTAGGTATTCTTTTCATTGCATTTCTTTTTTTTTTTAAATTAATTAATTTATTTTATTTTATTTTTTTAAATTTCTTTATTGGTTAAGGTATTACAAATGTGTCCTCATTTCCCATTAACCCCCAACCTCCCTGCCTCCCCCCACCCCCCTCATGCTCTCATCCTCCTGTTGTCCGTGTCCATTGGTTTGGCTTATATGCATGCATACAAGTCCTTTGGTTGATCTCTCCCCCTTATCCCTTCCCTCCCCCTAGTTTCATTGCATTTCAAAACAAAATGAAGTATGTTGTTCCAGTCTCTATGCGGTCTCCACTTTCCGTCCTCAGTTATCAGGGTTCTCTCCAGCGAGTCTTCTGTTGATTATTCAGGAAGTTGTTCTGTATTTTAGTTGTAATTCCAGTTTGTTCCTGGGAGCATGTCTGTGCCACCATTTTTAATCTCCCAAGGGCTCCTTCTTGAAGGAGGCTCCACCTGAGCCTTTTGAGCGCCTCCTTGCCTGCTCCTGCTTACTCCAAAGATCTTGCCTTATTTATTTCCTCTTTTGTTTTCTATTTGGTGAAATACTTGTGTGTGTGTGTGTTTTTTTTTTGTTTTTTTTTTGCTAGAGGTAATTAGTTCTCAACATTTGTTACTGGCCTGCTTTCCCTCTCCCATTTTCCTCTCAGCAGGAAATAGTAAAATGGAGAATTACAGAAAGTTTTCCTGCCTCTTTGGGGAAAGGTGGAATAAAAGGTGTTCATGCCTAACTTCATGTGCCTGTGAGAATTCCCATGCTGCTCCTCTCAGTTAGGGAGGTAATGGTAGCTAGTAAGATCTTATTCAGGATTATTTCTGAGCCTGGTGGAGTTAGGGGTGGGTTGGGGCAATACCCCAGCTCCTGCCTTCTGCATTTCTGGAAATGTGTCTTTCCTTTTGCTGGTATGAGCGTGTTCTTCTGTCTGATTACTGTTTTTTGTTGGTGTTCTTCGTTTGGTTGTTTTACTTAATCTATTTTCATATTGTTGTGTTTGAAGGAGGGTGAGGTTTGGAACCTGACTTCAACCACCAGCTGAAACCCAAGACCAGGTGCCTCGATGCCTTTGATTTGTGTAACTGGGTATTTATTCCCTATGGACCCTACACACACCTGGCCTTTGCCAGCAGCTGGTTTCAGGACTATTGATCAAAAATTGTTCTGACCAGACTCATGTTATAGACTGAATGTTTGTGTCCCCCCTCATGTACTTGCATTTAAGTCACATGATAGGATCTTTATGGAGGTGATTAAGGTTAAATGAAGTCATAATGGGGAGGCTCTGATCTGATAGGCCTGTAGCCTTATAAAAAGGATAGAGAGATTTCTCTCCATCTGCCATGTGCCCATACAGTGAGGGAGGCCATCTACAGGCAAGGAGGAGTGCCCCCAACAGAAACTGGCCAGCCCCTTAATCTTGAACTGTAAGACAATACATTTCCATTGTTTAAACCATCCGCTCTACTGTATTTTGTTATGACAGCCCAAGCAGACTGATACAGTTGATTTACATTTAGTTTATACTTTGGGACAAAGGTATATTTGTAAACCATCTGTTCCTCACCTAGCCTATTTCCCCTCCGCCCCCCACCGCCCTGCAAAAAAAACACACCAATGCTAAAGTTGCTACTTGACCCTCTACCTCTCTTCATCACTTTGAAAAACACTATGCACACATGCCCATGGCTTCCTCTGCAAAGACAAATAATAGATAATTAAGCTGACAGGATCATACTGGTGGAAAATTCTCATGTTTCTTTGAAACACCCTTTCCATGGCAACACACCTCTTCATGTATTAATTGAGAATATTTTATCCTAATCAAAATCAGAAGCTGTCCTTAAGTAAAAGATGAAAGGCAGTGGTAGTATCCGGGGGTGGACATGAATCCAAATATATATAAATTCTTCTTTTATGTTTAACCAGATACTGTGCCTCAATGTAGTTATTCTGAGAATAATTTGAAAATTCATCATTAGCTATTGTCAGAATAACCACTCTACAGAAACTCAATGTTTAAAAAGAAAAGCCCCCAAAATATCCACTGGTATTTCATGTGATTGGGTACAAAATGAATGAATCACATGCTGCCTTCATGGAGTTCACACGCTAGTGTGTGTGTGTGTGTGTGTGTGTGTGTGTGTAAGAGAGCGTGAGAAAGAGAGAGAACTCACACTAACTACACACAGGCCAAATGACAAGAGCTGTGGCATAAACCAGGAATTATGGGAGCACAAAGGAGAGAGTGATTCACTTTTTCTGAAGGGGGTGAAGAAAAATTTTGGAGGACAAGGAGATGATATGCAAGCTGAAGCCGAATGACTGAGTCAGTTTCAAGTGTTCTGGAGAGGTAGAACTCATGCCAAGCATTTGGATAGGTAAAAATATATCTCCCGTGCATAAAACATGTGGAAGATTCAGTTTAGCATCTCAGCCTGACTACCTTGGGCTTGACCCTTCTCCTCCTCCACCCTTCCGTGCTGATTGTACTGCTCCCCCAGAAATCTAAAACAAAGGTCCAGCCCCTCTGTATGTGATCACAACCATTGAAGTCTTCTCAGGTGTTTTCCTGTTAGGCTTAACTGAGCTTGCTTCTGATCACATTCTACATGTTTGGCTTTTTCTTTCCCTTTTCCAGGTCCCAATTAAGCATTTAATTCTCATTAAGCATTCCCCACCCCTTTGAGGGCCTGGCAGGAATGAAGGTCCCAAGGAGACCCTTCTCAGCTGGGGGCTGCCAGAACTGGCCTCAGATCACAGTCTTTTCAGCAGGAACAATACAAATTGGGTGTCTCTCAAACTCCCCCACTCACCATCACACACCCTTTGTGGCTTTTGTTTCTCTACAGCAACCAGATACATCTGTACCCAGCAGGGTCCCAGTGAACAGAGTTATGTATTTTTTCCAGAGGAGCCTCTTGATTCTTTCACTCTAATAGGGCTTTAACTATGTAAGGAGCCTCAGTGGGACAGCTTTGGGCTTTTCAATGGTTCTTTATGTGGAATCTCTCATAAGGAAGAAACTTACTGCCAGAAATAGCCAAAGCTGGATTCTTAGTAACTTGATCATACACTTAAGGTTCCTGAAATAAAGCATTTTTGACTGCTTGGGTTGAAATCCTGCATAATTATGTCTATAGTTCTCAATCAAAGAATGATTTAATCCTATACATTCTTAATAATAGATTCCTTAGTTATTTCCACTAGATTTTCCCTCTTTGTATGCTACATTTCCCTAAAGAGCACAATTTATTTTGAACATTTCATAAAATCTAGTGCATTAACTTTGTCTTTGACCAAAAGTACTAGCAATCTATACCAGGAAGAAAGCTGCATCTGAGAAATAAGGAGCAGATTTACAGAAGCTGCAGAGGTCAACTGTGGGAGGGCCCTGAACCGGAGGTGAGTGTGTGCAGTGCTGCTAAGCTAGTCCATTTCTGGTCTTGGCCCCTCAACACCAATTCTTTCAGCTTTAACGAAAAGTGATAGAATTTTTCCTACTAGAAGGAGTTTTCAATCACTCCTGGTATTAAATGAAAGTTCATTTCCACCCAGCTTTTCTTCACAAAACCATATTACAGATACCAGGAAATTAATCTTTGAACTTCTTTGGAGTTAACCATTTTTGCACCTTCAGCTGAGTTTATTACTACCATAGCAAACACACACACACACACACACACACACCTGTAAACCTGACTAGGCCACATTCACTAAACATATAACTAAAACTACTAGTCAACTCAGCCAGAAGCCTTTCACTACAGGGAATTCTAAGTTACCTGTGAGAAGTTAATGTTATGTTTGCCAAACATTTCTGTCTAGGCTTTCTTCCCCTTGTAGTTTGTAGGTCACTGTTACCTTTTATTGTCTGAATAAGACTGCTTTCCTCAAGAAATTAAAGGTCCCTGACCATATTCCAGTCCAACCAGATCCCTCCACTGGGCCCCAGAGAAGTGGTGTGGCTGTCCCAGGCCACCCAGCAGTGAGGTTGGGGCTAAAAGTTCTAACTTCACTCCTGGGCTTTTTCCACTACATCACCCAATGCCAGTGACAGGGGTGACCGAGTGCTATGAAGGCAGCTGAAATGGGACTGGAATTTCACAAGTGGCCCAGAATCTTTTCTCACAGGTCTGTGTGGTCAACCTTAAACCATTGGAAAGCAAGGGACTTGAATGTCTCCCATATCCCTAAAATGGCTTGGGTGAGGGCAAGGTAGCACAAACTGATTCACAATGAAGTGAGTAAGTCCTCCTCCAATACCTGGGACTTCTCTGTGGTCAGCGGCAGGGCAGCAGGTTTAGTAGAAATGGTGGCAGCCAGGGCTCTCCCCTTCCATAGCTTCTGTAGGGCCCTGTCACAGAGACAGCAGTCCCCCTCTATGTGGTATTTTAGAGTCAAAGCTTAGTAATGTGGTTCTCCTTTTGAAGATCGGCTTACCCCATGGCCTCTTTCATCTGGAAAACCAGGTTAATGCCACTCTGGAACTCCTACCACTGGGATTAGAAGTATATGATGTTTTGTTTTGGAATCCAGGGAGAAGATTCTAAAAATTAAGCCACATAAGGTTGCATGGCTTCCTTGGGCACCAGAGGACTGGTGGTCCCCAGGAGTAAAGTTGGTGGTCAATCAGCAGTGGTCGGGTCTGTGGTGATGTCATGCCAGGCCTCAGGAGTCTTCCTGGATTCATGTTGTAGCGCTGGCCTCGGGCTGACATCACTGGGTTGCTCAGGACCCTTCTGATCCCTGTGTGCTGAGCATCTTACTGGCCTGTTGCTTCACAGCTTGATTGACTTCTGACTGCTGAATTTAGCTTTTATCTTGATTGCTGATATCTCTGGACACCCTGGTATTTCCCATTGTCATGAATCTCTTGCTTGTTCCAGAACTTTTCTACCTGAGAAATCCCTAGCCACCTGTTTGGCTGCCTTTTTTTTTTTTTTTTGCCTCTTTTCTCAGACTGTCAAAGCTACTCCTCCTGTAGTTTTCAAGCTGATTTCATTCTCTGTGTGGAAACAGTGCCTCCAGTGAGAGAAAGGGCTCTGACGTCACTAAATAATGGGCCTCACACCTGCTTTATCTCTTGACATTTAATCTCTTGTTCTAGGAGACAATTCAGTAAACTTTCCCATAATAATAATAAAAAAATAACACCCAGACTTTTTCCTTTCAGGCAAAGAAATCTTAATCCTTTTTTTGTTCATGTATTTTACCAAACCAGAGGCCCTGTCACATAACCTTTTCAGCCAGATAACAATTCACTTTTGAGGAGAGGCAATCCAATTTTGATTGATTGATCTCAGGACACAATGCTTTTCTAAAAAAAGGTGTATACCAGTCCATACGTGATTGTCAAATAAAAGCTTGAAGACCAAACTTTTTAAAAAGGAAGAAACGAAGAGTTTAATTTCTTTCTTTTTATAGAATTACATAGACATTTTTGCTTGTAAAAAACTTTTCTTTGAAAGTTGAAAATAATGCAGCTAGAAGCAGGAGCATTACCCCTGCCCTGTGGTTTTCCTGGGGTAAATGGAAAGAGTTGTATTAAAAGCTGCCCTCAAATTTTAGTTTTCTGCTGACTTCAATTGAACATGATTTGTGTGATTGTAAATCTTGGAGAAAGAAAGACGACAGGTTCTCATATACCAGTAAGTGTCCTCCATTATAAAGAGACATCTATTAGAGGTATGATGATGATGATGTGTGTGTGCATGTATGTGTGTCTGTGACAAGTAAACATGTTTGTATGTCCAGGAAAAGAAAGGGAGTGCTCTTATGCAGGAGTCTTCTATTCACAAACCAGATATCTCCTTCCTACATAAGAAGACTCCCTGCAGCTTCTATGGACCACACTGGGACATGAGTTTAGGACACAAACCTGCATGATTATCACCAGCTTGTGATTCCACTCCTCAAGGGAGACATTTTTAACCTCCCTCTATCAATGCTAAAGGTAAGACACTCAAGTCCCCCAGCTTTTTTGAGCAGCTATTGGTGCCTGGGCCATCACTCCTGGGCCGGCTCTGAGATCCCTGCAGCTGTAGTGGACAGTACCCCACATACTCTGATGGCTTCCCCTTCCAGGGCCTGCATCTCTCTGCCTCTCACTGGAAGTGCCAGGGTAGCTTGTTCAGTGCAGGAGTCCTTGCACATGGAGATCTGAAAATCACTCACTTATTAACTGCTCTTCACCAAAATGTCCTGGGGAACTAATGCCCCCCGACAACGCTCAACCAATGAGGAAAGGGAGTCATTTGGTAATGCCCCAGCTTCCCTGTCGCTCCAAGCAGCAATTCTAAGGTGTGTTCTGCACGGTGCCTCCCAGGGTCCTCAGTGGGACTGAGCGCATTTGCTCACAGCGGCAATCTGCTCATGACATCACGCTTCATTGGTTGCCTTCCCTTCCCTGACTCATTTCCCCATTACCTCCTTTGTGCTTCCTGGGGACACTGTCAAATAAACTACCTGCGCACAGGCCCGGATCAGGATCGGCTTTGGGAGGGACACAAACTAAGGCACTGTCCCCTATTTCTCCTTTAATCTCACCAAGGACATAACTCTTTGTTGTCCTATATTAAATTCTCCATTTTGGAATTGTTTTCTTTCTCAGTGATACTTAATAGATGAGTAATTCATATGATTGAAGGCATCATAATTTCAATGACATGCTATTAATGGAAAAATAAAACTCTGCTTGGATGACATAAACACATTAAATATGCAAAATGAGTCATTATCTCTTCCCCCCCAAATCAGTATAAAGTATTAAATAGTTGTGAAATATTCTGTCCACCCTGATCCAATTAAGTTAAACATGCACATACATGGGTCTAAGGCAGCCGTGGGCAAACTACGGCCCGCGGGCCGGATCCGGCCCATTTGAAATGAATAAAACTAAAAAAAAAAAAAAAGACCGTACCCTTTTATGTAATGATGTTTACTTTGAATTTATATTAGTTCACACAAACACTCCATCCATGCTTTTGTTCCGGCCCTCCGGTCCAGTTTAAGAACCCATTGTGGCCCTCGAGTCAAAAAGTTTGCCCAACCCTGGTCTAAGGACTTACAATACAGTTCTAAAAATCATTATAGGAAATAATGGACATCAAACAGTTCTATTCCAGTAGTAGTTTTACCCTTAGGAAAAGCTATGTTTGTTAAGATTTCTCATATGTGACATATTAGCTGATGGCAGCTCCCATGATCAACTTGAGTTTTTCAAAATGTGGTCCAAAGACCATCTACTGGACTCGCGTGGATATTATTATAAAGTGCAGATCTCTGGGCTTCTTATCAGATCTACTGAATAAGAATCTGTGGTTGGTGGGGCCTGGCAACCTATATTATAATGAGCTTCCCCAGTGATTCCTGTGGTTATGGAAGTGTAAGGATCCTTTTCTTATTGACTGATTTTCACAAGCAAATAATTAAGGTCAAGACCTAAAATCATATTTTTTCAGTGTCCTAGAGGAGAAGGCTATGTCTTTAAGAACCTCTCCTACTATGTGTGCTTCGTGTATTAACTACTATAAATCTTATATATTTATATCATAAAAGCTATTTCTAATATTTTTTAAAAAGAAAACTGAAATATTGGGAATAGCATTATCTCAGTAATATGCTCTTTAAAAAATGACTACAATTCTTTTTGTTGTTTTGACTCACTTTTTTATCGACTACAATTCTATAATTTGACAGAAATTCTGGAAAAGCATGTTGTTCATTCATTCAGCAACTTCTTACTCAATGTCTATAGTTTGTTAGGTTATGTGATTACAAAGATGAATAAAACTATGGCATCTCAAAGGCAATGACAGTGTAAAGAAGGTGGAGTCAGGTCTGAGAGTATGAGTTTGAAGTGTGAATTCTGATTCTGCTACTTAATTGCTGAACAAGTCTGGGCATGATATTTCACCTCACTGAGACTTGGGTTTCTAATATGTAAAAGGCAGAAAATAATGTCTACCTCCCAAATAGGTAATAGATACAACAGGGAACTTTGTGGAGTGCTTGGCCTATAATAAATGATTACAAAAAGCTATGATTTTAGTAGCAATAAAGTATATGATCTAGCAGGGCAGGAGAAAACACAGGCAGTACACACATTAGTTACACACCTGGATTCTGGAGCCAGATTTGCAGGTTTCAGGTTTTGACACCTATTTGTTGTGTGACTCTGGGCAGGTGACGCGACCACCCCTTCATCTTCCCTACACAGCTCTGCCTCCTCTCTTTGACTTTCACATACTTTCTTCCTCAATAAACCTTTTGTTCCTAGCTCCACCTAGGTGTCTACTTCATGGAGAACCCAACAGACATATTGTTATTTGGACATGTTTTTTTGAAATGAGAGCAGTAGTCATGCTTGTAGACCGAGGATGAGAGAGAGAGAGAGAGAGAGAGAAAGAAAGAAAGAGAGCGAGCGCTGATGCTGATGAGGTAAAGTCCACTAGAAAAGGGATTATGAGAGAACCGGGAACACAGACAAGCAAGGGTGAGAGACAGTTGCTGCTATATTCTGTTAACTTTCAGAGCTAATGCTACTTATTTTCACACCCCTATGAAGGGTATTGCTATATTTTTCAAAAGAGAACATTCTCTGAGTTTAACATTTTTAATTGAAAACTACTCCATCTGAATGAGTCATGGCAAAAGCACTGACAGGAATAGGGGCTGATTCATCCAATAATTAAGTACTGAGAGATCTTCCTTGTCCTACCAGCATCAGTAAGCTTTAGTTTCTGTTTTCTAAACAATGTAATTTGATTATACTTCAAATACTGAGCTTTCTTATTTTCCTATTATGTAAATTACATATGCAAATTCACATGGGATGAAAATATGCAGAATTGTCTATAAAAAAGATGTGTGGACTATAACCAGAGCTTGGCTTTGAGTTGATTTTTCTGGTGATGAGATAGGGTTTGATTCACCCCAGTCCCACTTGTATGCAGTCCCCTTATATTCAGAGTTGAAGGTCATGGCTATAGCATAGGTGTAGTACTTAATTGAGAAAGAGTAAGAATATTGGCCTTACTAACAAATTCTAGCCAAAGGATACAGACAATCAACATTCTCATCTATAAGCATCCACTGAGCATCTATTAAACCACTTTGAATTAATTACTTAGCAGATATTCACTGAGCATGTGCCATGCACCAGGTTCTTTATGGGCAACAAGGAAACAACAGTATGTAACATACAGTCTGTGCCCTCCAAAAACTTATGTGGTTGAAATGAAAAGTGGTAAGAATTATTCTAGGTTAGTAGAAGGAGTCTAACCTAGTCTTAAAGGAGAAATAGGGAGTGGTTTCAGGGAGATGTTTCTGGACCATGTCACATCCCACCTGAGCCTTGAGAGGTGAATGGGAGTGGCCAGGAGGAAGAGAGCATGGGAAGAGTAGCAGATGCAATGGCCCAGAGAAAAGGGCACGTGGCTGTTATTGTAGCAGTTCAAGACGGATGGAGTTTAGAGTTCAAGGGTGGGAAACCAGTCCTTGGAAGGTTAAGAAGTGTTATTCAGAGGCTACGAGATCTTAGTCAAGGAGATTTAGTCGGGAGTGGCACAACAGGTTTACCTTTTAGGAAGATTAGTCTGAATTCTGAGGGGAAATACATTTGGGGCGGGAGAGACGGGAAGTGGAAAGAACAGTTAGGAGAGGAGTTCTTTTCTTCCTGAGCATAGAGCTAGATCAGTGATGGCGAACCTTTTGAGCTCGGCGTGTCAGCATTTTGAAAAACCCTAACTTAACTCTGGTGCCGTGTCACATATAGAAATGTTTTGATATTTGCAACCATAGTAAAACAAAAGACTTACATTTTTGATACTTATTTTATATATTTAAATGCCATTTAACAAAGAAAAATCAATCAAAGAAATGAGTTCGTGTGTCACCTCTGACACGCGTGTCATAGGTTCACCATCACTGAGCTAGATTATATGTCCCAACTTCTTAAATAGGTAGGCAGGGCCTCATGACTGAGTAGCAGCCACTGGACTGTGGCGAAAGCAATATATGCTACTTCTGGGACTATTACCTAAAAATCCCACTCCCTGCCCTCCTATGCTAGACCTTAGCAGTGGTTCTCAAACTTGAGAATCACAAAGACAGCTTGTTGAACACATATTTCCATATCCCAGAGCCAAAGACTATGATTCTACCAGTATGTGATGAGGCCCAAGCATTTGCATTTTTGACAAGTTATCAGGTGATACTGCTGCTGGCTCAAGAGCCACATTTTGGATACTGATGCCCTAAGAAATGCAACTTTAAGACATATAAGAAGAAATGATCCTGGATTACTGAAAGACCTTGCAGATAAGCTTCTCCCTCCTCAGACCACTTTGAATATGAAGTGAGTAATAAATATACTTTTCTCATGTTTTGTAGAAGGGACATATTAGAAAATGTCATGATGTGATGTGTGTGATTGCCAGTACTGTGTCTACCTGACAGGGTGATCATTTTTATCATAATTGGATGAAGTGGGAGTGTAACTTGAAGACTTAGCTTATCTCCCCCTCCTTGTTGGCCTCAGTCCAGGACTTGCTCTTCCCTTTCACGTGGACTTACTATGATCGCTCATTTGGCCTTTCCCCCATTAGACCATGGGCTGATAGACAACCAGGAATTCTACTCACTATCCTCACAGAACTGATTCTCCACATGAAATAAGGTACTTAAGAAATAATTTTTAGTCAGCTTGCCAATGTGTCAGTGAACACAAGTGCCCAGTGAATGTGAGTGAGTGGAGGTATGCACCCTGTTGTCTTCTCCTATAGACCTTCACACATGCTGTTCTCATTCCCTGAACATTCACCCACCTCAGCCCAAGGTAGCTAACTACTCAGCTTAGGCATCTCTTCCACCAGAATGGCTACTCAGATGAAATCCTGGCTCATTGCCCACCCTCTGTCCATTTACTTCCCTCTCTAGTTTATAAAATATGCATGTGTATATATGCATCATTCTATTTTGCAACCTACTTTTCTAAGTAAGCTTGTTCTTTCTAAACTTTTTTTTCAGTGTTGTTTCTCTTTGCAGCCCTGTAAAATTTTTTTAATCTATTTGCATTCCTGTAAAACAACGTTCACGTTTGACTCAGTGGTTATCCAACTAGTCTAGTGTCATATGTCTATAACTCATTCAAATATTGGATACACAATGCCCAAACCTTGCCTGGCCCTCAGAAAGTACTCAGTGATATTGGAAATTCATTTATTGTATTGCTTAAGCCATAAAAATGGACAAAATCTCAAGGAAAACTTATTTAAATAAAGAAGGCCTTGGGATGCTGTCTACAATCTATAATAATAAAAGCCTAATATGCAAATCGACCGAATGACCAAACAGCAGAACGACTGTCTGGATGACCTTCCAGACGACCACCTTATGACATGCAGTGGTGCCAGGCCAGCCAAGGCGGGTATGATGTGATTGGTCGCGGGGCCCCTCCATCACCCCACAACTGCCCCACAGAGGGAGGCTCAGTCCACCAGCAAGTGATGCTGTGGCAGGTGTGCGGGCCGGCCAGCAGTCACCCCACAGAGGGAGGCCCAGGCTAGCCAAGTGATCACACCCCATGCCTGTCACCCACAGAGGGAGGCAACTGGTGGTGGGGGAGGGGGAACAGCACCGCACAGATGGCAAGCAGTGGCAGTGGTGGGTGCAGGGCCAGCTGGCAGCAGCCTGGGGAAGGAAAGCCCCAATAGGCCCTGATTGGCGGCCAGGCTAGGGACCCTACCCAAGGGGTCCCGGATTGCAAGAGGGCACAGCCCAGGCTGAGGGACACCCTCCCCCAACCCTACCCCCCATGCACAATTTTTCTGCACTAGGCCTCTAGTTAGGAAATAAAAATAATTTGGAGATGATGTCAAAGGAAAAGTCAGTGTGCATGCATCATGCTTTAAAATCAAGTGAAGCTCATGGAATGAATGTTGAATAACAGCCAGGCAAAGTCAACACTGAAAAATGTCCACCAAATGTGAGATGTAGAAACCCATGTTTGGTATTCACATTTGTAGTATGGGAGTCCAATGTGAACAGAGCCCTGACTAAAGCATGAGTAGAACTTCATTATAATGGAGGAACTGTACTGTGAAAGAATAGAGCTAGCATGTCATGCATATAAGACACCTAGCCATGAAGATTCATATGGGCTTGATGGGGAGAGATGGGCAACAGTAGCCACCACTGATTTTCTGTGGAAGACCTGTGTATTTTGTAAGACCAAAGGGAAAAACCTAGTAGAAAGAGAGATACGCACGATGCTGGTAAATTGGAAAAAATTGAGGAGACAAGGCATCGTTTGACAAACAAAAAGGAAAAGGGATCATGATGCTTTGTTAAGGTTAATTTTTGGAAAGGAGAAATTTAGTTATTATGCAAACACAGAAGAGAATGAAAAGAAAGGTGTGTTGGACCAAAGATGTTTTTGGTAGAGAAGATTGATGTTTATGGAATTTCCTCTATAATGACCTTGATTTCAGAAAAGTTAAAGCTAGGACAATCTGTGAGGAGAAAGGGTTTACAGACAAGAAAAACAGAAAGAAAAAGAATGGGAAAAGTTTAGAACAGCTACTGAAAAGCTAATAAAAATATGACTTACAGGAACCATTACACATAGCACATCAATAACATTATTTTTTTAGTCTAGAAAAAGAAGACCATGTTAATTTATAGCACCGGAGGTTTAGCATTGCTCTGAAATGAATACCTGAATTGGTGATCTCATTGTTGTATTTCTTTTCCCTATGAGAGCTAATTAATTCTAGGCACTTATTTTTTGCACGTCTTAACTCTTCTGTGTATTCTTTTTATATGGCCTCCCTTGACCATCTTGTAATATTTACTTTCTAATATTTTACTCTCTGTGATTCATATTTGCTGTCTTTCAAATGAAAGGAACCTGATGGAAAATTTGTGTGGCCTTTCATGTTTGTTCAGCACACATCTGTGCAGTACCACTAACTGTCAGGAGCCATGGGAAATGGCTGGGAAGTAACTAAGAATTAAACACTGAACCTGTTCTGTGGAAGGCAGGCTTACAGATATGTCATTTTAGCACCCTGTGGCTAGTGGATGTCTGGGTGGGGGGCACAGATCCTATGATCTTGGCAGCTAGACTAATGATATCCATTCATCCTCCAAATATTTTGTGAGTGCCCACTATGTGTCATGGGAGGTGAACCCCTGGCTAGATGATATAGTGGGGAAATAACAGGTTTTTGCTCTTGGATATGTACCCTGAGAAAAATAAAAGAATGTGGTGTGATAGAGACAGCAAAGGGGAGAGTTATTCTAGTTTGAGTCATTGGGAAAGGTCTCCAAGAAGGCAGCTTCAAAATGAGACCTGAGTGAGGAGTCACCTTTGTGGAGATGCTTCCCTGCAGAAGGCACATTCAACAGAGTGGCCCAAAGCCTCAGATACGCTGGGCCTGTGCAAGCAGAGGGGAGGCCAGTGTGGCTGGAAAGAAGTGAGGGAGGGGGAGAAAGGGATGAGTTGCTGTTGGAGAGCTAGAAAGGGGCAGAGTGAGTTTCATTCTAAAGCAATGATTCAGAACCCAAGCAGTCGTATCTCAGTGTTAGGAATTCAACCAGTTTTGCAGAGGCCACCTGACGCCACAATATTCTTTACATCACCACCACCAAAAAATGATTTCTAGTCAGTATTGTTCATTCAAATCGTTCAATAATCGTATACTGTGCATCAGCTAAGTGTCAGACACTGTTCTACGTGTTGAGGATTCAGCAGCTACAAAACGGAAAAGTCTTTGCAGACCTGGTGCATATATTCAAATGTGCATGGGGGTGAGCATTTCAAATAAAGGAGCACTAAGTACAAACGCCCAGTAAGTACAAGAGAATGGTTTTACTATTTGGAAAAAAACAAACAACAAACAATAAGAAACAAACAAACAAAAAAAGACATGAGTGAATGAAGAGAAACTGACAGAAGAAGAGAAATCCTGGAGGCAGGGGCAGGGCTCAAATTCACTTGCTTAATGAACTAAAGAGAGGAATGGAGACATGATATTGTACTGAAACTGGGCCTGTATAAGACTTCCAGACTGTTCTTATTTATTTCTAATTTCATAGACTGCTTTTTTAGGGAGAAAAAAATCAAATAGAAATGATAAAACTTCTGGTTCCTGAAGGGTCTGTTTGCTGGTGATAACCATGTTGGGCCAGCTGCAGTGTGAATAAAAAGTAAACCTATTAAAAAGAATGTTTAATTTTCTCCAGCAAGTTTCACTCGAGTTTCACTTTCACTGGTGTGTTGTGCATTTGCTCATATAAGATTTTCTATAAATTTACTAATTTGCAAATGCTAATAATTAGCTTTAAATCGCCATTTAATTTTCTCAAAATGATTTAAGGTTACTATATCATGAAATAACTAAGAGTGTGATATATGGCAGTTATTTTGTGGGAAAAGCAGTTTCAATTTTCAGTATCAAATATATAAAATATACTTCATAAGAAGTTATGTAAATGAAATACAACTTTTGTAGTAAAAAATGATTTGGGAGTTAGCAGCTGTTGGTGATTAATTTATTAAGTTAGGGAACTGTTACTTTAAATCAAATAAAGTAACCGGATAATGCTTAATTTAAGAGGAAAATGAGAAAGGAGGCTAGTATTTGGGAGGGAAATTTCTGGATAAAGACCCAAGGGACCATGTTTTCAGTCCTGATTGTCCACTAACTTTCTATGTGGCAATGGAAAGGTCATCTCATCTCAGTTGCTTAAGTTGTAGAACAAAGGAGCACAAAAATAATCTCTAAGTCCTCTAGCACCTCTAAACTAAAGATTAAAAATCAATAGCCATAATGTATAAAAGACTCATAAATCAATAACATAAAAAATGAATATTTTGTTAGAAATATGGGCAAAAGATACACACAATTCTCCAAAGAAAAAATAAAAATAGCAGTAAGTAACCAAAAATAGTTCTGGCACCAGATTAAATAGTATGACTAAATTAAAAACAACAACAACACACTATATAATACAAACAATAATAATAAAAAGTATTTAAAAATAAACTCAAAACAAAAATGCATGTAAGTGAAAATTTTAAATGCTATTAAGGATTCTAAACAAGAGTATGCTGGTAATGAAGACTGATTGTAAGGATGGCCTAAATTTAGCTTACTCCCCTTAAAAAGTACCCATTGTGGAACACAATGATGAAATTTGTATGGAAAAATAACCATTCAACAATTATTTTCCATCCAGAAAAATTTTCTTAATGAGCTCATTCAACATAGAGGGGTTTTTTTTTTTGCTTAAAGTGGATGAACAGAGCTATACTGTTTTATTTTCTACAGAGATGACAACAATAGTAAAATTCTGTGTGGGTACCATTGAATATTAAACCCTTCAGGATTTTACTTTTAGGGAATGTGTTTCCACTTGGTATATACTTAAACATAATATTTCAGTTGCACTTAAATCATTTGCTTAATTTTAATGGTTAAGTCACCAGTAAGGAAACCCTGTGACCAAATGGTTGAATAAAAACAAAGAACCAGGTTTCTGAACATATAAATGGGTTCTTCATTTTTAGTCTTCAGGGCCCAACAATATATCAATAGAAGCTGAAAAATAAAATGAAATCCCCCTTAAAGACTGAAGAAATATTGCTTTCCTACGAAAAAACAGAAAGCTGGGAAGAGTAAGTGATGCCTAACAGTTAATTAGTAACTGGAAAACAGTCCTCCTTTCCTGCCTCTCTGCCTCCCCCTCACCTTTCTATAGGCCAAAGACAAGACTCTAGGATGAGGTTTCATGGGTTACCAGAGTGCTCTAACCCTAACACAAACAGATGGTACAGGAGCCGAGGAACTTCAAATGTTGACCACGGTTACCTCAGGAGGCAAGGGTAGGGTCCATCCTTGGCCAAAGGGAGAGCTGCTCCAAAAGAAAGGCAGGTGCATTGAACACTACAGCAGCTGTTTGGACTAGGAAAAATGGTCCCGGTTGGAAAGGAACATGGCGCAGGGATATTTAATCTGCTATGCTGTATTTTTCTTGGCTTCTGTTGAACCCAGATGGTGATTGGGTTTTTCCCCAGCACACAGACTCATGGAAGAACAGAAGGTTTTTTGCTTTGTAAATGAGACAGGAAAATTTGACCTAGTTATCTGCAAACTCACACAGGATTTCTCCTTTTGAGTTGATGACAACCTAGGGAGCAGGCATTAGGCTATTGATGCTATCTTCTTCAGCATAACAAGCTGACATTTACTGAGAATGCTTTTGGACTGGAAGGAATATACATCAGATCCTCCTAATAGTGGTCAACATCGGTTCTCCATTTTATAGGTGAGGAACGGAGGCTTGAAGAAGTAAGGAAACTTGCTCATGGTCACCCAGTAGGAATTGATAGGCCTGGGATTTTAATTGTGTTTATATGAAGACAAGGCATATTTCTGACCTGTGTAACTGGCTGTCCTATATTTTAAAACTCAATAGAGGTAGAGAAAAATGTAAGAAAGCCCAGAGATAAACAATGGTGCTCCTAGGGGAGAAGTGCTTGATGTATTAAATGTTAACGTTGGAAGGGAATTTAGAACTTCAGTCAGGGAATCTCCTCACTTTTCAGGTATTCTGGAAATCAAGTGATACAGTTGAGGATGCAGAAGGCAGGTGTAGCCTGGATGAGACATAGTAGGTCTTTTCAATTCAGTGCTCTATTTACATTCCCTGTGGTCTATCTCCACATACACTTCTCAGAACATCTAAAGGCACAGGCCACACAGACTAAAACCATCTGCTAAAACCTTCTGGCACTAACAGAATACCATTACTTATAGTTATGGTCCAAAGACTCTGCAAGGTGGTAAACTGGAATGCTACTATGTGGATTCTCCATAAATCTTATCTTCTTTCTATATCTCTCCTGGGAGAGTTCAAAATTTAAAAGACTATAAATGCAGCAACACTGTGGCAAGCCATTACTCACTAAAATGGAAGGACTTGGCCATGGAGAATCTGGGCACCTCCAGCTAGGATGTAACACTGTTGTGAGCTGGAGCTTGGGCTCCAGCATTCTGCCTGGGGCAGTGGGAGGCTATAGTTACCATCAACACAATGGCCTTGACTGATGATAGTCTCCCAAACCATCCCTGATATGCACCATAGTATTGGAATCCCAATTTTATTATTTTTCAATCTGTAGTTTTTGCTAGATATATGGACAAGGTAAAACTTTAGAAATACAGAACCCTTTTTTGTCCCAGACACCCCTCTGTGCTCCACAATTTCTACTTTTAGTTCTCTGGGCAGTCACCTTCTTACCTTTAAATACCATGGAAGTAGCTGCTATTTTATTTATCTTTCTTAGAAGATATATATTGACTCTTGTAATGACCAATGGAGATATATCACTTATGCCGCCACCCTCTCTTCTAAGATTTTGATAGCTAAAATAATTTCTAGCTTTTCTGTTGGTCAGATTTGAATCTTTAATGCACCCAAAGTGTACAAGTTCTACAACCTTTCTGTCGAGCTTTCCCTACTCCCTTTACTGTTCCCACCATCTGTCACACACTTCCTCTGACATGGTCCAGAATAACATTTATATTCTGTTCTATAACCATAAGAAACCAAAATACTTTAAATCTTAAAACTAAGAAATAACATGTTTATAATTAAAGGCTAAAATGAGACAATGTATTGAATATATTATTTTGATTATGTTTTATTCCTCTTCCTTACCTAACACCTTTTCCAGCAGACAGTGACCATTGTAGCCACTGGAAAGTGGGAAGGCTACTTCCACCTCAGGAAGGAGGGAGAATGTAGAGCAGGGTTCTCACCCTTGGCTACACATTGTAATCACCTATGGAGCTTTAAATACTGATGCCTTGTTGTCATCCCAGGAACATCTAATATAACTGGTATATCATTTGGCCTGGGAGTTGGGATTTTTGAGGTAATTCTCATTTACAGTTAAAGCTGAGAGGAATTACTGGTCATGAAGGAAATGTAAAGGGAAAGTCTACCCCTTGTGACATTCCCTTTCAAGTGTAGGATAAAGGCTAAATACCCAAAGAGAGGCAGTATGCAGATAGGTTGAGAGGAAAACCAAAACCTAAGGAGGGACTTTTGCTTCACTTCTTATTTGGGCTGTAAAGCATATATCCCAGGAAGGTGTTCCCTCCACCATTCTGCATGAGCTGATAAAGGATGGTGTCCCAGTGGGATTAGGTTTAGCTCCCCAGAATCTCTCTACGCTTGTCCTAAGCAGAAGTCCCAACATGACCTATGGGTAGGGCACCCAGAATGTAGCTGGTGATGCAGACTGGTGAGTTTACTTTGGCAGTCACCATAGTGCGGAGCAAGCATCCCTCAGAAGGACCACCATGTGCAGCTGAGCAGACTATATAAATGACACATTTGCATGGGGCATCAATGTCAGTTGTGTTCCTCCAGAGTTGTGATATATGGAGCCTTGATCCTCTAGCTAAAAAGTGCAAGATGAACCACTAGGGAAAGGAAAAGACTATGAGTCGCAGTCACAATGAAGGGCCAATTGAGGTCAGTGGGTGGTGTCTTGGGAGAAGCCTGCATTGGACTAGAGAACAGACCATACATAGATTTCGGTGTTAGATGGCAGCAGGTGCTCATTATTAGGTAGCAAGGGGCATTGCTGGAGAAGCCAGAGGACAATGAAATGAGAGAAAATATGGAAAACCAAGGATATACATAAAATAGATTAAATCCCCAAAGATACTTTAAATTGTTGGCTCAAATTTAATTTCCTTTTTTTTTTTTTTTTTTTTTGTTACACAAAAGGATAGAGTTTTCAGAATTATTGTATCTACCAGCATTATCTCATTTAGGTATATATTTATTATTTGCATTTTTGAATTAACAAATATAGATGGTGGGCCATCTTACATAATAATATGAATTTTTTTTCAAGTCAGTCAGAAGTACACTGTAGTCACAGATCTTCTCCACAGAACCAAGATTACAGCACTAGAGTCACTCAATAGGGAATGTCCATGGCATCAAAGTGAAATTAATTAAAATGGTACCACATTTTAGTTTACATCATATTAGAACAAATTTTCTTGTACAGCATTTTGTTTTTACTCTGGGTTGAGCCCAGTATTTACTGGATCCCCCGTTTTCTTCCATTTTAGTTTTCTCATTTTGTTGGTGTGCTTTTTCAAGCAATTGCCTAAGAAAGATAAAATATATTTATTTTGGCTATACCTTTATTAGAGGAGGGTATTCAAGTTCAAATAATTTTCCCCAAAACTTGGAAATCTATGTTCTATTGACTGCTAACACTCAGAGTTGCTGATTAGTAAATATGGTTTTGTTATTTGATTGCTAGTTTTCTAATCTGAAATTTCATGACAATATTCCTCAGTGTGAGTCACTCATACAGTTATTGGTCTCTTTCAATTAAGTCTGGGAACTTTCCTTAAATTGATTATTACACTTCTACTTTTCTGTCATATTTTCCATTTCTTGATCTTTCAGCTCATGTATTTATTTTAATTTTGGCAATTTTGTTTTATATTTTAAACACTCCTTATCTTCTAATTGTTGCTATTTAAATGACATCCTCTTATTTTGAAGTTTTTTTAAATTCAAGATATTATAAATTATTGCGATTTCTTTTTGTGTGTGTTTTTAGGGATAGTTCTTTCTTAAAATTTTTAAAAATTTATTTTACTTCTATTTTTTAGTCTATCTCTTACTCTTTCTGATTCCCAGTGCTAGCTTTCCTAGTATGTTTACCAATTCAGGGTTGCCACTCATATACATGAATAAGAGACCAGGGTAATACAGGTTTCCTCTGATATGGACATAGGTCTGTCTCCCTGCCCATGGCTTCCGTAAGGAGGATTTCCGATTGGGTGGGGGATCCTTGTGAAAAGTAGTGTGCGTTGATAGACAGAGTTACCTTAAGGTAAAATGACAAGGAGACAAATGTCAGGCCCTCAAGTGCCAGAATGAGGGGCATTAATCTTGGGTGGTAATATCCATAGGAACAACCCCAAATTCTTCTCTTATTTTATTTGCTTCATTTCTTTAGGATTGAGCTCCCTGCTCCCTTACGTACCATGGTGGGGAAGCTGACTGCTTTGGCTGTTCCAAAGAGAACTTCTGTCAACCCCCTATACTCAGCGTCAACCCTCTATATTCAGCTCCTCTTATTAGCCTTGACCTTCATCTTTCCTACTAACTATATGTCCTACTTTCTCAGTATAGTCTCAGGTTATGCTTTTTGCCTCACCCAGTATAATTACTGGTAGTTTAACCTTTTTTTTCATAAGTGTCCTAATCCAAAAAAACAAATTGCATGGTCACTCTACTACTGAGCACCGTCCCTGAGCTTCTCTGGGGTTCTAACATGGACAAACTACTTCCTCCTGCAAGGTGACCTCTTACAGTCTATTCTAGTTTGTTTCATCTTCAGCATATTCTCACTTACTTTCCAATTTTCACAAATTTGTTAAAAATCCATTGTCTGTCTCCTGATTTCTTCTCTGTTGGGGTTTACTACAAATTTGTGTTTCTATACTGTTATCCCAATGGGGTGTTTTAGAGGCATGAAGGTGAACATGTATGTTTATCTTGCAATCTTGAATAACTTCATGTTTGGTTTAAAACAAAATTGAAAATGTGAAATTGAAGCCCCAGCCTTTGTTCAATGTTGCTTTATTTAGAACAATAGTATTTTCCCAAATACATCATCATTGGCCCAGTAAGCATACAATCTACTGTACTGACATTTACTGTCATCAGAGATGGGCAGAACACAGGAGCCAGCAAGCTCAGTTTAATGTTCATTGTAATGTTTCTTAGGACAACTTGGGGTTAAGTAAATAATAGCCATGAATATAGTCTTTGCAGCAGAGGAATAATCAGAGATAAATTTTAATACATTTTTGGCCATGTGAGAACCATTAATGACATTATTGTTCCCCCATTTAATTCAACTTGACAATACAGGGGAAAACCCATAATGCTAAAATGTAAGTTATGCTAGAAATGTGGTTGAACATTAAAAAGTCCATATACGTATAACTGTACTTAATTTAAAACACATTAGCTATGATATGGCAGTGACATTTTTATACCCCCTTTTCATTTCATATTCTCTGGGTATTATTACCTTTTAGACACAACTAGGCATCCATGACATCTTCTAAAAGTGCAAAGATGATAAAGCATGTGGGTGATACAAATTATCTGGCACATTTTGCTCCCAAAAGTGTTTCCATAAGGCACCACTATTTGCCTTGCACACTTTAAGCATGATCCCTGATGACCTGAGAACATACATGTGTTATCCAGATCTTTGTTGGTCAAAGGTCACCTGGCTGCTTTGAGCATGGGGTACTAAGAGCATGTTCCAGAATAAGGTAAGGTACCAAAGTAGTTAGAATATAGAGAGCCAGTAATTCTGTTATTCTGGACCCCCAAAAGGGAAGGGACATTGGCATTAAAATACTTGCTACTCATAGGAATGTAAGAAAAGTGCTACATAACTATAAAGGCAGTGAGCTGGGTTGATATCCCCACAAACATTCTGCACTTGATATAAACTAACACCATTTCAGAGTGATGGAACATGTAGAGGAGAAACTAAACTCATCAAAACTGAGACCCGCTTTGCAACCTGGGTCAGAGAAAGGGAACATAAGCTCCCCATTTTCTGGGTGGTGGTGAGAAAAGTGAAGGAAAAGATAAGTGCGAGTTGAGGTGCTGCTCTAGAAGTCTTCATGTCCATTGCAGGGCACGCTTGGCATGCAGGGTTCCCACAGAGGAATCTGCAAATCCTCAGTCTTGCATTCCTTGAAACATATTCAGAGTGGGGTAGTGAAAGTTAGTACAGGATACATTTCCAGATGTGACTACAACTAGGGTTAACTTCAGAGCCCTCAATAACAGCTTACACCTCAAATTCATTCTTTTGAAAGAAATTTCACTTATTTTGGATGTCTAAATCTCAAATATTTTATAACAAATTTAGGAATAAGACTAGCTTGTTTTTGAGAATTAGCTACACACTTAGACTATGTACTTAAAAAGCAATTTATTGGATGCTTACCTGAGTTTCTAGGACTTTGAGTGGCAGCCACCCAATCACAGGGAGTGTCATTGACTGAGGGCCCAGCTGCTGGGCTCCAGCTTATTTGTTCTAAGGCAAGTCTGTTGTTGGCTAAATTTCCTCAAAGACTCCCAGGTGCTTTGTCAATTCTTACACTGCACACTCCCCAACCCTCCTCCTTTGTCTCCTTCACTTGGAGGTCACACTTACAACTTACAATGTGGTCTGATGGCTCTCCCCACCTTCCGCAACACCCTCCTGCTTTTCTCTCACACAGGCATTTCCCTGAAGAAATACCTTGCATTTTCCAAATGAATCGCATCTTAACATCAACTTCTAGAAAGACCTAACACTCTGCACCTTAGGACAACTTGCATTGCTCATGACCTCTAGAATCTGCTGGTATTTCAACCTATGGTTCAACTCCAGACAATTAGGACTTTACATCTTCCTCAGAGACAAGAAGCCAGGTTCAGCCAAAGGGTATGGTCAATGGGCTCATTCTAGAACAGTGGCTATTGTTTCAGCTTCACACAGTCTGTTGCTGTACTATCTTGCTGGTGAGCATTGACAGACCTTCAACAAACAAATGATGCAGTATCTGGTCTCACACACCATTGTTCAATAGGGGAGCAGAATGCCAGGATCTGGACTAGGAAACACTTATTCAGATTCCCAGTTCACAGCACTTCCCATGACACAAAGCATTTCTCTCTCACCAACATGGCCCAGCCACGGGTCGACCAAAAACATCTTGTTTTCTATTTAGGGTAAGAGCCTAAAAATCCCAATCTGAATGCATTGAATGTGCTCAGGGAAGCTTTCCCTCCCAGCCTGTGAGAGATTTGAAATGCATTCCTGACATTTGAAAAGGACTGGCTTGGTTTTGAAAATGAGAATGACATTTGGGAAGAAAGGTTTTGGTTTTGATAAGACAGCATAAAATTGTGTTGAGAGGGTACAGTCCCTCTCTCTGGGTTCCCAAGTCTGTTCCCTCATCAGGGATACTTTTTTTTAAAATCCTCACCCAAGGATATTTTTCCATTGATTTTTAGAGAGAGTGGAGGAGAGAGGGAAAGACAGAGAGAAACATCCATGTGAGAGAAACACATCAGGGCTACTTTTATTCCAGTTGCTGATTTGCTAGAATCCAAATCATGAGGAATTTGGATTCACAGGGCCCTAAATGAGATTCGGGGAAAGTTATTGCCAAGGGCTTCTGGTCTATCTCCTAGGGGCTGGGGCGGGGGGTCTGGGAGGGAGAGAATGCTAAGTCTCCCCACAAGTTTCTCACACCCTAAGTCCTTCAAAAGCCAAAGGACCATATCCCAGGCACAGCACGCATGGAAGATATGTGATGAGCTGCCCATGAGGGCTTTCAGGCTGCTCCTTGTAGCTGAAATCATGAACACACTCTGAAGAGGGTAAAGCCCAAAGCACTTTGATATAATGGTTGTGAAACCGTAGTGCTATTTCTATCTTCTAAAACTGTCTTGTTGCAATATGGTTGGTACAAAATATAAATTCTAGAGGGAAAATAAGATAAAGTGGTAAAAGACAAAGCACCATTCTTTTGTATTCTATCCCCTGGTCTTTGTGGCTGTGATCACTGGCATATGCTGAGATAAGTGAGTGCCTATGGGATTTTGTACCCAGCACGAAATGTCACAAGATGCTAGTCCTATGGGAGCCCTGCAGAGAAGGGCCTTTGGAGGTCAGCTCTCTGTAGTAGGCTGTGTGGTGCTGCCTGGGCGACCCAAATATACCAGGACTTAAATCACAAGCCCATCTCCTCTCTGTCTTTTTCTAAGGTGAGATTTCTATAATCATTAATAATCTTAATAAGAATTAAGACAGCAATAAATTAAGACAGCAGTGATAATGTAGCTTATCTAAAGCATTTAGAATCAAGTAAGTGGAGAGAAAAATTGGACTTCTGCCATTGTGGTCTAAGGTGGAACTCGTCAAGAATGACCTAGAAGGATTAAGAAGAGTTCCCATTGTCTTTTTCAGCAATTCCTTACAGTTACTGATTTGCCAGAATCCAAATTTCTATTTGTCCTCAATCTAACACTTCTCCCTGAGAATGTGGCTCCTTTGGGGATTTTGAGTGTCTGCATAGGATGAACGGGGGAGGGTGTGGGATGATGTTTCTGTCCCCTGCTTTATAATATGCTTTGATTCCAACATCAACAGCTGGAAGAAGTTCTAGTAGATTTAAAACCTCAGAAGAAGGAACATGAGTTAGGAATTAATGATAAATACTAAAACTTTATAGCTGAGTGATAGCTGTTTCTATACTACTGTGTCTTTGTTTGTCCAGGTTTCTATACAAATGTCAACCAGGATTATGGCAGTCATGTTATATATGCTGCAGCATTTACTATTAGGTGCCTACATAAAAATAATGTCAGTGGGAGCACCTAGATCCACCTCTATTTTTTTTGTAACATTTTTAAATTGAACTTTTTGGGATCACATTGGTTAGAAAGAAATTATAAGTTTCAGATATACAATTCTATAATAAATCGCCTGTGTATTGTGTTGTGTGTTTACCACCCCCCACACCTCCTTCCCTCTGGCAGTCACCATACTGTTGTCTGTACCTGTGAGTATTTTTTCTTTGCTTTGCTTAATCCCTTTACCCTTCTCACCCAATCCCCTCTGACAGCTGTCAGTCTGTTCTCTGTATCCATGAGTCTGTCTCCACCTTGTTTGTTAGTATATTTTGTTCATTATATTCCACATATAAGTGAAATCATTTGGTACTTAACTTTCCCTGACTGGCTTATTTCACTTAGCACAATAATCTCAAGCTCCGTCCATGCTGTCACAAAAGCTAAGATTTCTTTCTTTCTATGGGTGAGTAACATTCCGTTGTGTAAATGTACCACAGCTTTTATATCCACTCATCTACTGATGGGCACTTGGACTCCTTTCAAATCTTGGCTATTGTAAATAACACTTCAGTGAACATAGTGGTACATATATTCTTTCAAATTAGTGTATTGGATATATTCCCAGAAGTGGAATTGCTGGGTCATAAGGCAGTTCCACTTTTAATTTTTTGAGGTAACTCCATGCTGCTTTCAATAGTGGCTGCACCAACCTGCATTCCCAACAACAGTGCATCAGGGTTCCCTTTTCTCCACATCCTGGCCAACACTGTTGTTTGTTAATTTATTGATGATAGCCATTCTGGCAAGTGTGAGGTGATACCTCATTGTGGTTTTAATTTGCATCTTGATGATTAATGACAATGAGCATTCTTTCATATATCTATTGGTCATCTGTATGTCCTCTCTGGCCATTTCTTAATTGGATTATTTGGTGTTGAGTTTTATAAGTCCCTTATAAATTTTGGATATTAAGCCTTTATCAAATATATTGGTGAATATGTTCTCCCATTCAGTGGGTTATCTTTTCAGTTTGTTGATGGTTTCCTGTGCTGTGCAAAAACATTTTAGTTTGATGTTTGTCCCGTTTGTTTATTTTTTCTTTTGTTTTCCTTGCCTAAGGGAGATATATCAGAAAAAATATTGCTATAAGAAATGTCTGAGACTTTACTGCCTAAGATTTTTATTGTTTTGAGTCTAACATTTAAGTCTTTAATCCATTTTGAGTTTCTTCTTGTGTATGGTATAAGAAGGTAACCTAGAAAAAAAAAATTCAAGAGGAGGGAAGACTCCAAAGTTCATTTTATGAGGCATTATCCTAATTCTAAAACCAGATAAAGACACTACAAAGAACGAAAAATTATAGACCAATATTGCTGATGAACATAGATGCTAAAATCCTCAACACAAGATTAGCACACTGGGTATAGCAATACATTAAAAAGATCATACACCAAGTTGGATTTAATCCAGACATGCAAATTGGCATAATATCTGCAAATCAATAAATGTGATAAATAAAATGAAAGATAAAAACCACATGATCATATTAATAAATATGCTGAGAAAGCATTTGATAAAATCCAGCACCCATTTATGATAAAAACTCTCAGCAAAGTGGGAATAGAGGGAACATATCTCCACATAATAAAGACCATATATGGTAAACCCACAGTCAACATAATATTCAATAGGAAAAAAAATGCATTTCCCTTAAAACTGGGAACAAATCAGGGATGTCCACTTTCATCACCTTTATTCAGCATAGTACTGGAAGTCCAAGCCACAGAAATCAAAGAAGAAGACATAAAAGACATCTAAATTGGAAAGGAAGAAGTAAAACTTCCATTATTTGCAGATATCATACTGTATATAGAGAACTCTAAAGAGTCCACCAAAAAGGTACTAGAACTGATAATTCAGTAAAGTTGCAGGATACAAAGTAAATATCTGTATATCAGTTATATTTTTTAAATATGTTTTTATTGATTTCATAGAAGAAGGGAGAGGGAAATAGAAAGATCAATGATGAGAGCGAATCATAGACAGGCTGTCTCCTGCATGCCCCACACTGGGGATTGAGCCCTCAACCTAGGCATGTGCCTTGACCGGGAATCAAACCCATGACCTCCTGGTTCATAGATCCACACTCAACAACTGAGCCACACTGGCTGGACCCTTCAGTTGTATTTTCGTACACCAATAATGAACTATCAGAAAGAGACACTAAAAAAACAATCCCATTTACAATTGCTTCAAGAAAAAAGAATACCTTAGAATAAATTTAATTAAGGATGTAAAAGATATACTCAGAAAATGGGGAGGCACTAAAGAAAGAAATTGAAGAAGATACAAATAAATGGAAGCGTATACCATGTTCATGGATAGGAAGAATTAACATAATTAAAATGTCCATACTACCCAAAACAACCTTTAGATTCAACACAATTCCTTTCAAGATATCAATGGTATATTTCACAGATCTAGAATAAATATTCCACACATTTATATGGAGCCACACACACACAGAAAACAATCACAAAAGCCCCAAATAGCAACAGCAATCTTGAGAAAGAAGAACAAAGTTGGAGGAATCATGCTTCCTGGTATGAAACTATACAATAAGTCCGTGATCAAACAGCCTGTACTAACATAAAAACAAATATAGAGCAATTTAACAGAATAGAGAGCCAAAAAATAAACCTATGCACTTATGGTCTATTAATATTTAACAAGGGAGGCAAAAACATACAATGAACAGGGTAAAGACAGCCTATTCCAGTGATGGCGAACCTTTTGAGCTCGGCGTGTCAGCATTTTGAAAAACCCTAACTTAACTCTGGTGCCGTGTCACATATAGAAATGTTTTGATATTTGCAACCATAGTAAAAGAAAGACTTATATTTTTGATATTTATTTTATATATTTAAATGCCATTTAACAAAGAAAAATCAACCAAAAAAATGAGTTCGAGTGTCACCTCTGACACACGTGCCATAGGTTCGCCATCACTGGTGAACGTCTGTCCTGCTGGCCATATAAGGCCCGCAAAATGATTTGGTTCTGGCCCTGCCAAGGCATTTGAGATGAGTTAAATGTTTGACCAAATATAGCAGGCTAATTTTTAAGTTGACAATTTTGTATGGCCTGCAAATGATGTTATAAATATCCAAAGGGCCCTTGGCAGAAAAAAGGTTCCCCACCCTGCAATAAATGGTACTAGGAAAATTAGATACTAGTACATGCAAATAAATGAGACTAGACCACCTTCTTACACCATTAATGTTTATCCTTAAGTTTGCAGGCCCATTTTTACCAGATTTTAGTACTGTTTGCATGGCCCTGTCATTTCTGCACACAGATAGAATCAGCTGTGACATTCTCATGACACAGCACATCTGCCAGAAGCCAACGGCTGCAGGGTGTTTCTCTTGATCCGCTGTATCCCTTTAATGAGGTCTCTTACTATCAAAAACATCAGCAGCTAAGTAAAACTGTTGGACATCTAGCTGGGGCACATTTGGAGGATGAAAGTAGATGTCTCTCCGGGTGCCCTTGTGGTCCCACATTGTGCTGTCAAAACCAGGGAGTAGATTAGCCATGTCATTTTAGGGCAGAAAGTAACATTTGATCCAGGGTTCTGGTAGTCTTTGGATTTACCACTGTTCATCACAGAAATGTGAGGCTTTCCTTTGTTTTGGAGTATGGACTTCTGTTCAGAACAATGATGACAACATGGTTCATTTAATGAAGAGTTTACTATGTGCCTGGCACTATTGCTAGAACTTTATATTAACTCATTTGAGCCCTATAATTCTCTGAGGCCCGTGCTATTGTTATCCCCATTTACAGATGGGGAAACCAAGTAAAGGGTAAATCATTTGTTACTGGCTCATTAGAGGAAAACCTGGCCTCAAGCCTAGGTCATCTGACTGCAGAACTAGGGTGCTCCTCCTCTCACTGTGAGGGTACCTCCCCATCTCTCTCAGGGGGATGTTTATACTCAGAGTTGCCAGAGCCTGATGCCATGCCTTTTAAAAATAAAGATGATGAAGGGGTTTGGAAACTATGTAATATGAGGGGTGTTTGGAACAAGTAAAGAATGAATTAAATGACTAGTCAGAAAACACAGGAAGTGGCTCTGTAAACTGCCTTCAAATGCTCAAGAGGTTCTCATCATATTGGCCAGGCTCACTTCAGTTCCCTCTCACAGAGAACTGGGATGAATGCGCAGAAGCTTCAGGAAAATCAAATTCATTTTTTTAAATCCTCACTTGAGGATATTCTTATTAATTTGAGAGAAAAAGAGGAAGAGAGAGAGAAACATTGATGTGAGAGAGAACACTGATCGGTTGCTTTCAGTCTGTGCCCAGACTGGAATCCAACTCACAAACTTTTGGTATATGGGACAACACTCCAACTAACTGAGCCACATTGGCCACAGCTCAAGTACATTTTTGAACAATCAGAATGAACTAGGATGGAAGAACAGCTATGAATGGTAATACGCTCCTCATATCGTGTATGTCCTGTAGTGGAGGCTACAACACCTGCTGTGCATCAGGGCAGGAGGTTGAACTGGGTGACCTCCAGGATCAAGTCCAGCTCCGAGATTACAGTTGGGTGATTTTACCACTTCAGAAATGGGCTAAGTTAAATTTCAACAGACACCTCTTGAGATTCATATTCTATTAGACACAACCCTTTTGGGAAGCTTCTAGGGGAAAAGGTAGGGTGGAAAGAACACAGGGCCACAATTTAGACAATAAATGTCGGGTCCTTCCCCTGCCATCTACATGTATGACCCTGCTCATGTGCATAGCTTGGAAATAGAGGAAAATGGGCATCATCATTTTGGGAAGTTCTAAAATAGTGATAACTGGCTCCGAAAGTTTTTTGACTAAACATGTTATTTGGAAAATGGAATGAAACAAAGTTATCCTGCCCATAGCAGTCTGGCCAATGGTGAAACTATTGTATAAGGAGGTCTGTAGAAGATCATTTCTGCACATTTTCTGAACATTGAATTTGCCAATAGACTTTGTGTCTCTTTGTATCTTGTTATAAAGTGAAGGTTTTCTCAGCAATTTCTTTTCCTTCTCTCTTGTCTTATTCTGCACCAATAAAACTAGTTTGTCATCTTGACCTATCCCTCTGGCTGGGATAGTCTAGTGTATTCCAGCTTACTGCATTCCCAGCAATAATACTACAGCTTTACTGTAATTGATTTTCATTCTTCTATGCAAAATGAACATTTTTAAAAAGCATTATATCATGCATGTCCTATAGTGGAGGATATGACACCTGCCGAACACCAAGTTGTGTTTTTTGTCCTACCTACAGAAAACTCTCATTCTGCTTAGATCCTTCTGTAAGTCAATTTGTGCTTTAAGTGTCATATTTTGGAGACAACAAGTTAATTCATAAGCATTTGTAGTCTGCTTTGCAAGCCTCCTCCATGGCATAACATGCTCACAATACACTTCCCATGTTTTAAAAGGAATTTTCCTCTAGATCATTATTATAATGTGCTCTGAAGGCAGGGCGTATATATAAGATCTCCACATATCCATATCTATTTTTAAAAAACACCTGATTAGTTCACTTAAACAACAACAAAACTCATTCTAATCGCCAACAACAACAATACTCATTCTAATCGCTTTTGGCATTGGGCCCTTTTACCCAAATCTTGATAATGAGAAACTGACATGAAAACAGACCTAATCATCCTACTACCCAACACCTGAGGCTTGGAGCCTCCCACTCCAAGGCTTGGGGAAAATACACATCACACCATCCAAGGATGAGGCCCCCTCCCCCCAAAAAATCTGCAGTACATATATCAAACGCTCCTCACACCATTTCAAAAAAATAGAAAATTAATTTTGTCTCAAAATCTTTTCTTCCAAGTATAGGGGAAAAGGGCTTGCGCTGTGGGATCCAGTGCTTCAATACATGTGGCTACTGAGAAATAGTTTTCCCTCCACTCAAAGGCAGGGTGCACATCTGTATTGTGGTTAATTTAGCTTTCATATCGAATGATGGGAATGACAAAGAAGGCTTACCAGCTAGTTTCTAAAGACCAAAGGATAAAAAGCTGAATGAAAATGCTAAGAGGTTTAGCAAACAAATTGTTTGCCATTTGGGAGTGACAGGCTAGCCAAGAAAATGCCCCTTGGTTGAAATCAATTAAAAGGAACCAAACATTGACCCCACAGAAGGAAGCTTAAATATCCCACCTACCCAGTAATGGTCCCAATGGAGCTGCAAAGCCCTGGAGACCTCATGAATATTCTAAAAATTTAAAATACAAAAAAGAAAGAGCGATGGGGAGGAGGAGAGAGGTCTTTGCTTCTCAACAATTGTGGCTCTCCTGTGGTTTTGCATAGCTTTCCAGGATTCGCTTTCCAAGCTCTTTATTGAAATTGCTCAGGTCTTTAACTGATCTCCTGCAAGGGCTCAAAAGCCTTAAGCTAATTACATTTGGCTGAGATATGCTTGATGAGATGGGAAAAATATAAAGCTGTTGAAAGGGTGAAAAATCTCTAACCATCTGCTGGTGGTGTTACTAAAAGAACAATAGGGGGGAAGGAAGAGGGCAGCCAGCCAGAGTGATAAGGTTCGGGATTTCTTTAATTATTGGGTCAATGATTCTATCACTGCTTGGAACATCAGGATAGACCAACCAAACAAATTTAGGGGACGAAGCAACACCAGTGACCAGCAAATAAGCAAAGCCAAACACTGATACAAAATAAGGATGCCTTTCCAGAGGGAGAAAGAAGAATTAGGTCAGCTTAGATTGGAAAGGCATTTCTATTTAGAAATCACTGGTAGTTTTTGGAAAGGAGAGAAAGATGTGCTTGTAAATTGGAATTAGGTTTCAGAACAACCCCTCTGCTTCTTTTCAGGTTATCTGCGCGCTCAAAGGCAGTTTCAGATGGAGCCCTGGTGACGTGCGTCCTCTCTGATGCATCAGCCAGACAGTTGCTTCTGTTTTACTTGGCAATCCGGGTGAGCAGCCTGCCTTCAGCTTTCAAATCAATGCCCCAGGTGTTGCTTCAATATGGCAAACAGCTTATGTGCATTGCTCTAAATGCCCCGTTCAGTTTCTCCTGTTATTTTTTTAAATAACGAATCCCCTCGAATTTAGCTGAGAAGATGTTAGATTTTGGAAGACAAACTGACTTAAATCAGTTAGGGACTGCTAAATCAAAGGTTTTTGTTTTGTTTTGTTTTTTTTTCACTTTGTGTAGGGTAACTCCTGTAAGTTGAGCAGCAGTGATGCCTCCAATCTTATTTTTGTTCTTTCTTCAAACTTTGCAGAGGAAATGTCATTTTCTTTCATGTTATTCCATCTTGCTTTTGTGTCTGAAGGTGGGTAAAACTACTAAGATAACAAAGAAATATTTTTTGTTTGTCTTCCCTCTTTGTTATTCACTTTTGATCAAAATCAGGGAAAAAATGACTTCAGTGGGGAATGCATTTTTTTTCAGATAAACAACTCAAATGCTGTGCATTCTCAGATACACAAGTCAGGATGTTGTTGGAGTAGCTAGGGTCTGCTTTCCAGTGGACAAGCACAGTCTCTTTGTTCTCTCTTCCATGTGCTCTCAGACTGGTGACTGTGGGAGGGACAAACTGTGCCATGGACCACCGGAGAGCACTTGTGGGCAGAGAGGCTTACAAGCAGGTGATTTCAGACACACTGGGGTTTGAGTTGGGAAGAGGTCCCTATCCTACCACAACTCTCCTACGCTCAGTGTCCCATATGCAGGCCCTGGGAGTCCACGGTGATGCTAAAAGGCCTCCCATGATGCCTTCTATCAGTCGGATGAGTGGATAATAAACAAAGGCTTTGCAAATGGTTCTTAAAGTGCGATCCCTGGACCAGCAGCATCAGCATCTCCTAGGAACTTGTCAAAAAATGCAAACTCTTGCCTGCCCACCATCCCCAGATCTACTAAATCAGAAATTCAAGGCACAGGGCCCAGCAATTCATCCTTTAACAAGATATCCAGGTGATTTGGATCTGCTGAGAAGGGAGTATGTTCTATGTCATTTATCTATCTACATCCATTATCAGCCATCTGTCTATATGATATCTTTGTCCTGTTTAAACAACCACCCTCCAACAAAAAATAAGGCAGAGGGAAAGGTTGAGGGATTTTCAAAAAGAATAGTCTAAATTTGGATACAAAATACTAGAGTTGTGGTGCCATTCAAAATGTGGTCCACAGACCAGTAGCATCGCCATAGCCTAGAAAGAAGCTAGACAGAATTGTAGATTCCAAGGCCAACTAAGACCTACTGTATCAGAATCTCTTGGGCAGGGTCCCAAAACTGTTTCAATAAACACTAATTTTTATACACACCTAAGTTTGTGAGCCACTGTGCTAAAATAATATACCGACAATATCTGTGGTTAGTTTGATCTTAAACTATTGGAAAAAGTTTAAAGTCAAGAGGTTATCAATTTCCAAATTGTGCTGTTACTTAGTTAGGGAAAGCCAAATTGGATAGAATGTTAAACATGAATTTTATATCTTTTATCTTCAAAAGTTATTGTTTGAAAATTAAGATACCTAGGAATAAACTTAACTAAGGAGGTAAAAGATCTGTACTCAGAAAACTACAGGACATTGAAAAAAGAGATAGAGGAAGACATGAACAAATGGAAGAATATACTGTGCTCATGGATTGAAAGAATCAACATCATTAAAATGTCCATACTACCCAAAGCAATCTATAGATTCAATGCAATCCCCATTAAGATATCAATGGCATATTTCACAGACCTAGAACAAACTCTCCAAAAATTCATCTGAAAAAAAAAAAAAAGACCCTGAATAGCTGCAGCAATCCTGAGAAAGAAGAACAAAGTTGGAGGGATCACAATACCAGATATAAAGCTATTAGAGGACCGGTGCATGAAATTTGTGCACTGGAGCGGGGGGGGGGGGGTCCATCAGCCCAGCCTGCCCCCTCTCACAGTCTGGGAGCCCTCAGGGGATGTCCTACTGATGGCTTAGGCCCGCTGAGCGGGCCAAAGCTGCAGTCTGACCTCCCTCTGCGGGAGGCGACCAGCTGATCAAGGGAAGGTGCCACCCCATCATCCCGCTATTGCAGCTGCCATAGTCACCAAGGTGTTTTCATCAACATGGACTCCAGTCCCTTCACCACGAAAACATGACAACTTTCTTTAGGCATAAGATGTCTCTTTCATAGGATATGACATTTCTTTCTTTCTTTTATCCTCACCTGAGGATATCTTTCCATTGATTTTTAAGAGCATGGAAGAGAGAGGGAAAGACAGAGAGAAACATCAATGTGAGAGGGACACTTCGATTGGTTGCCTCCTGCATGAGCCCTGACCTGGGCCCCGGCCAGGGAGGAGCCTGCAAGTTGGTACATGCCCTTGATCAGAATTGAACCTGGACCCTGCGGTCCACAGGCCAAGGCTCTATCCACTGCGCCAAACCAGCTAGGGCAGGATATGACATTTCTTAGGTCCAGCAGTGGACCTTCATTTTTCCTCCAGGAGCGAGGTGGAGAAACTCTATATTACCTTCTTGGATTCTTATTACCCAAGTTACTAAGAATGCTGCGGCCACTGGGGCTGGCACACAGCCCCCTCCCACCCATCTGCACGCGCAGCCGCCTCCTGAGCCAGTCATGACTGTTATAGCATCCCGGCTAATTTGCATATTCTCTCTCTCTCTCTCTCTCTCTATATATATATATATATATATATATATACACAAAGCCACTGTTCTCAAAACTGCCTGGTACTGTCATCACAAGAAAAGACATATAGACCAATGGAACTATAGAACCCAGAAATCAACCCAACCCATTATGCTCAATTAATATTTGACAAAGGAGGCAAGAGCATACAATGGAATCAAGACAGTCTCTTCAATAAACGGCGCTGGGAAAATTGTACAGATACATGCAAAAAAATGAAACTAGACCACCAACTTACACCATACACAAAAATAAACTCAAAATGAAAAAAGGTCTTAGATGGGAAACCATAAAAATCTTATAAGAATCCACAGGCAGCAAAATATCAGACATATGTTGTAGCAATATCTTTACCGATATAGCTCCTAGGACAATGGAAACTAAGAAGAAAATAAACAAATGAGACTACATCAAAATAAAAAGCTTCTGCACAGCAAAAGAAACCATCAACAAAACAACAAGAAAGCCCACTGCATGGGAGAACATATTTGCCAACATTATATCCAATAAGGGTCTGATCTCCAAAATTTATAGGGAACTCATACATCTTTACAAAAACAAACAATCCAATCAAAAAATGGGAAAAGTCCCTAAATAGACACATGCTCAAAGTCACTAATCATCTGAGAGATGCTAATCAAAATAACAATGAGCTACTATCTCACACCTGTCAGAATGGCTATCATCAGCAAAGGACAAGTGCTGGTGAGGATGTGGAGAAAAAGGAACCTGTGTGCATTGCTGGTGGGAATGCAGACTGGTGCAGCTACTGTGGAAAACAGTATGGAGTTTCCTCAAAAAATTGAAAATAGGACTCACATTTGACCCAGTAGTCCCACTTCTAGGAATATATCCCAAGAAATCAGAAACACCAATCAGAAAGGATATAAGCACCCCTATGTTCATAGCAATACAATTTACAATAGCTAAAATTTGGAAACAACCTAAGTGCCCATCAGCAGATGAGTGGATTAAAAAATGGTGGTACATACACAATGGAATACTACACTGCTGTAAAAAAGAAAGCACTCTTACCATGGACGGACCTGGAGAGCGTTATGCTAAGTGAATAAGCCAGTCAGAGAAAGATAAGTATCACATGGTCTCACTCATTTGTGGAATATAATGAGCAAAATAATCTGATGAACAAAAATAGATCCAGAGACAGAGAAGCATCAAACAGATCATCAAACCATAGAGGGGAGATGATGGGTGGGGGGTAAGAGATTAACCAAAGGACTTGTATGCATGCAAATAAGCATAACCAATGGACACAGACACTAGAGGGGTGAGGATATGTGCTGGGACATGGGCATGACAGGGAGAGGTCAATGGGGGGAAAAGCAGACATATGTAATACTTTAAACAATAAAAAATTAAAAATAAATAAAATTCTTTTGCAAAAAAAAAGTTATTGTTTGAACTTTTATTTTCCCAGACCAGAAATTAGAAAACAGCTTTTTCTCTTCTTTCTTTCTTTCTTTCTTTCTTTCTTCTCTCCCTCTTTCATTGTTTTCTTTCTCTTTTCCTCTCCCTTTCTGTATTTTCCTAATGCCTTTACTGTAATTCCTTTTCTTCAAATCTCCTGGAGATGATAACTCTTCTACTGATTGTGCTTATAGTAATTAGATTTATCTGAATTAAATTCCACTTGTGCAACCAACAAAGACTGACCTTAAAAAGTGATGGGTCATTATAATAAAAAATGCTGCCTAATTTAGCATGGGTTATAGGAGGAGGAATAACTTTATGGCAATTCCCAACTAGAACATGGAAGGATACTGGAACCTCTGTTTTCTCTGCGGATCTATTAAGACAAGCCTAAATTTTTAAACATGGTTTAGATAAACTATGTTGAGAGGTAACATATTAGTTTCCCATTGTTGTTGTAACATTTCCATAGAGTTGGTGGTTTAACACAGCACAAATTTAATATCTTATAGTTCTGGAGGCCAGAAGTCTGAAATTGATCTTATGGGGCTAAAATCAGTATGTCAGCAGTTGCCTTCCTTCTGGAGGCTCTGGCAAGAATCCATTTCCTTACATGTTTTAGTTTTTAGAGGCTCCTTCATCCATCTTCAAAGCTAGCATCATAGCATTTTGAAATCTCAAGTGCTGTCTCTCTCTCTCACACACACACACACACACATATTTTTTATGTAACTATTACTTATCCTACTTATTTATATTTAATTACTAGTGGTTTTGCAAGTTTTATTTATTATAAACCTTATTGCATAAGGTTGTCTATACTTTAATGGAAAATAAGAAAAATGAATATTAATTTTGAACAGTATTCCCTTACATTAAAATTATATGTCCGTATCTTAATAAGATATGAACCATACATCTCTTAATCCTGAATATTATTATTTTATGAACTATGTTCAAAAGAATATGAAGAACAGGTAAAATAATTTTTGAGGAATAAACTAAGTATGATAATGGAAACTTTTTTCTTTATGTCTCTAAGAAGAAATATTTGTGTTTTTTTCTACTAGTTTCAGTTAAAATCCAAGGCTAATAAACTATGACATCCCTGAAAATGAATAGACATGCTTCTGTGTCAAAAATGTAAGGTGTAAAAATGAGATTATATTTATTGTTTGGAAACATGACTGATTCATCTTGATAATATTTCCTTTAAAGATGAAATAAAGCGATCACATACAATCAGTCTAAACCCCTTGCTATTGTTGAAATGTTTACTTCACTTTTTTCTTTTTTTGCAAAATCATTGCAGCAGATGTTATAAAATAAATGTAGTGAAACAATCAAGCAGCAAGCTCCCTAATTGTTTCTGTCTTGATTATAAAAACACATTGAAAGGTAAATCCTCACAGTGAAATAAATGAAAAATATAATTAACATTCAAAGTACTCCGTATACCACCTGCTCTTTACATACTGTGCTGAAATGAAGGCACCTGATGTATAAAGAGTAATGAAAAGAAATTGGGCTTCCTTCGGAGACAAAGGGAAAAGTTGGACTTACATTTGAAAGCAGATATTCTAATATCTGAGTTTAAGGTTATATGTTAATATTTGGGTTGACAAGATTTTGGTCTTTACAACAAAGTGTGTAAGTGAACACATTTACACATCCGTATTATTACAATCCCTGTCAACCCCACTCGTTTTATGGTTCAGACCTGTATCTGTTCTGTCACCTGTTGGTCTTTCTGTAAAGATGTTATGATTGGGATGTTTAGTTCACGTCCTAATGCAAATCTCACTTGCAGTATATTCAGAGAAGGCAAAGCACAGTAGGTTCACTAGTAAGTAAAGGAGCCCCCTTTTAAGTACAGCAGCAAAAAGAAATGTGTTTAAAGGAAATTTACATTTTTATTCTAAGGGAGAGAGATTACGTCACACCATCCATAGCCTGAAATTCTTAGGGCCCAAGCCACAGCCCTATAGGTCACCTCTACTGGAGGTTAACATCGGGAGATCCATTTCCCCCCAGTCCACCAGTTTGGGGAGAGGTGCACAGAGAAGACTCTGTGCCTAAGAAGGGCAAGGCATTATGAGATAATCTTGTTTTCCCAGTTCTAGTGAAACACACATGTATATTGATAAACACACATGTGTATTGATACAGACTGCATCATTGAAGAGTTCCACATAGCAATGAGAGGCTTCACATTCAGGGTAATTTGGGCTACATACACACAGATGCTAAACACTGCAGGGTTGGGGGCGGGGGCAGAAAATTTTTTTTCTATTAAGGGCCAGATAGTAAACATTTTAGACTTTGTGTGTTCTAACAAAATTTTATTTATGGACACTAAACTTTGAACTTAATGTAATTTCCATTTCTTATAAATTATTATTACCCCCCTCCCAACCATTTAAAAAGGTGAAAACCATTCTTAGCTCACATGCCATAGGAAAAGGGGCAGCGGGTCACTTTTGGCTTATGGGTCATAGTTTGCTCACCCTTGCTTTCTTGCTCACCCTGATCATTCTTCAAAAATGGTTTCACTTCATCTTTTCCGCAACCCCAAGAAGCATGAGGATCAGTACATCTCTCACTGAAGAGGAAACGGAGGCTCCGAGGGTCTTAAGAAGCTAACTCTTGGTTATAGCTAGGCAGTGTCAAAGCCAGAACTAAAAAACAGATCTTCTGAATCTTCATCCTATCACACACTCTCTCTCTCTCTCTCTCTCTCACACACACACACACACACACACACACTTTATAGGGTTCATAGGGAATAGTGAGAAAAAAATCAGAAAAAAAATAAATTGTATATACACAGTGTTCCTTAGTATCTGCTGGGGATTGGTTCCAGAATCACTTCCCCACCCTGCCCCCAGGATAACAAAATCTGCAGATGCTTAAGTCCCTTAGCTCTTAGTACCCACAGTCCTATATCCTAAGCCTAAAGACAGGATAATTTATACTTGTTAGCCTGCACTTCACTTTCTACTTGTCTATATCCTTTTGTTTTTTCCTTTTGCTCAAAAAGACTTTAGACCAGTGGTTCTCAACCTTGGCTGCACATTAGAATCATCTGGAAATCTTTTTAAAATCCTGATTTCTGGGCCCCATCCTCCGGAAATTCTGTTTCTTTGTTATGGGGTGAGGCCACAACATTAGTAACAAAGAAACAGAATTTCCTGAGGATGAGGCCCAGAAATCAGGACTTTAAAAAAAATTCCCAGGTGATTCTAATGTGCAGCCAAGGTTGAGAACCACTGCCTTAGACCATAATATATCTTCAGTCTCCATCAATTTTGGTCAACTTTAAGTAAATAGAAAAAGGATTACTATTTCATATTATACTAGAGTCTCAGTGCACCGGTGGGGTCCCATGGCCTGGCCTGTGGGGATCGGGCCAAAACTGGCTCTCCGTCATGCCCTGAGGGGTCCTGGATTGCTAGAGGGTGGTTTTCAGGTAAGGCACCCCAGAATTGGGCTCCCTCCTCTCTGGTTCTGGGTGTGTCACCTGAGAACTGCCGCTGCCAAGTGACCACAGCTTGGCAGCTCCTGCATTGAGCATCTGCTACTGGCATAGCTATGGCCACTTGTCCAGTTGCTTAGGCATATATATATCCTATCTAATAATAGAGAAACATGGTAATTAACCGTAACTTCGCTACCCTTCCCATTGGCTAATCAGCGAGATATGCAAATTAACTGCCAACCAAGATGGCGGCAGGCAGCCACGCAGCTGAAGTGAACATGAGGCTTGCTTGCTCCAGTGATGGAGGAAGCCAAGGTTCCCCACCTGCCGCGGCCCAGCTCTGAGCTCCGGATGCAACAATGTTGCAATTATAGAAGCTAAATAAACCCAGGAACCTGCTTTCAGCCACCAGCGGGCTCAGAGCACCAGTGATGGCAACAGAGTTTCAATTATAGAAGCTAAACAAACCCAGATACCTGCTTTCAGCCAGCCACAGCCTCAGAGCTGGAGCCGGCTCTCAGCTCCAGTGACAGGTATAGAAGGTAAATAAATCCCAGAATAAAGAAAAAAAAAGAGGCTGGGAGCTTCAGTCACCCACCAGCCTGAAAATGACCCTCAGCCCCTCACCCAGACTGGCCAGGCACCCCAGTGGGGACCCCCACCCTGAAGGGGGTGTGACCAGCTGCAAACAGCCAGCCCATCATCCAGGCTGGCCAGGCACCTAAGCGGGACCCCCACCCTGATCCAGGACACCCTTCAGGGCAAACCAGCTGGCCCCAACCCATGCACCAGGCCTGTATACTATATAGTAAAAGGGTAATATGCAAACTGACCCTAACAGCAGAAAGACTGGGAATGACTGGTCACTATGACACACACTGACCACCAGGGGGCAGACGCTCAATGCAGGAGCTGCCCTCTGTTGGTCAGTGTGCTCTCACAGTGGGGAGCTCTGCTCAGCCACAAGCCAGGCTGATGGCTGCCAGTATAGCGGTGGTGGTGGGAGCCTCTCCTGCCTCCTCAGCAGCGCTAAGGATGTCCTACTACAGCTTAGGTCTGCTCCCTGTTGGCAAGTGGGCATCCCCTGAGGGCTGCCGGGCTGCCAGAGGGATGTCTGATTGCCATCTTAGGCCCAATCCCCCGGGGAGCAGGCCTAAGCCAGCAAGTGGTCACCCCCCAGGGGTTCCAGAATGCGAGAGGGCATAGGCCGGGCTGAGGGACCCCCTACCCCCGAGTGCACAAATTTTTGTGCACTGGGCCTCTAGTCTCCAGTGTATGTGTGTGTGTATAGATATATATATTCTGATACAAGAAAAAAATAATTGGGATGTATGCATTCTATATGACACTTAGAAAAAGTCCAATATGTTTATAATGAAAAATCAAATAATGTCATATAATAATGACACAATGTTAATATAATTAAAACTTTATGTCAAATATTTTTAAATTTAGCTAGAAATAAAAATCTTTAGGAAGACATTTAAATATTTGATGCCAACACATAAGATCCATTTTAGAGGAGACTCCTGTAATATTACTTTCCTATTTGGTTATTAACCTAAGTGATGCTCTTTTACTGGGTTTCATATGTGCTGTAGATCCTGCTGGGGAAGCATAAAACTGAACTCATTTAGGAAGAGGCCATGTGGCCATATGAGAAAAAATGCCATATGTGAAATCTCACTTTATGCCTGTTGAAATTTTTGTATTTCAGGTCTCCTAGGGACATGTCCATTGTGCTATTGTATAATTTTATCAGCATGAGCTTCTGCTGAATATTTTCTCTTCTTTCAAAAGCCATATTTTGGTAGAGCTAACTTCAAAACTTAATGTTGCAACATCTGTGCCCATACACCTGGGAGCCTTAGAAGATGTATCCTGAAGATTATCTACATTTTCTAATCTTACAGAATGTTACAAAGTGAGAGGAAAAGGTTATACATTTCTCCTGGTCTGAAATTTTTTGAAAGAAACCCCTTTATATCTCCTTAGGAAGAGTCTCAAAATAAAAAGAGAACCGATATTTATAGAACTATAAAGAACATCCCTAAAAATGTAATAGAATATGCATTTGTTTTTGTTTGTAGATAAGAATGTCTTAATACATATGTGAAACTTTCAATTGAGAGATACTGTGAAGATACACAAAACCTGGAGCTATTTTCTCAATGATGTTTTCAAAGAAGATCCTTTAATTACCTATCTGAAACAAAAGAAAATTCTACTACTTTGAATTTATTTACTATTTTTAGTCTGTGGATCTACCTATAAATCATGGCTGCCTCTTTATGAATCATTATGTTTCAAGCCTGAAACTGATACCATTGTAATGATATAGTTATTCATAATAGGAAAAGAGCAATGGAAAGGCCAGACATTATAGGGATGTCATTTGGGCAGCTTCACCAGGAAGAAAGTTGCAACTTTGCACTCCCCGGGGAAACACTGGCCCATTCCCTGCAAATTACTTTGGAAAGGAGTCCAACAGAGGGGAGATAGACACATGCCCAGTAAAGTTGGGGTGACATAGGGAAGGTACTTGCTTGTCAGTCTAGCCGGGGGAACCATGGATTGGCCAGAATGGGCATGGCCACTGCAAGCCCATGAAAATGTGGGAACACGTAATCCCCTAAACAGTGGAGTTCCCTCTCTCTTGTTGCTCTCTTGGCTCTTGACTCACGGGGTGCTCTTGTTCCTGCTTCCTTGTGTTCATTCGTATGGCCCATAGCCACGAGGACCTCACATTCAATGGACTGATGGACTGCAACAGGAAACACAAACTCAGCTAGCCTGACTGCTCCAACATGGAACAGAAACTCTGGACGCTAGCTCTAATTCTAGGTCTATGAAAGCCATAGCTACGCTTCTTTTTTTGTGGGGCTGAGGGAGAGGGGACCTTGGAAATTCAGGGATTTAATTCCATGCAAATGAAACTTTCTCATTCTGTGTGATCTCAAAAATTTCTTTTTTTGGGGGGGGTGGGGGGATATCACAAGAATTCCACTCCCACAAACAACAGTTGGGGACAAGGACCTCTCCCTACCGGTAACAGATGGCAACACAGATGGGACCCTACCAGGAGAATTGACTAATGGAAAGTGTGGAAAGCATCTCTTCTCTGCTCCTCCCCTGCAAAAGCACACTGGCAGCCTGCAAACCAGCACTTGGTGGGTGAAACAGCAGGAGAAGAACCTGGCCTGGATGGTGGGGAGAAACCCGTCTCCCTGGCCTGGGAGTTTGAGAATTCATTTCTCATCTTATCTACTGAATTGGTGCTTGGCTGGATTTTTCACTTGTTTTTCTCTGCCCTACACCATTTTTGCCTCTTTGGATGCAGACCCAGGAGAAAGCAGCACCCTGCTCCCAGCATCGAAGCCACAACAAGCTCCAGAAAGTGCTGGGCAAGTACAAGACCCCGATGTTGCCACAAGTTTATGCCTAGTGCCCAAATCTCTTCCCCGTTTACAAAACTCATCTCTCTACTCCTCTCTGCATTTTGCCAGTGTTTCTATGGTTTATCTTCCTTCTGTTTCCACCCCAAGATGACTCAGACTACAGCTTTGGATCTGCTGTCTTGGATCCAGCACTGTGGGCCTCTGCAGGGCAATGGGCACATGGGTGCCAGGAGAATCCAGAATGCATGGAGCTGGCACTCACTTGCCACTGCCTTGGGATTTACTCCTGGTGCATGAAAGCCCAAATGCCCCCAACTTTCTTAAGCCCTGGGAGGTCCTGGCAGCACTGTGCCTAGGACAGGGCTCCCAGCCCAGCATGGCCTGACCCCCCAGACCGTTGCTTCCCTCTGTTCCCCCTCTCCCCTCTGCTTCTGCCCTTAGAGTGTGCCTGCCTAAGCAGGGCACAGCTTTAATTTCCAGGTACCAGGGCGCTGATGGGGGAGGGTTTGCAGAGATAGCCACCAACTGAAGCTGCTAGTGAGGGGGACCCACAGTTCCACCTTCTGTCTACCCTTGTGAGCTCTCCAGCCAAAGCGCCCCTCGAACCTCTTGGGCCTTTGGCTCTGGTTCATGCCTTTCACCCAGTGGTGGTAAAGAAAGCCTGGATAGAAAGCCACCAAAATAAAGCTGCTGCCAGGGTCCTGCCTTTGGCAAGCCAGGACTGCTCCCTGCCTGGCCCAGCCCTCTTCCCTGCTCCTGGCTATGCCAAAAAGCACCACCCTGACAGCCAGGATGCTTAAAGGCAGAAATAAATTTTAGTTTCTGTTACAAATGCAACTGCTGTATTTCTGACTTCTGTCACCATTGCTACTTGCCATTAATGCTTCTTCCACGTATAACTAATACAGAAAAACCTCAAATACACAGGTGCTCAGAGAAATGAAAGTTTTTTATGAAGTAACCTTGGAGACTGACTGCAAACACAATTTAATCCCAGGGCCTGGGTGTTAAATCTCTGTCTTGTCAAGTTAACAGAGAATGCTCTTTCTCCCCTCCTCTATCTCAGTGAAAGAATATAATTTTTCTGACCAAGACAGTAAAGGGTGAAAACTTCCAATAGCATCAGAGACCATCAGAAGCACCCCTGTGGAGTTCAATAAACCCAACCAAACAGTGCCTGATCAACACTGACTGTTGGTAAAACTCCACATCTGGGCAAAATTGTATTACTATTTTGGGAAGGTCTCAGCCCCTGACGCAGTCTCATGTCACTGAAACTGATAGTGGGGTGTTGTGTAGCAACCCTAGGCTCTGGCAACATGACATCGAAACTAGGAAAAATTTGGGATACTCATATTTTCCCATAGCTATCAAAAGGACAAAATATTTTGGGGTTTCCCCCCCAAAGATAATAGTAGTACAATCTCCATTCACAGTGCCTTGAAAATGCCTACTCTGCCACAGAATTTTATTCTGGGTTTTTCAAGAAAAGGACTGTCTGCCTCTAAAGTGCTAATACCTGGTCTCCAAAAGGACTCCGATGTGAGCCATCCATTGGAATGCAGAATCTGAGAAATAGATCTTATGTGAAACAAAGCTATCTAAGCCAATCAGTTTAACTCATTGATTTGTTAAATCGGTGAATTTTTCTAAATGGTACTTTTATCCATGGAAGTATGTCTTTTTTTTTTTTAATATATTTTATTGATTTTTTCACAGAGAGGAAGGGAGAAAGATAGAAAGTTAGAAACATCGATGAGAGAGAAACATCGATCAGCTGCCTCCTGCACATCCCCTACTGGGGATGTGTCCGCAACCCAGGTACATGCCCTTGACCGGAATTGAACCCGGGACCCTTTAGTCCGAAGGCCGACGCTCTATCCACTGAGCCAAACCGGTCCCGGCTGGAAGTATGTCTTTTAAAATGTTAGTGTGTTTGGCAGTAAATGAACCTATGTTTCTAAAAGTTACAGAATGTGTTTGCCAATCTTGAATATGATAATTACATGATAATTGCTTACTTTTTGTTTTTTCTCCCTACTTACCCCTCCAGAATTTGGCAATTCTGAATAACTGGGTCATGGCGATATGTTTCTTTGCATAAATCCAATAAGACCAGTCTTCACCTGTGTTCTTTTATCCAAGACTTTGACCTGAATGCCATGTCTAAGAGATGCATGCCTAGACTCCGGATGCCACCAGAAAGCCTTATGGAACTAATATTGACTTCCAAAGCCAATCAAAGCCCACTGGAGAAATGGCCTGATACTTTGCGTGGTCATGTGGTTCATGCAGTCTTTCCAGGTAAGGAATGAAAGTTGCTTTCCCGAAAGATGGCAAGGAAGGAACCTCAAGATACCTTTGGGGACCTCAAGGACTTGAGAAATTGATCCAAACCTACAGTTATTACAGGCAAAGCCTGAGGGCAACTGTGGCTGGGCTTCTTCACCCTTAGGGTCTGATATAGCTCAATCTAAAGATTCCTTGTGAAAATTCCAGCAAAGCAAATTTGAAAAGCCTGTGTGATCTATTTGATCAGTTACTATTCTTGTGTTTAGGCCAAATTAAAACTGGACTTAATGCAGTTTCTTTAATGGAAATGAGGGTAATCTTAGGGAGTAAAACTGCATTTCAAAGGGAAATCAGAAAACCCAATTGAGAATATTGGACTCCAGTGCAGTTCACTATTTTAAAAGTTTTGTTTTTAAGGCTGTCTTTGTATGCCATACAGAACTCATCACCTGATGACATCACCAGAGATGTTCTAACTGCAGAAAATCTATCAGGTTGTCACTGCTTGATTTCATTCCAGCAAAAGTCTTGCATCTGGAAGTCTTCTCAACTGGTTTATGATTTGCTGTATTCATTAACCTCTGTGTTTTGTAGTCTTCTATTTTCATAGAATGTATGTCCTTATTTGCCTGATTGCTTGTTCACACAATATAAATCTGACTTTAGAAGCCATCTGCATCACTGTCTCCTGAAATTAGACTCAACAGTTTGGACTTATGTTTGAGTCAGTGAAGTATGGACAGTCTATTGGCATTGCTTGAAATTGCTTTTCCTTTTCTGCCCAAATGGTTCCGACAGAAGAGGCCCAGAGTTTCTCATGGGGGAAATTTTATAACATTTCCCTTAGCTTATTTGAGTTAAGCATGATGGGCAGAAGAGCTTCAGAAAGGTTCAACCCACCTCCCTCCAGGAAGCCACTCCTCCAACCTAATCTAGAACATTGTCAAGTTAGTCATTTCCTTTATTACACGGGTTTATACCTCTCACCAGACCTTTAGTTACTATAAGTCCCCTTATATTCAAATTATGCCTTTTAACTTTATTGTCAATTTTTTCACTTCTAGAATAGAACAAGGATGCCGGTTTGTCCAACAAGCTAACCTCTGGACATCATCTATGCCACCTCCCAGGGACACTAGACTGACCTGAACTGTAAAAAATCTCTCTTCCCTGTATGAAGACTCCATTCCTTTTTGCTTCCTCTTCCTCTGTCAGGGGAGAAACTCTAAGCCTTGGGATAGGCAGGTCTATGCCCCTTGAGAGCAAGAAGCATTTAGAAGAAGATATAGAGACCTTTGTACACTTGCCCTTTGTAGGATTACAAAGAGGTTAGTTCTCTCTAAAGGGGGACTGATACTTTTGTAATTAGCTAGTTATTAATAATAGAAAAGGAACAAGTGGAAGGTCAGATATTATAGTCATGTCATTTGGGCAGGAACTTGCAATTTTGCACTCCCCAGGGAACCACTAACCCATTCTATGCAGACTACTGAGGGAAGGGATCCAACGAAGGGGAGATAGACACATGCTCAGTAAAGCTGGGGTGACATAGGAAAGGTATTGGCTTGTCAGTCTAGCCTGGGGAGCCATGAATTGGCCAGAATGGGCATGGCCACTGCAAGCCCATGAGAATTTGGGAACACATAATCCCCTAAACAAAGCAGTTCACTCTCTCGTTGCTCTCCTGGCTCTGGGCTCACGAGACTCACTCATTCCTGCTTCCTTTTATTCATGGCCATGCAGACCCCACATGAAACCGACCGGTGGGCTGCAACAGGACACACAAACCCAGCATGGAACAGAAACTCTGGACACTGGCTCTAATTCTAGCTCTATTAAGGCCACAGTTACATATCTTTTATGGTGGGACTGAGGGAGAGGGGACCTTGGAAATTCAGGGATTTAATTCTATGTTAACAAAAATTACTGACTCTCCTGGGCATGTCTCAGAAAATTATTTTTCTTGGGATATTGCAAGAATTCCACTCCCATGAACAAAGGTGAGGACAAGGACTTCTCCCCACCGGTAACAAAATTGTTATAATGTTGTCTGTCAATTCTCAAAAAAATTAAAATTATGGTTGATTCAGCATTTCTCAAACAGAAGATTGAGATCTTGACAAAGAAAAAGGACTTTATGAATAAGAGAGATGTCTTTCATCTCACCTTTTATTAATTATTTCACCTTTATAGAATAAAAAAATGCCTACTGATACTTGCTGCAGGTGATGGTGCTAAAAATGGAATGTGTAGAATAATTCTTGTTGAAGGATAATGTAGCATATGTAAAGTTTATATTGATGCAAATAGTTAGGAAGGACAATGAATGTATTTGAGGAACTCCACATGTGGATTCTCTTGACTTTGTCACCTATTTATCAAATTATGATAAATACTAAATGCTTATGGCATGATTCCTATGCCCCAGGTCCTGGAAGCTTTTCATGTGCTAACTCAAACTTTCACCACAACTGATGTGCCTTTTGTCGTCACCATCTTACAGATAAGAAAACTGAGGCGTTGAAAGATTAAATAACTTGTCCAGGTTCGCCCAGCTTGCTAATTAGGGGCAGAGCTAGAGCAGAGCACCCTGAATCTACGTTGCCCCATTTTCCTTTGGTTACTTTTCTTATATGTAACAGAATAGCTTTTAAGTTTGCTTTGAAGCAAATAATAAACAATAAAGGTAATGCATTTTAAGTTATTTCAAACTTAAGCAGAAATATTCAAGGCAAGGTGAATCTAAGTATTTGTGGTAAAGAAGGGAAGGGCCAATGTAGTTAATTCATGACCACAGGCATTATTACTCTCCTACAGATAAAGGTCAGATCTTAACAAAACACATTAAACTTCAAAGTTTTGACAGTCAAGTAGCAGAAGTTGACCTCATTTCTTTCTCACATGTCATTTCCCTGTTTGCAGAAGAGATTGGTAGCATCACAAGGGAGGGTAAACAGTGGGTAGTTAACCAACTCCTCAGTAGTTACAGGAGTACTCAATGCTAGAGAAGTCGCTGTGAGGAGGGTGACATGTCCATGTGTGCTGAACATGAGTTTTTTTTTTCCCCCTGGAGGACAATAAAAAGAATATGTATACCCATTTAATGTTTCTCATTGGCATGTCTTGACATACATGGTACAAAAGAAATAATATCTGCTATAGAGAAACTATTCAGGCAAGCACCACTCGGCATTTGATATTTTAGAAGTACAATTGAAGGGAGCAATGCCAGGTAACTGTGGCTAAAGTAAGGGTTGTATCAACTGTCTGTTATCATCGTCATACATAAAATACACCAAATATCTCATTTACTTGACTTGCCAGGAACATGGTGACATGAGCCTGAACTAGAATTTGCAATACAGAAAGGCTATTAGACGCAGAGACATGGAAGAATATTGGGTTCTATATTGAAAATTAAAAAAAAGAGGTGTCATAATCACTAACATGGCTTACTAATTAAACTGTATCAATGCCCCTGTCAAAAAGAGTTCGTAATTTGGAAGCTGTAGCTACTATTGACCTGATTTTACAATTGAGATCATGTCTGCATTTTAATTTGGAAACAAAATTGATCACTGTGTTCTATAAACAAGGCCTGTCAAGTTATTACTTTGCAACTGCTTTGCAAACGCATATTTATTTAAGAGCAGCATGATTTATGATATAGTGTTCCAGAGAAATCATTTCACTTCATATTTCATATTTTAGTTTCTTTTAAAAGATTGCTTTATATATGAAAATGGAATTCTTCAAGTTCTTCAGTAAATATTGAATTTCTTTGATAATGGTTTTTTAAAATAGATTCTTAAAAAAGATTTCTATCTTTACTACAATATATTGACTTCTTGCCCCAAATACAGTTTTAAAATTTACAGTGTTCATTCCTCTTATGTCTTCAAAAATTATAATGCTATTATTTTTAACAGTATTCTATATTATGGCATCCAATATTACCAGACAAAGCTTGCAATTTAGAAGGTTCATGTAATGTACATATTTTACATAAATTGTTTCTTCAATCACTACCATATAAAAGATGGCAGAATAAAGTCAATACCAAAGGTGACATTTGTTTTATAGCCATTTAAAATTTTCTAAGACTCATCCATTAGTTCATAATTTTGATATCTTATAGGCTTTCTCAATAACATAATCTTTAAATTAAATGGAATCTAAATTTAAAAAAATTATACTATTTAAAAGGACAAAATACTGTTACAAGTATCTTCTCTTGCTACTTGATAATATTCTACTCACAAAAGTAGATTTAGGATTAAAGAAATGTTCATCCCTCTGCCCTTAACAGACTGCAGTTGCATAAGGATAACTCTGATGGTGAATTCTAGGCAGGAATCCAAAGAAACTCTTTATTTTGATGGCTTAATATAAGAGCAGGCCTACCTTTTTCTCCTTCTTTTTCTTCTTGGACATCTGTTAGTGGGACCACTTCTGGTTGCTCCACGATCGTGGTATCTTCTTGGTTTGATGAAAGCTCTAAATAGAATGAGAAGGAAGGGTACTCAAGGATGTTTTAGTTGAAATCATTGACAAAACACAGTTACTAAAGCATAGAAAGTTTAATTCAATTCTCCCCGAGCCCTCCAATTTTTAATAGGCATACAAAACAGAACACTATTGTCATTCTCTGTAAATCATTTCCTAAAAACACACATGCACACCACTCGCACACAAGTCTGTATTAGGGTTATGGTTCACAGTTTCATCTCATTCTCTGGTAACAATATGTCCTGGTTTCAGTACCTTCTGTTTCCATGTATGAGCTCTGTGACTCTTCCTCAATTTTTATCGCATTATTCACTGAATCGTTCTCTTGTCCTGTTAAAAAGAGTGATTGGAAAATTAAAGAAATATGATATGCATAACCATAGTTTTATCCCTGGTTTGAAAAAGCAAAAATTTCAGAAACCATGCTTTGATCATACATGGATAGGTTGAAAACAGTTTTGAAGAAAGTGAAGGGTAAAGATATCATTTTGCAAATCAAATTTATCTCAATTATTTTATTAAAAATATCCAGATAATTTAGACAAACTCTTCTTTGAGCTGACTGGTGTAATTAGTATTTGGCTTATGAATGTACTAATAGCAATGGACACAACCTGGAAATTTTGAAATTTTAAATAATTTCTGGGCTGCACGAGTTAATGACATTTAAGTTTCCTTTAAGATATAGTTCCTGTATTGAGGATTCCTGGAAAATTAAAACACTCCTTGCATGTTCATTCTCCCATCAACAGAGCATGAGACACTTGAGTAAATGAGCACACACAGATTGGGTCACCTAACAGCTCCACTATTCTCTAATGGCACCTCCTAAATACAGCCAAGGTCAGGAGGGAATTCAGCCAACTCTTAGTTACTCTGAGGCTGATTATCTATTAAGTAATAATGCTTTTCTTCTACACACCCTGGCTTCACCCCCTCCCCTTCCCAGTAGAGATTAAAACATTTAAGTGCTCATTAAGAGAAAATGGAAATCTTTCCATTTTGCCTATTAATAAAATATTTAATGCTGAGGCTATTTCACTGTTGAATTAAAAAAAAAAATCCAGAGCTAGGGGTGATTATAGGCACGAAGGGGATGCAGAGGAGCTTGGGCTCTTTGCCTGCTTACAGTCCTGTGGTAGATTGCATTACTGCTCCAGCCTGTCCCTACTGCTTTCTGTAAGAGGGCACCACTTCCCTGTCTGTGACCATGTGACCTGTCATGGCCCTTGTGCGACAAGTGTATGTTCCCACCTCATGGATGCCAGGCCTATTCATGTGACTTGGTTTAAGAAAACGGCACAGCAACAAGCACGCTGGGTACTACATTTCAACAGAAGTTTCGAGATCCATTTCTCTGTTTCTCCTGAAAGAGTATGTTCCTTCAGCCTAAAACTTGTGGAGCAGAACCAAGCAGTAACATGGCAAACCTTTGTGGTGGTAAGCTTTTGGGACTTTTGAGGTTGATACCACAGCACAGATGACTTAAACAACCTCTCATATTTATAGCTTCCTCTTTACCACAACTATACTTAATCTGCCTGCTATAGTACTTCCCCTTGGTTCATTCTCTGCTCTGACAGATTGACCAACTCTGAAAAAAAAAGTGTGTTTTTTTGACATCCATTTCTCTGGAGCTCAATTTTATTCAAAAGGATCTGATAAAAAAATTACAGCTATAGTATATTTATATATTTGATCTTTGAAGCTAAAAATCTCAAGTTGACTTGGATGTCTTTCTGTTATCACTCCTAAATTCAATGAAATTCCAAGATTCGACAATTCTGAAAAATGCCTTTTTCCCCCTATATATTCCCCATCCCCTTTCTTCATTCATGGATGTATTATGTCTCTCTTGGATCCTGTGTGTGTGTGTGTGTGTGTGTGTGTGTGTGTAATCTATCTTATGAAGTGCTAACAGTAATATCTTTTAAAATATGTATTTGATCAAGACCTTTCCACTGCTGATAAACCCCATTCATCCCCATTTCTCCCTATTGTTACTCAAAGTGTGGTCCATGGGCAAGAAACATTAGAACTTCCTGAGAGCTTTTCAAAATTACAGGATTTCAGGCCTCATGTCAGACCTGCAGAATCAGAGTGTGCATTTTAACATTTCTAGGTATTCCACTTGCACATTAAATCTTGCGAAGCACTAGCCTAGAAAATATATTTGCAAATTATTGATTCCATACAAATGCCATACATTATCTACCCATTTTATACACATTTTCTCTAATCACATCAGGCCTGTAAAGTATTATGATCCCTATTCTGCTTTCAGAAGTCTTAACTAGGTTTATCTGACTACTAACCCCTTTTTCTTTTTTTTTGCTTTTATTTTGTCTTTTAATTTTTTAAATTGCAGTATAGCTTGCATATAGTAAAACACTCAAGCCTTAAGAGGACAGGTTTTTAAATATACAACCATGTATCTCCCTGTCAGTCACCACCCAGACCAAGAACATTTCTAGCACCAATAGCTCTGCTCCCTCTGTTGGTGCCTGCAGATGCCCTTCCTGCTCCCATAGGTATTTCTTCTGTTTTTGAATTTAATATAAACAGAACATAAAGTATATGCTGTATTTTATCTTTCTTACACGTTTTCTCTGAGGTTAATCCCAGTAGCTGCATGCACTCACTCATAAATTCACTATTTTTCATTGAAGTAGACTATCCCACCGTCTGATTATTCAACAGTATATAGGTGTTAAAATGTCAAATTATTTTCAAAATGGGGCTATTATGAATAATACTGCTAAAAATTCTTGTACATGTATTTTGGTGGACATATGTGCTCATATGTACTCATCTCTCTTAGGTATAAATTCACCAATGAAACTACTAAGGAATAGGCAACATACATGTTTAGCTTTACGAGGTACTAAAAAAACAATGCTCCAAAGAGTTTGCCCCATTTTACACTCCCTCCTGAAATGTATGAGAATTCCACTTATGCTTTTTATTCTTTACTGTCATGATAATAATCACAAAATTCTTTAATATGGAGGAACCAGGAAAAATCTTTCCCCCAGACCCATTTCCACCCTTCTCACCTTGGGGGACTATAGAAAGTGATCATATCTTTGCTTATTGAGTTCCTTTGCTCATTCATCTATTTATTATTCTCCTTAGTACACTGTAATACAGTGGGGCCTTGGCTTACGAGTGTCCCAACTAACGAGTTTTTTGAGATAACAGCTGTCTCTCGGCCAATTTTTTTGCATTGAGTTGATAGAGTAATTTGAGTTAACGATCACCTTAACGAGCTCGGTCTCAGAACGAATTAAACTCGTAAGTCAAGGCCCCACTGTAATAGCTTTGTCTGCTTTAGTCTCTCTTACCAGGTTATAAACATTGTGAAGATAGAGATTGTGTTTTATTCGTATTTTTCTTCCCAACACCTGATAAGGAGTGATCAATAAATAACTATTTAATTTTCCCTTTATTATAGTACCCATCACTATCTGTAAATAGTAGTCAGGGACTGTAACTTACTTCCCACACACGTTTTAGCAATAAGTGCCTTAGGCTACTAAGCTCTTCATATACTATATTGATGGCAAAGAACCAGGAAAGGAGAACTGGATGCTCTTTGGGATTTACTTTCATTATTATTTTTAAGGCCAAATAGACTAGATAATATCTTATATTCTCTCTATATTTGGCTTTATATGAGGCTATGTCTCCTGCTAAAGTTTCTAGCCACATTGACATTTGTATTTGGGAAGATGATATTGAGAGGGAGCCTTCACTGTTTATTGACCGAGCCTCATTCTCTCTCACCGGGAATATTGGGAACTCTCAAAGTCATTGCTGGGAACTGAACTCGTTATTTGTGATCTGTACAGTGAAGAGAGAGCGGAGAAGCAAGCCACCCTGTGCATATCCAGTCCCATTGCTCCACTTGGACGTTTTTAGAGGAAGGCTATCAGGAATAGGGAGATCAGGGCCAGGAGCACTGCTGATACGGTGGGGCTGCCCCAGGGTTAGCCTATGGCTGTTGATGAATACTAACTAGGGCTTTGCTCTGTGACCAGCAAGGTCTGTCACTTCACTTTGTGGATGAGAGGCCATTGCAAGACTTTTGTGTAGTATTTCTCTCCTCTGCCTTTTTCTCTTGTCCCACTATTGTGTTTATCTATTTTACTAATCTTTGCTTGAAATGGAAATGCATATATTTTCTCCTAATTTTTCTGATAGTAAAAAAAAAAAAGAAATGAAGTGTATAGCTTTGAAATCTAAGAATAATCATATCTGCTTATTCCTGAACCAAGCCAGGATTTGGCGTATCACACAGAGGTATGTGTGGTTCCTTGCCCGGTACCCAGGCCTGCTGCCGGTTAAGGATGACTCCAGCCCATCTGCCTTTCTCTCCAGTGCACTCAGATATTCCACATTCCATCTTGCTTTCTTGACCCCATGGGGCAAGCTTTACGTTTACCTCTCCACATTCAGTCTAGTTGAATTCTACCCCCTGTCCTTTGCCCTAATCCCTCCTGGCTGAGATACAGAAAAACTTAAAGGATCCTGCAGTTTATATATATATTTTTTATACAGTGAACTCAGTCATCCATACTAATGGGAGGGACCATTAGAAAAGATAATCCAAAAATCCATTCAATTTTCTTTAGAAATAGATCACATGATTGCTTTCCTGGAGCCCTGGTAATTAAGTTTGGCTCAAGCTAATGTCTTAATTAATTTGCATAAAAATTTGTCTGGGAACGTCAGTCTGGAATTGAACATTTCTAGAGGATAAACCTAAACTCACTTTGTAAATGGACTGTTTTTAACCAATAGCTACAAAAATATGGTTTGCTTGTAGATTATTAGATGCTTATGTTTTCCTAAGGATAAAGACTTTGTTTCTTTGATGTCTGTCTTAAAGATAATAGAAATTGTGTTCTTGTGTTAAACTTAAAATGTGATTGCTGCTGTTCTTCAAAATTGTATTTGTTGCCCTGGCAGAGTGGCTCAGTTGGTTAGAGCATCTTCCATTACCCAAAAAGGTTGTGGTTTCTATTCCTGGTCAGGGCACATACCTAGGTTGAGGGTTTGATTTCTGGGAGGCAACCAATTAATTTTTTTTCTCACATCGTTGCTTTTTCTCTCTCTCTCTCAAATCAATAACCATATCCTCGGGTGAGGATAAAAGCAATTGTACCTTTCCATGTCTAAAGTACCCCAGATAAGAGCAAAATATTGATTAGAGTGAATTTGATTATCTTTTAGTCATCCTTAGTTTTTTCCTAGGGAAACTACTTTCCAAAATTGTTTTTTTTTTTTTTTTTGTAGTTACAAAAGAAAGGCAATTTCCTTATGGAAACACTGAAAATGCAATCAAGTATTGATATTACAGATATTTACAACTAAGGGTTTGCCACTGTTAATATTGTAAACTTCTATCATTCCCATGTGTGCACACAGGTATGTACATACCTGTATATATATGTATGTAAATATATGTACCTGTTATGTGTGCATACACGCATATACAGAAATATATAAATGCTTTGATTTTTACTATTTTAACTAATATTTTTATAAGCATCTTTACACTGTCATGATAATTTCTTCAGAAATCTTATTTTTAAAAGATGTATTTTATTCCATTTTATGAACAAACATTGGATGTTTCCTTCTTTTGTGTCATTAAATTATTGCAATGAACATTTTTGTGAATAAATATATCTATACTTTTGGTGGGTGTTAATTTAAAATAAATTCCCAAAGCATAATTTTTGGATCAAAATATGAACATTTCACCTTTTATTAGGTTTTGTCAAAATTACTGATGAGGAGGTTATGCCCATTAGTCTCCCACTAATGGTGTGTGTGTTTGGACACCATATTCAGACTGATGCTCTGCATTGTCAATCATACTGAAATATACTATATTCAAAAAGAAAAGATAAAATCATGTTTTATCTTCATTTCTTTAAGTAATGAAGAGATAGGTCATATCTTCATATTTATAAATAGAGGCCCGGTGCACAAAATTTGTGCACTGGGGTGGGGTGGGGGGGCCCTGAGCCTGGTCTGTGCCCTCTCACAGTCTGGGAGCCCCCCGATGGATTGCCCCAAAGAGGTAGGCCCTGCCCACCAAGCCAGGTCTCTACGATGGATCACCCTACAGAGGGAGGCCCCACCCACCCACCTGCTGCAGCGCCACCACTGGGTAGCCTGGGCCTCCCTCTTTGGGGCGATCGTGGTGCTCCCCGATTGATCACCCTGCCGGCCAGTGGCCTGGGCCTTCCTCTGCAAGGTGATCATGCAATCGATCGTGCCCCTGCAAAGGGAAGCCCTGCCCACCTGCCACAGCCTCCAGTTGGTGGCCTGGACCTCCCTCTTTGGGGTGATTGTGGAGCCTCCGATTGATTGATCACCCCACTGGCCGGTGGCCTGGGCCTCACTCTGCAGGGCTATCATGGGGCGATGGCCAGGCCACCAACCAATCGCACTGCACCCGCCTTGGCTGGCCTGGCACCAGTGGGTGTCACAGCGTGCTCGTCTGGAAGGTTGTCCGGAAGGTCATTCTGCTGCTCGGTCGTTTGGTCAATTTGCATATTATGCTTTTATTATTATAGATGACTACATTTTTCTTTGTAAATTATAATTGAGTTTTCTGCCCATTTTCCTCTTGGGTTATTATATTTTTTCTTAAGGATTTATGAGGTCTTTCTTTTTGTATTAAAAAAAATTGTCATTTAAGCTGAGAACATTTTCCCAGTAGTTTTTTAGAGTGTGGTTATAACCTTATATGTCAAAATTTATATATTTAGAATTAGCCATTTCTCTCTTTTATGACATATATTGACATATGTGTGCACACATATTACAGACACGTGTGTGTATATTTTACTGTCTATGTGTATATATTCAAAGCTCAAAAGTAGTCTTTAGCCCTAGCTGGTTTGGCTTAGTGGATAGAACATTGGCCTACAGACTGAAGGATCCCGGGTCAAGAGCATGTACCTGGGTTGCAGGCTTGATCCCCAGCCCTGGTTGGGGCACCTGTAGCAGGGCTGCAGGCAGAAGGCAACCAATTGATGTATCTCTCTCACATTGATGTTTCTGCCTCTCCCCCTCCCTTCCACTCTCTCTAAAAATCAATGGAAAAATATCCTTGGGTGAGGATTAACTACAACAACAACAAAAAAAGTTGTCTTTATTTCAAAATATAAAAAGATACCTTGTGGTACTTTTAGTCTAGTATTTTTATAGTTTCATTTTTATATTTCATCCTTGATCCTTCTAGAATTTAAGCTGGTGTAAGGAATGAGATTGGGATTCAGCTTATCTTTCCAAATGGTCAAATAGTTGTCTTAATACCATTCAGTGAAGTCATTTGTCTTTGAACTGTCAGCCTAACTATGTACTGAAATCCCATATCTCCTTGGGTCTATTTCTAAACTCTTTATCCTGTTTCATTGATCAGCCTGTCCATTCCAACAGTAGTTCTGCACTGTTAATCACATTTTTCAAAGATTCCATGTCATTATTTAGTCTATTTATTCTGCCATTGACTGAAAATATATATGTGGGAATGCCCCATTGCATTTCCAATGGGATTTTATTCATATTGTATCTTTCCATATCACCTGACACATAAAAACCCATTATTGTTGTATTCAATCAGGGGTTTAAATATCCTATATAATAAAAGCCAAATATGCAAATTGTCCCCTTGGGCAGTCCTTTGACCGGGAGACCAGGAGTTGGACTACTTGCTATGATGTGTGCTGACCACCAGGGGGCAGCACGGAACATGGCAGGCGTAGGCAACGTGCTGTGACCTCTCCCTGGCTACCTGGGGGCAAGGGTGACGGGGACGGAGGTGAAGTGAGAATGCAGGGTGTCTGCCAAGCTCTCTCTCACTCCCCCTGCTACCCTCCCCTGGGAGGCCCATCCCACACCTGCGTGGCCTCTTCTGGGTGAGCCAGGCCACAGCAGCTGGGACCACAGGAGCCGGTCAGGCTCCCTGTGGGTTAGCACAGGCGCTGGTCTGCAAGGCTGGCTGGGAGAGAGCGTGCTGGCCACCTGGCTTCCATGCAGCACTGCTGGGTGGCCCAGAGGCCCACACTGTGCCCCAGCCTGCGGCATCCGGCCACACTCACTGCATCTTCGCGGGGGACTTGGGCACCATGACTCAGGCCCAGGGGGACGTGTGAGGGCCCAAGTGCTGCCCAGGGCCCAGACGTGAGGTGGGACCTGCCCTTCCACGCCAGATGCTTGTGCTTCGATCACTGGCCAGGCCTAGGGACAGTACCTATGCACGGATTTCGTGCACTGGGCCTCTAGTTATTGATATAAAATGACAAACTTTCTTATTTGAGACATTTTCCTAGAAACCTAACTAGATATATTCTAAAGCAGTTTTTCGTGTTTCTTTTGATGTTCATTTCCCAACTACACCTTTTTCTAACTTTGTATTTTTAATCTCTTAGTATTTTACTGAAATTAATTCAATCTGATTTTTAACACTTAATAAACTTAATTACATTTACTATCATAACTATTTGCATGTATTTCTGCCATCTTATTTAATATATTGTGCTGTGTTAGACTTTTTTAAAATTATTGTTTGCATTACTGACTATACTCTCATGTTTGGTATGATCTTTTCTGGGAAATTCAGAAAGTATGATATCTTCCTTTAATTCTATTGTTATTTAATTCTATTTGTGAGTATCACAAAAATTTTCAAATTATTCTTAAACCTAACATTGTCAGAACCTGTAGCATAGTATGATTTTTAGTTTTTCATTATCTTTATGGAAGGCAGCCTTGTATGCAATAACCCCAATCCTCATCATAATCTTTGTTTTATAAACTCTGCTGTTGATATTTCCTTTCTTTTTGTTCTTCCTAATTTCCTTCCTTATTACCTTTATTTCTTCTGTCCTATTTTAATTATTTTATAAAAATGCAACATTCAGAAAACTACACACAAAAAAATACAGAGTGCAATTAACCAAAAGCAAGTAGAAAATATTCTTAAGGTAACCATTCAGCCCAGAAAGAATTCCAGCTCACAGTGTAATCAGTACCTCTTTCCCGTCACCAGTTAACCAATAACAACTGTCATAGTAATAACTACCTAGATTTTCTTTATTGTTTTTATCATGTAAGCACATCTTTCTATCAGTTATTTTTCCTACTTTTAAATTTTGACATAAATGAATTGTACAGAATATAAGCTTTTATGCTTTCTTCAGCTTAATATTATATTTTTGAGATTCATCTTTGTTTCTGCCTGTAATTGTAGTTTATAGTTTCTGATGAGACTTCTACTTCATCCTTATGTTTGTTCCTCTTTATGTAACCTGCATTTTCCTTTTGATATTGCTTTTGAGATATTTCTCTTTATCACTGCTGTTGAGCAAGTTGGTTATGATGTACTTAGGTATAATTTTCTTTATGATTTTTGTGCTTTGGGGTCATAGAACTTCTTGGATATATGGGTTAATAGTTTTAATGAAATCTTTGAAAATATCATCCATTATTTCCTCAGATATTTTTTTCTGTCTCTCCCTCTCAGGTCTGTCTTCAGAGGTTTTAATTCACGTATATTGGAGTTGGAATTATCCTTGGAGTTGTTCCATAGCTCACCGAGGGCCTTTTCTTTTTCCTCACTTATTCTCTGTTTTTAAAAAATATATATATTTTTATTGATTTAAGAGAGGAAGAGAGAGGGAGAGAGATATAGAAACATCAATTCCAGCATGTCATAATTGCAAGAGTTTCATCAAAAGGTTGATGGAACTTGAGGACTCAAAAAGGGCTGAGTCACATATGTTGTCACCTGTTGGGAATGGCTGAGGGCATTTCCCCAAACCTGAAAAGGATATTAAATTGCTTGCTTGCTGCCAGACAGCTCAAGGCATCTTAATCTATGTTATTGCCTCCTACTGGCCAAACACCTGAACAGCGGTAGGCAAATTCTTCCAATCTGACAATGGATTCTGTACGAAACCCTACCCTTTGAAGTATATATCTACCTTGCCTTAGAACAAATTGTGTTAATAAAAAGCAAGGGGTCCTGAGATGAGGAGAACTTAGTTCCTTTAGCTAAGTCTTCTCTGACTCCCTATCATGCCTTTCAAAATTATGTTTTGTCTCTGGACTCTTATTTATGCACAGCCCTTCTCTAGATTTCTGAACCCTTCTAGATGCCAGATCAAAACTACTGGCAACACCCCCCACTTGGGGATTGAGCCCACAACCCAGGCATGCCCCTTGACTGGAATTGAACTGTGATCTCCTAGTTCATAGGTCAATGCTCAACCAAGGAGCCACACTGGCTGGGCTATTCTGTTTTAATTTGAATAGTTTCTATTGCTACAGTTTCAAATTCACTAATCTTTTCTTTTGTAGTATCTAATCTGCCACAGTTCCTATCAGGTATGATTTTCATCTCAGCCACTGTGTTTAATCTCTAGAAATTTCATTTGGATATTTTTTATATTTGCCATGTTTCTAGTTAACATGGAAAATCCTTATTTTATCTTTCGGAAATTGTGGATACCTGTACAATAATATTTTTGTAACATGACCGTTCATATTATTATTCTATATGTGCCACTTGGATTGGTTTCTATCAATTGACTTCTTCTATTGGTCATAATTTTCTGCTTCTTTTCAAGAATTGGGAAGGGTCTGAAATTTTACCTCACTTGCACTTAATAAGTTAGCTAGTCACAATTCCATGGCTGCTGACAAAAGACAGACTCCCAGGCCAGAGATGAAGAATAACTTATTATTCAGAGCAATAGCAGTAGCCAGACTACTTGCACTTGTTTCCTGAGCCTCAGTGCCCACTGGGTGACCAAGTGGTACTTGCACACTCGGTGGGTTGTATTATGGAGAGGACGCTTGACCTTAGATAATTTGACTATTTTGTAATGGACAGTGAGCATGTCTGTCCCTTGGGGGAGGTACACGATTCTTATCTTCCAAGGCTGTAAGCAAGCCTGTTGTTCCCTCCAGAGGGAGACAGTTTTCTGTCTTTGAAGATTGTTCACTATACAACCATCCTGGAAAAGATTGGCCAAACAAAGGCAATCACCCTCTGTAAAATATACAAAATGGAAGAGATGCATGGAGATTTGTCTTGCAATGCTTTTTTATACCCAGTCATTTTGTCTATTACTCTGATGGGCATGAGATATATTTAGATTTTTTTTTTAATTTTATTTTTCTTTCTTTTTCTTTTTTTTTTTTTATTGCTTAAAGCATTACAAAGGGTATTACATATGTGTCCTTTTTTTTCCCCGCCCTTGACAATACCCCGGCTTCCCCTACCCCCCAGTGTCTTATGTCCATTGGTTATGCTCATATGCATGCATACAAGTCCTTCAGTTGATCTCTTACCCCCTTCCCTCCTGCCCTCCAACCCTCCCCGGCTTTCCCGCTGCAGTTTGACAATCTGTGTGAGGCAGCTCTGCCTCTGTATCTATTATTGTTCAAAAGTTTATAATGGTCTCTATTATCCATGAATGAGTGAGATCATGTGGTATTTTTCCTTCATTGACTGGCTTATTTCACTTAGCATAATGCTCTCCAGCTCCATCCATGCCGTTGCAAATTGTAAGAGTTCCTTCTTTTTTACAGCAGCATAGTATTCCATCGTGTAGATGTACCACAGTTTTCTAATCCATTCATCTATTGATGGGCACTTAGGCTGTTTCCAGATCTTAGCTATGGTGAATTGTGCTGCTATGAACATATAGATGCATATACCAGGTAAAGACAACACAATGAAAGAGAATTACAGGCCAATATCCCTCATGAACATAGATCAAACATCAAAATAAAAAGCTTCTGCACAAAATCCTCAACAAAATCTTAGCAAATCGGATCCAGCAGTACATCAGAAAGATCATACACCATGACCAAGTAGGATTTATCCCAGGGATGCAAGGATGGTACAATATACGCAAATCAATAAACGTGATACATCACATAAACAAATTGAAAGAAAAAAACCACATGGTCATATCAATTGATGCAGAAAAAGCATTTGACAAAATCCAACACCCATTTTTGATAAAAACTCTAAGCATGGTGGGAGTAGAAGGATCATACCTCAACATAATAAAAGCCATATATGACAGGCCCACAGCCAACATCATACTCAATGGACAAAAACTAACACCATTTTCCCTAAGAACAGGAACAAGACAAGGATGCCCACTCTCACCACTCCTGTTCAACATAGTCCTAGAAGTACTAGCCATTGCAATTAGACAAGAAGAAGAAATAAAAGGCATCCAAATTGGAAAAGAGGAAGTAAAACTGTCCTTATTTGCAGATGACATGATATTATACATACAAAACCCTAGAGACTCCGTCAAAAAACTACTAGACTTAATACATGAATTTGGCAAAGTAGCAGGATACAAAATTAATGCCAAGAAATCTGAGGCATTTCTATGCACCAATAGTGAACTTTCAGAAAGAGAGATTATAAAAACCATCCCATTTACCATCGCACCAAAAAAATTAAGCTACCTAGGAATAAGCTTAACTAAAGAGGTAAAAGACCTCTACTCAGAAAACTACATGTCGTTGAAAAAAGACATAGAGGAAGACATAAACAGATGGAAGAACATACCGTGTTCATGGATTGGTAGAATCAACATCATTAAAATGTCCATACTACCCAAAGCAATCTATAAATTCAACGCACTTCCCATTAAAATACCAACGGCATACTTCACAGATCTAGAACGAACTCTCCAAAAATTCATCTGGAATAAAAAAAGACCCCGAATAGCTGCAGCAATCCTGAGAAAGAACAAAGTAGGTGGGATCTCAATACCAGATATCAAACTGTATTACAAAGCCACTGTTCTCAAAACTGCCTGGTACTGGCACAAGAACAGACATAGATCAATGGAATAGAATAGAGACCCCAGAAATGGGCCCGAACCAATAGGTTCAATTAATATTTGACAAAGGAGGCGAGAACATACAATGGAGCCAAGATAGTCTCTTCAATAAATGGTGTTGGGAAAATTGGAAAGATATAGGCAAGAAAATGGAACTAGACCACCAACTTACACCATACACAAAAATAAACTCAAAATGGATAAAGGACTTAAATGTACGACAGGAAACCATAAAAATTCTAGAAGAATCCAAAGGCAACAAAATCTCAGACATATGCCGAAGCAATTTCTTCACTGATACAGCTCCTAGGGCAGTTGAAACTAAAGAGAAAATGAACAAATGGGACTACATCAAAATAAAAAGCTTCTGCACAGCAAAAGAAACCATCAACAAAACAACAAGAAAACCCACTGTGTGGGAAAACATATTTGCCAACGTCATATCTGATAAGGGCCTTATCTCCAAAATTTAGGGAACTCATACAACTTAACAAAAAGAAGATAAACAATCCAATCAAAAAATGGGCAAAGGATCTAAATAGACACCTTTCAAAAGAGGACATTCAGAAAGCCAAGAGACATATGAAAACATGCTCAAAGTCACTAATCATTCGAGAGATGCAAAATCAAAACAACAATGAGGTACCATCTCACACCTGTCATACTGGCTATCATCAACAAATCAACAAACGACAAGTGCTGGAGAGGATGTGGAGAAAAAGGAACACTTGTGCACTGCTGGTGGGAATGCAGACTGGTGCAGCCACTATGGAAGACAGTATGGAGTTTCCTCAAAAAACTGGAAATGGAACTCCCATTTGACCCTGTGATCCCACTCCTAGGAATATTTAGATTTCTATACATATTTTTGAGCTTTATTCTGGGATCAGTTAAGTTATTCAGAAACAGTTTGAACTTTTCAAATCTTGCTTTTAAGCTGAATTGGGGGAGGACAAGAGCAGCACTTAATATATTGCTAGTTTTGGTCCACTCCTGAGGCAAAGTCCTTCTGAGCCGTCCATGAATTTATACATTTTCCAGTATGGCTGGAACAGGCATTTCTCCCAGCCCTCTGGAAACTCAGATATCATTCTCTCAAATCCTTTAGTGTTCTTTACCCAGCGTCTCATGCTTGCACTGGTAATTTATAATCATGCATGCACTGATCAGTACTCAGCCAAAGACTTCAGGGATTCCCTTTGTAGATCTCTACAAAGTTCCCTCTGTGGAGCTCTTTCTTCTGTGCTCTGCCCTGAAAATAACTAGATACCTTGGCCTTCCAGGAATTTTAGCTCTATCTCCTCAACTCAGGAGTCTGTTGGGCTCTGCCTGAGTTCCTCCTCTCTGCATTTTGGTCTGGGAAGTCTCTCCCAGCATTTATCTGGAACATCACATGACTCATCTCATTTCCTGACTTAGGTTATCACAGAGACATTAAATTTTAATGTTAGTTGGTATTTTTATTCTCCAAAATGCCAATGTGCCTGGAAAAACAGCACAATTAATTTCTCTCATTCAATACATGCCATTATTGTAGTGTATTTTAATTTGTGATATATCTTTCTTAAAATTTAATATCTCAATTATATTTTTAAGTATATCTTAACTCCCACAATACATTGCTATTATTATAATCATCATTATTGATTTGTGCCATCAATATTCATTTAGACTTATTTAATAATTACCATTGACTTTGCTTTTAATTCCTTCCTTCATCTTTGACCTTCTAACTGAAATTGGTATCATCCTACCTTAAGAACACCAGAATTTCTCCAGTGATAAACTTTTCTTTTATTGGTCTGAAACATCCTTAATTAACTTTTATTCTTAAAACATACATTTTCCCTAGATTTAGAATTCTTGGTTAGCAATTTTCTCTTGCATCATCTTTTTATTTTCATCATATCTATTGAAAAGTCTAATTGTTTAAAGATTGCTTTTTGGATGTTCTGTTTATCTTTCATTTTTAATAGTTATGCTATGATGGGCCTAGTTGTGAATTTATTTTGCTTATAGTTCAAAGGACTTTTGAAACACATGGCATGATATCCTTTAACACTATAAAAAAAAATCTCACCAGAATTTGTTTAAATATTACTTCTGCCAAATTTTCTGTGATAGACTGTCATTTTATCCTCCATGTCTTTTCCTTTTCTGTAGTGTTTGCTGTTCTGTGTTTCTCTTTTGGATATATTTTTTTGGATATACTGTTTTTATTTTAGATATATATTTTGTGACATAACTTCACATTCACAATTTTTCCTTCATCTATGTCTAAATATGCTATTAAACCACAAATTCATTCACTGAATTCTTCATTTCAGTTGTGGCATCTTCTTTTAGATTTCTTTTCTTTTTCTCTTATTTTTTGTTTTGAATTTCCAGTTCTCAGATAATTTTTTTCAATCTTGTCTTTCTTTCTTTATACATAGCTTTTGTGTTTTATAATTTGTGTATATAACTCTAATATTTTCAGCCCTAGTGGCTTGCCACTCTTGACTGTTTGATTTTCATATGACTTTGTTTTCTCATTTATTCTAGCTATTTCTCATATGTGTGCTGAACATTATATTTAGCAAATTGCTTATGAAGATTATTGAAAACTTGTAGCACTCTCATTTTCATCTAGTAAATATTTTACATTTGCTTTTCTTAGGTGCCTAGAGGAACTAGCAATCTGGGTTGGTTTTAATTTAATTGAGGGATTGAGATGATTTAAAGCTGGTCAGCAGTCTTTCAGAAGGCTGATGTGCTGGTTCATTTTTTTCTGCTACGGTACATATCTTTGGGGTTTCAACCCAAGAAACGGGGGATTTACCAGAGCCCCTTACACTTCTGAGCAATGTGATTCAAGATACCTTTTGAAGAATCAGCAAATGCCTTAAGGTAAAAACAGTTTCAAATTCTGAATTCACATCTCTGGATATCCATTTTCTCCTCTAAGCCATCCAGACAATGCTCTATCTCTTAAGCCTCTCTGATGCCTTTAATCAGACTCTCGCTCTCTGTGTCTCTGTCTTTCTCTGTCTCTGAGACATATACAAATATTTGTTCTATGTTGTCTTCAGTGAGAATAATGGAGTTATGGTCTAATTTATTTAAAATTTTATTACTAAGAGCAAAGTGTCTCCATCTTTGTAATTATAAAAAGCCCTTACTACAATTTTAAAAGGTAAAAGCAAACATTTAAATAAGATATTTGATACTAATTTGAAACAATCCCTGCAACATTTTCATATATATAACGAGTCTCTTATCATTCAGTCCTTCTTAACTGTATCTTTCTCAAGCTTGAAGTTTTCTTTCCTTTCTATATTTATTGTTTTTTCACAGTCCTCTGTTAGTTTATTCAGAATGAGTACTTGGGTGGTATATTTTCTTAATCTTTGTATTACTGAGAAAATATTACCCTTGACTTCATGCATGAATAATAATTTCACTAAATATAGAAACTGTGTTATTTGGAGCTCTGGAAATGTTATTCCGTTTTCTTCTACTGTTTAGAGTTATGGAAGAAAGCTAAGGGTAATCTGATTTTGTTGATTAGTTTTTTAAACTGATTTTTTACTTTCCTATTTGCTTTAAAAGCTTTTCTTTATCATAGATCTCCATAAATTCCGTGAACCCTTATAGATTTCTGTTACCCTTTATATTTTCATTATCTTTCCCCATAAATATAAAATGTACCTTTGTGTTTTAGATAGAGGAACTGGTTTGCTTTAGGAAAACTTTTTTTGTTATTTTTCATTTTTGTTTGCTCTGTCTCTCTTCCTTGTATTCCAAGAATATATAGCTCTAGTATCCTGGATCTATTTTCTATATGTCTCACATTTATTCTCATTGTTATTATATCCTAATTTAAATAGTTGTAAACTCAATGCCTATAGAGTTCAGGCAGTAAAAAGAAATAAATAAAGCCAGGCTTGTACAAATGTAATGAGTGATGAGGATTATGGAGAGCAAATGTCTCTTCTAAATGTGGCCACTACTAATCACCTGGTATTCAGCTCTAATAAAATACTACTAGATTCCATTTTTTCCAGAGAACTAAAATTCGAGTTTCTAAAATGTAATATCCTACAACAGAAACAACAACAACAACAACAACTTGAAAAAAGACCTCGTAACTTACCATTGGGATGATCTTGGTCACACACTGAATGATCTGTTGCTTCACTGTCATTTGCAATATTGTCATCTTTTGCAGAATCTGACATGACAAACAAGTAAAATCTCTAGTCAGCATTTTTAATCAGAAAAGAGAGCAGCTTCTAGCACTAATATGATGATATATATTTGGGGGATAGAACTTATTTTTAAAATACCATTAAAATACTTACATAATTTCACCAATAAATACAATTTTCTGAAAACACTACATGATATATCTGAATAAATGAAATAGGTCTTTTATTTATCCTACAAAGTTTGCAAAGTAAAGACGGTAGAGTTTGTTGGGATATATATTTTTTTGCAACCAAGAAGAAAATATATGCAGGCTTTATACATCAGTGAAAGTTTTAGGAGAATTGTGCAAAAGAATATGAAAAGAAGGCAAAATAGAGAAATTAGAAGACTATCTAATTTTAATGTGCTTAATGCTTCCATTACTGTAGCTGTTCATATTTGGGGGCTTGAGTCAGTAAGAAAGCCAAACGCGGACGTTTGAAATCCAGCGGTAATTAAGTTCATCTTTCTCAGGAACTGTACCAGTAGAACAATGGGAAAGAGGGGGATGCAAACCTTCTTTTCTGGGCAATTTCATCCTCACCCCTGTATAGCACATTTAAACGTGAGATCAGCATAAGTTCTTTCTTGGTCATAAGATATACTTGACGATGGCTAAAAGGTTTCCAATGACTGTGGACTCTTGAAAGCTAGAAAGTGTCCCCTGTTAGATGTTTGAGAACTCTCTGGAGGCTCCTTAAAAAACCACCATAAAAAACACATGAGTAGTTCAGCAGGGAAATAGAAAGTAGGTCTTTCATTTATTCTACAAGTCTTTATTAAGGGCCAATTCTATGCCAGACACTGTTCTTGATTCTGGGGAGTCTACAGTAAACACAATACCAAATTTCTGCCCTCATAGAGGGTACAGTCTAATGGATATTTTCCATGCAGCTAAAAGGGTAGTAATCTAAAGATATAGATAGAAAATCATGAGTTAATCTTATATGCACAGGGCCATGAAGAAATCTGGGGGTGGTAGAATGGCATCTCTATAACTTACAAATGGGGTTTCTCCTGAGCTCATATTGCTCAGCCCTAACAGAGCTGATTTAGGTGGAAGCTAAAATAAATCATTTTATTTTTTGGTTTCCCTTTCCCCCTTTTCTCTATCCCTCTCCAAACTAGGAGATAGCTTTAAACAACTTTGCTTGGAATATTATGAGAAAATTTGTTTCTTGAACCTACCACAAGCAACATTTGATGGACAAGTGAGAAAACTGGGTAGTTAACATATGATTCAAATTTAATAACCAGTGAAGCAAGTATCCACCCAAAGTGTATGGTTTTAATTAACTGCAGATAAATCCCTCAAGGCAAATGTTTAATTATCTGCACAGCTTCTTATTTATTTCTGAGACTGACAAAAAGTTTCAAAGTCCAAATTTGGAAGCAAAACTAAGCATAGACACATTTTCCAAACTGTTACTGCACTCATGTCAAATTGTTTTAAACCAGCTGCCATTAAAATATGCCTTCTTAATTTTGAATCTAACATGTGGTTTAAAAAATAGCCTTTGAATAATTTTTTTCCCCACATTAACACTGAAAATGAACAATTGAAAAAGGTACTATATGGATTAGGTTAAATTTTAGTTTTGAAAGTGTTTTAGATTTATTTGTTTATAAAAAAATGATACGTATTATTCAACATAGTCTTGTGTACATTTTGCTCATAGTTAAAATTTATTCATTTATTCTCAGTAATTCATTATGCTTTTTAATTTACATGAATATTTACATAAATATTACAAAAGAAATGTCTTAAAAAGGGATTTACATTGATTTTACAAATTTATGATCTAATGATTCACATATGATAGGTGAAAGTATTTAAAAACTAATCAATAGACTGTTTTGTCACCAAAATCTGTGTCTTTAGCACATGAATTGACCCTTAAATTTCAATTCCCTTAAGGAGTTGCTGTAACATTGCTAAGGTACCTTCTGATCTTAGGTGCTCTAATCTATACAATGTAATTTATTGAATCCAAGGTTCCATCAATTGTTATTTGCAATAATTTTTGTGTGTACTATTAGAAAAAAATACAACCAAATGAACTATAATACACTATCAATTCTAAGAAGCTATTCTAATTTCAGAAATAAATTATATGAAAGACTATGCATCATAGAAATATGACATTGGAGTATATTCTATGTGTATAGAAATATACACCTTTAAGTAATGCCAAGGATTTCATTCATATCAACATGACTCCACGTTCATTTTGTCTTGTATGTGAGCCTATTCTCCAAAAATGTTTCCCCATACACACACATGCTGTATGTACAGCAACAAAGCAGGGTAGCAAGCATAAGCTCATGACAGAATCCACAGCTAACCAGATGTCTATGGTAGATTGTTACCACTATGGTTCCTCTAGTAAAAAGGCTGTTTGAATTAATTTCCAGTGTCATAAACTCCAGCTAAATTTAGATCCTCAATGTTTTAAATCAGGAGCCCCATTACATTACACTTGCTTGCAGGTTTGAAACAACAGTGGGACTTTTTTGCTTAGGAGGTGATTAAAGCTGCACTGTACATGTATACAAAATTAGTATTCATAATGACAAAGAATGAACATATATGCAGTATCCATGGTCACTAAAAGGGCTTATGATTTCTATGTAAGTTCTATTAATGATCATGGAAAATGTATTTGCATATACTAAATTCTTGCATCACCTTGGATTCACATTTTTCAATTTTTATTTGTATTGAATTTATTGGGATGACATTGGTTAATAAAATTATATAGGTTTTAAGTGTTCAATTCTATAATACATCATCTGTATATTATATTGTGTGTTCACCACCTCAAGTTAAGTCTCCTTTTATCATTATTTATTGCTTCCTTACGCTCTTTTACTTTCCCCCACCTTCTTTCCCTCTGGTAATCACCATGCTGTTGTCTGTGTCTATGAGGTTTTTTTTTTTTTTTTTAAATTATTATTTCCTTCCACATTTTATTTGATTCCAGAAATTACCATGTGACAATGTTTTTAAAAAGTAAGAGTTATTACCTAATTCTGAGACTCAGTCTATGTTATTTTAATAGCAGAGTACTGAAACTAAATGTATATGTAACTTCTAAGTTTCAAAGTCTTTAAGACCAATATCCTATTAGAGAATTTTTTCAAATGCAATATTAAGTTGAACAATCAAGCCAAAGTTCTTAAGCTAGGCTATCTTTCAAGATGAAAAAAAAAACAAAAAAAAACGTTCATACATTTTTTAAAAAATCCTCATTTACAAAGTTGAAAAGAGTTTAAAAGAAAATTAAAACTAGATTAAAACTTAAAAACACACACATAAATTCCAAAATGTAGGTTTTTATTTTTTATTCTTATTGATTTCAGAGAGGGAGAGGGAGAGAAAGATAGGAACATCAATGATGAGAGAATCATTGATTGACTGCCTCCCGCATGCCCCCTACTAGGGATTGACCACAATCTGGGCATGTGCCCTAGACTGGAATCGAACCCAGGACCCTTCAGTCCTCAGGCCGACATGTTATCCACTGAGCCAAACCAGCTAGGGCCAAAATGTAGGTTATTTTTAATGTAGTCAATTATACATCTACACAGAATAGTACATGTATAGATTTAAGCTGTGATGGTGAATGATGAAACTATTGAATTTTTTATAAACACATCTAAACTATGAATAAAAATAAATGCTATTTCTTTCTAAGTACATTCCCTTAGCACAAAACTTCTTAATCTGAGGGGACCTCGGAATAGACTCTAGAGTTCCGCAAGCCTATGAAAAAAATGTGTGCATATATTCATTCATATGTTCATTTTTCTGGGAGGAAATACCTTCCATAATATTCTCATATGACCTCAACAAGCTTAAAAATTACTACAGACAATCATACCCTAATGCCCACGACACTGCCATCTTACAAAAGATTGTTAGGACTATTGTTAAGAAACTAGCTATAGAGCTTGTTGACCACTGCATTAATTCATCAGTTATGGCAATTCTTGAATTTTTGAGGTAAATTTGGCTTGAGGAAATAGCCAAAAAATAAAGAGATGTGTTTAATAAATGAGGAAGACAAACCAACTCACAAGACTTTGCATCAAATTTAGAGGGAACTGGAGTATAAAAATCTGTATGCATGATTAACTGCCTTTGAAGATATCTTCAAGCCAGGAGGTGTACAAACGCCATCTATAAGAGAGGTTGCCCTGATGACTATTTAGAGTAGTGGCAGGAGGTCATTTTGGTGAAATGGTTCTAATGGGTCTGAACAAAATAGTAAATGCTGTATAAAACACCTTCATGTAAAACATTCTCATTCTGTAACATGTAAACATCAGCCCACGTGTACTTTAGCTTGATGTAAAAGTTGCACAGAAACCTGGATTTCCTTTGATTCTTGTAAACTGATGTGATTATACTAAGCAATTTATCCTGGCCTGCACATTGATTCACTGGCTTATTATGGAAGCAATTAGAATAAAGTAGTTTTTTCTTTATTAAAAAGTGTGCTTATCCACAATAAACTAGAGTCTCCACAGCCAATTCTGGCTTCATTGAACCTCTTCAGTGGCTATTCCTCTATATAGGAAAAAATATATTGTAATGCGTTCCCAGAGTATTCAGATGGCCATGATCTGAACTGTGCTTGGTCCCCTGAAGGTGGATATACAAGACTAAATGATATTTAACTGAGAAGTAACTGGGTCCACAAGACAGGACATTGCCTTGAGCATCGGGAGGCCTGATGAACTATGGCCAGTCATTTATCTTCATTATGCTCTCATTAACCCCCATTAAAAGGCGGCCAATCACTCCCAGAGTTATTGAATCAGTCACTAACAGTTTTGAGAAGATGCTGGGAAAACTACCATCATGAACTACTAACTTTGTTTCTGCTAAAAAAAACATATTTCTAATTCCAAACGATACATTTGTGCAAACCAGCTCATGCTTACATTAGAGGTGATATTCATCTGTAGGTTGTGATTGAAAATATGAGCAAATAGGAAAATCAGTCATGTTGGGATGGACACTGGCTTGGGGTTAGGATCCTAGATTTACAACTACAATCTTTGTAACTGTAGGACAACCCATGCCCCTTACATAATCTGTTTCTGCACCCAGAAACTGAGGGTGGTGAGGCAGATAATCTCTCTTAAATACCGTACCATGCTAATCTCCAATTATCTTTGTTCAAAACAGCACTTCTCTGTAAACATTCCCAGGCTTCCCTCATTATCCGTCTACCTCAGTTGGACAGTTCTCACTCTGAGACTTTTACTACTTATTTATAAAATATAGGTTAACAGTGGGAGAAGTAGTGCCATGTGACATCGGTGTCACACTGGTCATCGCTAACTCTGCAATCTGATGAAGAATCATCACCATGTAAAACAGAACAGCTGGATATGAAGCTGGGCTGGGGCATGATGGAAAAAGAAATGCTTAATTACCCTTCCCATCAAGTTAATTTTTCCCCTTTGGCAAAGTAAACAAAGGCAAATCTGCTCTTGTTTTGGTTGTCTCTGACCTGCTCTCCTTGACCTCCATCCTTCTGATTCCATTCTCTTCTTGCCTCCCTCTGCCTTGCTAAGCCTCTCACTGCAGGCTCTCTTGACATCATTAAAAAAAAATCTGGCCAGGCCACAGACATGTAAAGTAGCTATGGTTTTAAATATAAACAGACTTGGAATTTATTAAATGTTCATGTATGAATCAGGAAGAATACAAGTGTTTTATTTAAACTTTGGTTTCATTCCATCTGCTATTGAAAATTTTTTGTGACTGTACTACCAAGGGGACCTTCTTCAAAGGAGAAATGATGAGGGCTTTTTCGCTCCTAACTCTGAGCATGGTTACAACCACATCCTTGTCTTAGGACTTGTTTTGGAGAACCCAAAATAAGACAACCAAGATAGTCACTAACCTGTCTCCTGCTGCTTAATAACAAAACTGTAAATGTTCACTCTACACTCCTGACTCTTATACCATGCTGCCTTTCATTAGGAAACATTGGGAAAATGTCTGCAACCTAAGGAGGGGAAGAGGTTGCCATATTGGGCACCACATAATCCTGAGAGCTGGACCACAGACGATTGGTGAGGGATGAGCCCTGGGGTCTACAGGTTGGCCAACAGACATTAAGGTAGCCTATCATGGGAGTTCCACCTATCAGGAGAGAATTAATATTTTATGATGATGAAAGGAATCCATCAGCTCCTTTGTCCAGGAGTGTTTCATGGTAACATTTACAAAGAAAGTTTTAAAGTGTAGAGTGGTGTAAAGGCAGAGATTCACTGAAAGCAAAGCTGGGGGGGGGGGGGGGGGGGGGCGGGGGACACACAAATCATGAATGAGGTAGAACAAAGAAGCATAAAGATTTACTTGGCAGCTTTATAAGAGTAGAAAGGTATTGAAAATCTAGGATACTTCTTGAGTGGATGACTGTTGGAGAAGCTTTGAGTGTCTAGAAGAACTGCTTGAGCTATTGCTGCCTCTCAAATAAATGACCCAGTTCATAAGGCTGTTAAAATTATTTCTCTACTCTCAGATTTTTCTACCAACTGAGGTGACCTCAACATGTGTCACTTTTGCATAATTCACGAGTTTGACTCACTTACTTTATGGTTGTTAAAAGTCCATTATTTAATCATAATGTGTGTGCGTGTGTGTGTGTGTGTATATATATATATATATATATATATATATATATATATATATATACACAGTATATATGTATACAGTATATATATACAGTATATATGTATACAGTATATATATATACTTTAAACATTTCTAAAATATTTTTCTTTTTCCTACAAATATTATTTTAAGAAGTATGGCATTCTTTTAGATCCATTTTTTAAACGCTCACCTTTTGGGGCATTTCAAATATACAGCACCCCCATGCACCTTATACACAGATTGAAAGATACTGGAAGCAGAAACTTAGAGAAAGTTAAAGAGGGGACTAGCCTTGTCATGCACAATAAAACAAGTTCAGTAAATTTCATTTTCAAGAATGACCCTGGTGGGGGAAAAAATCAGGTGATATCTGGCGTTACAGGAAATGGGGTGTAGAGAGGCATTTGTATGATGAGGGCAATGTTTTGCCTCATAAACTGAGAAAAAAAATTAAAACAAAATACTGTACAATGCTAGTTTATGGGGACCTTGGGAAGTATACTAAGATGAACTTCAAAGTGCTATTTTCTATTTCTGGGAAAGTTTTATTTTAATCTACTACTAATTTAGACTAGGTTCAACTATAAGGTCCAGAAATCATTAGTATAGATTTTCCTAATGCAATGATTGACTATGTTAGTCTGCTCAGGCTGTCATAACGAAATAGCACAGATGAGGTGGCTTAAACAACAAAAATTTATTTTCTCTTAGTTCTGGAGGTAAGAAATTCAAGATCAGGTACTGGCTGACTCTGTTTCTAATGAGGGCCCTGTTTTGGCTTTCAGGAGGATACCTTCTTATGTCCTCCCATGGCCTTTCCTCAGTGTGTATGTGTGGAGAGACAGAAATTGAGATCTCTCTCTCTCTTCATCTTCTTTTTTTTTTTTTTTTTTGCTACATCTTTATTCTTTTTTTTTTTTTCGCTTAAAGTATTACAAAGGGTATTACATAAGTGTCCTTTTTTCCCCCCCGCCCTTGACAAACCCCTACCCTCCCTTACCCCCCAGTGTCTTATGTCCATTAGTTATGCTTATATGCATGCATACAAGTCCTTCGGTTGATCTCTTACTCCCCTCCCTCCTGCCCCCCAACTCTCTCTGGCCTTCCCACTGCAGTTTGACAATCAGTTTGAGGCAGCTCTGCCTCTGTATCTATTATTGTTCAAAAGTTTGTAATGGTCTTTATTATCCATGAATGAGTGAGATCATGTGGTATTTTTCCTTCATTGACTGGCTTGTTTCACTTAGCATAATGCTCTCCAGTTCCATCCATGATGTTGCAAATGGTAGGAGTTCCTTCTTTTTAACAGCAGCATAGTATTCCATCGTGTAGATGTACCACAGTTTTCTAATCCATTCATCTACTGATGGGCACTTAGGCTGTTTCCAGATCTTAGCTATGGTGAATTGTGCTGCTATGAACATCTGGGTGCATATATCCTTTCTGATTGGTGTTTCTGGTTTCTTGGGATATATTCCTAGAAGTGGGATCACAGGGTCAAATGGGAGTTCCATTTCCAATTTTTTGAGGAACCTCCATACTGCCTTCCATAGTGGCTGCACCAGTCTGCATTCCCACCAGCAGTGCACAAGTGTTCCTTTTTCTCCACATCCTCTCCAGCACTTGTCGTTTGTTGATTTGTTAATGATGGCCATTCTGACAGGTGTGAGATGGTACCTCATTGTTGTTTTGATTTGCATCTCTCGGATGATTAGTGACTTTGAGCATGTTTTCATATGTCTCTTGGCTTTCTGAATGTCCTCTTTTGAAAGGTGTCTATTTAGATCCTTTGCCTATTTTTTGATTGGATTGTTTATCTTCTTTTTGTTAAGTTGTATGAGTTCCCTATAAATTTTGGAGATTAAGCCCTTATCAGATATGACGTTGGCAAATATGTTTTCCCACGAGGTGGGTTTTCTTGTTGTTTTGTTGATGGTTTCTTTTGCTGTGCAGAAGCTTTTTATTTTGATGTAGTCCCATTTGTTCATTTTCTCTTTAGTTTCAACTGCCCTAGGAGCTGTATCAGTGAAGAAATTGTTTTGGCATAAGTCTGAGATTTTGTTGCCTTTGTATTCTTCTAGAATTTTTATGGTTTCCTTTCGTACATTTAAGTCCTTTATCCATTTTGAGTTTATTCTTGTGTATGGTGTAAGTTGGTGCTCTAGTTTCATTTTCTTGCATATGTCTGTCCAATTTTCCCAACACCATTTATTGAAGAGACTATCTTGGCTCCATTGTATGTTCTTGCCTCCTTTGTCAAAAATTAATTGAGCATATTGGTTCGGGCTAATTTCTGGACTCTCTATTCTATTCCACTGATCTATATGTCTGTTCTTGTGCCAGTACCAGGCAGTTTTGAGAACAGTGGCTTTGTAATACAGCTTGATATCTGGCATTGAGATCCCACCTACTTTGTTCTTTCTCAGGATCGTTGCAGCTATTCGGGGTCTTTTTTTTATTCCAGATGAATTTTTGGAGAGTTCGTTCTAGATCTTTGAAGAAGGCCATTGGTATTTTAATGGGAAGTGCGTTGAATGTATAGATTGCTTTGGGTAGTATGGACATTTTAATGATGTTGATTCTACCAATCCAAGAACATGGTATGTTCTTCCATCTGTTTATGTCTTCCTCTATCTCTTTTTTCAACGTCCTGTAGTTTTCTGAGTAGAGGTCTTTAACCTCTTTAGTTAAGTTTATTCCTAGGTATCTTAATTTTTTGGTGCGATGGTAAATGGGATTGTTTTTCTGATCTCCCTTTCTGAAAGTTCACTATTGGTGTATAGAAATGCCTCAGATTTCTTGGGGTTAATTTTGTATCCTGCTACATTGCCAAATTCATGTATTAAGTCTAGTAGCTTTTTGATGGAGTCTCTAGGGTTTTGTATGTATAATATCATGTCATCTGCAAATAAGGACAGTTTTACTTCCTCTTTTCCAATTTGGATGCCTTTTATTTCTTCTTCTTGCCTAATTGCAATGGCTAATACTTCCAGTACTATGTTGAACAGGAGTGGTGAGAGTGGGCATCCCTGTCTTGTTCCTGTTCTTAGGGGAAATGGTGTTAGTTTTTGACCATTGAGTATGATGTTGGCTGTGGGCCTGTCATATATGGCTTTTATTATGTTGAGGTATGATCCTTCTATTCCCACCTTTCTGAGAGTTTTTATCAAAAATGGGTGTTGGATTTTGTCGAATGCTTTTTCTGCATCAATTGATATGACCATGTGGTTTTTTTCTTTCAATTTGTTTATGTGATGTATCACATTTATTGATTTACGGATGTTGTACCATCCTTGCATCTCTGGGATAAATCCTACTTGGTCATGGTGTATGATCCTTCTGATGTACTGCTGGATCCGATTTGCTAAGATTTTGTTGAGGATTTTGGCATCTATGTTCATGAGGGATATTGGCCTGTAATTCTCTTTCATTGTGATGTCTTTACCTGGTTTTGGTATTAGGGTGATGCTGGCTTCATAGAATGAGCTTGGAAGCGTTCCTTCCTCTTGAATTTTTTGTAGTAGTCTGAGGAGGGTAGGTTTTAGTTCTTCCTTGAATGTTTGGTAGAACTCCCCTGTGAAGCCGTCTGGCCCTGGGCTTTTGTTTGCTGGAAGCTTTCTGATGACTGCTTCAATTTCTTCCATAGTTATTGGCCTATTGAGGTTTTTAGATTCTTCCTGATTGAGTTTTGGCATGTTGTATTTTTCTAGGAATTTGTCCATTTCCTCCAGGTTGTCTAGTTTGTTGGAGTAGAGTTGCCCGTAGTATTGTTTAACAATCATTTGTATTTCTGTGGGGTCTGTTGTTATTTCGCCTCTATCATTTCTGATTTGGTTTATTTGGGACCTCTCTCTTTGCTTCTTGGTGAGCCTGGCTAGGGGTTTGTCAATCTTGTTTATCCTTTCAAAGAACCAGCTCTTGGTTTCATTGATTTTCTGTATTGTTTTTTTGGTCTCTATTTCATTGATTTCTGCTCTAATCTTTATTATCTCCTTCCTTCTGCTCACTCTGGGGTTTTCTTGTTGCTCTCTTTCTAATTCTTTGAGTTGTAGAGTTAGATGATTGACTACCATTTTTTCTTGTTTTTTGAGATAGGCCTGTAGAGCTATAAACTTTCCTCTCAGGACTGCTTTCATTGTGTCCCAGAGGTTTTGGATTGTTGTGTTTTCATTGTCATTAGTGTCCAGGATGTTTTTAATTTCTTCTTTGATGTCATTGGTAACCCAATCAATATTTAATAACATGCTATTCAGCTTCCAAGTGTTTGAGTATTTTGGGTTGTTTTTATTGTAGTTTATTTCTAACATTATACCATCGTGGTCTGCGAAGAAGCTTTTTATGATTTCAATCTTCTTGAATTTGTGGAGACTTTGCTTGTGACCCAATATGTGGTCTATTTTTGAATATGTCCCATGAGCACCTGAGAGGAATGTATATTCCGCAGCTGTGGGGTGAAGTGTTCTGAAGATGTCAATTAAGCCCATCTGATCTAGTGAGTCATTTAGGATTGCTGTTTCTTTGCTGAGTTTTTGTCTAGCGGATTTATCCAGTGATGTCAGTGGTGTATTAAAGTCCCCTACTATGATTGTATTGTTGTCGATCTCTTCCCTGATATCTTCCAGAAGTTTTCTTATGTATGTGGGTGCTCCTGCATTGGGTGCATATATGTTTACCAGGGTTATATCTTCTTGTTGTATTGATCCCTTTAGTATTATGAAGTGGCCTTCCTTATCTCTGGTTATGGCCTTCACTTTGAGATGTATTTTGTCAGATATAAGTATTGCTACCCCAGCTTTCTTTTCCTTTCCATTTGTGTGAAAGATATTTTTCCATCCCTTCACTTTCAGTCTGTGTGAGTCCCTTCTAATGAGGTGGGTCTCTTGTAGACAGCAGATGTATGGGTCATGTTTTTTTATCCATTCAGCCACTCGATGTCTTTTGGTTGGAGCATTTAGTCCATTTACATTTAAAGTTATTATTGAAAGGTATTTGTTTGTAGCCATTTCTTTTTTTGTGTGTGTGTGTGGCTGTTTTCTTTCTGAGCTTGATATTTCTTCTTTTACACCAGTCCCTTTAGCATTTCTTGCATGGCTGGCTTGGTGGTGATAAACTCCCTTAGCCCTTTTTTGTCTGTGAAGCTTCTTATTTCCCCTTCAATTTTGAATGATAGCCTTGCTGGATAGAGTATTCTTGGATTCAGTCCTTTGCTTTGCATCACTTTGTAGATTTCCGTCCATTCTTTTCTGGCCTGATGTGTTTCTGTTGAGAAATCATTTGATAATCTAATGGGAGCTCCCTTGTATGTTACTTTCCGTCTCTCTCTTGCAGCCTGTAAGATTCTCTCTTTATCCTGAACATTTGCCATGGTAATTATGATGTGTCTTGGTGTGGGTCTTTTCGGGTTCACCTTGTTTGGGACTCTCTGGGCTTGTGTGACTTTTTTCTTCCCCACCTCAGGGAAGTTTTCTGATATTATTTCTTCGAATAGGTTTTCTAATCCATGTTCATCTTTCTGTTGTTCTGGCACCCCTATTATTCGTATGTTGTTTCGTTTCATGTTGTCCCAAAGCTCCCTTAGGCTCTCCTCCTGTCTTTTAATTTTTTTCTCCATTTGCCGTACAGTTTGAGTGTGTTTTGCTTCCTTGTCTTCTAATTCACTAATTCGGTCCTCCGCTTCTCCCAGTCTACTGTTGATACTTTCAATGGAGTTTTTTATTGAAGCTATGTCACTCTTCATTTCTTCTTGGGACTTACTTAAGTTGTTGATTTTTTCATCTGTTTCTTCTAGCTTCTTGCATAAGTAGTTGAGTTTTTCATCTGTTTCTTCTTGCTTCTTGAACATCTGGTGCATGTACTCTAGGAACCTTATTCTGAATTCTTTTTCCATCATGTTGCATATCTCTGTCTCACTTAGCTGCTTTTCTGGCGAGTCCTCCTTTTCTTTCCTTTGGGGGTTTCTTTGCCTACCCATGTTTGATCTCGCTGACATATGTAGATGTTGAGATGTTCAGTGGCTGCTCCCTGGGTGGCAGGGGCTCCTTGGGTTGTGGTTGCTGCTCAGACGGTTGCGGTAGCAGCTGCTTTCCAGTTGGCAGCAGCTCCTCTGGTGGGTGTTGTTCACAGCTGTGTTGGCTCTTCTGGCTGGTGGGGGGAGGCTTCACGTACAGCTGCTGTTCCACAGACAGAGGGTGTGGTGATCAGGAGGCTGTGGTGATCAGGAGGCTGCGGTGATCAGGGGGCTGCTGCGTTGATTTAAAGGCACAAAATACAACAGAGCAAGGCACAACGTACCAGGCACTGAACACAAGTATATTCACAATATTAATAACCCCAAATAAAGGTGACCACCCGAATTAAGAGAATTAGGGGATAAGGGAGAAAGAAGAGAAGAAGATAAAAGAGAGAACAGAAAAGAAAAATAAGAAAAAAACAAACAAAAAAGGAGTGCAAAAATAGAATTGGGAAAAAAGAGGGGGGAAAAAAAGAGAGCGAAAAAAGAGAATGAAGTAGAAGCAGGGAAGAGACTATTGGTATGAGGAGCAAACTCCAATAGAACTGCCACTAATCTCAACAAATTCCAGCAGCAGATCCCTGGAGATGAATGCAAACTACAAACCACCAATAATGTCCAGAGGGGTAAGGGAAAACAGAAGCACAAAAATAACCGGGGTGGGGTGGGGGAGGGAAGGGAAAAACCCGCAGAAAAAAAAAAAAAAAGAAAAAGAAAAAAAAAAAGAAAAACAACCTCACAACCAGTCCTAAAAAAGAAGAAAAAACACAAAACAAAACAAACAAATAAAAAAAAAAAAAAAAGCCCAATATATTCAACAATCAAGAAAACAATAGAAAGATAAGAGAGAAAAAAATGTTTGGAAAGTGAAGAAGGATAAAGAATAGGTGTATAAGGATTTAGAGCAGTAGATTGGAAATAGGATATATAAGTAGGGTGGAATTAGACAGGGGGTAAAAAGAGGGAATTGGGAAAGTCTGGAGCAGGAATAGGGTAAGAGAAACAGGACACCAAAAGGGGAAAAGTAAGGAAGAGGGTTTTAGCAAAGAGGTGGAATTGAGATAGGGAAAATTAATGCTAAAGGAACGATGAAAATAGAATGGAGAACACTAATCCCAAAAGAAAATAAAGAGAAAATAAAATGGCACTTTAAAAAATGGTAAAATGGTAGCAGTAATAATACTGGTTAAAAATAAAAATGTGGTAATTGAAAGGGTAAAATCAGGTGATGGAAAAAGAAGAAAAAGAGAAAAAAAAATTGGTTTCTTAGTAAAAAGGTGAAAAAATTAAAAAGAAAAAGAAAAAGAAAAAATTTGCAGTAGTGATGGTCTTTTGGTTCTTCTACTCTTCAGCCTGGTTCGCCTTAGTCCTGCCAGGTATTTAGGAGAGTGTTGAATTTGCCTGCATTACACTGTTCCTCCGTGTTGTAAATCACAGTCCTGATTTTAAAGCAGGCCGTATTTGTGATCCAGTCTGCCTTAATTTGTATTCCCCTAAGAGTCAGTTTGTGGCTCAGCCTCTGGGTGGCAGTGTTTTTGGGTTGGCCTCTGAGGCTATACAGCTTCTCTATCCTTTTTTAATCCTTACCCTGCTCTGTGTTGTTGGTGGGACTGAAAATCCCTCTATAGGCCAGACCCTGGTAACTCCCAGGGACTAATCAGCTTGTTTTAATCCTTTATCTCATACAGGGTGGAATCTGGGTGTGGCTGTGCTCCTTGCCTGGGGGGCTGGGGGGAGGAATTCCACCCTCTGGAGGAATGGCTGCCCCAGTCCTGGGCCCAGGGGGGTCTCAGCACTCAATTCGCTGCTACCTCCTCCGGCTCCCCCTCTTTCCTCAGCCTCTCCCCAGATTCCCCTCGTCTGCACCTTCACCCTCTCTTCAGCACAGGTGAGTGTCTGTATCCGAACTGTCCTATGAGCAGGGTTCAGTGAAAACAAAGAAACAGACAAACGCCGGCCGGCCGCGGAAACGCTCCTCTCTTACCGGTCTGGGAAACGCTCCTCTCTTACCAGCACTGCATGGTCTGGGAAACGCTCCTCTCTTATGGGCACTGCATGGTCTGATCAGTTCCTCAGGATGCCCCCTTTAGTCTCAGTTCTCCGCAATCACAAAATCCAAATCTCAAATCTCCTGGCGCCAGCAAACCCGCGGAACTCCTTACCCTGGTCAGGGTCTGTGTCTGTCCCAAGAGACGCGGCTGTCTGCCATGCGGTCTCCCTCCAACCCTCTGGGCTCAGGTCTGGCAAACTTTCCTGCCCAGATCCCTGGTTTTTAACCTTTCCAGGGGAGGTCTGCCTTTCCCGGCTGCAAACCGTCTCACCAGCTGAGTAAATTTGCCAATTCGGGGTGGGTGTTATTAGTTTCAGCTGCTTACTCCGTTTGCTCCGGGACAAGACCTGGGACGCGTCTGCCTATATCGCCGCCATCTTGCTTCTCTCTCTTCATCTTCTTAATAAGGCCACTAATTTCATCATGAGGGCCCTACCTTTGGGACCTAATAAAACCCTAACTACATCCCAAAGACCCCATCTCCAAATACCATCACATTGGCTAGGGTTCAACTGATGACATTTGTGTTTGAGGGAAACAAACATTCTGTCCACAACACTGACATGAGCATTTGTGCACATGGCCATTTGGATGACTTCTATAACTTTTGAGCATTAGCTTTCAAGCTGGTATTCCTGTTGTACATCAGAACAAAGTCTCAAAACAGAGTTGGAAATGGGATCTCCCCTAAATGCAAGGTTCCCTTTTCCCATTCCAATTCTCTTGAGTCAGTTTTTATCAACCCTTAAACTGCATCAAGTCGTCAGTGTTTGGATGGATGAAGAAGTGACAAGGGAATCTGGGGTAACAGCTAAGCCTTTATAACTGGCATTAGAGTTGACCAATCAGAATGGGATATCCACAGCACTGGGACAAGAGCAAGGAGCCGCTGGTGTGCCTGGGGTGGTGGTGTCCTGGGGAGGGGACTTACTTGCAAAGTGGGGAGTTAAGTCACTGTTTGCCAAAAATCATGTAACTATTTCAGTCTTTCAAAATCACTTGGTATAGTGGCAGCATATCAGTTTTGTTTATGGTAGAGAACTATATCAATGAGTTTCAAAAAAAGATAAAGTAGTTTAATAATTAACAATCTCTGCTGTGCTGATATTGAAGAGAATGAGAAGTAGCTTTGTTGTTACAGACCCAAAAAGTCTACCGTGCAGGGATAGAATAATTTTTAAACACATATTTGTGGCCACCTCTTATTTTGTGACCTTACCTGATAAAGTACCATTGAAAATAGAATCAATAAAAACTTTAGGTTAGTAGTACTTCTGTCTGGAACACGCATCCAATGTAGGCCACCCTCACGTCCCTCACCCCTTTGCTGAATACAGGCTATTCTACTGCTCCCTGCGTCACTTCTGAGGTAACACATCTGATCAGGGGCACTGTATTAGCAGATGAAGCTGATGGCCTGATGGCTGTCTATTGTGAGATGTAAGGGGACACCAGATAAAACCATCAATTCCAAATTTTCTACTCTGTCCTTTCTTCATTCCCAGGATAGCATTTCATTCTTTTGGGACTTGAAGCCTGTCTTTTGGATTATTTATTTATTTTATTATTATTAAATATATTTTTATTGATTTCAGAGAGGAAGGGAGAGGGAGAGATAGAAACATCGATGATGAGAGAGAGTCATTGATCAGCTGCCTCCTGCATGCCCCCTACTGGGGGTCAAGCTTGCAACCCAGGCATATGCCCTAATAGGGGATTGAACCTTGACCTCCTGGTTCATAGGTCGATGCTCAACCACTGAGCCACACTGGCTGGGCTCTTTTGAAATTTTTTAGGTCACCTTGGAAGGATCCTGTTTGAGGCCACTTTATTGTAATGACTTAATAATCAATTGCTAGAAATAGGTCTGAAGGCTGCTGAGAACAAGAAAAGGATGACACTGAGCAGAGACCAAGAGGGAGAGAAGGTCCTTAATTAAATAAGACACAAGAGAGCAGCTTACGATTATCCTCTAACCCTGAGAAGCAGTAACTGGGTCACCCTTGTTTATGGTAGAGAACTATATCAATAAGTTTCAAAAAAAAATCTCTATTGTTTAAGTGGGGCAATGAAGTGGGGTATGTTGTTACAAGGTATGTTATTTACATACTAAACACTTTTGCAAAGAGTTGCATTCATGTTTTTTGTAAAAAATTTGAATTCATAACTTTCCACAAAGAAAAGTAAAGCTAAAATATATTGAATTTGGTAAACAAAGACAATTTGTCTACAAATTGAATTGTACACAATAGATGGTCTTTTACTCTGGTTTCATTTGCTCAGCATAACATTGGTGAAATTAATTCATATTGTTGCTTGGGAAAGTGGATTTTAATTGCATTAAGAATGCTGTCCATGTCCATAGATCCTAAGGTGAACCTTATGTGAAGAGTGAAAATTTTTTTTCTTACCGAACAGCCAACATTTGCTGCCTCCCCATACTTTGCCCTCAACTTATTATTTTTTTTTACTACAGTGGTTCTTAAATAGTAGAGTACCCAGGAGGGCTTTTTAGCACTCAGACTGCTGGGACCCTACCCCCTGAGTTTCTGAGGGCATATGTCTGGGTGAGTGCTGGGGTCCAATCCCAGCGGGTCCACACGAAGACAGCCTTCAGTTGATCAGCAGCCTAGTCAGGACCTATAGCCAGGATTTCCAGCCAAAGTTCTGGTCGGAGCTCTGGTTAGGAACTGATGAGGTTCTGATGTTTATTGTCTTGTTACATCCATATTTATACCAGCCGATTTTAATCCTGTCAATTTCTATTACAAAGGTTAGGGTGTTTCTTATCTCCATTCCAGGGAGTAAAGATTATGTAGCTTAACTACCCGCCTGGCACTTAATTAAGGGGTTGTATCCCCTCCCTAACCTCAGGGAAAAATCCCTACCTGGGAAAACCACCTTTTTTGGAGAGGTGACCTTGGTTAAAACACATAGCGCCAAGAAGGTGAGCAAACATATTAAGAACAATATGCCATATACGCCAGGTCCCTTGAAACAGCAAGGATGGACCGGCTCCCGGCAGGTGAGGCCTGAGATTTTGCATTTTAACAGGCTCCATGGGGATGATCCTGCTGCTCCAGGGACTACTGTAAGTACGCTAAAATATATTGAATTTGTTAAGCAAAGCCCATCTGTGTGCATTACTTTTCTCTATCTAAGTCAACTTTCATTTAAAGTAGGGTTTTCAAAGTTAGTATCCTCATATGAACTGCTCATGCGTTTTCTGTTGCAGGGCGGACAGCACCTTATATGTGGTGAGGAAGGGCACAAAGCTCCACGTGCAGCTGAATCGGTGAGTCCACATCAATAGGTGAAGACATGAGAGCCATTTTCAGAGCATCCCCACCTTAATAGGAGATATGCTGGATCTTACTGTTTAAAAATCTGAGAGACCTTGCAACTTGACATGTATCTAGAAAAAAGCCTGAGCAAGTATCAAGAAAGGCCCCGGTCATATATATCATAGTGCTTCCATCAAATTCTACAGGCAGAAGCTCCTAAAGAATAAAGCTTTACTACTAAAAGTAATAAATCACTGCTACAACACATTCCTCTCAAGCTAGTTCTAGATATTGCTCCGTACATTAGCCCCTAGACACGAGGCCAGTGAGTCCTTGTAATGTTGTAAGTCTGAATGACAAGTTTTGGAATTGTAAAATGTGTGCTGGGTTTCACAGATTTAGTACACAGAAATGTAAAATATCTCATCAATAATTTTTATATTGACTATATGTTAAAAGTATTATATTTTGGATATATTAGTTGAATAAAGTATGTTATTAAAACAATTTTTTCTGTTGATTCTTAATGTGGCTGTTGGGGTCCAACCCCAGCAGGGCTTCCGGCATGTGGCTAATAGAAAATTTTATTACACATGTGACTCTGAATTGTGGCTCATATTCATTTCTGTTGAACAGTGCTGTTTTAGATAATTTAGTACTAGCCTGACTTATACAAATATTTTTTTAAAAATATATTTTTATTGCCCTAACCGGTTTGGCTCAGTGGATAGAGCGTCGGCCTGTGGACTGAAAGGTCCCAGGTTCGATTCCGGTCAAGGGCATGTACCTTGGTTGCGGGCACATCCCCAGTGGGGGGTGTGCAGGAGGCAGCTGATTGATGTTTCTCTCTCATCGATGTTTCTAACTCTCTATCCCTCTCCCTTCCTCTCTGTAAAAAAAAAAAATCAATAAAATATATTTAAAAATATATATTTTTTATTGATTTCAGACAGGAAGGGGGAGGAGGGGGAGGAGGAGGAGGAGGAGGAGGAGGAGGAGGAGGAGGAGGAGGAGAGATCAATAATGAGAGAGAATCATTGATGGGCTGCCTCCTGAGGGCCCCACAATGGGGATCGCAACAACCTGGACATGTGCCCTGACGGGGAATCAAACCATGACCTTCTGTTTCATAGGTTGATGCTCAACCACTGAGCCATGCCAGTTGGGCTATACAAATAATTGAAGATATGTTTGAAGGCCAAAGTTATGAGGATGGAAATCACAACTTGCCAAAGGATGGTTCATCAGAAACTAGAAAATCACGCTGAGCTTACAGGAAGCATCTACAAATGCTAATAGCGGTGGCTGGGAAGAAAAAAGAGTCTAATTAGGTATAATGAGAGAGGACGTTCTGAGAAGGAATTAGAGGAGAAAAGAGAATGATAAATTCATCAAAAGCTACCATGCTAAAAAGAAACTACTTAAAATTTTTGCTTTATGTTGATTTGACCCAGATTTCTTAGCCTGGCATTCAGAGTTCTCTATAATCAGGGCTCTAATATAGTAACTAATTAATGAGTGGATGGATGGAGCCAACATTTAAGCCACGTGGATCTATTCATTGTACCTAAATAGGTTTTTTGTGTCTTATTTCTAATGTTTCATGAATGCTCTTCTTCCCCCCTCCCCCCAAAGAGAGCTGCTTTCTATTTCATTACATTTGTGCATCTTTCAGATCGCAGCTCAAATATCATATTCTCTTCCTACATTTCACAGACAATTTCAGGCCAGTGATACTCCTTGATCCCAAGCTCCTTTAATATGTTTCATGTAATCCTTCCTTAGTATTTGTCATTCTCTGTCTCTCTTTAACTGTTTTTGCAACCCAGCTTTGTGGCCTCAGAATACTTACTTATTGCTCTGTCTATAGGGTGGAATGATATTACATTAATATCATAGGTGAGGGTAGAATGAGTGAAACCATGTAAAATTCTTAGAATAGAATCTAATATATAATAAGAGTTAGATAAATATCAACTGCTATTATTATTGTTGTTGCTGGTATCAGCTATGTATCACACACCTGCATATTTTATTTTTTTCATCTAGATTGTAAATCCCTTGAAGGGCAAGAATATATTATTTTCTTCATGTAAAGTCTTAATGAAAAGTTAAAACCCAATATATATCTGTCGATAATCCTAAACACTGATATATTTCAAATACAATTTTCTGTAGGCCACACTGTGTACTAATCGCTAGGAACAAAATGATGGACAACACAGATACTGTCTCCCCATCCCCACCAGGAAACTTAAGTTACAATAGAGAGAGATGGACAAAAGGTAAATACATAAAAGGAAAAAGAGTTCTGCCTAGTTACAAATAGCGGGAAGTGTTCTGAAGTAATGAAGAGGAGGCTAGGGTGGAGGTTTAGTGGGTCAAGGCTCTACCTAAAAACATGAGCAGAGAAAGCTGGGACAAGACTGCAGCGAAGTGAGGAGAAGGGGATCCTGTGAGATGAAAATGGAAGGGCGAGAGAGTCCATATTAGTGCATCTGATAACTTATAGTTAGGTCTTTACATTTTATTTTGAGGAAATAGAAAGGTATTATAGGAATTCCAGAAGGAGTGGGCTGTGATAGGTTTATTTTACTTTGCCTGCTAATGTCAGTAGACCTTAGGAGCTGTCACTTTTTACTTGACTTTTGAAATGAGGTCATATTCAAGTACAGGCAGTCCTCAGGTTATGTTGAACTCGATGTAAGTCGTTTCATGGTTACGTCGCCATCTCCCATTTATTTATATAAAAAAAGTTCCATCATTTCGATGTATGTACATATGTGCTTTATGTTTTTTGTTGTTTATTTACCACAAGTAAAGGTCAGGAATTGTTACCTTTCTTTTAATTATTTTTTTTTTTTTTTACTTTTTCACTTCATTACTGCTGTGTATGTGCTCCATGTGAGTGACGTAAGTGCTTATGGAGGTGGGTTCCTACTGACGGCGATGTAAGAACGAATCTCCAACATAACCCGGTGACCTACTGTATTAATATGATCATGAACTTTGACTATGTAAGGTTAGCTGAGTCATATAGGGTTAAAATATATACACTTGACCTTGGATTCATTAAAACCAGCTGTGTGAAATCCTAGACCACATATAATAAGATATCTGCCACTAGGAAAACCAATAAGCAGACCCATGAATTACAGTTCTATTTGAGCCACCACTGTGACACCTTCACATTTATTAGCTGCTGGTCATGACAGGTGTCATATTTGAGGGAACCACTAACCACTTCAAATAGTAAGGAAGGATAAAAAACATTATACAAATGATAGAGTCCGGTATAAAAAAATAGCATGCAAAAATCTGAACATATTATCATTTGGTTCTAGGCATTAGTTATTTTAAAAAACAGCAGACAACTTAACACATACAATTGTTCTTGATAACAGAAATGTAAAAAAAAACAAACACCAATATTTACCATTCATTTTTTCCCTGCAAGATTAACTGACATCCCATAAAGACTTAATAATGTGTACATGTTTGTGTGTGTGTGTATGTGTGTGTGTTCAGAGCAGACTCATGGCATAAGAGAACAAATAAAACAAAACTGAGAAATGAGTAGTTTTATTTATTTTTTAAAATGTTGCAAGCTCAAATCTATTCTTTAACCCTCACTATTTGTGCAGGTAGCCCTGGGCAAGCTACCCAGGTTGAATCTTGGTTGTCTTATTTGTACAGTTTTTTTGGGAAAATACCACCTCCTGTCTCTGGAAAAAAAACCTGAGTAGCTGTTCAAATCCATTTCCTTTGTATAGTCTCACAGGAAGGAGGAACTTGCAGGATGAAGGAAGACCTCCCTTGCAGTCATATGGGGCATATGACTGGGCTCTGGCCCATGGAAAGTGAGAAGTGATGGGGGCCACTTTGGGGTATGGCCATAAAAACCTCCTCTGCAACCCTTTCTCCTTTCTATTTTCCCATTAGATGTCAAGACTCAGGACAATCTGGGGACCACAGTTTGAAACTCACAAGCATCTATCATCTTGAGTCCCCAAATGACTGCTAGAAATATGACCTCTCACTGTGGATTATATTAGGTAAGAAAATAATTTCTCTTGTGTAAGTTTGACATTTTTGTTACAGCAGCTAGCAGTACCAAATGTATACTGCATCTCAAAGAGTCATTGAAAAAATTAAATGAGATGATTTCTGGAGCACTATTAATCATTGTTAAAAGAGTCATTATTACTCAATAAAACTATAGAATCTATGGACAAAGTCTCAGTACACATACGTTATTACTGCTGAAAGGTTTTTCAAAATAAAGGAGAAATTAGCAAAGATGACATGACATAAAAGATATACTGAGGGAGAAGAATATAATAATTATTTTAAAAATTTCACCTCTGTTTTTTATTTTTTTTCTTCTCCTGAAAACCTAGCAAAATACTTGTGGGGGCAACAGTCAAATCTAGTTTCCTATGGGTTGATAGTCTTTGCTCAGGAAAAAGTTTATTTTTTTAATTATTATTTTCCTCTCATAAACCCCATTTTATAGTTTGATAAGAAGATGGAATCTTAGAAGAATTATACATTAAAACCCAGGGCATATGGTCACCATGTGGACCACAAGATAATTCCAGTTTTTTTTATACTTGATAAAAAAAGGAAATTGTTGAGTGGGAAGTATGGTTCAGTGAGGAGACCCATTAAGTAGGAGGAGGGGAAAGGCATTGGTGGAGATGGAAGAATTGATGCTTGCAAATTTAGGAGACACTGTCTCAGGGTATAAAATAGAAACAGAGAAGACTGGCCTCAGACACCATCCCGGACCCTACAGCCACTTCAGCAAAAGACCTACTACCTTATCTGGGACTCCACCCACCCCGGCCACAGGCTTCTGTGAGCCATGGAATGTGCACCTTTCCCATCAACCTACCACTTCAGCCACTGGCCCCAAACGACCTGGGGCCTGGGCCCTAGGTGACTTTCCGAGTGCACAATCCTCCCACCAAGCTCACAGCTTCAACCACAGGAACTGCGTGACGTGGCACCTGTGCCCTGTGGAGATGGTAACTCTCAGAGTGCATGATCCTTCCGCCAAGTCTGCCACTTCAGCCACAGGCCCCGCACCACCTGACTCCTGGAGCCTTCGGGGAGAGCAAAAATGGGTAGACCAAAAAACAACCCCCAAAGGAAAGAAAAGAGAAAATCACCAGATAAGGAATTAAATAAAAACAAAGGCATGCAATATGTCAGAAAAAGAATTCAGAGTAAGGGTCATACAGTTCCTAAACTGGCTGGATGAGAAAATCAATAATTTATATAGAAATCAAGAGGAAAAAAATAATGATATAGCTACAATAAAAAACAGAGGGAAGGTTTCAACAGTAGACTAGAAGAAGTAGAGAACAGAATTAGTGAGTTAGAAGACAGGACAGGAAAAAACACACCCAATCTGAACAGCAATTGGAGAAAAAAATTAGAAAGCATAAGGAGAGCCTAAGGGAGCTTTGGGCCAATATGAAATGAAGTCACACCTGTATAATAGGGATGCCAGAAGGACAAAAAGAGGAGCAAGAATTAGTAAACCTATTTGATGAAATAATGACATAAAACTTCCCTAATTTGGGGAAGAAAAATGTTATACAAGAACAGAGAATGCCAAACAAGATGAACCCAAAAAGACCCACTCCAAGACACGCTGCAATTACAATGGCGAATGTTAACAACAAAGAGAGAATCTTAAAGGCTGCAAGAGAGAGACAGAGAGTTACCTACAAGGGATCTCACATTAGATTATCAAATGACTTCTCAACAGCAACACATGAAGACAGAAGGGAATGGGATGAAGTATACAAAGTGATGCAAAGCAAGGGACTGAATCCAAAAATTCTCTATACAGCAAAGCTACCATTCAAAATTGAAGAGGAAATCAGGATCTTCGCAGACAAAAAAAGGCTAAGGGAGTTTATTACAACCAAGCCAGCAGTGCAAGAAATGCTATGGGGACTTTTGTAAAAAGAAGAAATAGAAAGGGAAAAAGGAACACAGGCATAAAGAATAAAAATGGCAACATACAAGTACCTACCAATAATAACCTTAAATGTAAATAGATTGAATGCTTCAATCAAAAGACATGGAGTGGCTGAATAGATAAGAAAACATGACCCATATATATGCTGTCTACAAGAGACCTATCTCAGAACAAGGGACTCACACAGACCGAAAGTGAAGGAATGGAAAAATATTTTTCAGGCAAATGGAAATGAAAACAAAAAGCTGGGGTAGCAATACTTATATCTCACAAAATAGACATCAAAGTGAAGGCCATAACAAGAGATAAGGAAGGCCACTTTATAATACTAAAGGGATTGATACAACAAGAGGATATAACTCTGATAAACATATATGCACCCAATTCAGGTGCACCCAAATAAATAAATAAAAAAATTCTGGAAGATATCAAGGGAGAGGTCAAAAGAAACACAATCATAGTAGAGGACTTTAATACCCCATTGGCATCACTGAATAAATCCTCCAGGCAAAAAAATCAACAAAGAAACAGCAATCTTATACGACTCACTAGATCAGATGAACTTAATTGACATCTTCAAGACATTTCACCACAAAGCTACAGACTATATATTCTTCTCAAGTGAGCATGGGACATTTTCAAAGATGGAGCACAAGGAAAAGTCTCTTCAGATTCAAGAAGATTGAAATCATATCAAGCATCTTCTCAGATCACAATGGCATAATATTAGAAATCAACTACAATAAAACCAATTAAAAAATCAAACACTTTGAGGCTAAGTAGCATGTTATTAAACAATGATTGGTTACCAAAGAGATCAAAGTAGAAATAAAAAAATCCTAGAAACGAATGACAATGAAATAACAACAATCCAAAATCTATGGGACATAGTGAAAGTAGTCCTGTGAGGGAAGTTCATAGCATTACAGGCCTGCCTCAAAAAATAAGAAAAACTTGTAATATATTATCTAACGCCACAACTTAAAGAATTAGAAAGAGAGCAACAAGAAAAGTCCAGAGTGAGCAGAAGGAGGGAAATAATAAAGATCAGAATGGAAATAAATGACAGAGACCAAAAAAAACCCCCCCCCAAAAAAACAAACAAACAACAACAACAACACACACACACACACACACACACACACACACAATACAAAAAAGTTCAATAAATCCAAAAGCTGGTTCTTTGACAGGATAAACAAGATTGATGAACCTCTAGCCAGGCTCACCAAGAAGCAAAGAGAGAGGACCCAAATAAATAAAATCAGAAATGAAAAAGGTGAAGTAACAACAGATCCCACAGACATAGGAAGGATTATAAAAAAAATACTATGAACAACTCTATTTCAACAAACTAGTCAATCTAGAAGAAACGGACATATTGCTAGAAAAATACGATCTTCCAAAACTCAATCAGGAAGAATAAAAAAATCTGAATAAGCTAAAAACTCTGGAAGAAATTAAAGCAATAATCAAAAAACTTCCAGCAAACAAAAGCCTTAGGCCAGACAGCTTCACAGGGGACTTTGACCAAACATTTAAAGATGAACTAAAACCTACTGTCCTCAGACTATTCCAAAAATTTCGAGAGGAAGATACACTTCCAAGCTCTTTCTATGCAGCCAGCTTTACCCTAATCCTAAAACCACATAAATACACAACAAAGAAAGAGAATTACAGGCCAATATCTCTGATGAACATAGATGCTAAAATCCTCAACAAAATTCTAGCAACTGGATCCAGTATAACGTTAGAAAGATCATACACCATGACCAACTGGGATTTATACCAGGGATGCAAGGCTGGTAGAATATCTGCAAATCAATAAACGTGATACATCACATAAACAAATTGAGAGACAAAAATCACATAATCATATCAATTGATGCAGAAAAAGCATTTAACAAAATCCAATACCCTTTTTTGATAAAAACTCTCAGCAAAGTCAGAATAAAGAAATCATACCTCAACATAATAAAAGCCTTATATGACAAACCTACAGCCAACATTATACTCAATGGGTAAAAACTAAAACCATTTCCCCTAAGAACAGGAACAAGACAGGGATGCCCACTTTCACCACTCCTGTTCGACATAGTACTGGAAGTGCTAGCCATTGTGATCAGACAAGAAGAAGAAATAAAAGGCATCCAAATTGGAAGAGAAGTAAAACTGTCATTTGCAGATGACATCATATTGTACATAGAAAACCCAAAAAACTCCTTTAAAAACTACTAGATTTAATAAATGAATTTGTCAATGTGGAAGGATACAAAATTAACACCCAGAAATCCATAGCTTTTTTTATACACCAATAATGAACTCACAGAAAGAGAAACTAAAAAAACAATACCATTTACCATTGCAACAAATAAACTTAACTAAGGAGGTAAAAGACCTGTACTCAGAAAACTAAAGGACATTGAACAAATAGATAGAGGAAGACATAAACAAATGGGAGAACATACCGTGTTCATTGATTGGTAGAATCGGCATCATTAAAATGTCCATACTACCCAAAGTAATCTATAGATTCAAAGCAATCCTCATTAAAATATCAATTTTAATATTGATATTACAGATCTAGAACAAACTCTCCAAAAATTCACATGGGATAAAAAATAGACCCTGAATAGCCACAGCAATCCTGAGAAAGAAGAACAAAGTTGGAGGGATCACAATACCAGATATCAAGCTATATTACAAAGCCACTGTTCTCAAAACTGTCTGGTACTAGCACAAAAATGGACATATAGACTGATGGGACCAAACAGAGAACCCAGAAATCAACCCAAGCCATTATGCTCAATTAATATTTGACAAAGGAGGCAAGAGCATACAATGGAGTCAAGACAGTCTCTTCAATAAATGGTGTTGGGAAAATTGGACAGATACATGCAAAAAAATGAAACTGGAACATTAACTTACACCATATATGAAAATAAACTCAAAATGGATAAAGGACTTAAATGTAGGATTGGAAACCATAAAATCTTAGAAGAATCCATAGGTAGCAAAATATAAGACATATGTATAGCAATGTCTTTATTGATACAGATCCTAGGAAACTAAGGAGAAAATAAACAAATGGGACTATATCAAAATAAAAAAGCTTCTTCACAGCAAAAGAAACCATCAACAAAATAACAAGAAAGCCTACTGCATGGGAGAATATGTTTGCCAGTGTTATATCTGATAAGGGTCTAATGTCCAAAATTTATAGGGAACTCATACATCTTAACAAAAAGATAAACAAACCAATAAAAAAAATGGGCAAATCACCTAAATAGATACTTTTTGAAAGAGGACATAAGAAAGGCAAGAGACATATGAAGATATGTTCAAAGTCACTAATCATCTAAGAGATGCAAATCAAAACTACAATGAGGTACCATCTCACACCTGTCAGAATGGCTATCATCAACAAATCAAGAAACAACAAATGTGGCGAGGATGTGGAGAAAAGGAACCCTTGGGCACTGCTGGTGGGAATGCAGACTGGTGCAGCCACTGTGGAAAACATTATGGAGTTTCCTCAAAAAATTAAAAATGAAACTCCCATTTGACCCAGTAATCCCACTTCTAGGAATATATCTTCGAGAAATCAGAAACACCAATCAGAAAGAATATAAGCACCCCTATGTTCATATCAGCACCATTTACAATAGCAAAGATTTGGAAACAGACTAAGTGTCCATCAGCAAACGAGTGGATTAGAAAACTGTGGTACATCTACACAATGGAATACTACACTGCTGTAAAAAAGAAGGGACTCTTATCATTTGCAACATCATGGATGGACATGGAGAGCATTATGCTTAAGTAAAATAAGCCAGTCGGAGAAAGATAAATATCACATGATCTCACTCATTTGTGGAATATAATGAACAACATAAATTGATGAACAAAAACAGATCCAGAGACAGAAGCATTGAACAGACCATCAAACCTCAGAGGGAAGGCAGGGGACAGTGGGGTGGTGGTTGTGGTGTAAGAGATCAACCAAAGGACTTGTATGCATGCATATAAGCTTAACCAATGGACACAGACACTAAGGTGTGGAGGGCATATGCTGGGGAGGTGGGGTGGCCTGGGAGAGGTCAATGGGGGAAAGAGGAGACATAATTGATACTTTAAACAATAAATAAATAAATAATGAATAAAATAGAAACAGAGTCTGATGGGCTCTCTTAGCTTAACCTTGGAGGAGGCACTGGGGAGGCACTGTTAAGGGGCTTTGACCCTGGATATAGAGTGCTGTCAAGATGAGGAAGATGGTTGTGAGGAAGGGTTCATTTGAGCTCCCCCTGGCTATTGTGGTAAACATCAGCCTCAGGTAATAATTAATTCGATGGAGATCCACATTCTCTAATCTAGACTGATCTACCATAGCACTTCTGGTTAGAAGGAACTCCAGAATGCAGAAAGCTCCTTTTTCCATCAGGATGGAAAAAGATGGTTGTTTATTTTCCTGAACCTGAAAAGACAGACTCAGAGCAACCCAGTGCCTGGTGCCTGGAGTTGTCTCAAGGCCTTAATTCCACATCCTATCCAAAAGAATAGAAGAACATAGTTTAAAGCTTTGGTGTCAATAAATCCCACTATTATAATACAAAATACGCAATGGTAAAATTACTTTTAAAAAGAGGATCTGGGTTTCTTAATTTATGATGGTACAATGTTATTGAGGAAACATACTCCTAAGTTTCAGAAAAGGATGTAGTCTATCATGCTCTGAAGAAGTGGTCGACAGCAATGTTTGTCTCAGTAAATTAGGATAGAGATTGAGTGAACATTCTGCTTCAAAATGTGGTTGGCTTAGATAACATTGATGGATAGTTTAGGTAAACTGAAGCAGTTTAATATCATTTGAAATATGTTTTATGAAAGTCTTAAATCTTTATGATGTATCAGAGAAACATCATAAATCATAGATCAAACTGAGGTAAATGTCTTGTACAGATTTGTGTGGGATCTCAGAACTCTGTGTGTGTATGCACATGCATGTGTGTTTTTGTGTATGCACACATGTGTATGTAAGTGTTACTCTCCCTCTGCCTGAGGAAAATAACCTGTTTGCCTTTCCACTTCAATTTGACACATCTGCTGCAAAGTATCAGGGCCAATTGCTAAATGAAATGGGAAGACATATTTCCACTAAATGTCATCAGTGCTTACTAGGAAACCTTGTCTTTGTACTTGATTTAAAAGTGTTCCAGTTTTTACCCCTCGCTAGCCTATTATCCCTTTCTTTTTGCTAAGGAAGGCAGCAGTTCTGAGACATTCTCTGTCTCTCTGTCTCAAAAAATATAACTGGGACTAGTGGTGGGAGCAATAGATAATAGCAAACATCATTAGGCACGAGGAAGGACAACACATTTCAACTCATGAAAATCTATTGTCAAAAACTATGATAGACTACATCCTTTTCTGAAACTTAGGAGACTGCTTCCTCAATAACATTGTACCATCATAAATTTAAGAAACTCAGACCCTGTTTTTAAAAGTAATTTTATCATTGCTTATTTTGTATTATATTAGTGTGATTTATTGACATCAAAGCTTTATATTGTTCTTTTATTCTTTTGGATAGGATGTGGAATTTTTTCCTAAGCTATATTTTGTTAGATAAAAGGAAATGTAACAAAAAAATTAAAAATAAGATTTAGTCAATTTATGTTAGAAATGCCTTATGCTTCTGTCTCCTCTGAGCTTCTCAATGCAAGTTAGCATGTTAAAGGCTCTGAGAAATCATGTACTGTAGAAACTACTTAACTTTGTCAAATATTGTGGTTTCCAAAATTTTTTTACTGCTGAGCTCTTTTTATAAGCAGTGTTTATTAACATCCTGAGGGGTTCTATAACATTTTAAACCTGGTAATATCTGAAAAAGAACCCCACTATGTTGCTTATGAGTTGGAGTCATTTTACATTGTCTTTCTTGAGTGTCATTGCCTTCTCCAAATATGATCATATGCTATTCCACATGAATCGCTGTCACCATCTCTGTTTTTTAGTGAAGTCATATTTTATATAGTAGCAAAAATACATATCTTCAAAATGAACTCTGAAAATCTTTTAAAACACCTTTAAAATACATTATTCTGTTTTTAATTCAAATATTACTGTATATTTGACTCCAATAAATATTAAAGTTTGAGAACCACTGGGTTAGTCTAAAAGATATTTCATAGAAAAATATACAGCACTTAGTTAACAAATCTTCTGGGGCCTGTCCATATTGACTAGGAAACACCATTTGTGGGAATATTCTAAAGAGTAACTCCAAAGATTATTTTTATACTAATTTAACAAGGAAGTGTCAAGACCAGAAAAAAAAGATACTTTAAGAATAGTACATTTTTAAGGGTCAAAGTTCAACAGAGATTTTTGAATATGAGTGAGAGATATAATTTTGATTTGTAGACAGGAAGGACTTCATGCATTTTCAGTAAAGTGAGTACACATCTTGGTTTCCCTAGTCTCCATTTGGTTAACTGTTCCAGTATAATTATAAATTGTGCCCTCATCACTCTCAAAGGTGTAGCCATTTTGAAGATATGTGATTATTCTTATTAGGCCATCCTGACAAAAGCATCTCAAAGTATGGATATAGAAGCCTTCCATTCAAGGTCTTTTCTATCTATATATATAAAAGGCTAATATGCTAAGTGTCCGGCCATCTGACTGGTTGCTATGACACGCACTGACCACCAGGAGGCAGACGCTCAACACAGGAGCTGCTGTGATGCCCACAGAGAAACGGCACCGGGGACCTGGCACCCACAAAACAACACTCAGCTTCCCCCAACTGGGACACAGGCCCTGCCACTACCCCGGAGTGACACCCCACCAAATTGCAGCCAGCGCTGCTGAGACCCCATGGTGCAAAATGTGGCCCAGCCCAGCCTGGAAACGGTGGATGTGGGTGCCAGGTGATGATGTCACGTAGCAATGCCCGGCTTCCTCTCCCTAGTGAGGACTAGCCTCCTTGCAGATTCTTCAGCCCAGGAACATGACTTGTTTTATAGCCAGGTGCAAACATTTTACACTTTAACCCAATATCCATGAAGCATTTTCACGTGCCTCATCTCATTTGATCCTCACAGAAGTCCTGGACTGGGTAGATAGGAGACTCGGTGGAATCATATTTTTTTTTCATTAGCCAGAAAATGGAGATTTAGAAAGCTTAGAAACTTGACCCAACTAAAAAGAAGAGATGGTGGACCTTGAAAATGACTTCAGGTTTTCTCACTGCACAGAATATAGTCAAACACTGCTGCAGTTAAATATTCATGCACCAGGTCTCTAGTATAAGAATAAAACACAAAGCAGGTAGAAGGGTCTATAGGAGGGACACAGGAAAGTTTCTGTCAGGTATTCAAGTCATGCTACCTGTTGGTGTATGGGGCAAGGTGGGGAATTCTGAAGTGTTTCTGCTTGCCTGTTTCTAAATATTCAACTGGTATATGCCACGATGGCATACAAGCTGGAGTTCACTTTGATGGGCAGGTACTGGGTCCCATCTGTTGCTAAATATTTAGAACATCACTTATGATTGAGCCTCTTCAACTTTAATGCATGTCAACAGATTCAGTGATTTGGTGATGATTCAATGAGATATGGGAGTCCTACCTGGAGAAGTTAGGATCCTAAAACCAACACATAAATTTAATAACAGTAATGTAAAAGAAAAATGGTTATTTTTAGAAGTTAATTCTTTTACATTGCCTTTCTTGAAATATTACTATGCTTGAAAGATTACTATGCTTGAGAAGCTATTCTAAGCACTTTAAATATGTTTACTCTTTTAATTTTCATAACTCCATTATATAAATACTATTATCCCCATTTTACAGGAGTAAACTGAGGCACAACCTAAGAAAGTTACCCAAGATTCATAGCAGTGGTGATGCAAATTCAAAATAAATTGAGGCTCTTATAGGTTGCAAGTCTTGTCCCAAAGAATTAAAAAAGTATTGCCAGTGAATCTGAAAATAGATCACAGAGATGTTCACATTAATTTAGACCTATCTGGATTTGAATTTAGTTCTAAAATTGTGTATTAGGCAAAGGGGCTGGAACCCTCCCAAATAATCCCTATATCCTAGCTGGGTTGACTTTGTTTCCAAGCCTCACCCACCCGATCTTTAGAAATATGTCCTAAGAGATCATATAACTGAAATGATTGTTACAAATATATAATTACTAGAGGCTCAGTGCACGAAATTCATGCACTTGGGGTAGGGGGGTCTCTCCACCTGGCCTGCGCCCTCTCACAGTCTGGGAGCCCTCGGGGGATGTCCAACTGACACAGAGGCAGGAGAGGCTCCCGCCACCGCTGCTGTGCTTGCCAGCCGTGAGCCCACTTAGGGCTTCTGGCTGAGTGGTGCTCCCCCTGTGGGAGCACACTGACCACCAGAGGGCAGCTCCTGCGTTGAGAATCTGCCCGCTGGTTGTCGGTGAGTGTCATAGTGACTGGTCATTCCACAGTTCGGTCAATTTGCATATCAGCCTTTTATTATATTGGATAGCCACACTTAATTTGCAAGGAAAAACTATCCTATATAATAAAAGGCTAATATGCAATAGACTGAACAGTGGAACAACTGGGACAACCAAACAACTGAACAACCGGTTGCTATGACATGCACTGACCACCAGGGGGCGTGCTCAGAACATGGCAGGTGGTGGCGGCAGCAGGATGGTGGAGGTGAGTGGGGGCATCAGACCAAAAGAGAGTACCGGTAGCTATCATTGGGTGCGAGCATCTGGTGGTTACTAAAATTTCTTTGCTCCTGTGCACTGCAGTACCACCTGGTGCATGCACCTGCAGCCAGCAGCTGGCCCCATTCACACTCGCAGCCGGTGCTGGAGCTGCTGCTCACACCCGCTGCCGGCACCTGGCACCAGTCCCAATGATCGCTCAGTACCATCAGTGGCTGCGAGCGGTGGCTGCTGCCCTGATCACCTCTCAGGAGCAGAGGGAGGTGGAGAAGCCCTCAGGGGCGATTGGGGCCAGCAGCCCCTGGTTGCACCTGCTGACAGCGCCGAACGATTGGGACCGGTGCTGGGTGCTGGCAGTGGGTGCCAGTGGCAGCTCCAGCATTGGCTGTGGGTGTGAGCGGGGCTGGCGCCATCAGTGCATGGGAGTGGTGGCAGTGGGAGTGGGGCTGCCAGCAGAGAGGGGACCAGGAGCAAGGTGGGGCCAGGCAGGGGCATGGAGGATGGGCTGAGACCCACCCCTGTGCCCACCACAGCCTCACAGCCCACAGTTCCTTTCAAGGTGCACGAATTTATGCAGTGGGCCCCTAGTCTATAATAATAAAAGTATAATATGCTAATTAGACCGGACAGCCAAACAACCCTCTGGACGTCATTCCGGACGTCCTTCCGAATGAAGCCAGGGCTGCGGGGGCTGAGGCAGAGGTAGTTAGTCACGATTAGGAAGGCAGGAGAGTGGATAGGGGTTATGAGGCAGGCAGGCAGAGTGGTTAGGGCAGCCGTGGGCAAACCTACGGCCCGCGGGCCGGATCCGGCCCCTTTGAAATGAATAAAACTAAAAAAAAAAGACACCCTTTTATGTAATGATGTTTACTTTGAATTTATATTAGTTCACACAAACACTCCATCCATGCTTTTGTTCTGGCCCTCCCGTCCAGTTTAAGAACCCATTGTGGCCTCAAGTCAAAAAGTTTGCCCACCCCTGGGTTAGGGGCATCAGGCAGGCAAACAGGAGCAATCAGGCAGGCAGGCAAGTGGTTAGGAGTGATTAGGCAGGCGAGCAGTTAAGGGTGATCAGGCAGGCAGAGTGGTTAGGGGCAATTAGGCAGGTAGGCAGGCAAATAGTTAGGAGCCAGCGGTCCTGGATTGTGAGAGGCATGACCGACTGCCAGTTTAGGCCCTGCAGGGATCCCTATGGGATCGGGCCTAAACTGGCAGTCAGACATCCCCCAAGGAATCCCAGATTGTGAGAGGGTGCAGGCCAGGCTGAGGGAATCCCCCCTGCATGAATTTTGTGCACCAGGCCGCTAATATATATATATAGTGTAATTGGAAGGTACCTGCTACTTGCCTTCCAATTGCCAGGTAAGGGTATTTTAAACTATACTATAGGTAGATAACTATTCTTTTATTAGTAATACTAAAAATGTAGATAAGTGATTTTATTTACATTCACCTACTTAATCCAAATTTATACATACATAATCGCAGCACTGAAAAATTATCAGAAAAGCTTCATCATAAATAAAGTATGAATAATTGGCTTAAGCCAGGGCAAATACTTTATACACACTTGCTACTTAGAAGAACTTTATTTTGTCCTCTTATAGGGTGAGAATATGAACACATAGGAAGTCTCTGGGTTGACTTTACCTTTGTGATATTGCTACATGACATTTGGAAAAAATTCACTTCTGAAACAGGCATATTCTGTAAAGGAATTTCCTCCATTAAAAGTCTCAAAAACAGTAATAAATATCTTAGAAAAGTGGGCATGATATTAACATTATAAGTGGCCTAAAAAGTTTTGTTTCATTTAAATAATCCCCTTCCTCCCTTCTTCTCTTCCTCCCTTCCTCCCTCCCTCCCTCCCTCCCTCTCTCCCTCCCTCCCTTCCTTCCTTTCATTTTTTTTAGCAAATCAATGGCCAACATAGATTGAAGCCAAAATGGGCAGAGACAACAAAATAGTGGCCCGTTTTCTACAAGAGCTTCTATATTCAATACAGAGGACCTGCTATGGACAAGTTACTGTGTTGTGCTTTGTACAGATCATGAAAATGATTGAGACGTATACCTAATCTTAAGATATGTACATTCTAATGAGGTAGATATGTCATGTATACAACTACTATTTATCCAATACACAAGATAATTTTTGAAGTTTTACCAAAATGTTTTCAAGAAGCAGATCGGACAGTTCACTACTGTATGGGTTGAAATATGATGAAAGGGGGGAAATTCAAGAAAGTTGAAAATAGGAAAACCACCCCCCCGCCCCCAACATTTCTCACATAATTCCTGTCATTAAAATGTTTGCTGAGATAATTTGTGATGGAGGAAGAGAGGGAGGGAGAGAGGGAAGAAGAGCATGATGGAGAAGGGTCAGTGTAAGGGTAAAATATTGGAAATGAATCTTTGGATCCCAGATAAAATGGATGCGACAGAAGGATGGCAGGATGTTGTAGGCCAGTTGTTGTAGGTCTTTGGGAAATGACAAGTACGTTGGGCTACTGAGCCAGGTATGTGCTGGGATTTAAGGAGGCATGGAACCAGACTATAGAAAGATCATGGACAACATACAAAGGGGTTTGGTTATAAAGAGCTACACCCTGGTTTTTCGAAGTCCAATTACATGTACCTTTCCAAGTGTTACAGGGATCTTAAGCAAACAGAGAATGCCATGAAGTTCCATGATTTGGCAGAGCAGCTTCCTTGTATTACCAAAGAGGATAAAAATGCAGAGGAAGAGATGAAAAAGTAAGCATTGCCTTGAAGAAGTAAATAAAGGAACTTACTCTTCAATAAATTAGATGTGGTCTACTAAATATTAAACTTATCAAAGTTGTGTTTTTTATTATCCTCTTTTTATGTAAGGGTAATATACTCAGATTTGAAGGGAAAGTCATGTTTCTGTAGAATGCATTCTCTAGTAGAACAACACCAATCATGTTATTTGGAGAAGTCTGTTTCCTATAATATCAGTACAAAATGATCTTTAAAAAATGTATGCTTTATATTTTTCCTATCAACAAACTGTAGTCTTCAGAATCTTTATTTAAATCTTTCTTTAAATAAAATACTTAAATCAATCCAAAAAAAGCAAGGAGCCCTTGCTCTCTTGCCTTTGCTTCCAGACTCAGATCCTGACCCAGCTTCTTCTTCTTGGGTTGGGAACAAACAATCTAATGAACTGCCCTTCTAGTGGTGTCTATGGTTGGGGGTTTCTATACATCCATTTCATTGTAGGACCCAGTTAGGGTCAAGATTATGATGTGGACAAAGTGGTTCCTCTCTCTGTTGTCTCAGTCTCAAGGCCCTACTCACCTAGCTTAGGTCTCAACTTTCCTCAAGCTGCCCTTTGTCTGCTCTACACCTTCCTGCAGCCTACCCCCTCAGGCAAGGAATGGCCCTTGCTCTGAAAACATGATGTGGGAAGCAGCAAGGGGACATGGGGGTGGAAAAAGCATGGGCTATGGGTTAAGGCAGACATGGTTTCCAAATTCTGGTTTTATCTTTTGGTGAACTGAACCAGTTACTCACGCTTTCTGAGCTTCAGTTACCTGCAAAATTGGGATAATGATCCTGACCTTTTACAAACATTGAGATAATACTTTACATCCGTTGAACTGTCAAAATTTAGAAAGAACAAAAATAATGTTTGCTGATGGAAATACAAATTGTTATAGCCTTTTAGGAAAGCAATTTGGCAATATCTATTAAAAACACATACCCTTCAAAACATTCACACTCCTGGAATCTTTCCCATGAATATAAGAGCACTGCTTATAAGGATATATGGGTAAGGAACGTCTGTTGCAGCCTTGTTTGTACGGCAATAAAGTGGAAAGAAAGTTCTTGCTCATCATAGGAGAATGGCTGAATTAACTGCAGTGCATTCACACTATGGAATATTCTGAGAACTTTAAAATGGATGAATTGGATCTACACCAAATGACTCAGAGAGATATCCATAAAGTTTTTCAGTCTCTAACAAAAGAGGGTACAGAAAAGTGTGTATGATATGATACAATATCTACAAAATAAACATATATTTAACAATGGATAAAAATTTTGAGCCTCTTGTCCTAAAATGTTTAAATGAATTGATTTGCTTTAGTATCTTGTGATGGAGTTGCTGTTATCCTTCCTGTTTTGTGGATGAGGAAGCTGAGGTGCACAGAGATTAAGCAGTTTTCTCAGGGTCACACAGATCAGGGTAGGGCTGGAATCTGGACTCCGGAAGTTGAAATCAGAGACTAGACTCTTGGTCACAGAGTATATGATCAATTTATACAAAATTTTGTTTGTGTGCATATATTCACAAAATGATGCATGAAAGGATGGGCCCAAAATGTGAATGGTAGTTATCTTGGGGTGCTGTGATTGCATGTTAGTTTACTCTATTCCTTATATTCTCTTTCATTATTTGAGTTTTCTACAATGAACATTGAAAGGGCTAAAGAGAATAAAGTGGGGCAAAGAAAAACTTATTGGGCTTAGCAGATATCTTGCAGAAAGCTTTCAGCCTTGAGCACAGCATAGCTCAGATAACCAGAAGACACCTGGTATGGGAGGAACCAAGGATGGACCAGACCCTTACGTCAGCAGAGCAGCTTGCAGGCAGCAAGGATTAATAAAAACCTATCTCTCCCTGCTCTCTTTGCTGATGCCATTCTTGGTCTCAGCCCACCTGCAACCAGGTAATTGGAATAAAATCTTTTTTGCTACATTAAGGCCTCATGTCATAGGTGCGTGACCCCGGCCCACTCTGAGCCTTTCAAACATATATTATTTAAAGAATCAAAAAGGAATGAACTCCATTCGTTGTAGAAAAACAAAGACATGTATGCATTTCTATTTATTAGAATTTTCTTACAGAAATGTTCATGAACATTTACAAAGTTAAAAGGATATTCCTGACCAGTATAAAATTTAAAACTAAAACTAAAGAAAGGACTCAAAAAGGAGACTGGGTAAGTAAATTATGGATGGTCATTCATAGGAATATACAATAAAGTAATGTTAGACTGTGAGAATATATGAAAAATTCATAATCTATGGTTATATTTATGAGACAGTTTCAAAATGGTTTGCATTGCAGAGTAGCCTTAAAAAATCCATATATGTATGTGGCATCCCAGAAAAAGACAGGAAGTTTATATACCAGCATAAATCAACAAAGAATTAAGAATTCATCCTGAGGTACTGATTATAGTTACACACCAGATTTTTGTAAAACTAGAGGCCCAGTGCACGAAATTTGTGCATGGGAGAGGGGGGTGTTCCTCAGCCTGGCCTGCACCTTCTTGCAATCTTGGACTGCTGGCTCCTAGCCGCTGGCCTGCCTGCCTGCCTGATTGCCTCTAACCACTTCTGCCTGCCTGATGCCCATAACTGCTCCCCTAACTACCTGATGCCCCTAACCACTCTGCCTGATTGCCCCTAACCACTCTGCATGCCTGCCTGATGGCCCCTAACTGCCCCTGCCTGCCTGCCTGATGGCTCTTAACTGCCTCTGCCTGTCTGATGCCAACTGCTCCCCTGCCTGCCTGATTGCCCCTAACCACCTCTGCCTTGGTCCCTGGCACCACGGCTTAGTCTGGAAGGAAGTCAGGAATGACGTCCAGAAGGTTGTTTGGCTGTCTGGTATAATTAACATATTACACTTTTATTAGTATAGATGTTTGCGCTGCATGTCCCTATTATTTGGAATAGAGAGAAAATTGTAAATTACTAAGTACTTTAACATTGGGACACTGGCTATGTGAATGGTGGAACAACCATATGATGAAATACTATGCCTCCAATAAAAAATCATGCCTTTGAGGAATATTTCAAGATTTGGGAAAAATGTTCCTAGTATATTGTTAACTAGTAAAACAGAATAAAGATTTGTTTTTAACAATTTAATCCTTAAAGAGAAAATGATTATAGGCTTTTACCTGTTATCCTTTTCTGAATTTATAATTATTTTACAATAAATACATATTATAAACAAAAAATAAATGTTATATTAAAATGGAATAAAACACTATCGTTAATGAAGATTATGTAAGCTTGTAAGTAACAGCTGTGGAGTCACCCTTATGAAGTGGTTCTCGTCTCCCCAACCCCGCACTGTCTCTCTCTCCCTCCCGAGTCTCAGGTTACTCTTTATGAAATGAAAAATACATTGTAGCTAAACATAACGCTTTATGCATAGGAGACACTCTATATATGTTGGTTCTTTCCCCTTCACTGAACTGCCAGTGGGCAGCAGCTTTCATTCCACACTTCAGACTCTTTCTTTTTTTTTTTTTTTTTAAGAGCGTATGGGTAATTTTTGGTTTCTCTTTTTTTATATAATATGTTTTTTATTGATTTCAGAGAGGAAGGGAGAGGGAGAGGGAGAGACAGAAACATCAATGAGAGAGAATCATTGATCAGCTGCCTCCTGCACACCCCACACTAGGGATCAAGCCCACAATACGGGCATGTGCCCTGACCAGGAATCAAATAGCGATCTCCTGGTTCATAGGCTGATGCTCAAACTGAGCCACTCCAGCTGGGCCACATTTCAGACTCTTAAAATCCAAAAGACCCAGGGGTCACAGGGCACCCACTCCATCAGTGCAGCTCTAGGACAGGGACAGCTTTGTCTCACTTTTGTGGGTCGAGGGGAGGATGCTTAGTAGAGGGGACACCAAGAATAGGAAGAAACATCAGCCCAAAGAAGCCTGAGGGGAATTTTGTGGGTGGGCCAATGTTTTGTTTCTCTCCCAAGAGATAGCATTCACAACCATCTGGAGCCCACCACACTGGCCAAGGCTTACAGCGATGTATGGTTGGGAATATTTATGCTCATCTCTCACACACTCTCCAATCTACTTCCTCAGACGTAGCCTCATCCTTTCTCTTCTGTTGTCTTTGGCAAGGCTAACTTTGCTCTCTTTCTCCCTGTTCTATAGAAAATTTGACCGCTAGCAAGTCTTAAACTTAGAGCGAGGGTTAAGAAATCCTTTGACAGGTGACATCTGACTTTATAAATACCAAACAGCAATGGCATGACTTACACAAAGCTCTAAAGGAATCCCAGCTTGCTGTGCATGTACCTGACTATTAATTGATCTTGCCTTTATTATTAACTAGAGGTCTGGTGCACGACATTCGTCCACGGGGAGAGGGGGTCCCTCCTCAGCCTGGCCTGCCCCCTCTCAGGGAGTGGGCCTAAGCCAGCAGGTAGACATCCTCCAAGGGGTCCTTAATGCTGCCGCGGAGGTGGGAGAGGCTGCTACCACCACCGCTGTACTCGCCAGCCATGAGCCTGGCTTCTGGCAGAGTGGCACTCCCCCTGTGGAAGTGCACTGACCACCAGAGGGCAGCTCCTGCATTGAGCGTCTACTCCCTGGTGGTTAGTGTGTGTCACAGCGACTGGTCATTCCACCGTTCAGTCTATTTGCATATTAGCCTTTTATTATATAGGATGAACATATGATTTGGTCTGGTTGAGCTTCAAATTCAAATTGGGTAGTAAAATACTAAGACAGGAGAATCAAAATGTGTTTAAATAGCTGTCCTCCCCTACCCAAGGTGCCTGGGCCTTGGCTGTGAGTGAGGATGAACTATTATTATGAGTGTTGAGACAAGTAGAATGAAGAGTTCTCCTTGAATTAAGAAGATTGGCTATATTTCAAATAATAATAACTATATAGTAATTTCAACCAGAGTACTTGATATTACTAGTATGAATTTTATTCCTGTATTTATACTCCCCTTTTTGTGATTACCTCTATATTTGATAACTTAAATAGCCTTAAGATTTGTACTCCTGGGTGTTTTTTTTTGTTTTTTAGGATTTAAAGTATAAACAGCCATTAAATCAATAATTAGAGTATTTTTTTAAGAGTAGAGGAATAAATCTCTCAAAAAATAAGTGAAAGCAGTATTTTACAAATAACCTTAGCATTTTTACTAACCTATAGATAATTTCTTAAGCCAGCTTTACCTTGGAATTCATTTCAATTAAGTCCTGGCTGCCACATCCTGGGCAGGCACCCCTGTGTGATTAGCTTATTCATCAGTATTCTTCCTCCTCACATCTCATCCTCTCAATGCAACTCCTGCCCATCTGGGGGCTGTAATGATCATTGGAAACAGGTGTCTTCAGTCTGTAGCTCACAATCTAGCTATTGTGACATAAGCCAATCAGTAGTACCTCCTTCTGTCAGCAGCTTGCACTGTTAGCAATTATGTGGGGCACATGGATGATATGCATCCATTCTAAGTACCCAATGGGAAATATGTCTAGGACATTTGAACAAAATCACTGCGATAGAAGATACCCCAGAAGACACTTCCTCTTATAATTATTCAACTTTCAAGTACCAATTTTAATTTTTTAAAAATCTCAGCTCCCAAACCAAGGCACATGAGCCAGCCCATGTTTTGTTTGCTTGTTTTAAGCCTTGCACTCCAGAAGACGCTAGTATCTGGTGGGGTTCAAAGTTATGACAAATGTAAAGCCAGACAAACCAACAAGAAAAGCTGGAAATTACTGATGAGTCTCGAAGGAAAGAGGGAAAGAGAGAGAGAGAGAGAGAGAGAGAGAGAGAGAAAGAGAAAAGGGCAGTTCATTAGATTGTTTGTTCCCAACCCAAGAAGAAGGCACTGGGTCAGGATCTGAGTCTGGAAGCAAAGGCAAGAGAGCAAGGGCTCCTTCAGGCTGCTTGGTCAGCAAACATGTTCTGCCTTTTAAATGGGAGAGTTTAATATGCATTTTCATAAGCAATCTTATAACTGCAGAGCTCTCATAAATAGCCCAATTGTCACCAAGGAGATATACTTCTGCATGAAACTAATAATAGTGAATATTTAAAATGAATCTCCAACCCTATTAACTTCAACTTGACCTCAATCTTGGGAGATTTCAATGGCAAATTCATTTCTTTTTTTCATTCTAAGCTACATAATTACCAGTCAAGATAGCAGTCCTAAGCTTTCAACTAATAATCAATTAAAATCAGTGGTATAATGTCCATACAGAAGGCCAAGAGACATATGAAAAAATGCTCAAAGTTACTGATCATCAAATATATTCGAATTAAAACAACAATGGCGTATCACCTCACTCCTGTCAGAATGGCTATCATCAACAAACCAACAAATGACAAATGCTGGCGAGGATGTGGAGAAAAGGGAACCCTAATACACTGCTGGTGAGAATAGTGCAGCCACTACAGAAAACAGTATGAAGTTTCCTCAAAAAAATAAAAAATAAAAAAGGAACTGCCATTTGATCCAACGATTCCACTTCTAGGAATATATCCTAAGAAACTTGACACACCAATCAGAAAGAATATATGCACCCTTATGTTCAAAGCAGCACAATTTACAATAGCCAAGATCTGGAAACCGCCCAAATGCCCTTCAATAGACAAGTAGATGAAAAAGGTGTGGTACATGTACATCATGGAATACTAGGCAGCAGTAAAAAAGAAGGATATCTTACCCTATGAGACAGCATGAAGGAACCTAGAGAGTATTATGCTAAGCAAAATAAGCCAGTCAGAGAAAGATAAGTATCACATGATCTTACTCATATGAGAATCTAATAAACATATGGAATCTAATGAACAAAATAAACTGTTAAACAAAATAGATTCAGAGACATAGAAGCATGGAATAGACTGATGAATCTCAGAGGGAAGGCAGGGGTGGCGCGGTTGGGAGAGATTAACTGGGAAATTTACATGCATATATGCATAGCCCATGGACATAGACAATAGTGTGATGAAGGCCTGGGAAGGGTGAGTGCAAGGTGGAGGGGGTCAATAGGAAAAAAAGTAGGGACATCTGTAATACTTTCAACAATAAAGATAAATTAAAAACAAAAAAGTGGTACATGCTGTTTCAAGAAGGAAAAGGCAAATATTATATCCTATATGCTCTATTTGTAGTGGTTTACATGCTAATGGGGATTTTAAAACACCTTTCCCTAGATCAAGAGATTAATGAATATTAAAAATGTATTTCAGTAAAGTCCTTAAAACTTCACAATTAGTTATTATTAGGGAACTGCATTTGTAATATATGACAGAACTCTTTGGAGTTGCCACCATTACAAATTTCATGTAGAAGAAAAAAATCCTAAAAGCATTCTGAGAAATTGATCCTGGCATGAGCAATTAATGGTGTGGGATTCAGAAAGCATCAAGAAACATCACAAACATTGTGTTTCTATAAAGGTGTGATATCTCCAAACCAAACAACTCAACAGGAAAACACCTCAGCTTCACGAACTTAAATTAGGTTCTCTTTCTTGTTTCCTAAACTCTGCCATTCAACTTCATGACATTTACAAAAAAAATTCTTTCACAGCTACATGATTGGAATGTCCAAAATTATTTACTTAGGAGGAACATCACTTTCTGTCTTTTCACTCTGACTTGGTCAGGTTTATTTCTCTGTCTAAAATGAGCATGAGTTTCTTATCGGAACCTATGTGACTATCTGACATTATTTGTATTTTTAGATATACCAAGTGATCAGGGATAAATATATCAGATAAAACCAGGAATGTCAGAACACATATCTGAGTAGATGAAGGGAGTTGCAAAGGGATTCATTTAAAAAGTGGCAATGAACAAGATAAGGACCATTGAAATAACAGTGTAGACTCTAGAACAGGGGTGGGCAAACTTTTTGACTCGAGGGCCACAATGGGTTCTTAAACTGGACGGGAGGGCCAGAACAAAAGCATGGATGGAGTGTTTGTGTGAACTAATATAAATTCAAAGTAAACATCATTACATAAAAGGGTATGGTCTTTTTTTTAGTTTTATTCATTTCAAAGGGGCCGGATCCGGCCCGCGGGCAGTAGTTTGCCCACGGCTGCTCTAGAGGATGGTGTTGGGTCACCCAGATCCCCCTTCAGGAATGAGGGACTTATTTTCCCAGCTGCAGGCAGCCCTCACCCATCTCAAACCCCCTCAGTACATAGGAAACCTCATTTAGAAAAGCTCATTTACCAGGCAACATGAAATGAATGATGCAAATAGCTGTGTATTAAACTTTTAGGACAACTTTAATTTTCTAAACACCAGTTCAAGGCATTTAGAAACTATGCTAGTATCAATGGTCGAGTATGGGTTTATTTTCATAACACTCCAAACTAAAGAAATGCACTGAGCATATCCATCCAAAAGTCCCAAGTAGATCATCAGGTGTCCATTTGTACAACTACAACAGAAGGATTTTTCAGTAGTTACCAGTGACAGATATAAAATAATACTGCCTTTTTAAGGTGAAGGGATTAAGAACTGCAAATTGGTAGTTACAAAATAGTCGCAGGGATATAAAACACAGCCTAGGGAATATACTCAGTAATATTGTAATAACTGTAAGTGCCAGGTGGGTACTTAAAATATCAAGGGGAGCACTTTGTAAAGTATAGATTGTCTGACCACTATGCTGTACACCTGAAACTAACACAAAATAATACTGAATATAAACTGTAATTGAAAAATAAAATTTAAAAAATAGATACCAAAAAAGAAATAAAATAATGTTACCTTTTTGTGTGGGGAAAGACAAATGTTACCTTTAGTCAGGAGGGAAAGAAAATATTATATATATATATGGACCCAGAGACATAGAAGCATGAATGTCTCCACTATTTCTCCCTCAAATTTTCTCCTATAACCTAAATCAACTTTTTTCTTCTTTTGGAGATACTTGGGTCAGCAACATTTCCTTATAGTAACTGTCCATAGAATGAAGAATGATGCTCTTGCCAAAGATTTATTTCTAAGGATGCTTTTCAAACTTCTTCCTTCTTATGTCTGGATAATGAAGCTCTCTGGTAGGTGGTTCCCAAAAGCCACTCTTTTAACTTATTCCTGAAGAGTAGCCATAAACAGCAGAAATGCCTAATTCTGTTTAAACATCTTTAAACATAATTTCTCCAATCATTCTCTTGTTTCACAAAGTTACATTTCAGAGGAACAAATGTAAATGCACATGTAAATTCTAAGAGGCAGATATGGAATAAAGCAGAGTGGGTGAGATAATTTATTGAAATAGAGATGCTTACAGAGAATTAGATAAGATTTTGCTCGCTGCATCATTTTTCCATATAAAGCAAACTCAAATGGCCTCCTAAGCGATTTTGATTTTTAGATGTAGTAGGAGCCTCTTACCTTCATCTTTACAGACTTCAACGGCCTCTTCTGAAGCAGGGCTGTGCACAGTAGCAGCACTGACGCCATCTACAAAGCAGACAAGGGAAACACCGGCTCAGAGTTAATGCTGCCAAGCAGAGCCTCACTGCCAGCATGCCCCCCCCCCCCCCACCCCCCACTGGACCACAGGAATATGAACCTGTTTCATGCTCTCATATACCGAACAGTCTTTGAAGCGGTTAGTGGTTTGTGATTCCCTCTTATAATTAATGAAACAGAAACCTTCAGTTAAGACAGAGCCCAATGAACTACAAACTATTTTTTGGCAAATAATGCTGTTTGTTGGTACTATTGTACCTTGGCATTTTGCTTCTTCCCCACCTCTAGTAGAATGGTACACATTTTTCTTAAAACGGATTGTGGAGGAAAGGATACTCTTGCGAGTTTCCACAAAGTGCTTTCATGTGTGTGCTTTTCAGATTTGGTTTCCTTAGCACAGCACCTCTGCGCCGCAGTGCCAGGCTGTGAACCTGCAGGGAGCACTTTGAAGGCTGGCAGCACAGACCCGGAGAAGGGGATCCCTGGTAGGAAAGCACCACAAGCCACTGGGAGATTTCACGTCACCCAAGCACAGAGTGAGGAGAAGGAACTTGGAGGTGCCTGAGCCCCTTAGAGCAGCAATTAACCTCCTCAGAGTCTGTCTTCTTGGTACATGGGCACCCCAGTGATTCCACTCACATTTGCCTTCCAGGGTAATAGATAATTAACTTACTAACATGAAACTGGTAAATTTAAGACATGAAAGATTATCAAAAGCATTTGAAATGTTTAATGCTTGACAACTGGAAAAGGAATAGTACATATTATTTTCATGCAGTAACCGGGTCTTTAAACTAAAACGTTATACATGCATGGCGACTGACACACATTTAAAGGCAAATCCCATACATTCTAGCATATGTCTTGTCCATAATGTATATGACTATTACTTTTAGGTTATGTCTCTATTGGAACAGAGATTAAAAATTTTAGTAGGGGGATAATTGGAAATAATGAATCATTTTCTTTTGTTAAGTGACATTTTCCTATTTAATAAAGAAAGAATAAACTATTAACCTTGAGGTCACATCTTCCCATTTCTTTATTTCTCTTCACAGCAAAACTCCCTTAAAAGAGCTGTCTGTAATATACTTCCTCGGTGCACAGACTCTCCACAACCCACTCCAGCTGGCTTCCATGCTGCCCAGGAATTCTCTTACAAAACATGGCGGCGACCTCCCTTTGCCGAATCCAATGGCTATTCCCCTTATCTTACTTGATTTCTCAGTAGCATTCCTTTACTCTGTTCTTTCTGAAACACTTTCTCGTTGTGGCTGCTCCTCCTCCCCTGTTGCCACCTATCTACATGTAACAGTGTCCCAGGGCCCACTGATTTCTTTACTCATGTTCTTTCTAGTGAATCTTATTCAGTCTCATGCTTTTAAATATAATTTATATGCCAGTGACTCTCAAAACCATATCTCTGGCCTAGAGCTCTCCCTAGAAATCCAGACTTCTATGTCTGACTGGGTTTTTTGACATTCCTTTGGGCTAAGAGTTCTCTCAAATTTACCATGGCCAAAACTGAGCTATTTAACTTTCTCAGCAAAAGCTGTGCCCTAAGGCCAATCCTCCACATATTGTATAGGTAAGTGGTACCATCATCCCATAATTAACTAGTGTTAAAAACCTAGGCCTTGTCCGGCTGGCTTTGCTCAGTGGTTGAGCATCAACCTATGAAGCAGGAGGCCACACTTCAATTCCCTGTCAGGGCACATGCGCAGGTTGTGGGTTTGATCTCCAGTGTGGGGCATGCAGGAGGCAGCTGATCAATGATTTTCTCTCATCATTGATGTTTCGATCTCTCTCCTTCTCCCTTCCTCTCTGAAATCAATAAAAATATTAAAAACAACAACAAACCTAGGACTTTCTTCTTCCCCCATTTCCCACCTCCAATCCACCAGCATAACTTGTTACCTTTGTCTCTAGAATGTAACACAAACCGGTCCATTTTTGTCTCCAGTTGCAGAAACCACCATCATTGCTTTCCTATGGTACCTTCTAACTGTTCTCACTTTGGCTCTTTAGACCATTTTAACTCACAGCCAAAGCAAGCTCATTATATACATAACCATGGACACATACAATAGTGTGGTGAAGGCCTGTGGGGTGTGCAGGGTGGAGTGGGTCAGTGGGGGAAAAAAGGAGGACATCTGTTATACTTTTAACAGTAAAGATAAATTTTTAAAAATAAATGGAACAAAAGTAAAAAGTAAAATAAAACATAGCTTATGTCTCTCCTCTTCTTAAAAACTCCCACTGGCTTCTCTTTGTAGTTCTAATAAAATCAAATCTCATACAGTCAGAAGTAACCTGGAACTATGACCTCTTACCAGATTTCACACCACATTCCTCCAGTCCACCGTGCTCCAGCCATCCCACCTTCTCTCAGCAGCATGCCAACTGGCCTAGAGGCATTTGCATTACCCATTCCCTCCATTTTAAAGGACTTTCATCATCTCATCACTTAGATTTCATGTTTACTTTTTCAATTTAATTTAATTTAATTTAATTTATTTTATTTTATTTTATATATATATTTTTTTTATTGATTTTTTACAGAGAGGAAGGGAGAGAAATAGAGAGTTAGAAACATCGATCAGCTGCCTCCTGCACAGCTCCCACTGGGGATGTGCCCGCAACCCAAGTACATGCCCCTGACCAGAATCGAACCCGGGACCCTTCAGTCCACAGGCTGACGCTCTATCCACTGAGCCAAACCGGTTTTGGCCAACTTAATTTTAAAATGTATCTATATTGTTGAAAGTATTACAGATGCCCCCCTTCTCCACCCATTGGTTCCCCTCTCCCCCCCTCCCGCTCTCTCCCCAGGCCTTCACAGTATTCCTTCTATATTTCCTCATTTCTCTGCAAGGCATCTGTCACTATCTTACACCTTCTGGTTGTTTATTATTTTTGGACCTCCCCATCAGAATATCAGCTTTGAGCATTCAGGGATAGTGTCTTTATAGTTCACTGCTGTGTCCCAGTGTCCAGACAGTGCCTGTGAATGACTGAGGACTATCATCCACAACTTTGATTTGGTCTGATTATGACAACAGGAAGAACGGATGGGTTATGCTAGTTTGAGATTGTGGGATTTTTTTTATCTTGATGTGGAAGAGGTCTGCAAAATTGTATAATCAAAATTGAAGTTGGAAATTATATGGAATGAAAAGCAGGTGTTTTTAGTTTGGAAGAATAACAGCAGGTCAAAGGGCTTTACTAACCAGAACCACATCTTCAGTTCCTCTGCACTTGGATTGGGAGGCTATGAAACGAGCAGAGTGGGCATAGCAACGCATGTTAGCACTGGCCAGGGTCACGGATGAACCCTGCAACGAGGGCCCAGGCCAGCCAGCCGGCTCATTTGCAGGAGCAAGAGGAGCCCCACAGGTGTGCATTTAGGAGTGTTTTTTCACACTGAGAGGTTCCCATATTGTGGTAATGACACTATTGATCCAAGAGGTAGAGAAGAGGGATTACATTTTACTTGCCTGCTAACAGGCAAGATGATCCCAAATAAAGAAACTGCCTCTTCTCAACTGCTTAAGGGGGAAATGGTAAATAAATAAAACACAGGAAAATGTGTGTGCACGTATATACGGGTGTGTGTGTGTGTGAGTACGTGTGTGTAAACAGGAATAGGAAAATTCTATGTTATCAAGACAATCTGAGACGGAGCAGTGAGTGAAAAAACCTGTGAATCCTCAGCATTCAGAGGATGGCCTAAGCTGTCAGCAGTTAGCTGACTAATATTTATCAGCCCAAACAGTCAAAACGGTGACAGCTTTTCACATAAGACTCATCTTCCGTGGAGCATAATGATGTGTGGGTCGGGAGGTGGGTGGGGGCGTGAATAACAACAGCTTGCTGTATCAGAATTCATTTCACTGCAAGCACTGCATCTCAGCAGAGGGAGCCCACTGACCCCGTAGCAGCTGCGCAAGGTCCCTGCTGCCTTGCTTCAGTGCTTTCTCTGATTGGCCTTCCTCAATTCCATCTTCCAGGTCAATAATAAAAGCCTCCAGTTCTCTTGCTAAAGTTCCAAGGTTAATGTAGGAAGTTTCCATTGCAAAACTTATCCCACCACCTGGTTTATTTCCAAGATTTCAGCAGAGGGCCCAGGACATGCCTGGCACACATTAGCTAGAGCCACTATTTCAAAAATGCACCCCCCTCCACCCCAGCACCACGGGCTCATTAAAACTGGGAGAACGACCTGCAAACTAAAGAGCAGAGGGTATTTTAGTCTGGGCGGTTATGTTGATCGCTGCATAATTGTGTCTATTGTTTTTAAAGGAGAGCGCGCCTGAGTACAAAATGGGCGGAAAAGAGATGATACCTTGAAGGTGATCACAATCTCTTTGGAGTCCTTTGAACATTTCTTAAATGTTCAGTTTGTAATCTACAGTCGAAGATCTGTAAACATTCAATTGATACATCTGTTCTGTGGTGAATAGAGGGGAAGTCAAGAAGCCTTCGGATCTCACTTCAGCTTTGTGAGTGGGGTGGTCAGGCTCAGCGACACCACCTCCCACAACACGCAGAGAAATAACCAGACATGTGGCTCTTCAAAATGTAATGCAAAACAGTAAAGAACACTTCACTCATTGTGGAGGGGAAGCCTCTCATTTAATTCCTTTAAACATTTTTCAATTCTTTCTTTCCCCCGCCCAAATCACATCTGCTCATTTAAACCTGCCCTGAGTCAGCCACGCTCTGACTTGACACTCCAACCTCTGCTCATCCCTCTTCGATCTCTGCTAAGCAAGCTGTAATTACATGGAAGAAAAATGGAATCGGCGAATGAGACATGACAATGTCCCCTTCTGAGAGGAAGCGCTGTGACTCTGAGTTAATAGAGTTGGTGGCTTCCTGGGGGAGACCTGAATGAGAGTGAAGTTAACCTGTAAAAAGTAGAAGCATTTTCAGAAAACAGTACTGAGTAAAGTCATTGTTCACCTCTGTGGATGAGGCCTAGGAGACTCTTCAAAAGAAATCTGAGCCCACCTGCTTCTTGGCTCGGCCCTTCCATTTCTTCCACGCTTGGCTTTTCCTCTGGACCGTTCTCATCTTTCAAGAAAACCACAGAGGAAAAACATTACATCAAGTCAATTTATAAAATATCTCTTTATGGCTAATATGCAGCACTGAAATTAATTGTAACCAATGTAGCATGACTCCCCATAAAGCAAGGCAGAGAGATGAATCAGAGGTATGAAACAGAAAAATTACCTACATAAAAAGGTGCATTTATACTCCTCCCTTCCACACGATTTGCTTGATGAAATGTTGAACTGCAGTAAACAAAATTCACTCAGCAGTTCTAGTAACATCTCTCTCCTCGCACAGCATTTCCCAAAATGCAATACAGATTTTAAATCCAATCTTTTCTCCCTTGACTCAAGCAATATACACTGTGTAGGAAAACTTGGTTAAGTTTCTATGCCCTTTATTTTCCTGTTTGAAATATATTGTAAAAATATCTATTTTTATTTAACATATACATCAAAGCCTAACATATCTACACTATGAAATATTTCATCTTGAACAAATTATGATGGTCTGGTTTATGCTATCACACACAAATCCTTGAAAAATAAATAACTGGGCAGCTGCAATGGTGGCTATCCACTAGAAACTAACATTTTCTTTAAGCTTAAAATATATAATATATTTCTCTGAATTTATGTGTAGAAAAACAAACTTTTCAAAGGCAAATAAAGGCATATTTTATAACTTATTACTGGGAGGCTTTCCAAGTCTCTTTTAGTTTGGAAAATTTTTTTAATGATAAATTTATATAAAGACACAGAAACAAAATATAAAACATGTAGTTAAAGTACAGAAAACAGAGACGCAGACTCTACCAGCATACATTACTGTATCCTTTGTCTATCAGGAAGTGGAATCTCTCTCCCCTTTCCTTGGATCTGGACTGGTGCTGTAACTTTAGACCAATGAAACATGGAGGTGATGTAGGCCCTCTGAGCGAAGGGAACTGAGAGCTAGTAGCATCCACACTCTCCCTCTGGGAAGCCAGCTGTCATGCTGTAAGGACACACGGGCTAACCTACCAAATAGAGAGTGAAGGGCCACACGGCAGAGCACCGAGGAGCCAGACCTGTGAGTGAAGCCTTCTTATAGCCTCTAACCCAGCCCAGCTGCCAGCTGAATGCAGCTGAACAAGGGCCTCAGCCAAAAACACAAGGAGCAGAAGAATCACCCAGCTGAGCCCCGTTAAAATTCCTGACCGGCAACCAGGCCCAGATCACTTAACCTTGTTTTGTTGGACTGCTTTGACCCACCATCTGCTCTTACTATTAACTCTTCATCCAGAGGCAAGAGGATGGTGAATTTTCCCCAGAAATCTCAAATAGCAGAGCTAAAACAAGAGCCTCAGAGAAGCAATGGGAAACATTTCCCCAAGCCACGCTGTAAAATAACCTAGTGAAGAGAGTTGCAGATGGGAAAACATTCAGAATTGACCTGGATGAAAGAAAAAGTTTATAATGGAATGACAAAAGTAAATGTATAAAAAGAGTGACACTTGGTGGGGAAGAAATGCTATCATTGGATGCGTGAGTATGGATAGAATTACCTTTGCCTTGCATTGGGGGACAACTTAGGGGACACCGTCTAACTTTTAATATGAGGACCTGGGGCAGCTCTGTAGCTACCTAAATCCAACGTTCTCCATTGCGTTTTTACAATGACCACGTGATGATCTGACATTTTCTCTCTGGCTCTCTGAGTGGGCTACGGCATTGGCTTTTGTTCTGGGAAGGAAACAGCCATCCCAGCTGCTCTTGCTCCCTTAATGAGGCAAGTTAGTGCAGGAGCACGTGTCAAAAACATAGGTCAGACTGTCCCCTCTTCCTCTCATCAAACAGGCTCAGAGTCAAACAGGAAAAATCTGCCAACTTATCTGTCTCACCCAACAGACAGACCTTTTAACACGAATTTCACCATAGGCTTGAAGTCTACAGTGACAGGTTGCCTTTAAAATTAGTCTAGTTACCACATCTCCTAAGGAGTGGGGGGTAAGACACTTTCTTGTGAAGAGAGGAAGGGAAAGAGAACAATTAAGTCATAGGAAAGTGAGAAATTGGTTCCAGCAGTTCTAAATGCATGAAAAGGAAATTCATGGGCAGACCCCCGAGTCAATACAAACCAGTTTGGCTGTCTTCCTAGTCTATTGTTACTGAGTTTTTACCTTTATCCTCCATGCCCTCCCATTCCCTCATGCAGCCACTGAGTGGCATGCTTTTGTTTTCCACTTTGAGCCTTGGCCAAACAGTGTTCTGGTTACAGCATTTCTGCCTTTGGGCAGAAAACTCAAGAGACACTTTGCGTGTTTATCAGGGAGAACATGCATCCTAGAAGAATGCTGGATTTGTCATTGGAGTCACATGCCCTCAAATGAAAAGGGCCACCAATTTGCAAAGATATGTACCTGCAAATCCAGCAGGGGGACCCAGTGTAGAAGTCTTGCTTTTAAAACCCAGTTGATGCATTTTTGGGCAATTAGATTAGCATTCATTTCACTCTTTTAACCCAAGGACAGTTTGGCTGCCTTATAACTTTCCATCCATTTTAAATGCCTTAAATGGGTGAGTTCTTAGTGAAACAGTGGGTTTCTACTGGTAGGAAAAAAAAATCTCATTAAACAGTTACCCATAAGGATTTTATAAGGACAAGCTTTCTTTTATCAGCCTTGTCTGTCTAGTTATCTTCACAGGAAGCACATAAACAATAAAGTTGAGTGGAGTGGGGAATCTAAATGTTTGGTTTTTAGAAGTGTTTAAAAGGCATATAATAGCCCTGGCTGGTTTGGCTCCATGGATAGAGCATCAGCCTGTGGACTGAAAGGTCTCGGGTTCTATTCTGGTCAAGGGCATATGCCTGGGTTGTAGGCTCGATCCCCAGTAGGGGGCGTGCAGGAGGCAGCCAATCAATGATTCTCTCTCATCACTGATGTTTCTATCTCTCTCCCTTCCTCTCTGAAATTAAAAAAAAAAAGGTGTATAATAAATGTGAAGAAATACAGGAAAGTAACATACTATTTTGTTAGCTAAAAAAAAGTCCTAGAGGAGCTGAATTCTCTGTTAATACACCAAAAGGTGATTATTTACTTCAGAACATAAATTTCCACAGCATTGACATGTCACATGATGCTTTATTTTCCTATGCTCAAGACCACAGTGACCTGTGAGAATTCTAGGGGTGGCATTATTTTTGTTTCTCCAATATTAGTACACTGCTTCTCACTCTTTCAACCCATATATATTGAGCATATACTATATGAAATATATATATCAAAAATTTTATAAAAATAAAAATGAGAGACTCCTGCTGTAAAGTGAATTCATGTAAGTGGAAGGAATGTGCCACTGGTTGGAAGATGATAAGTATGCAGTCCAAGTGTCATTCTATATAGAAAAGTTTTGCAAGGGCAAAATCTCAATGTCATGGCCACAAATTACTTTCCTGATATCTGTAGTTCCCTTTGTGAACTGTGCCTGGGATGGAAAGTAAATCAGAGCAAATCCATCCTTACAGCTGTGACAACAACCTGCTGCTTGCTGCTTGCTGCCTGCTGGTGCACTGTTGCCATTTCTTACAAAACTTCCGAGATTTCTGGACATGGACAGAGCACAGGCCATTCAAACACTGTGGATTGCAAATTGGATTATAGACTCCAATTCTTCAGTCTCCTGCAATGTATTATACATCTCAGTGTCCTCCCACTGTAGGCAGAGAATACTTCCCACTCCATTGATGCTGGACTTGACCCCAAGCGACTTGATTTGACTAATGAAATATTAGTGGGCATGATGTGAGCAAGGGGCTTAAATGTGCTGCATAATTGAACTTGGTGCTTGTGCTTCTGACACTTGCTGAGATAAGAAATGCCCTTTAGCACTGGTTTAAAGAAGAGGAGAGATATTATGGTGCAGATTTTAACCCGAGCCACAGTTTGGAGTTAAGCCCAGACAACTCACACCTTGAAAATGTACTGCCCAACAGAGCACTACCTACATCAACTGAGCATAGCCAACCTGCACCACCTATTATCATGAGAATAGATATTTTTGTTGTAAGGCACTGCATTTTGGGGTGATTTGTCACAGTATCAGTGTAAAATAGCTGATTAATACAAATACTATAATATTATTTTTTCTCAAGTCAGGAGGGCTCAAAGATTTTTTTAATTAGCACTTTTTATTTATAAAAATTTAGTCGTTAATTTTGTATTTTGACAACCAGCTACATTTTCATCTATCATATTTTAAAACTCTCTAGAGGATACATGCTTGAAAAATAAATGTACCTTATGTAAGTGGGGCATGCTGTCAAAGAGGATGTACTGCCAACTGTGATGTTTATATTTTATTTAATAGAGCCATGTAGGCAGCAAGATACTAGCTAATACTAGCTAACATTTATTGAATATTAGTTATGTTCTACTCAGTGTCTTCATGCTTTGAAAAGATTATCAAATTTAATTCTGAGAACAACTCAGTGAGGTTGACATTATTATTATCCACGTTTCATGAATATGGACACTGAAGTGCAGCGATGTTAAGGAATGTGCCTAAGGGCCCACAGCTAGCAAGTGCTGGCAGCTGGATTTCAACTCAACCAGCTGATGCCAGCGCCCAATATTACATCCTTGGAAAAGTAACTAATATTTGTGTCTGGGTAAGATATTTTCATTATTGGTCAGCAAAAATGTGGGAAAATGATAATATGAAAATAGCAGAAAGACTACACTATAGTCTCATATAGATTAACACAGAACACTGAAAATATGGAGAATTGAGCTCTTCTGAAACTTAAACCAAGTGGGTGCAATGCTGTAACTCCAGAATTATTTCTTTAATGCTAAAGGTATTTTTATTTGGGCATAATTTAAACAACAGAAAGTTATAAGAAACTTTGTTTTCCTGAACCATTTGAGAGCAAATTTGGGACATAATCACCCCCTAATCACCCCCATCAGCCTTTATAAAGTATATAAAATATACTTTAGTATATTTTCTACAAACAAGGACATTCTCTTCCATAACTATGGTGCAAACAAGTTTGAACAATTTTCAATAATATCTTTTATAGCAATCAGGGATCACACACTGCATTTAGCTGTCATGTCTCTTTAGTCCCCTTTAATCTGAAACAGACAAGCCTCCCCATCCCTGGCCAAGCTCTGTGCTGGGTATTTTGCATCTCTTCCACCCTGCCCCCTTCAATGTGAACACCAACCTTGCTAAGCTCTACCTAATGGCTTTAGGAAAAAGGAAAGGAAGGAAGAAAGGAAGGCGGGAAGGAGGGGAAGAAGGAGGGAAGGAAGGAAGCAAAGGAAGGGAGGGAAGAAAGGAAAGAGGGAAGGAGGGAAAGGAGGAAGGAAGGAAAGGAAGAAGGGAAGGGAGGGAAGGGAAGGAAGGAGGGACCAGGGAAGGTTAGTTTGAAACACTTTGTTCTGGAACTCATAAGCTGATTGAGTTATTTCAATAGATTCATCTTCGGAAAGTAAGTTCCTGAGTTGGCTGCCTCATTATTCTCATGCCCACATGACTCTTTAAGTGCAATTACCATGACATTGTAACAGTTCTCTGAGTCCGACTTTTATCTACATTTTTAGAGATGAAGAAATCAAGGTTGCAAAGGGTCAAGTTCCCTGAAGTCCCACAATTAGCAGCAGAGCTGGGACTTAACCTCAGATCCAGATATGCCAAAGCCTGAGGTCTCTCTTTCTTGCCTTAAAGATTTCTGTGACCTCTTCTGACCCTTGAGAGCTAAATTGTAAGAGAGATGCCCTCGCTGTTCCTGTGTTGTCCTCAGTACCCAGCACAGTTCTAAAATCCTTGGGGTCCACAAGCACTTGTCACAGGACTGAGAAAGAAATGTCATTTTCCCTTAAGCAGTAATTATTATTTTTTTTTGCTTGAAACATATTGTAGTTCTCGATGTAGAAAAAGCACCTGGTGTCTATTGAGCCTCTGGTGGAACCTCATTAAATGGTGGATTAGTTTTAAAATGTCACATCTCTTTGATCGCACATAATGGCTCCTAAAAGTCAAATGTAGTGATGTTCAGGGAGCACACGGAGTTCAAGTCCATCTGCTTTCACCACCCCTGGGCCAGCCTCCATCCCTCTCTCCTGGGTTGTGATAATGACTCCAATCATGCTTTCCTCCTTCAGCTCTGTCCTCAAAGTCTATTCTCAACTAAGAAGCCAAATTGTTTGTCTTGAAATGTTAGTCAAATCATACCATTTCCCTGCTAAATGCTCTAAAAAACCCAAAGGCATCAAAGCCCCATGTGCTGGAGACTTGTTTTCCTGCCCTGACCTCTTTCTAGTTTCCTCCCACTTCCTCTGCCCCAGCTGCACTGGGCTCTCGTGCTATTCCTCCAGCACACTAGGTCTCTGCTCTCCTGATCTTTCTACCACCCATACCCCTGCCTGGAGTGCTTTCCCCTGGTCCTTCAAGTCTGGGCTCACCTGTCCCCTTTCCAATTAGGTCTCATCTCCCCATTCACACCCACTCCATTCTTCTTATCCTAACCTACTTTTTATTTTTGTCTCCCCCCTTCCCCCAGTTACTATCACCTTCTATAGAATTTAGATAGGTATTATATTCATTGTTCCTGTCTGTCTGTTCCCATTTGACTGTAAATGCCTCCAAGGCAAGCATCTTTGTTTGTGTCATTACCTGATTGATGTCGCCTAAGTACTTAGAAGGGCCATATGGTAGGTGTTCAATAATATTTGTGAATTAATGAAATATACTCTTCCCGTACTTGGCCTTATATGGCTACCTCACAAATCAACCAGGAAAAAAAAAGAGAAATTATCTTCTAGTCAAGACTATTAGAAATATACTCATGGAATATATAGATTACTTATGAAATACAAGGTTCATCTGATATGTGAGACAGACAGAGAACCCAGACTCTTGTTATGCTATACCTATCACCATTTTGTGTTCTTACTGGGGCAGTTAGTTAATAGAAGGAATCCCAGGCTAGTGAAAATTATCTGTGAACTTGTTATAAAATAGTTATCCAGATTAGAGAGACTGAATACCTCTTAAGAAGATGGTGGGACATGGATAGTTAGTTGGCGGGAATGCTGAGCAGTGCTGTCCTGGTTGCCAGAACCAGTTCTACTCAGAATAAAATCTAATGGTGTCATAAGCATGCCCCATTCACAGAGATAATGTAAGACCTACAAGTTGATCTTCAATTATGGGGCAGAGAAGACAATCATCCTGGCCTTGTATTTTTCTAGGACTATCCCCAAACAGCATATTTGTCCAGCAGAGGGAAGAGGAAATCATTGAACCTGATGTTTTCAAGAATATGTGTTTGTCAGGGGAGACCTAAGTATGACCCATGTTGAGAAAAGGACACATATTAGAGAAGAACATGCAACTGTCCCTTCCAGATATTTTGTATGACCATAGGTAGAGTGCCAAGTGTTCAATAAGGTACTCAACAAATACCTGCAGAGGGGCTGAACTCCACAGATTTCCACACTGAAGGTGTGACCCTGGGATACTAAAACTTGCTGTGGCATATCTTGGTTAAAAATAGCACAGGGCAATACCCCAAAGAGCTATTTTAAATACCACACATACCCTCTTAATAGGTAACATATGGTTCTCCCATTTGGCATGTTAGTACAAGTACTTTTACTCTGATACAGTTAGTTTTAATCCAAGGATTTCCAAATAATTTACAAACACTTCATTAGCATGGTCATCCCTGGGGAAGGTGCAGAGCCTCACAGAGACAAAGCATCCTGCTTACAATCAATAACCATTAAGGAATGACAATAATAAGAAATATATTAATATGACATTTTTTTTTAGATTAAGGAATCAACAATGGGAATAAAACAACTTTCCCGAAGACCTTCAATGACCTCATGGTGTAAGTAGGGCTAGTAGCCAATTTATCCCGATGATTATGGCTATTCTACTAGTTGACCTATGTTGGTGAATTGGCCATGGAGTACACTAGTTTTCAGGTGTGCACATAACCTCAAGTCTATACCATAAATGGGAAAATTATGGTGTGGGAAACTAGAATAAAGTTAGTACAGTAGTATTACAGTGGGATTTCTTTGAGCTTTCTCACTGTCTTAAACACACCAACAACTGTGTTTTGTCATTAACTTTAAGCCCTAAAATATCTATTTCTCTGTATTGTCATTTATGTTTCTGAATTGAGATAACTGGTATGTCTACACATTTGTTTAAAACAGGCACACATTGTGCTCGAAGCAGATGTTAAATCCGAACTGGCAAGAAGAAACATCGTTTTGCTTTTTTTGTTGAAGAATAGAAAGTATATTAAAAATGTTCTTTGAATCATTCAAAGAAGAATCATTCCAGAAATAAAATCAAAAGCTCTTTGGTATCTCTGTCATCAATTAATGTTTGCTGAGTACCTACAAAGGTCAATATTGTGGAGAGGGAATACATTAGCCTGTTCAGAAGACAAAAGGCCTTCCCTTTAGGAGTTGACAAAACGAAGATGGATGGAGTGGTTTCATGAGAGGCACGAGGTAAAATTGAGGCTAAAGACAATTACACAGAGGAAAATAGAAAATTTTATCTCATTTCTGTAAATCTGAATAAATGGTGGGTATTTGAGCTGAATTAAATGAGGAATATCTAAGTAAGTGCTTCAGTTATCCACTTTGCTTTACCCACAATGCTCTTTGGGAAATCATTGGTTCAGGGTGTATCTGTAGGGAGTACAGGTGTCCTCAGGGAGGGGGTCATTCAATACATGAACATTTGAAGTTGCAAGCAGCCCCACATTATCATAGGAAGTAAAAACCTTAATCTTTGTGTTTCTATCCTGTATCCTCTTTGAAATAGTTGCTCCTTTAGTGTGGAAACATGCTAGTTTAAGTGGTGAAAATAAACATTTTAAGATTCTGGTTTGGAATTTTGAAGTTTAGGATGAAAGCAATGTATGGGTTTTCCACAATTCAGTATGAATGTTTTACAAAAATGTTCCCTTACTCAAATTATAACCCTATAGAGGATGAAAATTGACAACCACTCCTAACTGTGCTATCAACTATAAAAATAACAGTGCTTTCTATTAGTCTTTTATCTATCTTTTAAAAAGACAGGCATCTAGTAATGGTTTTGTTTAACCAAATGTTTACTTAATAGCTATTTGACATTGTACCAGAATAAATTTCAACATGTTATTCCATTTATTTCACATGAAAATAATTCACGAGGGCAGAAACCACACACCTTTGAGCAGAGAGAGCTTGTTTTATTCATGTGAAAATTCAGTTCTGGGAAACTGCCTTCCCTGGGACCAGTGGAGGAATCTGGAGCAGTGTTTCTCAGACTTCTCAGTGTATCAGCATCCCTTTGGGGGCGGGGAAGGGGGGGGTAGTTAAAATACAGAGCTGGGTTCTGGTTCAGCAGAGCTGGAAGAGGCCTGAGCATCTGCAATTCTAACAAAATCCCAGGTGATGCTGCTGCTGTGGTCTGGGCACCACACTTTGAGAACCACTGGTCCAGGCTCTGGAGTATTAAGTGGTAAGAACAGAAAGGATCCTATGATTTATTTTCATTCACTAAATATGGCTACCAATAGCCCATTCTTAGCTTCATTAATATTGTTCATTTTCCAACTTCTTCTGACTCTCTGTAGCCACTAGTTGAGTGCTCCCTTAAGATTACAGTAATATTTCTTAGTAGAAAGAAGAAATGTTAGACTTTTCATGAAATAAATCTATAAAATGTACCTTTTCAATTTCACTAAAACTATATTAAGTCACCTTATTTTAAAAATGAACGCATCCGTGAAGAAAACTGATGCAGTTGGGAAGGTTTCTTCTGTTCTAGATGCTGTGTGGGTGCTACAGAGAGAGGAACAAAGCGGGGAGCCTGCCCTACCTGAGCTTACTGAGGAGACAGCGAGTGACCCACAACCCGGATTAAGTACAACAAACCCTGTGCTGGCAGAAGCAGGGAGGGCTGTGGGGGATCTTGGAGGAAGCAACCAAATTCAGGCCAGAAGGGTCAGGGTAATCTTTTAGTGGAGTCCTGCCCCAGCTAAGACCTTTGTCATTGATTAGGTATTTATTGAGCAACTGGTGTCTATCAGTCTCTGTTGTTTAGCGCTGCACTGCACAGTGTGATAGCAGCCAGCCCCGTGTGGCTATTGGGCACTTGAAATTCAGTACTTCCAAACTGAGATGTTTGGTAAATGTCAAATGCACGTCAGATTGTGAAAATAGCACAAAACAGTGAAACGTATCTTATTAACAATTTTTATACTGATTTTATGTCAAAATGACAGTACTTTGGCTATCTTGGGTTAAGTAAAATATAGGGTTAAAATTAATGTAACCTGTTTCTCTTACTATTTTTAACATTGCTCTTAAAACAGTAAAAATTACAAATGCTTTTGTGACTCACGTTTCATTTCTATTGGATGGCTCTGCTCTAGAGATAACTAGTGAGGAAAGGGACTCTGGAGCTCAGCCCTGTGGAGCTGATAGATATTGTAGCCGGAGCCCACAAATCCCTACCGCTGTCCTTTGGCACTCACCTCTGATTTCTCTGCATTGCGGTGGCTTCTGCTCATAAACACCTGTGGCCCTCTGCCTTAGGATTTATTCTAGTCTCTATAGGATGCTTGCCCTGAGCAGCCAATCAGGAAGCAGCCCTCAACCAATGATGTACCGGAGTAGGTGCATTAATATCCTGCTTTTGTTCCCCTTGAGAGGGACAACTCTGAGGCATATCCCACATCATCTCCCAGAGTTCTCCTTCAGGACCCAGTCCAAGTTGTCCACAGGACAATCTGTACCTGTATTTGTTTCCTTCCCTTCCTGGTCTTACTCTGCTCCCTCCATCCTGGCGCTTCCTGGGATTAATCCTTAAATCAGCTGCTTGCCCTTGAATCCTTGACTTAGGGGATACATCTGTGGGACCAACCCATGCCATTTAAAACCAAATCATTTCACAACCATATTATCCCCAGTCTTGATACTAATGGAGAGAAGTACAGGTTGCCAAGGTCATCAGAGGGGCCTTCCCCATGGAAAGGACATTTGAACTGAAGAATAAGGCATTTACTACATGAAATTAATCAGTACAAATTAATGATGTCAGAAAAGGAGACATGGATGTGTGTTACTGGTAGAGTGAAGAGCATGTCCAAAGGTCCCTATGTGAGAAAGATGAAGGTATCTTTGAAGACAGGGGGTGGCCAATGGGACTGGCGCGTAGATGGTAAGTGACACAAGGTGGAGCTAAATAAGAAATATCCAGAGAAGGGAGTAGGATGAATTGAGGGAAGAGGGACTATTCCACAGGTTGGGAAACAAGACCCAGGTGAAAGGGAGCATTATGTTTGGAGAGTCTCAGTGATTAAGCACTGCTGGAGTCCTGATAGCAAAGGGAGTGGAGCTAGGAGAGAAGCCAGATAAAGAACAAGTGGTGGTATTACAAAGGGCTTTGTACCCTTTGGTAAGAAGGGAGACACTCCATGAAGGGACTGGGGAGCCATGGAAGAGTTCTCTCACGCATGGATGCTTTGTGGGGTATGAACTTGGCAGGATGGGGGCAGAAAGGCAGAGATAATTGACCCATGTGATTAAAATACTTCAGACAAGAGATAGAAGGGAAGTCTGTGATAAAGATGGCAAGTGAAGAAAGAGAGAACTGGATGGATTGAGATGATATTCAAGGAGTAAAATCAACTAGCTTTGGTGAGTGGTTGGATGGGTGTGTGCAGGATGTGAAGTGATGCCAGCTTCTATTGCAAAAGCTCTAAATTCTCCCATTTAACACCCATCACAACTTCATAGTGCAGGCATGACAACTATTCCACGTTATAGGTGAAGAAGTGATGTCCAGATAGTTTAAATAACCCTTCCAAAGACCCCTGAGCTAGTAGAGAGTAGAAACAATTTGAGCCTCAGTCATCTGCCTCCAAAGTAATATTTGTTAATCACCATGGTATAATTCTACCTAGAATTATAGAAACATGCAGCCTAGGAAAACTGGAAGTTGGGGAGCGATTACCAAACCTGGGAACATAGGGGACATGTTGGTTTAAGGCACCCAGTAGAAATATACAGAAAATACATTTCAATGCATAGGAAGGGAAGCAAGTACATGGAGAGGAAAAATAGCCCAGTAGAAATCCCTCCAAAATAATACCTAGTGGGGGAGGGTGGGTGGGTGGGAAGAGATAAAAAAAAAAAACTTGTATTCATATATGCATAACCCATGGACACAGACAATAAGGTACTGAAGGCCTGGGGTGGGTGATGGGGGTGGGCTAGAAGGAGTCAATGCGGGGAAAAGGGAACATATGTAATACTTTCAACAATAAATATTTAATTTAAATAAATATATATAATGCATTTCATTTTCAAAATTGAAAAAATAATCTAGAAATTTGTATGAGATTTAAAAAAAAAAGTGAAGTGTGCTAATAATGATACTTAAAAAAAAGTTATGTGCTCAGAGGGTTTTGCTCAGTGGATAAAGTGTTGGCCTGTGGACTAAATGATTCCAGGCTCGATTCTGGTCAAGGGCACATGCCTGGGTAGCAGTCTGGATCCCTAGTAGGGGGTGGTCAGGAGGCAGCCAATCAATGTTTCTCTCTCATCACTGATGTTTCTATCTCTCTCTTCCTCTCTCTTCCTCTCTGAAATCAATATATATATATATATATATAGTTATGTTATTTGCTAAAATTTCGACTTAGCTTTCTTTTCTTTTATTTTGTGACCTTCTCTGGGTTGTATGTTTTGACTGATGGTCTGAAATAGTTGCTTGCAATATCTGTTCTCTGTCACAAATAAGAAAATACCCTACTGCAAGCCTTCTTGGCCAGCCTAAGCAAAAGGAGAACTCTAGCCTCCTTTATCCCATTTCTGCATATATCCTGTGATTTCCAGACCCATTGCATTTCTGCCTTCTCCTACATGTGTTTAATATCTGCATGATTTCTTTCCCATCAGATTTCTTTCCCATCAAGCTGTGCTTTAATAAAACATTGGCTATCATTTTCAATTTAGTGTAAATTACTTTTATTTAATGATTAACCCATCACCTCTCCCAAGACTACTATAACGCTCTAATTATCTAGTATCCCTACTTATAACACTAGTCCTATAATTATATACTGAGCATCAAGACCCTTGGTATTGCATTTAAATACTCCCAAATTTCTATTAGGCATATTTTAAAAAGTTGTTGGGTTCATACTTCCCTTTGAATTGTATGTGTGTGTATATATATATATATATATATATATATATATATATTTCAAAGGGAAGTATGGATCATCTCTTTTAGATGATAATCACATTCTTAATAACCACCTGAAACAATTAGTCATCAGACTAAAGGACTAGGAAAATATTGCCTAAGGTGGCTGATGTTATTTTAGACAAATCAATGTAAGTATCAGAAGCCACATCAAAAGACAAATAGAAACATCTGTTTCTTCTCTCTTGGTGACAGAGTAGGCCACAGACAATTAAGTGTTGCCAGTATGTACAATGCTATAGACATAAAAGAACACGTGAATTCCTAGCTGTACAGTATTTTGGTATGTGCTTTGTGCTTTCTGCCAAGTTGGTCAGCTTGCAGAAGTCGGCCCTTATCTAAGGCACTCTTTTAGAAAACTCTAAAGGAATTCTGGCTGTCTGCTCTTCACATGTTTGTATTTTACCAAACATAGAAAGGGAAGTCAGTCTGCCTAGTGGCCATAGATGACATTGGCCTATCTCCTCTCCTGGTTCTAGGGACAGCCGTAGTATGTAGAGCCCTTCCCACTTAAACTAGCGAAGCCCCATGATGAGGCAGTGAATTCAGCAGAGAGCATTAGATGAAATCAGCCCAATGGTGGAGGGATGAGGGAGCACAAGCAATAGGGAAGACCTCAGGAGAATACTCGCACCGCTATAGCGTGAGAAAGGTTTTCAGGACTGTCTATCTTCTTGGCAGTTTGCTTATGGGAATAAATTACTCTGTCTCCCCTAGTTCTCATTACAAATGTCAGATGATCCCAGACATGGCGGAACCAATTTCCCTGTCTCACCCCAGAAGATCTATGGTTCTAGAATGTCAAAATGGCCTTGAGTTTTTCATATTTATGCTGTGAATATTTTCTTCAGAAAACCCCGAAATAGCAGCATTGTAATGAATGCTGTCTTGTGACTACAAACGTCAATAAAAAACATGTCAGGTTAGAGAAAACATGTTTCTGATCACAGGGCAATGTTTGGACAAATAATCAAATATGTGCTATACCTCTTGAACCATTCAAATGAGTGGCAAGTGAATAATTCCCTCAACAACTAGCTATTAAACTTATGAATGGAATAATTTACAAGAACAAATAATTGCAGGAAGAAACATTATGTATTCAAAATATGAAAGATGGCCCTGCAAAGTCTGTCATATTAAAGCTAATTAAAATATGATTTTGGTCAGTTTTAATGATGCTAATAATGAGTTGTACTAGTACAAGTAAGTTTAATAGGGTTAAACAAAGATTTAAACCTGCAGTTATTATGATTAAAAGGCAAAAATATATACCAGATGTATTACCCCTTTAAATAACTTATTTTATCCATAGTGCAAACTCCCCACTTACGCAAGAGTTCGCCATGTTTTCATTTATGGTTTTCACGTAGCCCTTTGAGGTAGCAATTTTATATTTTGGGCATAGTAGCAAAATAAGAAAACCGGCACTACCTATCTGGGATATCTGAAACATTAAATATGAACAGCTTTTAATTCCTCCCTTCAGTTTTCATTTTGCCTCGTCTTGAATAAATTCATTAATCATGTACATATTAACGTATTATCTTTCATTGACTTGTAAGCTAAATAATATATTTGTACTAATGCTCTGGTAAAATGAAAATGTAGATATTTTAAAAGAATTCCATCTGAGGATTTTGATTCCTGTTGCTGATGAAGACACAGGATGCTGTGTGTATGTGTGTGTGAGTGTGTGTGTGTGTATGTGTGTGTGTGCATTCACTGTTGTTTGCTGATATTAGAGAAGGCAGTGCAAACACAAAAAGTCATGGTATAAGAGGGGGTTATTTTTCCCCATTAAAAGCCAAATCTGACATAAATTCCTTAAACATCACCACTGTCTTAGAAAGCCTTTCTGGTGCCAATATTTAGTGAGCAGTGAGGAATACTTACCGGCAGTCCATACATTCTTCACTCTGCTTGTTGGAGAAGGTTATTGTTATTCATGTGATGGATAGAAATGCAAAATGAGTTCTCGGAGAGACCATAACCCTGCAGGTCCATAACTCTTCTCTGACAGTACCACATTAGTCATTTTAGTGACTTAATTTTTGAACCTGTTTCTGTCTCCCTGAAGGAATGAGAGAAATCCTATGCAAAATGCATCCAACCTGAAAAAAAAAGGACTCTCAGCTCTTTACCTCAAGTGAGACCTGGGGAGGAGACTCTGTTTATCATGCCTGGGCAATCTGGAGAAGCACTTCTAAGTATTTCCCAACAACACAATGAGCATCTTTCTATGATTATTATAGAGAAGAGGTCAGCAAATTCCAGCCCACAGCCCTGCTTTTGTACGCCCTCCCTATAGGAAGGGTTTTTACATTTTTTAAAGGGTTGTAATAAAAACAAAGGAAAAATATGTGACAGAGGCCATATGTGGCCTGTGAAGCCAAAAATATCTCCCTTCTGGTCCTTTACAGACCTGTGCTGACTCCTGTTGTAGAGCAACCTGATGAAATAGCGGGAGATGACAGCCTACAAGACCATACATCTGAACGCCTTGTTGAGGGGAAGTTATCCTTGTGGCTTAGAGATTAGCTTGATCCACTATTAAGATAACCTTCAACCACCTCCTGTCCACCAACGACATCCCTTTCTTCAAGGCAGCAGAGTCCTGACTCTGACATGTGTTCACTTATTTCAAGACTTCAGATGGTATTGAAAAGGATTTTGGTCTTAAACATGAGCTTAAGTCAAAAGAGGATTTAATATTTGAGGGGAGGGGCAAAGAATATAAGGGCAGAGGCACAGTCAAAATGGAAGAAAGTCTTAGGATAGAAAACTAGAAAATGGAATTAGGGTAATTTTAAAATATGCCTACAAAATTTTAGATACTCCTCCCTTTAAGAGGTGGCTTAATTTGCCTCCCCTGAGTGGGTACTGGGCTTAGGTCCTTGCTTCTAATGAAAAGAATTTGGCAGAGATGATGCTATGTGATATGTTATGGCCAAGGTGATGATATGTCACTTTGATTAGGATATCAAAGGTTGCCACTTCTGTCTTGAATGTGCTCTCATTCTCTTGGTCCCTTGCTCTGGGGGAAGCCAGCTGCTATGTTAGCAGGCCCCAGATCAGCCTACAGAGAGGCCCACGTGGTAAACAGCTGAGTTCTCTGGCCAACAGGCAGCAACAAAGTTCCCAGAGTCCTGACCGGTTTGGCTCAGTGGATAGAGAGTCAGCCTCCTGACTGAAGGGTCCCAGGTTCGATTCTGGTCAAGGGCATGTACCTTGGTTTCGGGCACATCCCCAGTAGGAGGTGTGCAGGAGGCAGCTGATCGATGTTTCTCTCTCAACGATGTTTCTAACTCTCTATCCCTCTCCCTCCCTCTCTGTAAAAAAATCAATAAAATATATTTTAAAAAAAAGAATGTTCTCAGAGCCAGTCTCCCTCAAGAGACAGTGTGGGGAGGGCGTGGGGAGTATGTGGGGACAATGAGCTAAGTAGACACTACAAATATTAGACTTATCCCACCTTCAAGCAGGAATGAAGGACCACCATGGGTTGAGTCAATTCTCATGTATTTATGTTTTTTTTTCTTTTTGCAGTCTGCTTTTATCTGCATAGATTGCAGCTCTTCATGATCCAGCCCAGTCTACCAAATCCTTCCTATTGTGTGAAAACTGATTTTTGAGTTTCTAAGTTCAGAACAGTGTGTTGTTGTTGTTTTTCCCCAGAAATCCCAATATTGCCTACAGAGAGTCATTCTCAAGCAATTGAAGGCGTTCACTCCAGCACTCTTCTTTCTCTGTGTCTCCCCTCCACACTTACCTCCTTTTTCTGCTACTTCACCTGTCCTTCTTCTACCCATGTTACCCTGCCCTGTGCATTTCAGGGTGTCACTGGCAGAGGACAAGCTCCTCCCTCCAACCCCACACCCTTAGCTCAAAGAGCCATGGAGGTGAAATGTCATCCCTCCTGATCTGATCCAGTCCTCTCATGGGTACAAAGGGGAAACTGAAATTGCTGTAAGAAGATCCCCTTTGACATTTGGCATCAAAATGGTAAAGGTTGGTTTGGTCACTTTGGTTTTCCAAATACTGAGCACAAACTATTGTGATACAATGAGAAATATATATTCAGTCTTTGACCTCAGTCCCTGGCATAGAGCTCTTAAAACCCCTGCAATTTTCTGAGTAATAGGAGCATCTTTTGTTGTACATAATAAGCATTTTAAAACCATAATTGAGTTTATGCTGATGGGCGACTTTTGATGGGCTCCAAGACAGCTTCAGGATGGAGGCTGGTTGCCAGAGGACTCAACCATGTTATTAGAGGGTTGGTAGTTTCAGTGCCAGCCCTGACCTCTGGGGATAACAAAGGGGCTGGAGATTGAGTTTAATCATTAATGACCAATAATCTAATCATCTGCGTACAGGAATCTTCATAAACCTCCAAAATAACAGGGTTTGAAGACCTTCTAGGTTGGTAAACACTTCCTTGTGCTAGAGCAGTGGTTCTCAACCTTCTGGCCCTTTAAATACAGTTCTTCATGTTGTGACCCAACCATAAAATTATTTTCATTGCTACTTCATAACTGTAATGTTGCTACTGTTATGAATCGTAATGGAAATATCTGATATGCAGGATGGTCTTAGGCGACCCCTGTGAAAGGGTCGTTCGACTGCCAAAGGGGTCGTGACCCACAGGTTGAGAACCACTGTTCTAGAGAGTATTACTCCAACTCCATAGAAGCTACTGCTTTTGAGACCTTTTGGACCCTATGTACATCTTTATTGGCTGGTCATTTGCATCCTTTATAATATTCTTTATAATAAACTGTTAATAGTAGGTAAACTGTTTTCCCTGAGTTCTGTGAGCTGTTCTAGAAAATTATAAAGCTCCAGGAGGGGGATTTGAGGACTCCCTTACTTTACAGCCAGTCAAAAGTATGGGTGGCCTGGACTTACAGCTGGAATCTGAAGTGGAAGTAGTCTTGGGGGACCTAGCCCTTAACCTGTGGGGTTTGACACTAACTCTGGGTAGAACAAAGGGGCTGAAGATTGACCCTTTGTTGTACCCAACTCTCGGTAGTTGGCATCAGAATTAAATTATAAGACCCTCAGTTGGTGAAGTTGGAGTTGGAGAATTGCTGGTGTGAGGAAAAAACCCACACATTTGGTGACAGAAGTGTTGTGAGTAGAAAGAGATCCTGGTAATAGTAGTACTAGGTACTATGCTGAATGCTTTCTCTATACGCGCTGTATCAATCCTCACTCGACATCTTTGCTCTACCTTTTTAGATAAGGCAATTGAGGCTTCCAAGTAAGTGATGTACCCAAATTCCCACTGAGCAAGTGAGAATTTTAACTCAGTCTGACTATCCTAAAATGATGTCCATAACTTGATTCCCACCTCCTTGGCAGCACCCTAACAAAGCCATTGCTGGTTAGCATTGGCCAGAAATGATCTTCACCTCCCAAAGATCTGTGTTCATAAGGAAAACAGAAGTGGCTCTGGGGGTAGATTTAGCTGTTGTCAAATAACCACAGCTCTAGCATTCTGGGGGCTATTCTCTGCCCAGGAACAGAAAGATTTCAAAACCTAAATTGTACACAAGGCAGGCAATCCTAGGAAAGGAAGGGGATTAATAGGCTTCTTGTAACTGTAACTACCACATTCTGCTTTCAGGAGCAATGCTTTATTACATGTTCACTGCTCTCTTAGTCCCTAAAGAACTCTTTTCAACAATGATTTATCTTAATTTAACATCCCCCCCCCACCCCCAGGAAAGCAAGCAGTACACTTCATTCAAGAGAAATGATTTGCAGTCATGGTAAATTCCCTTTGTTTGTTCACTTATTCATTTGTTCATTCATTTGGCCACCTAAAATATTTACTGAGTGCCGGGTATTAAAAATGCCATTTCTCTAAAATACTATAAGCCCTTCCACTTTTAGAGGTAAAGTATGTGAGACTTTATGACTGCATTTGTGCTCAGTATATTTTTTATAACACACTGTCTGCTTTGACCAGAGTTGAAGTTTCATAGTAAAAGTCTGTTACCTTGGCAATGAAAAAGTGGCCAACCGCCAGTAATAATTGACAGTTTTTCAACATAAAGAGCAAAGAGTGTTCTATAAACTAGAAAAGACACAAACAAACAAGTGCATTTCAAACTTATATATGTTGTAATTTTCAGGAAGCTGGCTTTTTATTTTTTTCTTGGCTGAAACTTCACTGTTAGCTCATAAGGGTTTATGATTCTTTTTGTTGGAACCTGTTGAAGAAATAATGGCAGGCTTACTGAAGGGATAGCAACAGATAGATGGCCTGGGGTCTTTCTACTCAGAGGAAAACAAAATTATAAATCTCTTTAGGGAAAGAATACCCATGGCAGGGAAAACATAATTTATCCATAGTTTTTCTGTTATACTAGCAAAACTTCCTTGGCCTGGATGTGACTTAGGTAGACCAACTCACTTTTCAATTCTGCACTCAGTCTATTTAAAAAGGCATTGTGTTTTGGGGATTTTCTTCCTATGCAGGGGAAAATGGATATTTATCACCTAGATAAAGTAATAATAATGATAATAATAATAATAATTAATAATAATAATAATGAAATAAAAATAATTACAATAATGCCTATAATTTTTGAGTGCCTAGTATATATGTACATGTCAGACTTTAGGCTTGTTCTTATATACTAGAAGCCCAGTGCATGAAATTCGTGCATGGGAGGCGGGGGGTCCCTCAGCCTGGCCTGCACCCTCTCACAATTCAGGACCACTGGTTCCTAATTTCTCGCCTGCCTGCCTACCTGCCCCTAACCACTCACCTGTCTGCACGATCACCTCTAACCCCTCTGCCTGCCTGCCTGATCACCCCTAACCACTCTGTCTGCCTGCCTGATTGCCCCTAACTGCTTTCCTGCCTGCCTGATAACCCTTAACTGCTCTGCCTCTGCCCCTGCCACAGTGACTTCATCCAGAAGTACATCCAGAATGATGTCTGGAAGGTTGTTTGGCTGTCCGGTTTAATTAATATATTACACTTTTATTATTATAGATATTTTACTTCTAATGCTTGCCCAAATCTGGAAAGTAAGAGTCACTAGTTCTATTTTACAGAGGAGAGAACTGAGGCTGAGAGGGACTTAAGGAAGTCTACAGACCAGGAAGTGGCAGGACTGGGATTCAAACCTGGATCTGGCTGCTACTGTCGCCTGTGCCCTTTCTGCCATGTGCCCCTCGTACTGGCTTTAGACCAGGAAAACTTTCCCAAATTATTGTATTAAAGTACTCAAGTCAAATAATTAAATTTTAGGAAGAATTCTGTTCGAATTAGAATCTAATTAAATCCTCAAGCATACATTTATTGTGACATCATCACAATCTTTTGTTTCAGAACTTTGTTTGCAATCCCTGTCCCAATAAGCATCCTCTTTGCACACCAGTACCCTCCCCTGGAGGCGGCTTTTGGTACTTGAGAGACATGATGCTTTAATTGTGATTCACAGATGACTAACTTCTATTGTCAATGAGCTAGGCTACTTCAAAACTGTCCTTATGAAACTTTGTACTTGGACATCTAACACTGTATACAGTATCAATGAATAAACTGAAAAGTAAAACTTCAGGTTTCAGCCTCCTAAGATCAAATCAGATCTTAAACCCATAACTTGCTTTTCACAATGTTTCTAAGACCGCTTTTTCTAAAATGCATCCTGCCCTGGCCAGTGTGGCTCAGTTGGTTGGAGCATCATCCTGTGCAATGAAGGGATGTGGATTCGATTCCCAGTTGGGGCACATACTCAGGTTGTGAGTTTGATTCCCAGTCGGGGCTTGTGCAGGAGGCAACCAAGATGTTTCTTTCTCACATTGATGTTTCTCCTTCTCTCTCTCTCCCTCCCTCCCCCACCTTCTTTCTTCTTCTCCCTTCCTCTCTCTCTAGAACAGCGGTTCTCAACCTGTGGGTCGCGACCCCTTTGGCGGTCGAACGACCCTTTCACAGGGGTCGCCTAAGACCATCCTGCATATCAGATATTTACATTATGATTCATAACAGTAGCAACATTACAGTTATGAAGTAGCAACGAAAATAATTTTATGGTTGGGTCACAACATGAGGAGCTGTATTTAAAGGGCCAGAAGGTTGGGAACCACTGCTCTAGAATCAATGAAGAACATGTTCTTGGATGAGGATAAACAGCTTATAATGAAAAAAACAAAAAACATATAATAAAATTCATCCTGAGGAAACCTTAACCTGGACAAACAACACTGAAGGATACTAGTTATCGAAACATGGAGCTGGTAAAGCTAAGCAGATGATGAGGTCCAACTTGCCCTAATTTAAAGAGTGGTAGATAAGGAAATAGGCAGCAGCTGAACACCAAGAGGGAAGCAATTCCCTGTGGCTGCTAATATATACACACCAGGCTTCCAAAGACAAAGGATTTTCCAGTGTAAACAGAAGCTCAAATTTTGCCTTTGCCTGGGGCTGCCATTTAAAAGGAAGCCACCCATAAGCACACCTTTTGACGTTCTTTGGCCCACCCTCAAACAACCTGGAAATGTTGAATGACATTTTTAAAAGTGAACACGCAAATTTTACAAGTCTAATTCCACACTGCCTCCCAATGCTCGCTCTCTTAGACTAACAGCACTATTAACTTTCTCTAAGTCTCATTCTTATTAGTTACAGGATCTCTTTCTGCAAGTCTGTTTCCTATGGGCACGTTCCAGCTACCACTGACAATCACAACATGCCTTTCTTTTTTATGCCTTTAATTCCTCCTCTGATGTTTTATCGATTCTCCCAGCACATTGATTTTGAAATGGGGAGTCCTTATGACTGATTCAATTCTAGCTCCAAAAGTCTATATATGTGCATGTATATATACTCTCAAAGACCTAGCCTTCTGTCTGCCCCCCCGCCCCCACCCCATAATAAACACCCCAGAGGCAATAGAAGACAGTAGCCTCACCTCTGGCAGGCTAAAGACAACATCTTGACCTAAGTTATGTTTCAGCTCCTGAGCCCTAAGTTGGAACACCCTCTGCTACTTTCCCATGAAACCAGACAGAGAGATCGGAAAAGACTTCAGAGCTGCCTTCATGACCTGAAGAAGTTGTTCGTTACCCTTACCTTACCTTTGACCAATCAGCTCCCAGCCTGGCCCAGAAACCCTAATCCATGGTGTCTTGTGATTTTTTCCTATATAATCATATAGGACACAATGAGCTTCCTGTTCTCCTGGATGGCACCATTCATAATAAAATAACCAATAGTTCTCCACTGCAATTCTTGGTGTCTAGTGTTTGGTTCTGCTAGTGCCGGGTCAACAAACTCTTTTGTTCTGCAACAATTTTCATTTTATATCCCTTCCCATTCATTTTCACTTGCCCCTGCTTCTTTCCCTTCCTTGGTATTTATCTCTGGTGGAGTACACCTTATTTATAGCTTCTCTCCACACCTGCAGTGTTCAAGGTGGGACTTTTGAATAGTATCAATGGTTCCTTGAAAATTTATTTTGATCTGTCATAATGAAGTAACAATAGAAAGGGGGAATTAGTAACAATGTATATTATTAGCCATACCATTGTGTCCTCTTAACTGTCATTATCTTTCTAAGTTAGAAAGCAAAGACACAACAATTCATTAATCAATAGTATTTACTGATAATGGACTATAGTAGAAATGTTCACTGATCAGTCTTCCCACTGATAGTTCTGTTTTTTTCCTAGCAAGCCATTCCACCCCAACTCTTGGTCCATGAGCTTTAAGCATAGTTGACCGGCTCTCTCCCCAACACTTTTAATCCCAGAGTTTTCATGTGACTAGATCTAGTCAGAGCATTGCATGTCCCTAGAGCAGGGATTGGCTCAGGGGTAGACACTTGACCCAAGACTGGCCAGTCAGGGGCAATGAAACTCAATTCCAGATCTTTTGTTAGAACTGTTGAGAAAAAAAGCACATTATTTTACTGGGTTGATGAGACACATAAACTATAAATGGTGCAAAGAGCATCTGGACAGTGATGAGCCTTTCACACACATGTTAAGGCAGCAGTTCTCAACCTGTGGGTCGCAACCCCTTTGGCGGTCGAACGACCCTTTCACAGGGGTCACCTAAGACCACCCTGCATGTCAGATATTTACATTACGATTCATAACAGTAGCAACATTACAGTTATGAAGTAGCAACGAAAATAATTTTATGGTTGGGTCACAATATGAGGAGCTGTATTTAAAGGGCCAGAAGGTTGAGAACCACTGAGTTAAGGGAACATGGCCAGTAATGTGAACTGAACTGACGGGTACCTTACCGCATTCCATGAGAAGAACACAAATCAGTTCTGTAAAGTTTCATAACTTAAATTTAGTCATGAAAAATCATCAGACAGACCCAAATTGAAAACATTTTCAATATAATTGGCCTGTGATCTTTAAGAGTATCAAGGTCATTGAAAGGCCAAGGAACTCTTCCAAACTGGAGGAGAGTAGAGACATGACAACAAATGAAATATGTGATGTTGAACTGGAGCTGTTCATTATAAAGGACATTATTGGGAAAAGGGGTGAAACCAATGGGGTATGAAAATTTAGATGATGCTATGTATCAATGTTCATTTTCTGATCTTGCTCATGTGAGAGGACTGGCCATGTTTGTGGAAAATGCACAGTGAAGTACTTGGGGGTCGTGGACACCAGATCTGCAGCTTAATCTCAGTGTTCTAGAAGAAACAGTTCTTTTTACTGCACTTGCAAATTTGCTATAAGTTTGCAAATTTTTAAAATAAGAAGAAACAAGTGCACTGTACATTAAAAATGGTGCTCCAAAGATGCATTGCATCTAGTTAAAATTCAGCTTTCTGATTTGGTTGAGGGCTGGGACTGGGGTGAGAATTCACATTTTTAGCATTCACTGTAAGTGGCAGCTTTAGACTGAAGGAATAAGCAGTTTTCTGGAGAGGAACAGTTTGCAAGCATTCATCCAGCACTCGCAACACTGCCCCATTTTCACCCCACATCCCAGCGCCAGCCTCCCCATCCCTCCACCCTTTCCTCCCAAACCTTGTATCTACTTTGCTTATGCCAGCAGCAGAGATTGTTAGAGAACAGCGGGGAATTCTCAGGGTGGAGAACTGAGAAATGATTCAAGTGGATCAGCTAGCATTTTTGTCCAAGGAGAATAGAGTTCCCTGGTTTTCTGTGTATCAGTCCTCAAGCAGGGCAATCCCTGGAGGTAAAGTCATTTCCTAAGATTGCCCTGATGGCTCCAGAGTGACAGGGGTTCAGCAGAAACAGGCCCGCTGGAGCAAGGCATCAGGAGAGCATGGCAGGCGTCCAGGTAATTCTAGCATCAGTGGACCATTTTAGGACTCTCTCTGGTATAATAAGAAAGCAAAACTTTGTTATACTAGAAGATTGAAATTTTGAAATATAATGGCAAAATCCTAGTGTGAAAATCCAATATTGTTCAAATAGCAATACTTCTCCTAAAAGATAAAACAAAACAAAACCTGTCTCTGCTGAAAAGTTTGTATTTAATATTTTAAGCTGTCAAGTGTCCTATCAGCATGGTGCCTGCATTGACGGAAAAAAAAAAATCACTCTAATGGTTTATCACTGTAAAACCAGGTTTTCAGCAAAACAAGAACAAACATACGTGAGCGATGCATTCTTTATCTTCAATCGAAACAGACAAATGGTTAAACACACATAGCATGAATTACTCATCAGCACCTATAAGATTTAAAGAAAGATACTTAAAAAATGACTACTAAACGCCCCACTGTACATGCCATGCTCTTTTAACTGCTCTTTTCTTTTGTTATTTATAGGAGCTAACTTAGGATCACCTTTCCTGTGAGTCCTCTGGACAATTTTAGAGGATTTTTAAAAGAAGTTTCTCCATCTGTGAATTGAGAGTTGCCCAGGATACTCTCAGAGCCTATTTGACTATTGAAACCCATGATTGAGAGCTTTTGAATTAAGAATGGAAATATTTACTGGGCATGAAGGAAAGAGCTCATAAAGAATCAATTTTCATGAATTTGATGATTATGTAGAATTACATAATTTGATATCTAGAGGGGACCTCAGGAACATTGGGTGAAGGATTTGATCATGTGCCTAAGAGATGAAAATAGAATTCAGTGTCCTGGTCCTAGTTCAGGGCCTTCCCCACTACTTTATACCTTTATTTTCCCTTTCATTTCTTTCCCCTTCTGTGCTGCATCAGAATGGCCATGGGTGAACCTGAATGGGGGTGGTGAAGGATTAGAAAAGGTTGTGGGCACATCCCCTTAGGAGGTGTGCAGGAGGCAGCTGATTGATGTTTCTTTCTCCTTGATGATTCTAACTCTCTATCCCTCTCCCTTCCTCTCTGTAAAAAAATCAATAAAATATATTAAAAAAAAAAAAAAGACAGACAAGAGAATAAAGCTGGGGCTAGGTAGGATGCTGCCCTCTGATTAGAGAGACAACGTCATGGCCTGCAAGCCGAGTCTTTATTTTATAGCCAGATTCCATGAGGCAAAGTAAGGGCGTGGTCAAGATGTTTACAGCCTTCTCGTGGGTTTCGGATCTACTCAGTTACATGCATCTGATCAAGCTTTGTTTACTTGCTGCACCTTCCACAGCCCATATCACTTAGCCATGTGGGACCACGGGTTTGGACCATAAGGTCAAGCTTACAACTATAGGCTTGAACCTGTCCAAACACTGTAGCCACTCTCCACACACTTCCCTTCCTACATCCCTTCTTTTCTTCCTACTTTCCCTCCTTCCTGCCTTTCCTCTCCTCCTCCTGGGCTTAGCAATCATAAATGACAACAACGCCTTGACCATCCATTGACTGAGAAATTGCTTATTGGAAATAAACACATACCAACAATATTATGCACCTCTTGTGGAGAGGAGAACATACTGGAATCCATAGTATCTAAATCATCCTATATAATAAAAGCCTAGGTGGTATCATGCCCTCATGTGACATCACAAGATGGCCACCACAAGATAACTGCCATAAGATAATCGCCACAAGATGGCCAGCAGGGGAGGGCAGTTGGGGGCCACCAGGACAGCAGGGGAGCAGTTAGGTATCAATCAGGCTGGCAGGGGAGTGGTTAGGGGGCGATCAGGCTTGCAGGCAGAAGCGGTTAGGGGCAATGAGGCAGGCAGGCAGGCAAGCGGTTAGGAGCCAGCAGTCCAGGATTGTGAGAGAGATGACCAACTGCCGGCAGTCTCCCTAGGGGTCCCAGATTGAAGAGGGTGCAGGCTGGGCTGAGGGACTGCCCCCCCCCTACACGAATTTCGTGCACTGAGCCTCTAGTTTAAAATAATCTTTCTCTGAGTTATCTTTGCTAACACTCCTGTGTTTTCTTTTTGTTGTTGTTATTTATTAGAATGGTTATGCCTGAATATTTTGCTTTATTGTAAATTAGCCTTAGGATGGGCTAATATGGCCTTCCTGGGGTGGGGTGAGCAAGGAGTAACTGTGCAGATGTGCTGGAGGATAGCAATGGGAAGATTTCTTTTCCCCAGAAAGTTTGAATTAAGTACAAGCAGGGTACAACTTCTACTCTAGATTCAATAGTTGAAAAGATGGTAAGCAGACTCATCCTTGACTCCTCTCTTTCAATGCCACATCCAATGTCAGTGAACTCTGCTGACTTTCTCTTTAAAACAATGGTTCTAAACCTTGGCTGCACATTAGAATCACCTCGGAATCTTTGTAAAATCCTGTTTTCTGGGCCTCATCCTCTGGAAATTCTGTTTCTTTGTTACTAATGATGAGGCCCAGAAATCAGGATTTTACAAAGATTCCCAGGAGATTCTAATCTGCAGCCAAGGTTGAGAACCACTGCTTTAGAACATAGCCAGAATCAGACTAATCCTAACTCTTTTCCTTCACTGCTTCTTGGGATAAGCCACGAGTATTTCTTACTCCTGTTCTCTCCTTAGCCCCTTACAGTACAATTTCAGCACAATGACCAGAAGATTCCTTTTAATATGTAAGATCAGCCCTAGCCAGTTTAGCTCAGTGGATAGAGCATTGGACTGAGGATCAAAGGGTCTTGGGTTTGAGTCCGGTCAAGGGCACATAATTCGGTTGCAGGCTCCTCCCCAACCTGGGCATGTGCAGGATATATCTCTCTGTCTTTCCCTCTCTTTTCTACTCTCTCTAAAAATCAATGGAAAAATATTCTCAGGTGAAGGTTAAAAAATAAAATAAGATGTAAGATCATGCCCCTTTTCTGCTTAAAATGTTATAGTCTCACTTCACTCAGAGAAAAGACAAAGTTCTTACAGTGGTCCACAATGCCCTAGTCAGCGATTCTCAAAGTGGAATCCTTAGCCCAGGTCATCATCTAGGGAATTATGAGAAATGCATTTGCTCAGTTGCCCCAGACCTCCTGAATAAGAGTCTGGGTTTAATATGCCCTGCAGTGTTTCTGTTGCACACTCAAATGTGGACCCACCTCTCTATGGGATCAGTCCTCAATGACCTCTACAGTCACTCACATTGGCCTGGCTTTTCTTAGAATCCGACAGACCTTGCTCTCATTAGAGCTTTGGTGCTTGCTATTTTCTCTACCGGAACACTCTTTTCCCCCACATAGTTGCTCAGGTTACTTTTTATGTTCTTCAACTGTTTTTTTTTCTCTCTCTCTTTCAAATTCAACTTAATAACCAGTGAGATTCAGCATATTTGAAATCTTAAACTATCTCTCTCCTAAATCTCCCTTCCGTGCCACCAACTTATACACACAGGAGCATCCCCCGTCTCCTCTTCTCAGCTTGATTTTTCTGCATGCCACTTGGCTTGGGGTTGCTCATGAAATTTCTATCAAGATGTCAGTCAGCTCTGCGGTCATCCACAGGCTTGCCTGAAGCTGAAGGATCTGATTCCAGCCAGGATGGCTTGCTCAGATGACATGTCGGTTGGTGCTTACTGTTGGCAAGAAGCCTCGGTTTCTTGCCAGATAGACCTCTCCACAATGCTGCTGGAGTGACCTCAGGACATGGCAGCTGCCTTGTCCCTCAGTTAATGATCTAAGAGAAAGCCAGGCAAAAACCACGCCCTTTTGTAACCTAGACTTTTATGACCTAGAATGTCATATCATGAACTATCATGGGACATTATGACCCAGAACCATCAAGGTAAGATACTCTCAAATTTCTGACCCATGGAAAGCCTGAGGTAATAAATGCCATTATTGCTTTAAGCTGTTAAGTGCTGGAATACATTTTCAGGCAGCAATAGGTAAATTTTCAGGCAGCAAAAATTCTTCATGTGCCACTATTGACTTACTATATATTTTATTTAATTAAAAAAATCCATCAACCATTGCCTCCACATATATCCTAGAACAGAAACACTAAAAAAGAAGGGTTCTCTGTGTGTGTTTCTTCAGTGCCTAAAAGAGTGCCTATACCAGTGATGGCGAACCTTTTGAGCTCGGCAAGTCAGCATTTTGAAAAACACTAACTTAACTCTGGTGCCATGTCACATATAGAAATTTTTTGATATTTTCAACCATAGTAAAACAAAGACTTATATTTTTGATATTTATTTTATATATTTAAATGCCATTTAACAAAGAAAAATCAACCAAAAAAATGAGTTTGTGTGTCACCTCTGACATGTGTGTCATAGGTTTGCCATCACTGGCCTATACTATCAAATAGACATTTACAAAAGTGCATGGAAGTAATACGTAGAGAAGCTGTGCCTGGGTAGCAGGGAGCTATGCTAGGATGGTTGGAGGAAGAAAAGTACTGTGGGGAACCTCTGTGGTACCACTATTTTGCACAACTCGACAGGGCACCATTTTCACTGTATACCTGGAGAATGAAGGCTTCTGAGATCACAGCTCCATGTGATATTCATTTTGGCCTGGCAGATCCCTTGGGCCACAGTTTGGGAAACACCCAGGAGAACAAGACCAACCACAAGGACTTAGGACAAGACCCAGTTTCAGCAGAGAGATCAGTGGTCTCTAGCATCTTATAGAACTAGCAGAGAGTCAGGGACTTCCAAAGACTATGGGCTCTGGACAATGAATGTCTCAGGCAAGGTCTGAACTGATGGCCAAAGCCCACCTGAACCAGAGTCCACCTTCTCCTTCACGTCACTGACTCAATCTGGTGTCCTCTATGAAGTTTTAGATGCAGAAAGTAGAGGTTGAGGAATGGCTGGAAGGGGCGGTTGTCTAAATATTGAGGGTACTCTAGTTCCTTGGGATACTTGACTTGAAGAAAAGGAGAGTTGAAATCAGGAAGGAGAAGAGAGACTAGGAGAAAGTTGATTTGGAACAGGAATTATGTGGTTGGGGGAAGGGCAGAGTGTGCTGAGTGAGCTTAAGAGAGCGAAGAGAAAAACAAAACAAAACAACAAAAAAAAACACCTAATGAGATATGAGATTTAGTCAGTGCGTATTAAACCTTATTTCTACTTGCAAAATTTGTTTTCATATTAAAAGGACTTCCAAGCATTAATAAACAAGGTAGGTGAGTTTTTGGTGGGAACTCTTCCTTTTGCAAATTCAATACATTTTGACTTACTGGCAGGTAGTTTCCATATATTATCCTGTTTAAATCTCCCCACAGTCCCACAAAATCAGTGTTTTTTTTCCTTTATTTAATATGAAGAAACTGAGGTTTAGGTAAAAAAAACTAAAAAAAAAAAAACAAAACACCTTCCAGGGGCCTGGCCAATGTAGTTCAGTAGTTGAGTGTCAACCTATAAATCAAGAGGTCACTGGTTCAATTCCAGATCAGGGCACTTAGTGTGGGGCCTGTAGGAGGCAGCCAATCAATGTTTCTCTCTCATTGATATTTCTTTTTTTTTAAATATATTTTTATTGATTTCAGAGAGGAAGGGAGAGGGAGAGAGAGATAGAAACATCAAGGATGAGAGAGAATCATTGATTGGTTGCCTCCTGTATACCCCATACTGGGGATCAAACCATAACTTGGGCATACACCCTTGACCAGAATTTAACCCAGGACCCTTCAGTCCACAGGCTGACGCTCTTATCTACTGAGTCAAACCAGCTCAGGCTCTCTCATTGATATTTCTCTCTATCCTTCTCTCTTCCCCTCTTTCTAAAACAAAAGTCAATAAAACATAGTTAAAACAACAACAACTGCCCAAGTAGGAAGCATAAGTTGGACCATCAAGCGCTCTGTCCACACTCATGCTGAATTGTTTCTCTGTGGGTAGGAGGATTCATGTTATCGCCTAAATCAGGACACTTCTAAGAGTGAAAGCAAGCATTGCTAATAATATGCCAAGGACAACAGGCATAGACAGGGATCATTCTGGGTCACACAGGATGGACCTAAGGTTATTCTATTCAGGCAGGTGCAGCCTTTGTCACTATGAAAAATCCCTCAGGACTCACTTTCTCTAAGCCCCACTTACATCCCAGAATTAACTCTGAAAGAGGAGTCCATGGTCATAACCACAGCTGTTTAATGGGTAAGTGTGGAGAGCACTACTGAAAATGAAATAGACTGTTGAGTCCTTCTGCTAATTTGCAGCAGGAGGATGGTTCAGAATGGCCCGGCACCAAGCAGCACAGAGAGTATAATTAAAGCAAGATGGTTACATAGGCTTTTATTATATTCTAATTTTCAGCACAAAAATTTACATTTTGCTTAAATTCTTGTTCCTTTAAGGAGAGGATAAAATAAAGATTTTCTTCATGAAAATGCTGCTTTTCTCTTTTTCCACTTTCTTTTTAAAATAAAGCTGGTCAGTCACTAAGCTAAGCTCATTTGAGTGATGGCAAAGTCAAAATTATGACTGCCTGATTTTACCCTTCACTGCACTTGTCACAAAAATTAAATTAAAGATCATGCTTATGAATATAATGCATGAACTGCTGCAAGGCATTCTGAAAGATAGAATGTCCCCCCTGTCCAGCCACTCACAAAACAGCGTGTCACATGATATTTTAATATGCAGAGAAAATAAGAGGGCAGAGAGAAAATTCCAGCGCCCAGGGAATGCGAAGCGCATTCCACCAATGGTTTGTGTATTCAGAAAAAAATTATTTTAGTGAAAACAATAATAATAATACCTACAATAGCAACATTAGATCCTTCAAACTTGTATAGTGATTTCAAGTTTCTAAGATGCTTCCACGTGTAATTTCATCTGACAAAAGAGATCATTAACATTTTAAAGTGCAGAATAGGGTTGCGTGATTTAGCATTTAAAGGGCCGGTTTTGTGAAGAATGAGCATCACACATGCAGGCTTGTTGAATATTCTATGTGGCGGCAATTGTAGAACAAGAGTCGAAGTGCTAGTGCTTTCTGAACAAATATGAGTGGAAATAGCACTCATTTCTAAAACCCACTGAAGGCTTTGAAGGTCTATGTACAGAGAAGATTACTGTTCTTATCTTGCTACTTCATTTTAGAAGCATACTATACATTCTCTTTTGTTTTTTAATGAAAATATGTTTTTGTTTTATAAATATGAAATGATTCTTGCCATATATATTTTTCAATTACACATACATTTTGAAATTGAATAATAAACACTCCAAAAATCTTCCCTTGCCCCTTCTCTACTCCTCCGAGATAATTCCTGAGGTCATTTGATATATATCTTTCATCTTTCCAGACTGTGCATTATAAATGTAGGTATGCAGACACATACAGGCATGTTTACATATTTATTTGTGGTTATGTACCATCTACCAGTCATTTATGTTCGTTCTCGTTCTCTCTCTCTCTCTCTCTCTCTCTCTCTCTCTCTCTCTCTCCTTCTCTCTATTTGATTCTTGTAAGGGAACTTCTTAGAAACAGGAAATTATGAAGGAGATTGAATCAAGATTTATAAGCAAGCACTGAAATTATTGTTTGCTTTGAGGCATTTGTCAATCCCGGATGATCTAGACTAGAATAGTGATTCTCAAACTTGAACACATATCTGAATACCCAGAAGGCTTTTAAAAGCACAGGTAACTGGGCCCCACCTCAGAGTTTCTGATGCAGTAGGTCTGGGATGGGGCCCTTGAATTTGTATTTCTACCAAGTTCCCAGGCGATGTTGGTGATGCAGATACACAAATACTCTTTGAGCACCACTAGCTAGCTTGGGTTTGAATAGGCCATGCATGCAAAGCACAGAAGGCCTACTGCTTTGGTCCTAAATATAGTGGAAAATTTGCCTGCCTCAGTTTAGCATTGGTTGGAGAGGGGAAAAGGAAGAAAAAAAAACATTTGTTGAGAATTCCTGATCTATACACACACTTATATGAGTTTAAGGACAAGTAGCAAGCAAAACAAAGCCAAAAATCAAACCCTGAGAAAATGATTTTTTAGTTCAAAGAATTCCTAAGGTGGTAGTATCTCCAGGTACCTCAAACAACAAAATGTGAATAACCCAACTTCAAAAACCTTTCACAAATAAAAACGCAGGGAATTTGACAATCAAAAAAGATAAGATACAGCCCTGACTGGTTTGGCTCGGTGGATAGAGCATCGGCCTGCGGACTGAAAGGTCCCAGGTTCGATTACGGTCAAGGGCATGTACCTTGGTTGTGGGCACATCCCCAGTAGGGGGTGTGCAGGAGGCAGCTGATCGATGTTTCTCTCTCATCGATGTTTCTAACTCTCTATCCCTCTCCCTTCCTCTCTTTAAGAAATCAATAAAATATATTTAAAAAAAGATAAAATACACAAAGACAACAATAAGTATGAGTCTGCAGAAACACTAAATGACAGAATTTTACTTACAAAGATTAGAGATATTTAAATTCCAGATACAGGTTATTTTAGAAGATATTTTATGTTTCAACTAAAATAAAAATAATCAGAAAGCATAAAAGGGAGGCAGAGACACAGAATACCAAGGACACCAGTACTTTCTCCTGAAAGGACCAATGGTGTTTTTCATATGCAGGAGTGAAATCCAGCATTCAAAATCCCATTAGGAAGCAAGACAATTAGACGCGCCAGTCTAATCTCATTCAGAATAAAGCAAACCTCATTCGAAATAAACAAAGTTTTATTTTAAACTTTCTTACAGATTTGCATCCTCAATTGGTTCTGAACCCTGTGAGGGGGAAGGCAGTGCCACTGCTTATCATGTAGAAGCCTGACGCTCACACAGATGCTGTGCAGTCATGGAGGGGAGCTGCTCAAGATCTCCCCTCAAGAGAGAACCTGCTACTGGGAATGAAGTTAGCTGACAGCTTCCAGCGCCCACACTTTTGGAATTCACTGCAGCCTAATATTCGTGCCAAGGCTACTTTCTCTCCAAGCTGCTTGCCGCCAGGGAATGAGCAAGGGAAAGGGACTCAGGAGCCCAGCATTCCTGCCCTGTGCATGGTTCCTCTGATGACCAACCCTTGCTCTGGACCTCCCTGGACTTTCTGCCTGAAAAGCAGACTGAGGCTCTTCCGGCGAATCCTCCTCCCTCCCTTCTCTCCTTCCACCTACGCCTGCTCTCACTCCTACTCCTCCTTATCCTTCACACACTTTCTGCCTCTAACTTTCCTGCACTTTTACTTCATCTTGGCATCTTCCTCCAGGAAGACCAAAGCTGACAGTCAGCATTATTATTCTCTCTTCACAGTGGATGAAGTGGGGTTCCAAGAAAGATAGTAGCATGCATAAGTGTGTTACCCTTTTAGGAGGTTATGCTTGCTCTTAGGTTAGTGGATCGCTTAAAAAATGCCTCACCTACATTTTATTTATTTGTTGTTGTTTTCTTATTACATTGATTGCGGGGACATTAGTCAACATGAACATCTAGGTTTCGTGTGGGTTTCTATGCCACAAGATCTGTATATTGCACCATGTGCCCACCAGCCAAAGTCAAATCTTCTCCTCTCACCTACATTTTAAAGGAAAAATTTGAACATTTTGAAGGCGATACCAGTGTTGTAACAGAGAGACAGCCATTTCTTTATAAAACTGAGTCCAATTGAACCTGCTTATTCAATGCCTGAGTGCAAAGATACATTGGCTTCTAGAAAATGGAAGAAAACTCTAAAGACAGGAAGCATTTCCACCACCCAATGCTGAGATCTGATGCTGGACTCAGAATGTGTTCATGAGAAAAACAAATGATCACAATAAGCCGACAGCCATGGCACTGCTCATCATGTATAGGTCTCGACTTCAACCTCACAGGATTTCAGAACGCTACTCCCAACGCCGTGCTTGGCAGAAATGAGAAATGTAAATCACACTGAGAAAAAACAATTTAAAAAAAAATTTGGTTTTTACCTTAACAAATTAAACTTAAATTTGATTTTTTAAAATCTCATTTAGGGGAGAGTAAACATATTAGGAAAAGAAAAAGAATTGTCCTGTGATTTTTGGACCTTAGAAATATCTGCAAACATGACAGCATACACATACTTTAAAAATTAAAGAGAATTTTTTTACTGGCAGGATTTATTAAAGAAAGGAGAAGCATGACTTACCCTCGCTAGAGTCTTTGGAACTTTCCGGCTTCTTGGCTTTGCTTTTCTTGTGGGGTGGAGAGAGGGCTTTTGGCTCTACCCCTTCTGGAAGCACAAAGATTTAAAGCATTCTTATTTAAATATTTACCAGTAGAGCTCAACATTATGTTAAAGTTTAAAAATGTTTTCTTCTTAGTAAACCCACACACACAGCGAGGTCTAATTGCAGATTCATCTGTCTTCTTGGTTGAGCTAAGGTTTGTTGATTCTCCTATGAAAATAGACTTACACTTAAGTTCAAGCTTAAAATTTTTTTGTTGACATCATTAATGATTCATACAAATGTGAAATCTTAAGTGCTTTTTATAAAATTAAAATTTCTCTATAAGGCAACCTCAACTTATTTTTTTTCAGGAGAACTTGATTTAAAACTTTATGGATTAATTAATTAACAGTTTTTATTGTGCAATTTCATCCACAATTTTTTTTAATGTCTGCAAACCTATTCTCCCCATAGTATGGTGCATTTGAAGGAATAATATTGGTATCTACCCAGGAATTAAATTTAAAAAAACCCTGAGATATCCTTAATATTTCTCTTCATTTATTTTTCTAGTAAAGCAACCGTAAGTTCTATCATAAGTCCTATCAACTCTGCTCCAAAATATATCTGACATTCAACTGCTGTGCTCATCCTTTGCAGTCATCATCCCAGTCTAGACTACCATTTCTCTTACCTGGGATAATAAAATAACCTTCTGAATTCTAACTTATAGCTTTTAAATATTCCTACACTCTATCATTCTCCATATACTAGCCAGAATTGTCTTTAAAACATAAACCAGATCTTGTTGCTTTCCTGTTAAAAAAACATTGCTCTTAGAATAAGATCTAAATCTAACTTTATGGCCCAGGACAATATGTCATTTGGGCTCTTTCTAGCACTCTAGCTTCATCTAGCTTCATCTTCCCTTTGCTCTTTGGCTTCATATTAATGGCTCCCTTTGTGTTCTTCATTGACTAGTAGGTTGGCTCCTGCCTCAGCACCTTTGCACCTTCTGTACTTCTCTACTCCCCACTACACACACACACACACACACACACACACACACTCTCATATGCCTACCTTCTTCTTACTTTTTTTTTTTTAATCCTCACCTGAGGATATTTTTCCACTGATTTTTTTTAAAGAGAGTGGAAAAGTGAGGGAAAGACAGAGAGAAACATTGATGTGAGAGAAATACATTGATTGGCTGTCTTCTGCATGAGCCCTGACCAGAGCCCAGGTCAGGGAGGAGCCTGCAACCTAGATATGTGGACATGACTGGAATCAAACCCAGGACCCTTCAGTCCGCAGGCCAATGCTCTATCCACTGAACCAAACCAGCTAGGGCTAACTTCTTACTTTTTAATCTCAGATCAAATTCAGTTCCCAAGAAAGGCTTTCCTTGACCACCTAATGAGAGGAATTCCTGCAAGGAAAATCTCTCTGAAACACATAATTTGGTGTATCTAAAAAAATCATGTCCCCTTGTTTATTTATTTATTGTGTGTCTCTCTTCTCTACCCCACATGTGAGAATGTAAGTCTAAGGAGAAAAAAGTATTTATCTTTCCTACTCTTTCTTGTGATCCTGCTGCCCAGCAGTGCCTTGAGAATTTCATTTCAAATTCTGTTTTATTTTCCCTTCACCCAGGCCTTTTTTAAAATGGTGCTCATGCCTAATTCTCACTCTTTTAGCAGCCGTGGCCTTATGCCAGCATTATAAAATTACACTACATGGCTATGGCAACTCACTTTTCCTTTCCCATTTATTAAAAGAGGAACCGAACAAAAAATGCACTTGCTAGATATGCCACTAAAAACATTGGAATTATGGACTACAAAGCTTTTGGAGCACTAGGTTAGGTTTTCTGTGGTTGCAAGCCCACCAACATCTAAGATCATTACCACAGGCAGGGTGAAACATTTTGCCAATACTAAATCAGTAACTCCCCCAAACTTCTGTCACTAGGTGTGAGATTGGCATTGGCCCTTCAGCATTGGTTCAGTACAACAAGAATTGAGGTACTTGGCACAGCTCACAGAGCACAGATGCTCGGCTCAAAGGGATTCATTAAATGGGCAAAAGCAACACTCCCTGGGAGTAGACTCTAAGCCTTCCGTGTCCCTGAAATTCGTGGATCAAGAAGAGTATTTCCAATGCTTGGAACAGAAATTCAAACCAGCATTTCATGAAGGTGGGTGTTTGAGAATTAAATTCTTAATTTTTGATTTCCCACCTGAATGGGAATTCCCACCTGAGTAGGATTTAAAAAGATAATAATTTGCCCTCTTTTGAGATTTTTAAGAATCCCCAAAGCACTAGTGCTTCACTGTTGAAAAGTTGTAGGGCACTCCTCAGGTAGTCTGTGGGCATGGATACATGGTAATCATGAACATAATCATCTATGACATTAGTACAGTATCCTTTCATAACCCCTGTGGAGCAACTCACACAAAAGCCACTGGCACATATGGCCTCTATGCTCAGATTCCTCTTGTGGCTCAGCAGGAACCACTCTCCCTCTTGGCCTGGGAAGCTAAAGAAATGTTTCTAAAAAAGCACCCCATGCTTCTCCTTGACAGTGTATTACATTATGTACGTTGTCTCTGATTCTGGCAGAGAGTGGAAACCTGGACATTTGCCACGAGCGTGGCTTTGCCACTTGAGGAACTCAGCTCTGTTCCTGGCTCTCAAGTGGCTGAAATGGCATGGGTGGCTGCTGGTTTTCTGTCCCTGCTGGCTCAGTTTGGGAACAGTGCAGGGTCATGGAAATGGAAGGACCTAGGACAACATTTACTGTGCTAGGATTACAGAAATATTAAAGGACTTAAAATAAACCATAGGCATTTAAACCAGTCTGTTCCTACCATTTCCCCATGGGGGCAGAGCCTCATCTTGAGGATGACCTAGGCCAGTGGTTGGCAAACTTCGGCCCCTTGAGTGTGGCTCTTCCATACAGTGCGATTGAAACTTCGTGGCCACACTCAAGGGGCCAAAGAGCCGCATGTGGTTTGCGAGCCGCCTTTTGCCGACCACTGACCTAGTCTGACATCAACTGAAATGTTCTTGCCTCTACTTACTATTATAGTTTGGAGCACAAAGTTAAGAATATGAGTTTTGAGATCAGATACAACTAAATTCTGTTTCTAGTATTTAAGCAAGGAGCTAATCCTTCTTAAGCCTCAGTAATAACATTCCCAGCCTCCTAGAGTTGTTGTGTATCTTAAATGAGTTCATGTATGTTGAGGAATTGGTACAAGGTACATGTTCAATTAAAATATGACTCAGCAGAGGTATGGTGGGGCTGACTTGAACCAGCTCACAACAGCTTATTGTACCCATCTCTCCTCAACTCTGATATTCATCAACGTCATGCTCGGTAGATTTAACAAACCAAGTAGGTGTATTTACATCACGAAATCTGCAAACTCTTCACATTGGGGCTCCCTCCACCCAGAGAGTCAGTTTACCAGCACCTCTCTGGCTTTTGGTATTCAAATTATTGTTCACTATTATCTACTAGCATTTGTTGGCTGGTTGCTTCACCCAAGTAGCCTAACATTTTCATTAATTCCATTCTTAAAAGTCCCTCCAGCATTTCTACTTATATGAGAAGAAGAGGTGATGCACGGTAGAGGGGAAGCAGCAGCTAAAGGTCTTGGGAAACTTGTTCAGACGCATCTTGGAGACCAACATGCCCAAATGTGCGATCTAAACTGAAGCCAGACTGTTCACCAATGTCTGGCAAGCCCAGCTGGCACACCATAGAACCATCCAGCACAGAAATCACCCATGATTTCAGCAATCATAGATATTAGGAAATGGAGAGCAGCTTCCAAAGTCTATTCTGCCTGCATCCTTGAACAGCTGCGCCCAGCTGATGGAAACAAAACCGCCAGGAAACGTGCTGGGACTAAAATCAGACATGGTGATCCAATTAAGGACTCCAAACTGCAAGTGCTGACTCCATCCTAGTGGACTCTTCATTAGCATTATTAATGAGTTCCTCCAAATCACTCAGTGGTTTGGATAGCTATCTGCATCTTATTAAGAAGACAACTCCCTTTGCCTAGAAATGTATGCTTATGGCACTTAGGCAAATGATCCTTAGCAAGATAAGGTCTTTATGCTGGCTAGCCAAAAGGACAATACTCCCTTGCTGGGAATATTGAAGGATTTTCCAAGGATACTTTATGTGGGCAGGCTAAATGAGAATAGCAAACATTAACAAATTCATGGAATGCAATCCAAGACAAGGTGACCACTTAAAGTCATTTTTCAACATAAATTGTTTCCTTTTTTTTTAATAATGCGACATCCTGCATAGGTATATGAATTGACACTTTAATTTAAATTTTATCTTGGCCTTTGTGTTTTACAAAAGGCAAGCAGAATCTTGTTTTAGTTTGGATTGTCTCAGAAATAAGACACTGAGACAAAGGTTTGAATGTTAGTACTTAGAGAGATTATCCCAGGAAACACCAGAGGGGAGTAGGGAAGTGAAACAGAAAAGGAAAGGCACCCAACGCTGGGTGCGCTAATGAGCAAGTTCCACAGTAAACAATCAGGGCTCAGTTCTCCTGGGGACCTCTGGGCAATGATACAGAATCTTACTGTCCAACACCACATACTGGCCAGGAGTACTTGAAAGGTGGCTAGTCTGAATTGAGATATGAATGAAAAATGCAAACAAATTTCAAAAACATAGGATGAAAAGAAGTAAAATATCTGACTAACAATTTTTATATTGTTTATATATTGAAATTATGTTTTATATATATATGATGTTACATAAATATTATTAAAATATTATTCAATTAAATTCTCTTTCTTTTTTTCAATGCGACTACTACAAAATCTGAAATTATACCTGAGGCTCACATTTGAGACTCGCATTATATTTCTACTGAACAGTGCTGGAGAAGAACATGCCTCTGATGTGTCCTACAGGGGGGCTGATCAACTCATGTCTATCCTTGATTGAGGGCTGCTCCAGAGAAATTAATCTCCTGGTATTTTGAGCTTGCTTTCATGAGCAGAGAAAAGCACTCAGCAGAGAGTCACAAGAACTTTCCTCAGAAAGCTGTTGAAGTTGGAAAGTGACAGTGAGTGTCAAGGGGACACAGGTAGAAAACTGACAGCTGCTGCTACCATGCCCCATCCACCTAGTTCATTCCTGCTCCTGAAGTCTAGACTGTCTCTCTGCTTCTAGGACCCTCTGAATATTGCCCTGAGGAGACCAAGGGATCTTTAGAAACCAGACGTGTTCTGAAGAAGAATAGATAGAAGCAATGATCAATGTTCCAATGAACTGTTAGGAAGAAAAGGAACTGGTGTTATTTCTCGAGGAAGATAGTGAGAGAACAGGGAAGGGAAGTAAATTTGATTTAACAAGGAGAAGGACAATTTTAACCTAACTTTACCTAATGAGATTGGTTGCCTCATAATTTAAAGAGTTCCCTGTTAATGGAGCTGCTCAGACTAAGGCAGTTATGAAATTGAATAAGAAGTTATACAAAAATTAGGACCTCTAAGATATCTATTTTCATTTTGAAATCTGGATTTAATTCATGTCTTGAGTAGGGTAGCTATTAGAATCAGGAACTTATACCATCGAATTAAGTCCTATAACCTTTCAGTATTTGTTAGAATCACATAGAGAAAGGTAATAATTTATTGAGTGTTTATTATGCTCCAAGACACATTTTGGACTTGATATAATGTAATCCCTCAAATAAGACTATATGGTGAGTTATTGCCCCCAGAGGTATAAACTGAGATTATAGAGAAAAGACTGTTGCCCAAAGTAAAAAAGTGATGGAACCAGAATTGAATTCAGGCCTGTTGATTCATGCATTCATTATCAGGCACAGATTGAGTGAGTGGCTACCTCAGTCCAGAGCCTATGCTTTTCGCCACTAGATTTCTCTCATCAAACACTAGTCTTTCTGGAGGAGTTGGCAGGCATCTTAATTTCTGATAATGAGACAATATATTACATGTACAAAAATGCCCACAGCAACATTTCAGGTCCTACATGCTTTGCAGAACCTACCTCACTGCTCCTCATTAAGAGATTGAGTCTATTTTCTCTTTCCCTAAGCCTAGGTGAGTTGACTGACTGTTCAGTAGAAGGGATGCTATAGTTTCCCTGAGGCTGAGTCCTATAAAGAGCTAAGCTCCCTCTGGCTTGCTCACTCTCTCCATAAACCACTTTGGAACCTGGCAGCCATGCTATGAGGAAGCCCAACCAACATGAAGAGGCCATACATAGGTGTTTCAGAAAACTGCCCTGGCTAAGGTTTCAGCTGATAGCCATTATTAATCACCAGCCAAGCATGTGCCTGAGGGAATCTTCAGAAGATTTCAGACCAGAGATGTTGAGTTTTTCTGCTGAGGCCTCAGGACTGTGAAAGAGGTTTATCAAGTCCCTCTTGCTATGTTCTGTCTGAATTATTGTATTGGTCCATAGAAAATAGGGGCAAAATGAGTGGGTGTTTTAGCCACTTAGTTTTGGGGGTGACACGTTACACAGCTCTATTAACTGCAACCTTATGTTTCATTTTGACCTTAACTGTCAGGAATCTCAAAGTAAAATTTAATGCTTAAATATAGTAGCTATATTAGCCATAAGAGTTAACAAAACTACTTTATCTTATGATCTTGAACATACATTTCATGAACCTTATTTTGTCTTTTCTTAAAAAAAGTAAAATGTACATAATCAATAGAACAATCTTTTCCCTTCCTCTAAGAATAAATTTATAAATTTAATACCTGAATCTTCTTTCATGTCAACATCTTCTTCTTCATTATCACCTATTAAAAAAGATAAAGAAAAATTCATATGAAAGCCAGAAACACTTGAATTCTCCAATTGATTAATTTAAAAAAATAAAAAAACTTAGTTAAAAAGAGGATGATGTCAGTTTCACATGATTTCACTCATATGTGGAATCTAATGAACAAAATAAACTGATGAACAAAATGGATCCAGAGACATAGAAGCATGGAACCAACTGACAAATATCAGAGGGAAGGTGGGGGAGGCTGGGTGATGAGAAGAGATTAACCAAAGAACTTGTATGCATACATGCACAGCCCATGGACACAGACAATAGGGTGGTGAAGCCTTGACCGGGGTGAGATGGAGAGAGTCAATGGGGGAAATAGGTGACATATGTAATACTTTCAACAATAAAGATTAAAAAACACACACTACCCAAACTCTACCTTAGAAACATACACGTTTATTCTAATACATCATTACAACATGCAAAAATTAGTTTTGCATATAAGTAAAGACTGACTGAGAATGCTAAAAACTATGACAGTTTAATTTTGGTCATTTGTGGGATTACATGTATATTTGGTATTTTGCTTTTAATTAAATAAATATTTTGGCAATGTATATGTAATAAATAATTTATTACAATCCCTTTCCAATATTCATTATTCTGTTTTAAAAAAAAGAGGGAAAGAGAATGATACATTGTGCATTTTTACTGCCTTATATTATCAGGTAAATTAGGAAGAAAGTACACACATTAGAGCACCTGGGGTATATCTTTTAAAATATATATATATATATTATTCATTTTTTACAGAGAGGAAGGGAAAGGGATAGAGAGTTAGAAACATTAATGGGAGAGAAACATCGATCAGCTGCCTCCTGCACACCTTCTACTGGGGATGTGCCCACAAGCAAGGTACATGCCCTTGACTGGAATTGAACCTGGGACCTTTCAGTTCGCACGTGACGCTCTATCCATTGAGCCATACCAGTTAGGGCTGGGGTTTATATTTCTTTATAAAATTGTCATATATTTATAACAAGCTATATATGCAATAATTTCTTTTTTGTTATAAAAGTTATAACATGCTCACTTAAATAATTTCAGTTCCTAAACAATAAAACTTGCAGACTTTAAATACCACCTTTTCTGCATTTAGTAAAGATATGCCTTCTCACCTCAAATACCAGAGAAATGTGGGCTCATCACTTGGTTGTAGTTCAACATAGTGACCAAACCCTGACTGCTACACATCTAAATCCCAGCCTTTACCTCTGTTCTTTCACATGCCCCACCAGTTTTACCATTCCCATTTTACTCCGCTCCTCTCAGTGCCCAGTGCAACCCCCTTCAACTGAATAAGGACATGTGCTTCCTCTGTACTCTGGATGACATATTTGCTGTTTTGAACTTTTGTGTTGTTCTTACTTATTCTCCACATCTAGTCAGTGCCAAATACTGTCCATTTCCATGTTTCCTCCTTTCTACTCACATACTGTTACCCAGATTCAGACTATCAGTGCCATTTGCCCTACCTGGATTATGATTTCCAAACTGGTCCTCTGTTCTTGCCACTCCTGACTCCAATTTCTTTTACATGTAGCTGCCAAATCAATCTTAAAATACAATTCTAATCTGGTTCACAACCTTTCAGTGACTCTTTTTTGTTTAATGAGAAAAGTCTAGGCCTTTTTGGGGGTAACACTCAAGGCCAACCAGTTTTCCCCATTTCACCACCCCTGTTCCATTCATGCTGGCCCCTACATACTTGACAACACCTGAATCTTCTCTGTTTTCTCAGGGACTCTTTTAGCTTCCTTTACCTGCCTCAGTCTCGGAAGCAAGGGTCTGCTCCATTTCTCCACTCTCATCCTTCAAGGCCAAGGCTGAGGTGTCATAACATTTGCTCAAACCAAGTTTGAATGAATAATATTCCCTTTGGCATATCTTATTTTATTGCTGTCAACATATGAATGCTAAGGACCTTTGGGTTTAGGTCTGCATACAGGTTCCTCCACCCACCCATTCTCTAGGCATGTGATCTTGGAGAAGTTACCAAACCTTCCTGAGTTTCAGGCTCATCAACCATAAAGTGGGGAATAATACTGCCTCCTTTATAGAGCTGTAAGAATTCAATGAGATAATGCCACATAAAGCATTAGGACTGTTACTGAAACATTGTCAAGTGCCAAATATTAGCTATTATTATCATCAAATTCTACAGTTACTACTTAATATATCTATCTTCCAAATGTTCATCTCTATATCACAAGTTCTGCAAAGGTAAAGACCATGTGTTATGTTCCTTTGTATTCTGTGGCACCTAATGTAATTAATTTTATACACTGAATTCAATAAAGAAATTTTTCGCTGGATTAAATTTCTGTTATTTCCTATGTCGCTCCTATATATTAGGACAAAATGTATCTATGTGATGGTCAGACAATAATGAGGACTCAGTAAAGATTTGCAACTTCCTTCTGGTTGTGTTTTATAATATAGTAATTTTTAGCCACATTTATTCAATATGGCACTCTTCTTAGTGTTAATTATAAATAAAGATTAGAGGTATATTAGTCAGTGGAAATGGAAAATGTATTTAAATTGAGGTATTAGAAAGGTAATTCATGATATAACCATCATTAGTAAATCTTTCGTTCAGCTGTTGGAAACATTAGAGATTTTCTATACAATTTCTTTCTTTAATTCTTCCTATAAATACAGTTTTGGGAGAAAGAATACCTATTTCTTAGAAATATAATTTTCTAACTAAATGATTATCAAAATTTTATAAAGAAAACTCTTCACAGATTCTTCCCTGAACTTAATATATTTACACAGAATTCTGTTTTCAGAACCATCTAAAATCTCTATGACGACAGACTCCCTGGAATCTCAGAGTGAGGTGAGAATGAGTCTCTACAGTTTCTAGGAAAAGATAATGGAAGAGTCCAATATTTGTTTGCTTGTCACCCATGTATCCAATAGTCTACCTGGAAAACACTCATTGGTAGTCTATTGTGTGCAAGGCTTTGTGCTTGTGGAAACAAAAAACACCTGATGAATCAGGCTCTTAAGCAGTTGTCTAGAAACTTATCATTAGTAAGGAAACTAGAACATGAAGATACGAAAGGTGTCAGAGAAGGGATAGATGCTTCTAGTGGACTACTTGGAAGGGTTCTTAGGAAATGTGACATTAGAGCAAACATTTCAACTTTATAGACTGTTCTAATAGCATCATCCCCAAAATTAGCCTACTGTGTTGAAGGATCAGATTTGGTGTTTTCTTTCATTCATTCCAGTCATTCACCAATTTATACATATAGTAGTTAAGTATGTATCCAGAATCTGGACTCTGACTGTTTGGGCTTACTTCCAGGCCCAACTATAAATAGCTGTATAATCTTGGGCAAATTCTGTAAACCTATATACCTTAGCTCCTCATCGGGAAAATAGGCATAATAAAGGTACTAATATTCTAGAGTTGGTAATACATGTGCAATGTTTACACAGAATGAGCATTCAATAAATACTGGCTTTCACTATTAGGATGTCATTATTATACTACTTTTACTACCTAAACAACCATTTATGGAGCAACACCACATGCCAGAACTATGCAAGGCCCTGAAGCAATGGGTTTACAATTCCTTCCTTCAAAGAGCTCCCAAAGAAGTGGGTGATACAGAAAATTAAAACAATAATCAGAAGAGAAAGTAACAGAGTCTCTGGTGCAGGTATGCAGAGGTTCTACTGAGAAACAGACATGTGGCCGCTAAGTCAGAGAGAAAGTCTGTGAAGGCTTTCCAGAAGAGGTGAAACTTGCGTGGAATCCTAAAGGGTGAGAATTCGCTAGGGGGAAAAAGGCTGCAGTAGATTCCCAGCAAAAGTGGATGCTCTGCCTACTCCTCCTTGTTCCTTGATGCTTTGCGATTGCCAGTCTGACAGCCAGCTGCCAGCCCCTAGGTCTCTTTGTCTGAGGGTTTTCTCTGGTTTGCTTGAACCCACTCAAGAAATATAAGGGAAATTTCACACCCCAGAGGACATCCTATATAATAAAAGCCTAATATGCAAATTGTCCCCTCAACCGGGAGTTTTGGGAATTCGACCGCTCACTACCAGGGGGCGGCATAGAACATGGTGGGCGTCAGTGACAAAGCGCTAGCAGCAGGTGGCAGTGGAGGCACTGCCAGCCCTGATGGATCCTGAGGAGAGCAGGACCATGGTGGGATGGTGGAGCAGGTGACCAGGTGGTGCCAGGCCAAGGTGGGTGCAAGAGGAGGCCTGAACACCCTGCCAATTGCCCCACAGACGGTGACCAGTGGTGGCTCTGACACTTCCATTACAGAGAAAGGGCAAATAGCAATATTAAAATATTTCTTCTAATTATTTTCCTTTCAACGTGCACAAATCCGTGCACCGGGCCACTAGTTCTTTTGTAAACAACTGACAAGAGTTGCATATAAGTACTCCAGCTCCCTTGCTTCTTGGTGGGCTAATTCAGAAGCATGTTCTATACTGTGTCCCAGAGTCTCCTTCTCAGCATTGGAAATGAGCCCCAGTTGTCCAGTGGTAATGTGCTTATAACTGAACATCCCTGCCTTCCTTCACTTTCCTGTCTCCCTTCACCATTCCTCTGATGGTATTTCCTGGGATCATGTTCCAAATAAATGACTCCCACTTGAATTATTGTTTCAGATCTACTTCTGGGGGGACCCAACCTAAGACAAGGGTAATTGCACTCAAGCGGAGGGAAAGGCAGCTGTAAAAAACACAGATATGAATAGTCAAGATGCTTCTAAGGAAATAAAACAAGTTCTGAATGACTGGAGAGGGGAGTTATAGGAGAAACTAAGGATAAACTGATCTGTTTTGACTAGATAACAAAGGATCTTCTATGCTGGGTATGATGGTTAATTTTATGTATCAACATGACTAGGTCATGAGGTACCCGGTCATGGGGTGCCAAGACATTTGACAAACATTCTTCTGAGCATGTCTGTGACGATGTTTCTGGTTGAAATTAACATTTAATCAGTAGACTGAGTAAACTTCTGCTAGAGTTCCTTTGTGCTGGGACAATAGAGTTTTCTTGCCTTTGACTCATATTGGAACACCTGGTCCTCCTGGGTCTCAAGCCTACAGGCATTTGGATAGAAACTATATAATTCGATCTCCTGGTTCTTAGGTCTTTAGATGCCTACTAAAACTACATTCATCACATATGGATCTCTAGATAGCCAACTGCAGATTTTAGGACTTGTCAGTCTTCATAATTGTATAAGCCAATTCTTTCTAATAAACTAGAAGCCTGATGCATGAAATTCATGCATGGGTAGGTTCCCTAGGCCTGGTTGTCGATCAGGGGAGACTGGCGGGGTGATCAGGGGAGCCCCGCTGGCACCCACCTTGGCTGGCCTGGGGCCTGCGGGCTGGGGGCAGCTCCTGCATTGAGCATATGCCCCCTGGTGGTCAGTGTGCATCATAGTGACCAGTTGTTCCCCCATTTGTTTGATTTGCATATTAGGCTTTTATTAAATAGGATATCTTTCCATCTTTCTATCTATCTATCTATCTATCTATCTATCTATCTATCTATCTATCTAATATATCTATACATATGCTATTGGTCCTATTTCTCTGTAGAATCCTGATTAATGCCCCAGGTTGAAGCATTTAAACTTTATCTTGAAAATTAAGCAACTTTGAACAGAAGAATGACATGCTATCTTTTGAGAGATAACATTTTTATGATACAAACTTACTAAAAATCTACAAAACATGATATTATTTGCATTAAAAATAAGCATAAAATATTTTTGGTCTACAAAGCATCTAATGTGCTATTACTTGTTAATGAAATCCACTTTAGTTCAACATTATTTTATATAATGTGTTTACTTGAGCCATATTTATGCAACACATTTCTAGAAAAGAAAAAGAATTTCTTTTTCTAACTAAACAAGGAACCAAAGAGAAAATATATAATAGAAGATGCTAGCCATTATATGTAGGAAATCATGCCATTCAAAAATTGGAGCAGTTAGGAAACTGATGGAGGATGGGCACAGAGCCACTGCCCTTTTTAATAGTTCTTCAAGCATCATACTTATTTTTTAGAGCACAAAAATGAAACAAAAGGTTCTTAGCCAAAGTGATGCAGATATCATTTTAAAATACAGAGCAGTCCATCAGATGATATTGTTCTGTTTGTTCAGAAATCCAATTCCAGGAAATGCCTTCCCTTCCTAGGCAGAGACCACCCAAAAGCTAAAAGCTCTATTTCATCTTAACATCATTAACGCCTCTTTGATGTTAATTTCATTAATTGACGCTCTTTTTATTCACAGCACCACTGTTAGATTACCCTGTTGAGTTCTGCACAAAATGTGCAAATATAAATGAAGTTCTTATTTTGATCAAAAACGTGTGAAAGAAGGTGAAGAGATTGGCCAAAGAACTATATGCATAGCCCACAGATAACAGTGTGTGGGGATGGCCAGAGGGAGAGGTGGCAGGTGCTGGGTGGAGGTGGTGGTGGGGAGATGAGGGATGTCTGTAATAGTCTCAACAATAAAAATAATATAAACATACAGTATCTGGTACATACTGCACTTTGTGTAGGTAATCATCTTAGGTATTACTGAAATTGTTATAATTCTTATTTTAAAAATAAATGTGAAAACTAACTAATTTCCTATGAATAACCATTTTACAGTAACAGCTAGCTTCATACACTTCAGAAACCCTTCATAAGGAAGTATCTAATGCACTTTGAAGTATATAACAGCTACTTCACCTTCTTTTATGAAAGAGTTAATATGAAAATTTGTTGTCTTAAAGATACCCATCCTTTAGAGCAGTATCTCATTTCCCAATAAGAAATAGTCTTTTACTTCTTGGTAAAACAAAATGTACCATGGATTTTGCCATGACTCGGGTTTGTCTTAGTCCTTTATCTAGTGAAAGTTTGAGACTCGCTGGTCTAAAAACAGCGGGTTGTATCACAATTGTTGAACTCTTTTGCACTGAATAAAGTTTCTTTCTTTACTGCACCCTGCCCCTCCCCCCAAAAGATATCTTTAAAAGGTCAGTATGAAATTTTCTAAAATAAATAAATAAATGAATAAATAAATAAATATGCTGATATTTATGTGCTGGAGGAGAATCTTCTAGAAACAGTAGATGTTCCACTGTTTGATATCCAAGCTGGGCTAGCTTGTGATTTATAACCAATATTAATGCTGGTAAGGCTATGCCCACATCACACAATTCCTGGGATTGAAGAAGTTATTCTCTTCATAAGATAGTATATATTTTCTTCTGTGCTTAAAATCACCCAGCTACCATGCAGCTTAATGGTGCGGTTATCAGGGACCATGCCAAGGACCCTTAGATTGACTGAGGGCCAGGTACATGGATAAAGAATAGCTTAAAGGGACCTGTAGGTTGCAGGGAAAAAGAGTGTGTTTTGAAGGAGAGAATGTTACCCACATGGGCTATTAAGGCAGGCTGTCCACTTCCAAGAAAATAAAAGGACAGGCACCTGAAATAGATCATACCATTTCCTGTCAAAATTTCAGGGACATCCACACATATGGGCAGGCCTGCCAAAAAATAATTATAGTGATCTTGTGGCTTTTATTTCACGTGCTCCCAAATCCTTCTTTCTCTTAAGGTTTAATTTCATACCACGGGCTTCTTCTGTAGTCTGTTTGTTTTTTGTTTAAATAATTCATTACCAAAGGTTTCTAGGAGCAATTTGCATTTGTAGAGAAAGAAAATATTCATAAAAATAAAGTGCTCCAAGCTTTTTAGGATTTCTCTGAAGTAAGGAAGATGTTGCTATTCTTATGGCTTCTTGTCAAACTTGACAAAGCAGAAATGCCAAGCAAAGAAGTCCTCACAGAGCAGGGATCCTCCTGCCATTAGTTGAAAACCTGGACTCACTAAATCTAACATTTGCTAAATTCACTTTATGCAAGGTAATTGACAGGGCTATAGAAAATTTTTCAAGAATCCAAAGCCAGATACCAGCCCCCCACCCCTGCCTCAACTGGTCCTTGGCGGAGAAGAACACTCAAGTCTCATTGATTTATAAATCAATCAACCAATAAAAGGTACTGCTTAGAACATTGCACGGTTCTGTCACTTCTGGCTTAGCCAACTAGGCACATGATGATAGCAGTTATCGAGACATGGGGTTCAGGAGAAGGGGGTTGGGGTTGGGGGAGATTTTGAATTTAGTTTCAGATGTGTTGAATTGGAGATGCCTGAGGGACTCCCAGCTGGAGATGATCTGTGTGCAGGTGAGTATACCAGAGAGGAATTGCAGGAAGAGAAGTGAAAGAACATGGTCAACAGGACAAAGGCTGTCCATTGAGGTAAGTTAAAGGCTGCAAAGGGTCATGTCAAGTCATGTGATCAAATATGCACTGGTTTCAATAACTAAGCCCCACCCATAAAAGAGGTTCTTATAACCTCAACAAGGGCAGAGTGGTAGCAAGGTGGCGATTATGACAGGATTGCTGGGGATTAAGGAATGAATAGCAAGTAAAGGAGATAACTCTTCAAGGACATGTGGCCAAGAGTGGAAGTTAGGTCTACACATATCATGCAATATAAGTGGGAGGATTTTCATTTACATTTTTATTTTTATCTTTATTCTTACTTCTGTGTCTTATTAGGAATTATTTAATTCACATAGCATTCCTCAAAATTAATTCTTCCTCCCTTCATTTGCCTCAAAGTTTTCAACTACAGAATTGAAACCAGAATGTTTGAAGGGTCTTTTAGAAGGACCCAGCAGGGGTCTCTGTTTAGATTCGCAGGGCATTCTCCCTTCTCCAAGCAGCATTTTATCTTGTCTTTTTTTCTTTCTTCAGAATTTCCTAAGTAGATCAAATTGCTTAGTCAATGAATGCTCCTGTCTCTAGGTCTTTATTTGTTCTGCTGTTTATCAGCATTTGCTACACACATTGCACATCCCCCGATTTTGAAGGGACAGATTGCTTTCTCTCTATACTTGCTGCTTGTTTCTGTATTCAGGTTGCTTGGTTACAGCAACACTTCACCAAATTTTCATTGAAGGCAAAATGTGTACGTAGCTTTGAGGCCCATCATGTGGAAATGGTTCACACGCATTTCCTAAGAAGGCAGTCAACTGATTGATGTGACATTACAGAAAGCACATCTTATATAATTCTAAACATCAATGTAATCCACACATTAAAGTATAGAAATGTGCACAAATATGCCAAATCCCTTTAAATATTCACAATTAAAGACAACTCTGAATGCATATTTTTTGTAGTTTTTTTCTATACAGTGAATGTGTCATTGGAAAACAAATGTACAATTCAGACTGGATAAGCAGTTTATCTTGCATTTCTTATACTTAGTTAAGAACAATTTGTGTATTTGTTTATTGGTGCTGCTTAACAGATTTCTACATACTTAGTCGCTTAAAACGACATACATTTTTATCTTATAGATCAGATGTCCCACATGGGCCTAATGGGAGTAAAATCAAGATGTCGGCAATGCTGCATACCATTCTGGAGGATCTAGGAGAGAACCTGTTTTCTTGCCTTTCTAGCTAATAATGGCCACCCACATTCCTTAGCTGGTGGCCCCCATATTCTAGCTTCAAAGCCAGCAATGTTGCCTCTCTGAATATTCTTTCACAGTCATGTTTCCTCTGACCCTCTTCTGCATCCCTCTTCCAATTTTTAAAGACTTGTAATTACATTTTGCTCACTGAGATAATTCAGGATAACATTCCTATCTTAAAGTCAGCTCATCAGCAACTTAATTCCATCTGCAATCTTATTTTTCCCTTTGCAATATAACTAACATATTCACAAACTAAGGCATCTTCGGTAAGGGGGGAGGTGAGAGGAGGCATTTTTCCTCTTAACCACACCTGGTAATCAGGAAGCAGATTGCTTTGCATAAAAAGTATCTGAGTTGTAAAACACAGAACAATTCCATTTAGAAATAAAGTGATTTCCTATGGGATCAAGTACAGAAGATTCAAATCAAGATCTTTTCTGAGTTTTTAGTTTTCAACTTTATTCTCTTATAAAAAGGGTTTCTTATTTTTCTCTTTTTTAACCTTCCTTCCTTCCTTCCTTCCTTCCACATTTTCTTTTATCTATTTTTGTCTTCATTTCTACCTTTCCTCATTGTTTTGTGATAAAAGAATAATGTCAAAAAGACAAATGACAGATGAGGCATCTATTTGCAACATATATTTGAAAATTACTAATATTATATACAAAGAGCTCTTACAAATTAATAAGAAAAAGATGAAATAGTAAAAAATATGCAAAGGATATATTAGCAAGTTCACATGAGACATTTGGAGATACAATAAATAAATAACTGAAAAAAGGATAATCCATACTATTAATAAAATATACTTTGTTACTCATTAATTACCTTATTTCATGTATAAAAGTGATAAAATGTAATATGCCCCATTATGAGAAGTGGGGAAAACTAAACTCACATATACTGCTCATGGGAGTGTAAATCCTTTGCAATGAACTGAATGTTTGTATCCCCCCAAATTTAACTGTTGAAATCCTAATCCCTAATGTGTTGGTATTACGAGGTGGAGCCTTTGGGAGGGGATTAGTTCGTGAAGGTGAAACTGTCATGAACGGGATTAGTGCCCTTATAACAGGAACCAGAGAGGGCTCTCTCTTTCACCAGGTGAGAACACAAGGAGAATGAAAATGACTGTCTACAACCAGGAAGTGGATCCTCACCAGAACCCAATCATGCTGGCACCCTGATCTCACACTTGCAGCCTCCAGACTGTGAGAAATGCATTTCTGTTGTTTATAAGACACCAAGTCTATGCTATTCTGTCATAACAATCCGAAAGGACTATGATACTCAGGTCACTTAATACAGATGTTGGTGTTCATATTTTTGACTCTGTGGATGGAGGCCCCTGAAGCTATTCAGCACATGTCATCCACCCATGGTGCTGCAAACACAATAGCCGATTTGGCAAGTGCTATCAAAAGCATCTTGGTTTTGTATGCATTTTGAAAAAGCAATTCCACTTGTAGAAGAGTATTCTAAAAAAATATGAATGTGTGCCAGTATTTACCTATTTATTTATCTATGTGTTATTTATATAAACTAATAGAGAATAGTTTTCAATAATAATTCTACAATTCAACAGTATGGTTTTGGGTAAACATTAGGTCTGTTAAAATTATGTTTTGGAAGACTTTATAATGATAGGAAATATGTTAAGCATTGGTGGTGACACAAGTTATACGATTGCATTTCTGGTTATTTGCATTTTCCATTTTAAAACACCTGAAGGATAAACAACAAAATATAATTCATTTCTGGACCATAGGACAGGAATGGTTTGCATTTTCTTCTTTTTGATTATCTTTATTTTTTTACTACAAATCTGTACTATATTGATAATAAAAAGTCATATATATTTTTAAAAGGATGGTCCCAAAGTTAAAATACCTCCTTTTAAAATTGTAATAAGAAATAAACGTTTAAAAATTTATAATGCTTGGTTTACATGCCTCTGTGAATATTCATTTACATTATTATTCATACTATTTGAAATTGGCCCATTCCTATGTTTGCACATGACAAAACTGAAGCACAGCAAAGTTGCTAGTAAGCAACATTCACAAAGTCACAGAGTTCTAAGGTGGTTGTAATGGAATATAAAGTATTTCTTGTGATTATAAACCCGGTGGTTTCCCCCCACATATAGATGATTTTGACTATGTATTGAGTTCTTCACCTGTCATTTGTTACCTATTTCAGATCTTAATCACCATTTTCACCAATATTGCCTTCAAGCTTTGTCTTATTATTATTGTTTTGGGAAAACTGATATCCATGGAGTAGTTTGGAAGATGAAAAAAAATAGAACATGTAGATATGCCATATGACTGTAGGCACATTAGCTTTAGAAAATCTCTAGCAGCACTATTACTGTAAATAGATTATATATATATATATATATATGCAGAAAGTGTAGCTTTAAACAACTGTCCATGTTTTCAGGATTGCTATGAGAAGAAGTTTTATATAGTGGAAAGGCTTTGAGGTTAGAAATAGTGTGTGAACTTGGGTAATTTATTGAACTTTCTTCAGTCTCTTTTCACATTTAGGTCAATAAAAGTGGATGATGAACCCATGCCATAGGATTATTGTTGGAAGGCCGGACTCTAAGTAAGGACTCAATTAATTCTTTTAAATATAAGAATTAATTCTTAATTCTCCTTAAATGTAGGATCTGTCACATTACCATTCAGCTCAAGGACTTCCTCTTAGCACCAGCATTGCTTAGGGATTCACAAACTGGATATAAGTATCCTGCTTACTTTTAAAATTCTCCTATCCGAACTGCCCTTCTTTGCTATGTCACTTACACAACACTTGGAATCATTTCTCTGTACCTGCTGATCCTTTAAAGATTACTGAATGTGCCACATTATTAATAAAACATACTCCTACTGCCCTGGTCCTCATAAGTATTTGCCTCTAAATCCCTGGGTGCTATGACCACACCGATGCTATACATGATTATTTGCTAATATTGTCTTCCAACTGTTCTGCATAATACTTGCCTCTCAGCCATATTATAACAACTCTATCTTAAATGCAGCAGTGATTGAAGCCTTGGCCACATAGTGGGCTAGGCATATAATAAATTATTTGTTTACTGATGGGCAGAAAGATAATAAGTGATGTGGATGAGAAAAAAGAGGGGAGAATGAAGAAGATGTATTTGAATGCTTTCTCTTTTTCACTTTTAAAGAGTAGATCCAGGTAAATATTTTTAAAATATGTCCTTTTGTCAGATTATATAATTATTAGAAATTTTGGATAAATATTTTTCCTTGTTGTGGAAAGTGAAAAATATAGGGAAAGAAGTGTAATACCCTAATTTAGCTATAATAACAATACTTATAGTTTATGGGAAAAAAAACTTTTTACGTGAAACTGGTTAAATAGAGTTTCAGCCTAACCTCATGGTAGTTTGGTATTTACTATAATAAACACCTTACTATATATTTACAAATATTCCATATTATGGAAATGCAATGGAATATTAGAAGTGGTCTTTGTTCTCCACAAACTTACCTTTTCATTGGTGAGAGAAGACAAAGGATCAAAAAAGAAATCATAATATAAAAATCCATCTGGAGCTGCCTTGCAAGAATGTGTATAATTTAGACAGAAATAAATGACACAAATGCATGGTCATAAAAATAAATAAAAACCTTATTCATTTCAATAATATTTACTACATCTTTGGAATAATATAAGCAGGTCAAATAGCTGGAATCTCAGATGATTTTGAATTTTTTGTTTAGAAAATAATAGGCATGTTAGATGTGACAAGCCAAATCAAAATAAAAATTAGGAATTTTCTTAATGATTATTTTTGTCTAAAAAGTAAAAAAGCATAAACCGAAGTATGTCTACATATTCAAATAAAATAAGTTAATAACATGTCTATCAGTATTTTAATAAAATATATGCAATTTTACAAGTCATTGGGATATGTTTAAGTATTTAACAGGTGTCAACGTATAGTTCTCAAACTTGACTTAAGCTTTGACTTTTCATTCAAATGTTTTTGTGTTGGTATTAAATAAATAAATAAATAAATAAATAAATAAATATGTATTTAAGGCCAAAAAACATCTCCAGTAAAGTTATAATTTATTTATAAAGTTATTTATAATTCCTATACATAATAATTTCATCTACTACTATTTAATAACTGTTATACATACATTTTTATATGATGTGTACCATTTCCACAGCTCATTTTTAAGGCATTGAATCTTCTTGCACCTTTATCATTTGACATTGCACTTGAGAAATACCCCCCAAATTTAGTGGGTTAAGTGACTCATTACTTTGCTATATCTATCAAGAACACAGGAAAATCTTCAGTCTCTTTAAATAATTTTCAATAAGTTTTTTGAGTTATACTCATAAACATGAATGTATTTTTCTGTCTAAGATAAATCTTCCTCTTAGAGACAAGTAGCAAGTTTGGGATGAGCATATAGGCATGCTGGAATCATTTTCCTAACTTATTAATTTTCTTAGCTATTTATTAGGATATATATATATATATATATATATATATATCCTAATATATAAAAACCCTGGGTCCGTAATGACCGAAGACTCGACCGACCAGAAGTCAGTCCTGCAGTCAGGGCTGGGTTGCCGAGGCGGTTACTGTGGTGACCCAGCACTGACTGCTGCTGCTGTGGGCGCAGTGACCCAGCACTGACTGCCTAGGGGGCTGTGGATCAGGCCCAGAGAGAGGCCCAAAGAGAGAGGCAGGGTCTGATCTGCAGCCTCTGTGGCAGCTGTTGATCAGCCATTGCCTCTCTCTTTCTCTCCCGGCTTCGCCATTAACCGCACCTCTGTTTCTCACCGGGCCACCACGGGGGCTGCTGATCAGCCCCGTCTCTTTGATCAGGCCCACAGATAGGCCCAGAGACGCTGACTGGCATAGAAAACAACTAATCAGGACCAAATCTGGGTGAAATGCGAGGAGCCAATGGCTGCCTAGGAGGCAGAGCTTTTGATGCTGAATGCCATAGAAACTGACCAATCAGAACCAAATCTGGTGAACTGTGAGGATCTAATGGCTGTCTAGGAGGCGGAGCTTTTGACACTGACTGGCATAGAAACCAACCAATTAGAACCTAATATGGGTGAACTGCGAAGGCAGAACCTAAGGTGGGGGCTGAGGAGGGGTTTTAAGGGCAACAGCTGTTTGGTGTAAGGTGTAATAAAGCAGTTCAATTTTTTATTGACTGGTTTGTCAGTACAGTGCATATGGCTGGCTATCAGTCCAGATATAGGAATTATGTGTTTTTGTCTGCCAAGAGCATCTCCTCCTGCTGAAAAAGGCTGCCCCACCCCTAATTTAAGCAATCCCATCCTATATAATCTATCTATACTAATAAAAGGGTAATATGCTAATTAACCCAGGTCAACTGGCCATCTTCTGGATGTCCAACTTCCTTCCAGACAAAGTCATGGTGATGGGGGCCGAGGCAGAGAGGGCAGTTGGGTGCGAGATCAGGCTGGCAGGGGAGGGCCGTTGGAGGAGAGATCAGGCCAGCAGGGGAGGGCAATTTGGGGCGATCAGGCAGGCAGGCAGGTGAGCAGTTAGGAGCAAGCGGTCCCATATTGTGAGAGGGATGTCCAACTGCCAGTTTAGCCCCGATCCCTGCGGGGTACCCGATTGGAGAGGGTGCAGGCTGGGCTGAGGGAAACACCCCCACCCCCTGTGCATGAATTTCATGCACTAGGCCACTAGTATATAATATTTGACTATTAATAAGTTGATACAAATATTTTACCTAAACCAAATAAACTTCTTAGCTGGATAAAATATTTACAAATTTTCTTGCTTTCTGGGTTAAAAAATAAAGAGAATATGGATGTATTTTTAATTTTTTAAAATTGATTTCTGAGAGAAAGGGAGAGAAAGAGAGAGATATACATCAACGATGAGAGAGAATCATTGATTGGCTGCCTCTTGCATGCCCCCACTGGGGACTAAGCCCGCAACCCAGGCATGTGCCCTTGCCCAGGATCAAACCCGGGACCCTTCAGTCTGTAGGCCAACACTCTATCCACTGAGCCAAATGATCTAGGGCTGGATGTATTTTTAGTCATAGGTTTTCACTGTGAATGAATCAGTTGAGATTTAGAAGTTGGTGGGGGCTGAAGATCTCTAAAATGAAAACATATTTGTGCGCTTACAAGGGTTTTTATCAACCGGTGGTCATTAAGCCAATGTTTGATGATAAAAGTAAAAACTTTTAGCCAATGAAGAAAAAAGCTTTGCTTGAGATATATAGAGAAAATAATTGGTGATTTTTTTTTCCCTTGCTCTGTGTATTAGCCTTTACTTCCATACTTATTCATTAGGTGTATAAAACATACATAGCTCTTAATCATATTTTCTGAGAATAATACACTAGAGTCATGGGCAGCAATAGATGAATGATACAAGGAGTAGACTGGGGCTGGGAAAACCAGTCAGCTGAGTAGGAAAACCAGGCAGTTGGGGGGCAAGTAACATTGTTAACAGAAGTCAACACATAGAAATCTGTGGGTTGAGAGGAAGTGAAGAGAGAGCAAGTCCAAAAGTCTGGATAAGGAGGGGTCATGAATCTGGAAAGCCAGAGGTTGGGCTAAGGGCACAGGCTCCAAATCCAGCTAGACAAGTTTGGGTAAGACATCACCCTATAAAAATAAACCCAGTCTGAAGTCAAAGTTGCTTTAATGGCCTGAATTGTAAGAAAGAGATGGTTCTAGTAAACCAGGGCTTCTTAACCTCTGCAGGGTGGATTTCTATAGCTGGATAATTCTTTGTAGTGGGAGGCTGCCATGTGACTTATGGGATGTTTAGCAGCTTCCCTGGCCTCCACTGGCTAGATGCCACTCCCTTTCCCCCACCATGGAAACAAAAAAATGCCTCAAATGTCCCCTGAAGGGCAAAACCACCTCTACTTGGAACCACTGCAGTAAACAGAGTAGGTTTTCCCTAAAATGAGGGAGGGAGGGAGGAAGTTTGACCATATCTCTCTAATTTCCAACATCAGGATTCTTTGATATAGTTCCAAATTGTAAAATTGACATTGTTATTGGGAGGTAAGTTAATATCCCCAAATTCTCTATTAGGATTTAGATTCCAATTTTTTTAAAAAAATATCTTCCATATTCCAAATCATTAAAAACTACACACAATAAATCCTATACACTAAAAAATATAAAGCTTTTATGCTGAGAACAAAGAGATTTCTGAGTTGAATCATACAAATATTACTTGCTGTAAGCCATGAAATGGTGCACTGCAACTATACATTATTTGCAACCAAAGTCTATGGTAATTCCACAAAGTTGCCACACTGGACTTCGAAACAACACATCTGGAAGGAAATATGTCAAATGTGCTTCACCAACAGCAAGATATAAAACTGTTGGAAAAAATTGTTACTGGTTTCCTTCCTTTGAAGTTCCTACTACATTTCCATGATTGGCTTTGTTAGGGGCTGAATTGTACCCCTTTACCGCCAAATATATATGTCAACATCCTAACACCCATTACCTCATAATGTGGCTGTATTTAGAGATAAGGACTTTGAATAAAAAAATAAGTCAAAATGAGGTTGTTAGGTGGGCCCTAATTGAAGATGATTGGTTTCCTTATAAGAAGAGGTTATTAGGCCCTGACTGGTTTGGCTTGGTGAATGGAGCGTTGGCCTACAGACTGAAAGGTCCCAGGTTCGATTCCGGTCAAGGGCATGTACCTTGGTTGCGGGCATATCCCCAGTGGGAGGAGTGCAGGAGGCAGCTGATCGATGTTTCTCTCTCATCGATGTTTCTAACTCTCTGTCTCTCTCCCTTCCTCTCTGTAAAAAATCAATGAAATGTATTTAAAAAAGAAAGAAGAGGTTATTAGGACACAGACACACACAGAAGGAAGACCTCATGAAGATACAGAGGACATGGCCATCTGCAAGGTAAGAAGAGATGTCAGAAGACACTAAACCACCTGATGCCTAGATCCTGGAATTGTGGCCTCCAGAATTTGAGAAAGTACATTTCAGTTGTTTGAGCCACCTGATCTGTGGTCCTTTGTCACAGCAGCCCTAGCAAACTAATCCAGGCACTTTTCCATTTTCCCTCATGGCTGTAGGTCCTTTGACTTCCTGGTGACCACTTTCTTGCTCACCTACAGGTAATAGCACCTGGATGATTTGGATGGGATTTACTTTTGAGATCACCAATTTGATTCATATTAGGAAAGATTTTATGAGGATTGTAGGTATTGGAAGAAAGAGAAGCATGGCAGCTTTGAAAAATGATGGGCACTTAATTAAATTAGAAATAAGACTTTCTCAATGTTCCAAATGCAACTGCAAAGTTGAATCCATTCTTCCCTGAAGATGTTCTGAGGAAATTAACCTATTATCACTTGTGCAGTGACAGATGTCATTGTCAATTTTAAAATATAACTCCGTTGCTCCTAGCTGTATACCTCATTATTCTCAAGTATCCATAATTTTCTATATCTAAAAGGTAGGGTTAATACAGTGCCTGCTGTCTAAGAGTTATTATGAAGCTTAACTGACTTGGCCCATGTATCTGGCTAATAGAAAGCAATCATAAATGTTATCTGTTATTCCTACCACTAATATTAGGTAGTAATTATGCATGTGTTGTATGTTTAATATAATCTTTTCTAGCCTAACTTGCATTGTTTTCCCATACATTGTGTTTCAGAAACCTAATTGTGAAATTTAAAGACATATGATTACCCCCAAAACATAGATATTTGGTTTAATATAAAAAAAGATCTTTTTTCCCTAAAACTATTATCATTATTGCTTTGGAAAGGGTTAAGAAGACTAATTAAAGATACTCTGAATAAGTCAGACTAGGAAGATTATATGGCAAGTCAGAAAAATTATATTCTAATAAAATATGGTATAGTTATAAATTAACCATAAATTCAAATTTTGGACAGATAATATATGTCATCTATAGTAGCAGTCACATATTCCATCAGATGTTACCCTTACTTAATATTGAATAATTAGAATTTATAAATGGCTGTTGACTCAGCATTGCAGAAATATTTAACAAGTTGGGGGTATTTTGACATTAAGTTTTAAAATGCACTTGCTGTTATAAATATGCACTGGAAATAATTTCATGAACATGCCATGATTTAAAGCATTGGTGTGGAATTGAAAATGATTTTATTATTATTTCAGTGGCTCAAGTATTAAAATGCATTTTGGATTTATTTAGAATAGCAATTTTTCAACAACCATTTATTTGCATAGTTACTAACACATTCAGAACCACTAAAACTGTCTCATTTTAAAAATGTTTATATGATTTTTGGCTTTGCATCATTGGAAATACCTGCTAATGGATAGATTTGTTTCAATATAATGGATTATACTTAAGAAATTTTTTTTAATCTTATGTTAGAGTGAAATTATATTTTCATCTTAGAAGACATAAAAATGAATATTATATCATCATTTATAAACATCTCAAGGAGTCAAAAATTTATAAAATCTTATAGAATATGGTATGATATTGACAAGACATGAAAATATTTACACCACACACCATGAAAAATTGCATTGTTTACATAACAAAGTTTTTAAAGACTACTTAAAATGCAGAAGTGCAGGTATAAACAGCTCACTGTGGTTACACAGGAAATGAAGACAAAAGATAAAACAAGAAAAATAAAGCAGAAAAAATAAGCCATTAGGCTATAGGGAGAAGTATTTATTAAATCCAACTCATATCAATAGCTATCTATTAAATAGTTATTAAGTGTGTTATTGTCTGAAAAACAGCTAGTTGCTTAAAAAAATAAAGGTAAAAAGAAAAAAGAGGAGGAGGTAAGAAGAAAAAGGAAAGGAAGAGGAAGGGGGGGAAAAAAAAGACTATAACCACAATCCTCTTCTTCATCACCTGGGAGTCTTTCCAAATTTATGAAAACAGTATGGAGTTTCCAAAAAATTAAATATGGAAATGCCATTTGACCCAGTGATCCCACTTCTGGGAATATATCCTAAGAAACCAGAAACACCAATCAGAAAGAATGTAAGCACCCTTATGTTCACAGCAGCACAATTTATAGTAGCTAAGATCTGGAAACAGCTCAAGTTCCCACCAGTACGTGAGTGGATAACAAAACTGTGGTACATTTATACCATGGAATACTATGCAGCAGTACAAAAGAAGGATCCCTTACCCTTTGAGATAGCATGGAGGGACCTGGCGAGTATTATGCTATGTGAAATAAGCCAGTCAGAGAAAGACAAGTATCACATGACTTCACTCATATGTGGAATCTAATGAACAAAATAAACTGTTGAACAGAATAGATCCAGAGACATGGAAACATAGAATGAAGTGTGGAGTCTCAGGGGGAATGCCGGGGAGGATGGGTTGGTGGGAAGAAATCAACCAAAGAACTTATATGCATATATGCATAATCCATTGACACAGACAATAGGATGGTAAAGGCTTGGGGTGGGGATTGTAGGTGGGCTAGAAGAGGTCAAGGCAGGGAAAAGGGGATATGTGCAATACTTTCAACAATAAAGATTGACTAAAAAATGTGCATTATGTTCTAGATAGGGAAAGAATATATTTAATATCCCAACTTAAATACATTTAGCAAATTTATCTGTCAATTAGAGAGGACTTCAAATTACTCTGAAGGGCTTAGTTCACTTTGAAATTAGCACAGAGTTGGACATCTCCAGCAGTTGCCTGTAGCTGTTCTTAACAGCTACTCACGTGCTGCTCAGATCTGCTCTTAGGGTGTCCTCTTCATTGTGTGGCTCTGATAGCCTACTTAAGAGGGTGAATGTGTACGAACACCCTCCACTCACCCCTTCCTATTGCCAGTCACTGGTTCATGAAAAGCCACTTCAAATGGCCATGAAAACCTTAAAGGAAAGCCTTCTGAAAGGCTCACCATAGCTTGAAATTTCTTGTAGCTGAGGAAAGCGCTATGGTCACTGTGACTTTAAGGCAACATGTAAATAACAAGGTATTAAACAAATATCAGCTTTCATGAGCTGGAAGAAGACAGTGGGGGGAAATAATTCAAATTAACCAGGTCCAACTAATGGCACATTCAATCAAAGTACAGCCGTTATTCAAGGTTCTGTAATAATAACCCCACGATTTCACCTACATCCTCAAAAACAAGTGTGAAATAAGATGAAGACTACCTGCTTAGATTTCCCTAGAACGAGCTGCTATCTTCATTGTAATTTGGGCCCAGAAAATTGGGAGGAGGAATGTAATGCAGAAACACTTTACATTCTGGCCACAAATATAAATGGGCTCGTCAGACATTCCATCAAAGGTGTTAACATGGTGGATATGAGCACAGGCCTGGGCAATTTATAAGTGTGTGGAGAAGAAACCACAGATCATGCCATTGTGGGCCCGAGGAAGAGCCTTTAGAAGTTATTTGGTCTAATCTGTCTTTTTTGATGTGAGGAACAGAGACTCAAGAGATTCTTTGATGTCCCCAAGATGACACAATGAACTCATGGGACAGAGATCTCGGGTCTAGATTTTCTATCATCACCTCGAATTCTTAAAAACTATGATACAAGTTCCCTTGGGTGACCTCTGCACAGAGACCACATTTGTTACCACCTTTAAGATGCAAAATGAAATAGAAATATAAGTGATGCCTCCATTTCTTCAATCCTCAATTCCAAAGGAAACAAATTGCTCTACTTACCTATAGGGAAAAAGTCGCTCATTTTCTTTTTGTAGATTTTGAAGTCGACTTCTAAGAAGACACAGAAGATGATTCGATCCACCTAGAGGCAAACGATAAACACTCAAAGTGAAAGGAAATATGGCAACTGCCTTCCCAGAACATGGACTTAGAACAAAAATCAGATGGGAAGTCCTCCTACAGATTTTTGGTGCTGTGCTGCTAGCTATATGACAGCACTAAGTGAAGTTTAAGTGTGTGTGTGTGTGTGTGTGTGTGTGTGTGTTAGTATATGTGTGTGAGTATATGTGAGTGTGTATGTGTGTGTATGTGTGTGAGTATGTGTGTGTGTGAGTGTGTGTTAATTTGTGTATATGTTTGTGTGTGTATGTTTATGTGTGTACTTTTTATGTAAATAAGCCCATGGGCTTTTTCTTGGAAAGATGTTATATAAATCAAATAAGAAATAATAAATGACAATAAGCCACTTTACAGCGAGCTAAAAATAAGATCTAAGATTCTGAAAGGATACCTAGACTTTATGTCTTATAAAACAGCCACATGAGAACTGTACAGCAGAGTGACAATAAAGTATGCAGTAAACAAAGCTCTTTGCCCTACCCTTGTTAAGTAAATATACTTATCAGTCCTGATAGACTGAAAAGCTTCTTCCAGTTTAATTTGCATGAGGTCACTTGCTCTTAGCTTAACATATTCAGAAATGCAACAGAAATAAAATACAATTAATTGACAGTTATACGAGGCCAATATAACTTTAATCTAGGAAGTATTATGGGATAAGTAAATGCCACTTCAAAAGTAAACTGTGCGTGCAGTCCCTTCTTTCTGCTTTGAGAGAGTTTCTGCATGTCAGGAGTTTCTTTGAGACATTCAGAAAGTACGGTAAGCAGAGGAGAGAAATGGAGTATGGGCAATAGCTCACATATATCTGATATTGAATCAGTGACTCAATTTTGTGCCTTGAAATAAATACCCCTTTCGTTCCTTTATTGTAACAATCTACCACAAGTTAAAAATTACTTAATCTATCAAACTACAACTGGTAATTGAAAAGAACATTAAGGGAGAAATTTTTCAGGACAGTAAGGAATGGAAGTGGGATGTGCTCATGGCAGGACATGAAAGAACACAAAGGGACATCCTCCTCTTAGCCCCTCAGCTCTCCAGCCTGTGGGGTTCAGATCCATGCTAGCCAAGTTCAATGTTACCAGCAGAAGAGATCTACAGGGGTGGGAGGAGGAGAGGGAGAGCTAGGACACAAGGAATCACCAGGATTCCCTGATGGAAGCTCAGAGTTGTGGTTCCCTGATCCTTGCAGAAGTCTAGACCCACATCTAGATACACTGCCTCCTGAGCACTTACTGGACTTCTATGGTATTATCACCAAACACCAAGCAGCCCCAGTAACTGCCTGCATATTACAGATTTTAGGAGAAAGCACCTGGCCTCCCCAAATGGAAGGAGTGGTGTGCAAATATCCATATTTTCTTTTCCCTGTATTCACTTGAGCTTCTGGTATCCAGTTCTTTCTGCATATCAATAACATTTTCTTCAAATGCAAAAACCGCCACCATCAACTTACTCTCCAGGTGAACTATAAGATCAGTTACATAAATGATTGACTATCTGCAATACTGAATGCTAGTCTACACTCTCCTCATGGCATGTCTATGCCCTGTGACTAAAGATAAATATCATAATGTTGAGCAATAGAAACAAGTTCCAACGGAACATATACTCTATGATACCATTTATATAAGTTTCTAAAGTACAAAGATACAACAGGGAAGGGAGTCATTCATAAGCATGAATATACAGAAACATACACAAGAATGTCATACACAAACCTCAGGATGCTGATGATTTCTGGGGAGGGAGGTAAGGTAAAGAGATGAACAAGTAAGTCTTTAACTGGATAGCTAATATTTTATTTGTTTGGAGGGGAAAGAGATTAGAGAAAATATTGCAAATGGATAATAGCTATAACTGTGAGGGTAAGTATATGGTTATCACATAATTTCCTGTATTTTCTTGTATATTTGAAATACTGCATAATTAAGAGTTCTAACACTAAAAATAAGACTTGTCTTAGACATACTCTACTCCCCAGTTGCACTGAGCTGCTTGTTGTTTCCAAACACCATAATTATTCTGACTTCTGTACCTATGATGGTTGACTTTTTCTCTAGGCTTCAAGTAGTCAGATTATTTCTAAAACCACCTAGTTGAGATAAAAATCAAAAAAGAAAATTTGACTTATCACAGACCTAAGAAGACGAACTAGCACTATCTCATCATACACATTTTCCTTTATTTTATGGTCACTTAGTATAAATTATCAAATTTTTTAAAACACTCATGTAGCATGTGCGTGTGAATGTGTGTGCGTGTGTGTGTGTTTGTGTGGAGAGGGGTTAGTGGTAATACTTCACAGACTAAATGCAGATTTCTTAAATATTGCAAAGAATTTTAATCCACTTTCAACATTTTGGGCTTTGTTACCATGGAAATGGTATGACAAATTCAGCAGCCTGATTTTATTTTCCCAGAGAGAAGGTAGATGATGAGGAAAAGGTACTTTATTTTAAACTAATTGAGCGGCCCAGTTCCCTGCCCTGGCCTTCCAGCATGACACTGAAAATATCTTGAAAGCAAGAAGAATCCAATAATTAACTTCACTTACCAAGTACTTGTTATATATGCATATGTAAATATATTTATATATGTGTGAAAAAGCCTAGTCTCTGTTAGTCAAGACCTCATTTGGGTTACAAGCTTGGTGTTCATAAACTCATGGTGGGTATTGATCAGTGCTTGTGGTAGATTGTATTTTCCAAGATGGTGTGCAGCATGGTGTCTGGTCCCACAGGCTCCTCTTAAAATACGATGCCATCACTCCTCTCACTGAAAGGCAGGATCTTTACTCCCTCCTCTTGAATCTGGGAGTGTCTGTAGCTCTGGCAGAAATGACATGTAACTTCTGAGTCCACAGCATAGGAGGTGATGTGGCTTCTGTCGGGTCCTCTTTGGAGGCTCACTCTTGTATCCAATCACCATGCCGGAAGGAAGCAGAGATACTGCATGAAGAATCCACATGTAGAAGTTCTAGCCAATAAGCCTGGTCGAAAGTGAGTAGCTTCTAGATGATTTTAGCTCCTGACTTTTGAGTCACCCAAGGTGATGCCACCTGGAGCAGAGATAACTTGTTCCTCTGAACTCTGCCCAAATTGTAGATTCATGAGTAAAACATAGAAATCCATTCCTAGAGATCTGATATTCTTCTAGTTTCTTCCTCCTGACACTGTTGGGATTCGTTGTGTTTCAGCTATGTGACACTAGTCTCCTGCTGAAAAGCTCAGACTGAATGGATCCAGTAGAAGCCACAATGGGGTGACAAAAATAGATATATAGAAAGTCTAACTGCTACATGACCGACAGAGAGAGTGGAAATCTGATTTGTGTCCATTCTTGCCCCAGATAAATTTCATGAGAATATGTAGGAATATGTAATTATGGCTTTAATTTTTCTTTTATGGTAGGCACTAGAACAATTTTATAAAATGGCTGATCTTGAGAGACTGTGTTTATTCATTTATTCATTAGCTATTAACTGAGCATCTTCAATGTGTTGTGCCTCACCCAGGTGCCATTCTCTCACCAGAAAACTTGAATCCAGAACTGAGTATTTTTCCCAAGGTCAAACAATTAATTAGTGGCAAAATCTCAGGCATCTTAATTTCACGTCCACAGTTCTTTCTGTAATATCACCCAGATTGACACACATGGGACTGAGTTTATATACCTGTCACTAGTTCTGTGACACTGGACAAGCCACCATCTCACTGGGCTGCAGTTTTCATGTCTTTATAAAGAAAGGATTGAATTGTATCCTCCTTTTATTTATTCTTTAATCCCAGTTATAGTCTATCTCTGTGATCATTTTGTACTCCATCAACCTAGATAAGCTGGAATTACATTTCTCTGTATGGTTCTGGGTTAGAGTTGGCCACAGAGAAATTTCCATGAGATTTGGAGGGTAGAAGTGTGCAACCACTGCACTAGGCAGGTGAGTACAGGGCATCAGGCTCTAGGCAGGTCGTGTACATGTTGATCAGCTGGCCCTTGACTTTTGCCAACCTTGCTGGTTCCCCTGCCTCAGGCTGTCTGAGTCCTGGGCTGGGTCCATGTGCAGCTCTGCTGCAAGGACACCAGCTTCTTCTGCAGGGGATTGCCGTTTGGGGATGCCATGCACTGAGAGACAGATGCATGTGACAGTCTGTTCCTGTGGGCTCCAGTTTGCTCTCATAGCTTCTACTTTTTCCTTGTTCTTTTCAACTTTGCATTCAGCTTTCCTCTTGACCATCTCTTGACCTGCCCCTTGATTTCCTACTCTACTGACATACTCCAGATCTGGTCAGATGCAGAAGCAATGGCCTTCCATAGACTTCTTCACCAGCTTTGCTCTGCTCAGCTAATCATCCCCGCTGAACATGAACTTCCCCATTTCCACCTACAATTGTATAAAATCAAATCCATATAACAACTCCCTTATTCTATACCACCCACAAGATTCAGCTTCCCTTATTAAACCCTGCCCGATCTAATCTTTAATATCATATCATTGAAGATCATGTAGAACACAGTGAAGGACAAAAAATAATAACAGTGTTCTTTTTTGGGAGGCATTTAACCTGTTACTCAAATTTCATTTACTTCCTTCAATATAAACTTTTGTTGGTCCTGCTCATCTTCTTGGTGAACTTCCTAAAGTGTGCAGCCATTCTTTGGTAGTTAAAGCAACTCTGTGTACTTAAAATGACTCACACTTTTAAAAAAATATTTATCTATCTATTCATTTATTTTAAATATATTTTTATTGATTTCAGAGAGGAAGGGAGAGGGAGAGATAGAAACAACAGTGATGAGAGAGAATCATTGATTGGCTGCCTCCTGCACACCCTCTACTAGGGATTGAGCCCGCAACCTGGGCATGTGACCTTGACTGGAATTGAACCAGGGACCCTTCTGTCTGTAGGTCACTGAGCCAAACTGACTAGGGTTCACACTTTTTTTTTAATGGGCAAGTTGTAAGTCAACTCAGATGGGTCCTCCGGCTAAAACATAAGAGCAAATAATACAAAAGGCAACATTTATATTTCTAGAAAAGAACTGTAGTCCTTATTATATTTTAAACTAGAACCTTATGAAGAATTGAGTGGTGCTCATTGTTATTTCAGTGCGTGGCATAGGTCCTGATGTATAATATGAGCTCCGTAAATATTTGCAGTGTATGTGTTCTGGCAAACAGACTTGACTAAATGTAAGTATATGGCAGATATTGTTCAAGGGTGTTTAGTTCCAGAACCAGAAATTAACTTCTTTAGGAGGTAGAGTTTCCTTTATGTTTTTCAAAAGACTTGAGAACTGAATTATAGAGGCTTCTGGTTGCTTTTACGAAGTGGAAAAGAGCTATATAAAGAACATGAGTCATTTATTGTTATTACCCGTCATCTTATCCAAAGATACTCTGCAGAGTACAATGGCTTTTGAGCCCAGTATTGATGTTTTCATATAGGTGCTTATTAGTTTCACAATAGAAACCATGATAACAACTATAAACTAAAATTTATTAAAAGTTTTAAAAGCTTTTGTAAAATGAAAAGACAATATTAAGTATTGGCAAAGATATGGATTAACAAAACTTTCATATCCTGCTTTTGGAAGTAAAAATTTATACAAAAACTTTGGGAAATTCTATGGCAATATCTACTTAATTAGCTGAATTTGCCCATAGGCTATGTGTTACTCCCAACACAATGTACATAATATGTTCCCCAAAAGATACACACCACAATGTTCATGACAGCACTATTGTAGTATCTCCAAATTGAAAGCCACTTAAATGCCTAAAATGGCAGAATAGATAAATAAATTGTGATTTATTCACACAAGAATCCAGGGGAAAAAAAGAGTATACGCTGGATGATTCCACTTCCATAAAGTTAAAAAATATTACAGAAAGAGACAAAATCACCTATGTCGTTAGATGTTAGAAGTTAGATTAGAAATAACTCTGGGTGACGGTAGCTGGAAAGGGACCAAGGGGAATGCTAGGAATCCTGTTTTTTTTGTTTGTTTGTTTGTTTGTTTTTATCTGGGTGCCAGTTCTATGTTCAATTTGTAAAAATGTATCAAGCGGTACACTTAGGATATGTGTTCCTTTCTGTATGTTACACTTCAATAACAATTTTTTAAAGGTTGAAAGTCTGTTACAGTTGTCTTGGTCAACAACAAAAATCTATTTTCATTGACTTAGAGGTCAAAAAAGTCCTTTTAAAGCTGCCCTTCTAAAGTCAATCTCTCCATATATTTCCGCTGATGCCAACTGTAGCTCACCCATCAAGGTATAAAGGAGTAAAGATGTATTTCTTTCACCAGGATATCCATTAATCCACAGTTGGGGGTTTTATGCCCCATAAACATGATGACATAGTTCTATTAATCTTTTTTAGCATCACATCCACTGCCCCTGAAAAGCGTTACACAGTGAAGCAGGTTTCAAATACCTACAGCGCACCTCTTTTCTTCACAGCTACCAGTCCTAGGGCAGTTGACATAGCAAAGATTATCCTGTGTTCAGCGATACTGGGAGAATGAATGGATTCTGATCAGTATAATTTGCTTCCCCAATGACAAATGAAAAAACATTCAAATGTCTGGTGTGCATGGAAATAATGCTTTAACGAAGGCCTAATGGGGGGCTACCTGTGTAAGTGCAGCCTGATGAGCAAGGGGTGAAGTCTCAGCCTTCCTAAAAGACAATCCAACAGCCTCACCAATGCAGGCTTGGATATTGGGGCATTTCATAAAACAGTGGCTACTGCTAATAAGTGAATTAAATTTCAGGGTTTAAGTATCAAAGTTGTATCAGGACAGGTTTTGAGAGGGGTGGGAGAACCGCACCATCAGAGCTTGCCTGGTGATATGAGTAAATCAGGGTTCAATAAAGGAACAAGGGGATGAGATCATTAGTGATTAATTGAAGAACAGAAACAAAAAGTTGGGTTCCCTGAGCCGTAGTTCGCCCCCTCCTTTCAAATGGAGTAAAGAAGAGCGATCTGCCCTTGTACCAGTGTGGTAGTTCTCTGTTGTGCATTACAAATTTAGTAGCTTGAGCCAACAATTGTTTATTAGCTCATAGGCGAAAAGTCCAGGCCCAACAGAGTTGGGTTTTCTGCGCAGGGTCCCCAAAGCGGCAGTCAAAGTGTTGGCTGCACTGCAGTGCCTACCTGGGGTCCTCTTCTGAACGCATCTAGGTTGTTGGCAGAATCTAGGTCCTTACAGTTGTAGAACTGAGATCCCTATTTTCTTTCTAGCAGTCAACCGGGGACAGCTTTCAGCTACCAGAGGCCACCTGCAATCCTTGCCAGGGGCCCCGGAAAGGCAGCTCAGGGCATGAACACTTTCTTTCTTCCAGGGCGACTGTGTCTCTATGGGTTTCTCCTCTCCAACTTCTAGACTAATTTTGAGAGCCCACCTAATTAGGTCAGCCCACTCTCCCTGTTAATGAACGCAACTGAGTAATGCCTTAACTGCATCTATAAAAATCTCTTTCACCTAATCATGTGAAGGACTGCCCCATCATATTCACAGGTGCCGTCACACTCGAGATGAGACTGGACAAGGTTTGCACAAAAGAGAGCAGGTGTCAGAGAGCATCGTAGACTTCTTTCTCCCACAACCAGTCATCTCCTATGTAAACAGCTGCCTATATTCCAACCTGGACTCGACCATGTACGAGCTCTGTGACCTTGAGCAGGTCATCTAACCTTCCTAAGCCTCAGTCGCCTCATCTCTAAAATGGAGGCTGGTATATTAGTGGGGGTTAGTATATTAGTATTCTATTGCTTTTTGACAAATTACCACAAACTTGTGGCTTAAAACAACCCTGCTTATTAGTTCATGGTTGTGTAGCTCAAAGGTCCAGCATGGTGTAACTGGGTTCTCTGTGCATCATAATGGTGAAATCAAGGTGTCATCTGGATTGAATTCTTGTCTGGAGGGGAAAATTCAAGTGGTGCCCCTCATTGTTCTTGTTGGCAGAATTAAGTTACTTGAGGTCCTAGCCCAGGGGTGGGCAAACTTTTTGACTCGAGGGCTACAATGGGTTCTTAAACTGGACCAGAGGGCCGGAACAAAAGCATGGATGGAGTGTTTGTATGAACTAATATAAATTCAAAGTAAACATCATTACATAAAAGGGTACGGTCTTTTTTTTTTTTTTTAGTTTTATTCATTTCAGACGGGCCAGATCCGGTACGCGGGCCATAGTTTGCCCATGGCTGTCCTAGACTGATGTCTCCATTTCCTTTCTGGCTGTCACTTCAGAGTCACTCTCAGTTTCTAGTGTGCAGCCATCTGCATTACTTGCTAACTCTATGTTCAAGTTGGCAAAGGCATTTCAAATCCTTCTTGATTTTGAATCTCTGAGCTCCTCCATATCAGACATCTACACACAGATTTTAAAAACTCATGTGATTAGGTCAGGCCACCTGGATAGTTTATCTTAAGGTCAACTGATTTGGAACCATAAGTATATCTGCCAAATCCCTTCACAGCATTACCTAGGTTATTTTTTAATAACTCTGAGAAGGTGTGATTCACTGGATGATGGGAATCTTGGGAGAATTTTAGAACCCTGCCTCCTACAATTGACTACAATGACCACCTGAGATACTCTGTGTAAAATGTTTGGCGAAAGGTTTGACATATAGTAAATGCTTCATAAACATCAATTATTTATTTGTAAAGTTATTATTCATAAGGTACCTGAAATACCTAGTACAGTCCTGGCATCTATCCTATCTAATAATAGACAAACATGGTAATTAACCATACCTCCACTACGCTTCCCATTGGCTAATCAGGGCAATATGCAAATTAACTGCCAACCAAGATGGCGGCCAGCAGCCAGGCAGCTGAAGCAAACATGAGGCTTGCTTGCTCCGGTGATGGAGGAAGCAAAGGTTCCCCGCCTGCCGCAGCCAGGCTCTGAGCTCCAGTCTAAGCAACAATGTTGCAATTATAGAAGCTAAACAAACCCCAGATACCTGCTTTAAGCCAGCCGGCCTCTGAGTTGGAGCCGCAACAAAGTTTCAATTACAGAAGGTAAATAAACCCCAGAATAAAAAAAAGAAAAAAAAGAAGAAAAGGAGAGACTGGGAGCTTCAGTTGCAGGCTTGGCCTGCCTGAAAACAGCCTTCAGCCCCACATTCAGGCTGGCCAGGCACCCCAATGTGGACCCCCACCCTGAAGGGGGTGAGGACAGCCTGAAAACAGCCTTCAGCCCCTCATCCAGGTTGGCCAGGCATCCCAGTGGGGACCCCCACTCTGAAGGGGGTGCAGGCAGCCTGAAAAGAGCCATCAGCCCCTCATCCAGCCTGGCCAGGCACCCCAGTGGAAACCCCCACCCTAAAGGGGGTGTGGGAAGCCTGAAAAGAGCCCTCAGCCCCTCATCCAGGCTGGCCAGGCACCCCAGTGGGGACCCCCACACTGAAGGGGGTGTGACCAGCTGCAAACAGCCATCAGCCCCTCATCCAGGCTGGCCAGGCACCCAAGCGGGACCCCCACCCTGATCCGGGACACCCTTCAGGGCAAACCAGCCGGCCCCCACCCATGCACCAGGCCTCTATCCTCTATAGTAAAAGGGTAATATGCAAACTGACCCTAACAGCAGAAAGTCTGGGAATGACTGGTCACTATGACACACACTGACCACCAGGGGGCAGACGCTCAATGCAGGAGCTGCCCCCTGGTGGTCAGGGCGCTCTCACATGGGAGGAGCTCTGCTCAGCCACAAGCCAGGCTGATGGCTGCCAGTACAGCGGTGGTGGTGGGAGCCTCTCCTGCCTCCTCAGCAGCGCTAAGGATGTCCGAATGCAGCTTAGGTCTGCTCCCTGCTGGCAAGTGGACATCCCCCAAGGGCTGCCAGAGGGATGTCTGATTGCCATCTAGGCCCAATCCCCCGGGGAGCAGGCCTCAGCCTGCAGGTGGTCATTCCCCGAGGGGTCCCAGGCTGGGCTGAGGGACCCCCCCCCCCCCCCCCCCCGAGTGCACAAATTTTTGTGCACCAGGCCTCTAGTATATATATAAAAGGCTAATATGCAAAGTGTCTGCTTGGGAGTTCAGCTGGAAGATTGGGAGTTCGATCTCTTGCTATGGCGTGTGCTGACTACCAGGGGGCGGTGTGGAACATGGTGGGAGACAAACAGCAATGGTGGGGTGCTGAGGGAGCGAGGGAAGGGGGAGGCAGGGAGGCAGGAAGCCTGATCAGCTCTGATCACCGGCCAGGCCTAGAAACCCTATCTGTGCACAAATTTCATGCACTGGGCCTCTAGTATAGATATAACCACTATTCACTTGCTCACTTGGTGAGTCCTTTATTTCTATTCTGATCTTTTAAACAGGTCAGGGAAAGTATGAGCCAGTTAGAGAACCTTGGTAGCACTTTTTGGGACTGCTATGCTGAAAGGCCATTTTATTCCAATTTTACAATTGCTAAGGAATTCTGTCTTAAAAGGAACATTTACAAAAATGGCTCATGTTATATATAAAGCAGTTCCTTTTCTTTATTGTTTATTTTTTGGTCTGGCCATATCAGCCAACAAGAGAAAGGAAAAAAGAATAACTGAACAGTTAGGCTGCAACAGTGGACAAGACTTCACAAGACCCTACAGGAGACTCTGTCCTGATATTTTAATTTCCTTGTCAAATGTCACCAAATATCATTCTTCTGGTTCTTAAGGGCCTTGAGTATGTTCAGATTTGTGCACTGCACCACAGAAGCTAGCATTTAAATCTCCAAATTACAGAACAGGAAATTTTTCCTCTCCATGTTCCCAATGACATCGGGATGAGTTGGAGGGCATTTTAAATCCATAAACTCTCAAAGGGCATCTTTGCATTGTAAAATCATTTCTGCATTCTTAAAAAAGATACTGTAGGTTTTTTGGTTTTTTTTTTTTTTTTTTGCAAACTCAGTTCATCTGTCATTGCTCTGTGGCAGCACAATTCAGAGTCTCCTTGTTTTGTTTTGATAAATTGCTCTTTTTGACTTTTCTTCAACTCTGTAAGAAAAAAATGGCCATGTAGCTGAAGAACCAAGAGTTATTTTGATTTGTGCTGCAGGCTCATTCATACAAGTTAATTTCCAAGCGTGTGTCATATCCATCAAAATGGACAACCTCACAAATGGACACATCTACCATGGTCCTTGAAGTTGCTCCATATGCTTAGCACAGAAGAGACAGAGGCACAGACAAGGGTATAGGACCTGCAGTTCTAAATGCTGGCATGGCCCTGGTCATGAAAGAAATAATCCTGGGAGATACTGGGGAAAATGCCAGTCAAAGATAAAGAACAGAGAAGCATCGATCAGACCATCAAACCTCAGAGGGAAGGCAGGAGAGGGTGGTGGGAAGGGGGAGAGATCAACCAAAGGACTTGTATGCATGCATATAAGCATAACCAATGGACACAGGCACCAGGGGGGTGAGGGCATGAACAGGGAGGTTTGGGGGGGGGGGCAATGGGGAGATAAGGACACATATGTAATGCCGTAATCAATAAAGAAAAAAAGATAAAGAACAGATTCCCTTTTCAGAATTGGAAAGGGTGCTGTGGTATGCTACCTATCTGCCCCTTCCTTCAGAATGAGAGCCATCATTCTTCCCATTGCTGGAGGCGTGAGTGACTGACAGTTCTGAAGAGACCCTCTCAGAGGACTGTCCTCAATTAGGGCCACTGATTATGGGCTGAATTCCTTCCCCCCAATTTATATGTTGAAGTCCTAACCCTCAGTATCTCAGAATGGGACTGTACTTGGAATTAGGCTGTTTAAAGAGGTAATTAAGTTACAATGAGATCATGAGGATGGGCCTTAGTTCAGTATGACTGGTGTCCTAATAAAAAGGGGGTATCAGGTCACAGATACACATGGGGAACCATGTGAGGACACAGGGAGAAGACAACCATCTACAAGCCCAGGAGACAGGCTTCAGAAGAAACCTACACTATTGACACCTTGATCTCAGACTTCTGGCCCCCAGAAGTGTGAGAAAATAATTTCTGTTGTTGAAACGGCTGAGTCTGTGGCACTCTGTATGGTAGCCCTAGCAAACTGATGCACCACCCTGGCTTCCAAGCTCCTGGTGTGTTCAATGTCCCCTCTTCCCAACCCTGCTCCCCTCATCCCACTCCCAGCATGATCCAATAAACCTCCTTCTCACAGTCTCCTCAGCCTGCTTCTCAGAAAATGTCACCTTTGGCAATAACCCTCTATTTTTGGCAATTCGAATTATTTCCGTTTCACATCCACTTGCTATATCATTTTCAATGATACAAATGACAACGGCCAATCACACATGAAGTCTATCCAACAGCTAACTCTGCTACCAGCTCTTTGTGGAGACACAACCATATTCTGTAGTTGGGCTGACTAATGGGTAAGAGGCTAGGATTCATTTTAAAGAAGTATTAAAAGTCAATACAAGCTATAAATGTTTTCTAAATAATGTGGCAACAGGTTTGTTGATATCAGGGTTCCCCCTGAAACTCACCATTGGGAAATGACTCTATGAAAGCTCTTTGTGTCTCTATTCTGAAGATGGGAAATTGGGTCCATTCATGGGTGAGAGTGCAATGACAGCCATACCAAGTCTAGGTAAGATCTGTTTTAATATGGCTGATGGTGCCCAGAGCTGAAAAGAAATACATTTCTACAGATGTATTTATTTTTTCTAATGATGGTTATATATTTTTGTATAAAAGTAATGGATTTCCTTTTGTGTAAGAGGTCAGTTACTTAGATGGATTTTAACAAATCCATAAAAAAAGAAAATGAGTCTGTGTAGTCTGGAGGTGTGATAGGCCCCAAGGTGCCCTATCATATTCCCCCGTGTCTTAGTAGTAGAAGCCAGAGGATGACCAAGCATCTGTATGTCTTTTCCTGAAGGGTTTCTTTGTACTAGGAGATTCTGATCAAGTATCTAGTAAGCTGGAAATTTGGAGAATTACTGTCCCTACCCTAGCAGCTCTCAAGCAAAGAATGGCAGGAGTTGATGTTGAAATACCCCCACTTCATCACCCTTGGGTGAACTCTCTGACAGGGGGTGGGGGTGGGGATTCTGGTTGTTCAGGGTGGTAACTTGCTTGCATGCTCTATGTTGACCTTCTTTACTCTACTAGTACTTCATTCACAAATAATCTAAAGGCATTCTAATCCTTGTCTCAGAGTCTTCTCACAGAGAACCCAAATCAAGACGTGAAAAGAAAATTGGTCAAATCAACTTATTCTCTCAGTATCCAGCCAATCAAAGGTTAATTTAATATGATTCTGCTTCTAACTTGGTTAAGATACATTTTTCTATCACTCACTTAGTGCCCTCGGTACCCTTAAACTGAAAAGACAGTGCCAGAAAGAGGCCTTTGACTCAAAATGTTCACAGTTTAGTTTGTGATGTGAAATTACCTTCCAGTGATGAAGCTATTGTTTATCAAGCACTCCTGCAGAGCTCATTGCAACCCAGCAAACCTAGCTGCCACCCCCGATGGTATATTTCATACTCCTCCTTCTGAGAACATTCTTCCTTTTTTCTTTTATTTGATTAAGAACATCTGCAGAGGTAGTTCAGCTACAAAAGTTAATAATTACTCTTTTGTTTTTTGTCATAGTGATTAAAAATTTCAAGGAAGAATTGTCATTCACTGCTGCTTAGGAGCTTGCCCATGGAGGACAGTGTTTTATACAGCCAACAAATCACAATCTTAAAGAAAAGATGCCATCATCAGGAGAAATAAAAATCGCTCCTCAAAATGGAAATGCTATGCCAAGTCACAGGATGGCTCTGAAGCCTGGTCATGATGCTGAACAGAATGGGGCCACAGCATAACTGCAAACCAGTGCATTCTCATTTTCTCAACATTTCCATTAGCATCTGAAACCCATGCAGACACCATGTACAGTTCAAAAGAAGCTTATTAACATAGCATCTGAAAGAGCATTTTGTGAGGACAAAAGCTGTTTTTCTCAAGCTGGTGTCCCTCCCACTCATGCAAAGAAAGAATCTTTTTTTGTTCAAAACCCAAACCCCAAGAGAACAATCATTCTTGAGTAATTTTCCATAGGCTCATGCCTCACACAATAAGAAGGAGCAAACCAGAGTGGTTCTATCCAAAATGCCCCTTGGGGCTGGGTGGTGACAGCAGAGATGCCTGCATGTGGGGGGCACATGTGTGGGTGGGTGTTTTTGTGGAGTGTATAAAAGAGAGAGGAAAGGGAGTGTTTCATCTATGTCGCTCCTCTCACCACCCCCCGCCATCTCTTTCTCTCCTCTAAAATGTACTATCTGCCGAAACCGTTTTGGCTCAGTGGATAGAGCGTCCGCCTGTGGACTGAAGGGTCCCAGGTTCGATTCCGGTCAAGGGCATGTACCTTGGTTGTGGGCACATCCCCAGTAGGGGGCGTGCAGGAGGCAGCTGATCGATGTTTCTCTCTCAACGATGTTTCTAACTCTCTATCTCTCTCCCTTCCTCTCTGTAAAAAATCAATTATATATATATATATATATATATATTTTAAAATGTACTATCTGCTCCAAACCGTGGATAATTACTTTGTGTTTTTATCTACTTGCAGCTATTTTACATTAATTCTCTCTAAGTGCCATATAAAGGAATATGTGCCCAACTAGACTATAGACCCTTGAGGTAGACACCACCTTGCACTTCAGTCCTGCTTCTACCTAGCAATTGATGTAGCCGGCAGAAGGGCATAGAGAAAGGCCTTCTTTGTACTTCTCCACTGGACCAATAAGTAGGCTTTGAATGGCCTGATGACCACAATTCTCTGACACAGGGTCCCCCAAAAGAAAGAAAATATGAGGAAAAGGTAGAAGGGTTGGCCCCTGGCTCCCTCCCTGGAAGAAGTAGCCTTTATTCTCCTCCCTCCTTCTTTCTAAACACATTGCCATCCGCCTGATAGACAGATAGGCTGGCTCCCACTTCGTATTTTGAAAATCAAACTCATGACTTTTAGTGGTTTTATCAATTAAGTTTTCTTTGTAAAGAAAGGAAATCAGAGAATACCCACGAGAATTGTTAAATCTTCCTTGGGGAGTTGTGATGGTGCCCAAAGTGTCTCTGCAAACTTTTATTTGCCACGTGGTTCTTTGTTTAGTGGACTGCGTGAAATGTCCATGCTTGTATATACAAAAGCAACATTTCTCCTCCCTATTTTTACTGATCTAGGAAGAGAGGCTCTGCTCTACAACTGGCTTCAAGTCCTCCCTGGCACATGGTTCTCTACCCTCCTTGGGGACTGAACACCACTCCCCAGAGAATCATGACTTAGTGACAGAGTGCAAGTGTGCTTGGTATATTGATACATTTGCATGATTAGATTATAGATAAATAGATAGTTGATAGATAGTTATTGTTAATAATGCAGTCTTTTAAACTCTACATTTTAAGATCAAATCCATTATGAAAATTATGTCTTCTCAGGGAAAGAGAAGGGAGAGGAAAAAGTCTAATTGTTATTGAACACTTTGTGCTGGACTCGAGGGGTTTGGTTTTATGTGTGTGAGCTCAGAGCATCCAGAACCCTAACTGCAAAATATCATTATCCTAAATTTGGTAAGAGACTCTTTTTATTTGTCTTTTTAAGCAAAACAAAAATTAAAACAACAGAGAAATAACCAAAAAAAAAAAAAAAAAAAAACCAAAATAACAACAACCTTTCCCCACAGAAAAATAAAGGAAAGGAAAACAAGACTAGAACATAGACCTACATGTTAACCTTTTAGTCACTGGGGGCATATGGGAAAAAAGAATAACAACAAAAAAAGTCAGGTACTCACCAAGAGCATTTTAAAAGAGGGTAACAGAATGACAGCTTTCTGAAAATAGCCAACAAATGTCCCACCCATTATACTGAGTCTAGTTATGTAACGTTTGCTGCTGTAATCCTTTAAAAATCTATTTTCTAGACTTGATTCTGCTACAGCATCTGTGATACTAAAGGCTGCAGTGCCTGTTTCCTTATTTGCACTGATGTTTCCAATGTTGGTTACAGGTCAAAAGTTAAGAGCAGTAAAAATACTTTGTTTGCATTTTTATCAGAAAAACAATGCTTTATTCACATGTACCGTATGCTGTATCTAAAAATGCTCTGAGCAACCATCTTTCAGCAGGAGAGAACATGCTCTAATTACAAAGATATGAACATGTAATTGGCATATTTGCACAATTTAGAGTAACTAAATGCTCAATTTCTTAGAGAGACACTTTCCTAAAATAAATTGCCAACATCCACAGGAAACTTTCCATCTGAAGTATGAACTTGTTCCATAGAATTGAACTGCGTGATTTATTTGTTACAAGCAAACTGATCCCCCATGTTATACTTTGGGGAAGTTTGGGAAGGGGAGACATAACTTAATTTTGTGAACATATGTAAAAAGTATTTGGAAAGACCCACTGATGATGTGTTCCTTGAACAACACTAACCAGGATTCTATTTTGCTATTGAATTTAATTTCTAAGTTGGGAAACATATACACCCATTGTGGAAAACAAATTATTTAATATTTAACTCCCAGGTTAAATATTTGGGAAACCGCATGTGCAGAAGCCATAAGTCTTTCAACTTGTTTGAGGTCTACTTTGGAACAGTCCTGGTTTTCAGGGAATTAATTATATTGCTGTGTTTTCTTTCCTTGACATTGAGGATCTTGCTGCTATCCTATTAGTTTACCACACAGTCCAGTCATGCAGCATCCTCCTTGTTTTCTATGTCATTCAGCAGCTCTGACCTTTAGCCAGGTTCTTCTCCAACCAGCAGGTATGAAAAGAGTAACTCTTTTCTAGACAGCATGGGGCATGGGCTTACATAAGACTTGTCATGGAGCTCTTGATTCTCTCAGTACTAGAAATACCATTTGTTCCCTGTGGTGCCCAATCTAGAAATTATGTTGTTCTGAAAAGAAAAAGAAAAGACTAAAACCACCCACTCATTGATACGCACTGGGAAAATGGACTAGGAATAAAAATCAGGGGGCTCAGATGACCGAAAATTGTTTCTCCATTAAGTAAATATCTATAATAATAAAAGTGTAATATGCTAATTAGACCTGATGTCCTTCTGGACGTCCTTCCAGATGACCTGCTGGATGAAGTGGGGGCTGTGAGGACCAGGCAGCTACTGCCTCGGCTGTGAGGGCTGAGCCCCTTGCACAAATTTCGTGCATCGGGCCTCTAGTGTCAGTATAAATGCCTCCATGTTGCAGAATATATTGGAGAGGCAAACTACTGTAGGAACCAATTGAAAAGGACTAAGTAAAGCCAACTAATAAAATGTCTGTGACATCCCAAGCAGTCCAGTGTGGAACTAAACTGGTGAGGGGGTCCATGAGATTACTTCACAGTATTTACCATAGAGTAGCCTAGAATGCTGAAAGTTTTAAATGAGGATCCTCACATTCCCCAGCTTACCAATGATGTTCTGAGAAATTCTGGTCAACTGCAAAGGTTCCTTAAACATGCATCTTTTACCTTAAAATCTCATTCACTTTTCAAAAAAATTCTACTCAATTATATATCCATGCCTAATTTAGTATACAAACGCTTCTTTTCCTAACTATTTGCATACAATTGGGGCTCCTGGAATAGATGGCATGCCTAACCATGACTTCAAGTTCAGCCAGTCTAAATGACAGGGTCAGTTTTAGATAAGCCACATGGTTTTAACAAGGAAGGTGCTCTATTCTATGGTAGAATGGGAAAGATTGAATAGTATAGGCTTCAATTCAGACCATCAAGATTTTGTATATGAATTTGGTCACTTACTTGTCAGTTCCAGTGAATTGTTTAACTCCTCTAATGTCAGTACTTTCATCAGTAAAATAGGGCTGATAATAGACTGATACCACAGAGTTGTCTAGACTATTCAATGGGGTGATGTGTGTGAAGTAATTGTAACAGAATAATATTGAATACATGGTAGTTGTCACTCTTAACAAAATGTGGCTTGTTCTGGTGCAAACCTGTTACTGAACATCTCCAGGTTGTTTAGTGTTATACTGAAGTTGGAGGCCAAAATAAAATTCTGTGAATCCTTGACACACTTACCTAATGCACTATTCACAATGGCCTCTATGCCTCTGTCTGCCTATAGCACATTTTCATCACAAGATTATCTTGCTTGGTTGAGTGTCAACCTATGAACAGGAGGTCATGGATTGATTCTAGGTCAGGGCACATGCCAGGTTTAGGGGCTCAATGCTCACTAGGGGGCATGCAGGAGGCAGCCAATCAATGATTCTCATCATTCATGTTTCTCTCTCTCTTCTTTCTTCTCTGAAATCAATAAAAACATATTTTTAAAAATTAAAAAAGTATATCATCCCTTATTATGTTACCTTACACAACTCAGCTCCTTGATGGAGAATTACACTCAGCAGAGAGAGTTATATGCCTTATACATCTTTACCTTTTCAAAAGTCATAGTTTTCAAACTTTAGCAAGCATAAAACCTCCAAATAAAAATGCCAATTCTTGACTCTCCTCACAGACACTTTGATTTGGAGGTTTGGAGTGGCACCCAGGAATCAGCATAGCTTTCTCCCACCACTGGGCATTTTTATGCAGGTGATCAGTAGTTCTTTATATGGTCTTCACATGGCCTTCTTATATCAACATCAGTCACAAGATTTAGGGCCCATTCTAATTCAGTGTGAACTTATCTTAATTTAAGCAATTACATACGCAAATGCCCTATTCCAAAAAAGTCACATTTTGAGATTCCAATTAGACATGAACTTTGGAGGTGCACTATTGAACCCAATATACTCCTAAAACTTGACTTTGAGAACTGTAGTTTTACTAGCTGATTAGGCTATAGCATAAACCAGTACCATCAAGTGTGATATCTCTACTATTATCAGAATACTATTTGACCATATTTTTATAAAATAGTCTTCTTGCAACAGACTTTTATGCTTCCTATAAAAAACCCTATTCTTCATCATGATCTTTCTGATAAAAAATACACTGCTGGTATGTATGCTGGTACATTAATGAGGAATTTTTATATAGAATTGTCATTTTCCTTACCCTTTTACATATCACTATGTATCAAAGATGGAGCTGGCACTGAGCAAATATTGAGTTGAATGCATATCTTAATTCTGCAAGCAATGACAGAGACTATGGATGACTTAATACTTACAAAATATAAATTTTCCTGTTTTCAAGGATATTTTACTGTAAAGAGGAGAGAATCCCTTACACACACACACACACACACACACACACACACACACACACAATGCCTGGTGGACAGTGTAGTCTTAGAGCTTACAAATCCTGCTGATATGACTTACCAGTTGCATTATAACCTTGGGCAAGCTACTTAACCTCACCAAAGCTCAGTTTTCATGTCCATCAAATGGGGATTATGCTATCACCTACCTTACAAGACTGCTGCAAGGAATAAAAGATGATCTGTAGTAAGTGCTAATTGCACAGCAAGTGTTCAATAAATGTTAGCAATTACAAGGACTCAGGAGAAAGAGAGATGTTGATAAATTGATGATATTTTATTTGATAACTAAAGGCCCAGGGCATGAAATTCATGCACTCGGGGGCGGGGGGGATCCCTCAGCCTGGCCTGCACCTTCTCACAGTCCAGGAGCCCTCAGAAGTCAGCTCCCGCATTGAGCGTCTGACCCCTGCTGGTCAGTGCATGTAATAGTGACCAGTCGTTTTGCTGTTCGGTCCATTTGCATATTAGCCTTTTATTATACAGGACCATGTTTCCCAACTGGATTATAAACTTCCTGACTGCAGGGACACTGTCCTAGTGTCTCTCATAACCCTAGGCAGGTCAGCTCCTCTTAGAGCAGTGGTTCTCAACCTTGGCTGCACATTGGAATTACCTGGGAATCTTTTTAAAATCCTGATTTCTGGGCCTCATCTTCCAGAAATTCTGTTTCTTTGTTACTAATGTTGTGGCCCCACCCCATAACAGAGAAACAGAATTTCTGGAGGATGAGGCCCAGAAATCAGGATTTTAAAAAGATTCCTAGGTGATTCTAATGTGCAGCCAAGGTTGAGAACCTAGAGGATGTGAATAATGTCACCAAAGTCAGTACTAGTCAATTGATTCACTGAGTCTGTCAGTCTCTTTGTAGGCAGCACTAGCAAAACTTGTAAATGTTCTAGGTTTTTGTTCCTATTTAAAGTTTTTTTCTTAAGCAGTATAAATTTTTGTCACTCAAATAGTTGTATGCAGATGGCAGGGTGTAGTAAGTAGGCTGATGGCTGATAAGAGAGAATGCCCAAGTGAAGTGGGTTGTGAGGGATGAAGCTAAGATTATTCATATAAGGCCAGAGTGGAGATGGATGAATAATGAAAGAGAACTCTTCATATTCCAACTTTAATGCCATAAAACCGAAGTCATTGCTGATGCCTAATTTAAAATTTTTATAACATAATATGCCATAATACGCAGGGCGTCAGGGAGCAAAGAAAATTGCAGGCGCTAATTACATAGCTTTCATTTTCCTGGAGTGGCTGGACTTTCAGTGGCAGCTTTCTGATCATACACATAATGCTTTGTTATTTTCACTTTGATGTGATTATTATGATATTGATTTTTTAAATGGGCCCAGGGTAGAAATTGTATGCATATGCTAAAGAAAATTCTACCATGACTTTTACATTTGTACTTCAGAAATTATCCTAAACATCCAGCTGGAGCCTCGAAGTTAATGGATTTTCAGCCAGTTAATTTGGTCTGCGACACTCAAATACTTCCGCATAAATCCACTTAAGTATCAGTTATTGTGAACAGGCCTATTTATTTAGCAGAAGTCACTTTATTATGCTTTTTCCAAAGCAAAAGCACTGGAGGGAAAATATCACATAAAATTAACATAACTGTAGCAAGACGCGAACATGATTCGGTATAAACAGCATGAAAAATGTTACTCTGCTCAGACTGTACATGTAGGAAGAGCAGTAATCTTACTTTACCTACATAACACACTAGAGTCAGCTACTGGAGATGAGCTCCTGCCTTCTTTGTACTTGTTCTAACCCAATCAGTTACTAAGGATCAGGAGATGGTGATAATAAACCCTTAATGACAATGCCATTTGGCATCAGCATAAAGCTGTTTAATTTTCAAAGTGTTTTTCATGTCCATTACCTCATTTTACTTCACTATTACACTGGTGGTGTCCAGAGAAGAAGTATGATAAATGGCCCCATTTCTTTTCTTTAATTTATTAAGATCACATTGATTAATGACATTATATAAACTTTAGTATACAACATTATAAGTTGATATCTGTATACTTTCCAGTGTGCTTATCATCAAAAGTATGTTTTCCTTCCACTACCATGTATTTGACCCCCTTTACCCAATTCACCCTCTCCCATCCCCCTTCCCCTTTGTAACTACCATTCTGTTGTGGGTATCTATGAGGTTTTTGTGTTGTTGTCAGTTTTTTTTGTTACTTTTTATTTTATGTCCCACATTTGAGTGAAATCATGTGTTTTTTGTCCTTTTATGTCTGACTTATTTCACTTAGCATATTACTGTCCATGTTGTTGCAAATGGCAATATTTCATCTTTTATATGGCTGAATAGTATTCCATTGTATCTCTCTGTCTCTTTTTAAAAATATATATTTTATTGATTTCAGAGATGAAGGGAGAGAGAGAGAAACATCAGTGATGAAAGAGAATCATTAACCAGAGCCTCCTGCACATCCTGCACTGGAACCTGGGCATACATTGTGACTGGGAATCGAACCGTGAACTCCTAGTTCATAGGTCAATGCTCAACCACTGAACCATGCTGGCTGGACAATATATCTATCTATCTATCTATCTATGTATCTATCTATCTATCTATCTATCTATCATCTATCTATCTATCATCTATCTATCTATCTATCTATCTATTATCTATTTGCCACATTTTCTTTATCCATTTCTTCTGTCAAGGAATCATTAAGCTGTTTTCATATCTTAGCTATCCTATATAATAAAAGGCTAATATGTAAATTGACCAAATGGCAGAATGACTGGTCGCTATGACTTGCACTGACCACCAGGGGGCAGATGCTCAATGCAGGAGCTGCCCCCCGGTGGTCAGTGTGCTCCCACAGGGGGAGTGCCACTCAGCCAGAAGCCGGGCTCACAGCTGGCAAGCGCAGCAGTGGTGATGAGAGCCTCTCTGCCTCCGCAGCAGCATTAAGGATGTCCGACTGCCGGCTTAGGCCCACTCCTCACAGGGAAGCATCAATGATGAGAGAGAATCATTAGCCAGATGCCTCCTCACAGGGAACGGGCCTAAGCCATCAGTCAGACATCCCTTGAGGGGTCCCAGACTGCCAGAGGGTGCAGGCTGGGCTGAGGGACATCCCTGCATTCACGAATTTCATGCGGGCCTCTAGTTATAAATAATGCTGCAATGAACATAGGGGCACATATATTTTTTTTCAAATTAGTGTTTTTATATTCTTCAGATAAATACCCAGAAGAATTGCTGGATCATATGGTAAGTCTATTTTTAATGTTTTTAAGAAACCTCCATATTGTGTTCCATAGTAGTTTCACCAATTTACAATCTCACCCATATCATAAATAAGGTGAGTATGGCAGAAGAGATATTACACAGTCAGTTAAGTGCCACCAGGTGGTAAGGAAAAGAGTTGAGATTAAAATCTAGTCTTTGGTCTCTTTCCTGATACTTATCCTACTAAATAATTCTGCCTCAGGATATAGTCAACCTCTAGTCAAATTTTTCTGGGAAATTAATCTTCATATTAAAAAATAAATTATCTCACATATTAAGCAAAGTCAGATGGTGCAAACTGACTTGGAAGCAAATGAAGCAAACTCCTGAGGCAAAGGAGGTAGAGAGTATCACATGTCTCAAATAAGCTCGAGATGTGTAGTCTGTCCAACAGGGCTGAAAGTTGTCTATCTATATCTCTATCCATCTCTTTTATGTAAGCATTTGAAATAAATAACAATAGAATTTAAAACAAAAATTACTCATGATGTTCAAAATGGCAAGTCAACCAATATGATGATTTTGGGAGTATATTTCTATTATTCCCATTAATGTAGAATCAAGGGAAATTGAGAAAAAATAAATTAATGAAGGAGTTCAGAAAAATTATCCCTAATATGTGCCACTTTGGCATGTGGGCTATTTTGAGCTGAAGGTAATCAAGACCCAGAATATTCAAGAAAACTTTTACCTATTCCTTAACTACCTAAAAAATTTAGTTATATGGCCTGCCCTTGAAAGAGAACTACCACTATAAATAACTACAAAATTACGGACTAGTTGTCCTAAGCTGAAGTGGGGACTAGGCAGGGCCTGAAGATCAAAGTCTTATATGTCCTGTTGTTTCTGCATGGCATGGTACACATTTGTTTACCAAACATTTGCTCTTCCGAACTTCCTATGAATCATCCTCCTCCCTTTTAAATTCCCAGACCCCTACTCCTTCTCCTTAGCTCAGGATGGAATATACGTCTTTTTTCCTGACTATCTGTGGGTCTTATAATTTTATGGGGCCTCTGTAAATATGTAATTAAATTTGTTTTTCTGTTGTTAACATTATTTATGCAAATTTGATTATTAGAGCAACCAAAGAACTTAGAAGGGTAGAAGGAAAAATTTCCCCATTCCTATATTAGCATTGGCCATTTTCTTTGGTGTTTTTCAGAGGTAAAAGAAAAAAAATTATTTTAAAATAAGGATTTTTGGCTCATTGATTCTGGGTCTTAATTATCAATATACTAGAGGCCCGGTGCACAAAATTTGTGCACTGGAGGGGGGGAGGGTGTCCCTCAGCCCAGCCAGCACCCTCTCCAATCTTGGACCCCTTGGGGGATGTCTGACTGCCGGTTTAGGTCCGATCCCATAGGGATCGGACCTAAACCGGCAGTCAGACATCCCCCTCACAATTCGGGACTGCTGGCTCCCAACCACTCACCTGCCTGCCTGTCTGATTGCCCCTAACCACTTCTGCCTGCCAATTTGATCACCCCCTAACCACTCCCCTGCCAGCCTGATCAATGCCTAACTGCTCCCCTAACGGCCTGATCGCCCCCAACTGCTCTCCCCTGCCAGCCTGATAGCCCCCAATTGCCCTCCCCTGCTGACCCAGTTGCCCCTAACTGCCCTCCCCTGCTGGCCCAGTCACCCCTAACTTCCCTCCCCTGCAGGCCTGGTCCCCCCTAACTGCCCTCCCCTGCTGGCCTGATTGCCCACAACTGCCCTACCCTGCCGGCCATCTTGTGGTGGTCATCTTGGACCACATGGGGGCGGCCATCTTGTGCGAGAGCATAGCAGTCAATTTTCAAATTGCATCTTTATTATGTAAGATCACAGACTGACTCAGAACCTCTGTTTTTTGTCTTTGAAATAAAGGAGTTTAAATTGGAAGTTTACAAGGTCTTTATTGCTCTCAAGTTATATTTGATGCTGTAACTTTCCCATTGCCTCTCCTATTGTATGTTCTAGGCACCACAAAGCAGTGCCAGGCACCTGCACATTCATCTCTACTGAAATCAGTAAGTCACAAAGCTCACCCTGACAGTGGACCTTAATACTTAGAGATGGCATCCCAAAAGAGTCCAATCTAGTTTTGCATCATACTAGAGCTGAATTGTGCCACACATGACCCTGGAAATAGAGTCTTGTTGCAGATTCCTCACATTATTGACCCTTCTTGTTTTTCCCTAGTGTCCAGTACCTTTTCAATCTCCTCCCTCAACTGAACCCAACACATCTGCATAATTTCTGTTAATTCCTCTGTCGCTGAGCTTGGCTTCCTATTTACTCTCCTTGAATTGAGCTCAAAGCCCACTGCTGTATGGGAGGGAATGGGGTTAGAACAGAAGCCACCTGTTTAATTTTTTTATTTTTTGCCATCTCTATTTTCTAGGGCTGAACATCTAGCTGAACACAGAATATATTACCTCTCCCTTATAAACAAACAGTTACCAGAACCCAGTTAAGCACCACTGTCTAGGCTTCTGGCAATCATGCTAACCCTATGTCCTCACACTGGGCCCGCCGCTATCATGGGTAGATCCTGACACTGGAAAAGATGATAAAGTCTGCTCATGTTCCCCATGAAATCAGTTTTTGATCTTCCTCTACCTTCATATCCCTTCTGTTCTCATATATCACCTTTTGCTCAGCTCATTCTCTTTCCCATAGCATAGGGTGAGCCACCCCATGATGAAGGCGAGTGTGTAAATGCAGATAAAGCCATTCAAATCCCCCCAGGGTGATGTGAAGATAAAATGAGATTACAAGGGTGGAATGCTTTGACAAACTTAAAAGTGAAATACAATATGAGGTTTTATGTGCTATGAACTTTTTTAAAGATTAAAATTTATACAGAATTCAGAGTTTTTCTGTTGAAAAAGTACTTTTCTTTATGATGACAAAAAGAATTCTCAGACTTGTGTGTTTGTATTCTTATCTTAATTTAACCAATGTGAGTAATATTGGGTATGTTCTAAAGTCTTTCACAGTGTGCCTTGAGAGATTATTATGCCTTTTAAAATTCCTGCTCTACATGTTTCTCATACTCTTTGGACTAACAAATTATACACCAAATATTCTTATAGTGGTGGCAAAACTGCAGGATCAGGGAGAAAAACCACACCAGGTGTCTCAAGGCCTAGACTCAGAACTAACACAGATTCACTCCCTGTGTCCTTCCATCAGCCAAAGGATGTCATAAGGTTGAGGCAAAGTTAGGGAATCAGCACATATACTTTCCCCACATTTAGACAATGGCAAGGGTGTAGATGTAGGGAATGGTTGAGAAATTATTTATTCCACTGAGGTGATTAAGGAGATGTGAACTTAATTTGGTCCTATAGTCCTTAGTCTTAAGTTCAATGCTCCACTTCTGGGCAAGAGACACTTCTATTTCTGCTCTTCATGGAGCAATATATTGTAAGGGGCCTCTTTCAAGGGATGAAGGACTACAAAAAAACAAGGCCTGTTCTAATATTTGAGATTTAAGCTGAAATAAGCAGGAGGTGAATAGAATGAGATGAATATTAGACATAAACATATCAGGATATAATTTAGGCAAAAGAGAGTGCATGTATTTATACCTATAACCATGTTAAAAAATACATTGTATGCATACATATTCACATATATTAGTCGGCTATCCAAAGCAGTTCCACAAACTGTCTGGGCTTTCCCTTGTTTTTCTTACAATACCAACTGACTTTTAAGGAAGCATTCTTAGTTTTACAAATGCTTTATCAAATAAAATCAGACTGCAAGTTCACAATTTTTCAGATGTATTTATTTTAAAGGTTCAATCTGCCTTATATCAGAGCAGTTTTTAATGCAAAATGATACTTATCAGTTTTATTTTCATATTCTTTTTGTGTGTATATGAGATCTAAGACCTCACCAGAAGCTAGCTGGCCCACTGGATTTTATCTCACAGTTATTGTGATGTGGCTACACTGGGTAATCTTTTTTCATCAAAACACTATTGCCACAGAAATTCCTAAGTGGATGAAATACAGTTGCTAAAGAATAGTAAAATGAAATGAAACTCAAAGCCATCTTGCCACTATAAATCATAAAATTAAACTGCAGTGATCTGAAAACAGAATATAAGGATGTGTGTAATCCAAAAAAGTCTCAACTGATGCTGAATTTTTGCATCGCATCTGCTAATGAGGTAATTAGAAACTCCACAAGATGAAAACATTAAACATTATGTGTAGAAAAATAAGAAATGCAAAGATCAGTGTTCAGATTCCTCCTCTTTCTTTGTAATGTGAAATGATTTCTCTAAAACTATCTGGTTGGTTCTTTGTTCATAGTTTGCTTTGTCCCTTGTTAGAGAAACTAAATTTTACTAAATTAAAAGGTAAGAATGGAATGAATCATAGCCCCATCAAAACAATGGGTTTGATAGTCTACGTTGAAAATTGTCTAAACTTGACAACAAAATTAACCTAGGCAGCTCCCTAGGACCTTTAATGAAACATTTATACCCATTTTTCTCAAACTTCCTAGTCCCAACAAATTTATGAAGCTACAAAACTACTTTGTGCTACAAAACTCAACAACCAACAGTCCCAAATGCTCAGTGGCTGATGATTCTAGGATATCGGATCATTTTCCATTTGGACTGCGGGTCCAGGGCAGTGTAGGTGAGAAACTAAGCAGTTGTTGATGGGCTAAGTGTTTCACAAAGTTACACAAACTGAACTTATAAGAAAACTAAGCAGGTTCTAGGACCAGCAACCAGGTTATAAGGGCCTGCTTTTTTTGTGTGCACCATCAGAGGTAGACCAGAGCTTTTGTAGCCAGGGGAAATGTAGAAGTCTATTGTTAGAAGCAGCTCAGAAATAAACACAAAAGTTACAAAAATTGTTTTACAAATAGATTTTAGAAAACCAAGTTTCCAGAAATTCACAGAAGGTGAAAACAGAAAGACCAGCCTTTGGTGATCTGAGAAGGAATGGGTATAGAATGTAGCATGTCAGGGAAGACAGATCAATGGCGCTAAGCTCAACACAGGGTCCCCTCATTAGAGACCTCAAGGAGTTCTCGTGACGGCAAGAAGTGGCTCATGTTAGAGGAGTATGAATCTGCAGGGCTAAGAAAAATGTTGAGAGACCAGCATACTCTCTGACACAAAGGGAAAGAATCCCATTCAGCAAGATTTTCTGTGGCTCACTCCCATAGACTTTCTCTCTTGGTTAAAAGAACAGACTCAAGCAATTCCACAAAATAAATAACAATGAATATTATATTTTTAAAAAAGGTTTCTGTGGTTAAAAGATGGGGGGAAATACTGGGCATTTAACCTTACTTAAAGGTTAAAAAGTGTTTCCCCAATGCCTTGGCTCTCCTTCATGGTAAAGCCCTGTCCTTCAAAACCAATAGTCTTAGTAACTAAAGAGAAACCTACAGACTAAGTGCATATGTGTGTGGGTGCCTACAGCCCATATTTTTTCAAAGAAAAACAGATATCCGTATTGAACTCAGGCCAAGTCCTCTTATTTTTCTGATTCCAGTATAGACATCCAGGGGCCCCATCCTTCTGGTTTCCATTTAGCAAGGCGATCCTCATAAGCACAATCTCTACGTACAACTGGACCTTCTACAAAGAAATAGCTGTGGTCTACTTGCCAAGTTTCTACCCAATGAGATCCATATTGCTTCCTTGAAAACTGCTGAGGTTTACCATAACTTGGCGTTATTGTTCTACTGCTCAGCTAAGGGGGGGTCTTAGCCAGATCACATTAAAGTGGTCAAGTCCAGCAGTCACTTTGATGTCAAAGCTACAATGGATGGCCAGTCCCTTTTAATGCATCATTTATTTCTTGAAAGCAATTTGTAAAATGGATAAAAGAAACATTTCAAGTTATAATAACATTACAGAAACTATTTTAAAGCTAAAATACATATTCAGGTCATTGAATGTGTTTCTGGCTAACTGCACATAACTAACCCAGCCTCAGTAGACTGATGTGGTAAATTTTATCTCTTGCTCTGGGAAGATCATGCCTGAGTTGTGAATAAAGAAGAAAAAAATAATACATATATAATGATTCCTATAACTCAATTTGTATAACTGACCTCAAATTGGTTGTAATGAGATTGCTTTTGCAGAAGATGCAGGTTTTAAGGGAGGAGCATACATGTCAATCATAAGGGATTCATTACCAGATACTTTCCAACTCTCATTCCATAGTGAATGAGATTCACATCTGTATCAATTCCGTTTACTCTGTCATGCCCAGAGAAAGGAAACAGCTATGTAATCTCTGCAATGCTATTAAAAGTTAAAGCCTTTCCATCATTAGATATCTATTCTGCATCTGAGAATGGCAAAGAATATTGAGTTGAAGCACTGTTTCCTTCCACAGGAATTAGAAGACTCACCCAAATTTCTCACCCAGAGAACACTGGGAATCTTGTTTGAAAATGGTCTGTTTTCCCACCTGGGGTGGCTGCTGCTGGTAGCTCTATCTAGTGGCCTGGATCCAGGCACCTGTTAGACTCAACGGGGTAGAAATATTCTATACATTGTGAAGGGAAGGGAGATAAAATGGCATGTGTTGCTTGTGCCGTATCTATGCATCATGCAGGGAACTTTACAGTTTTATCTTATTTAATTCTCACAACAACAATACACAGCAGCACAGGTTAAGTAACACTGAAGCAATTGTGCAGGTGAGTAAACTCCAAGCTGTAGTGTTAATTTACACTGCTTATGGCAGATCTCACATTGAATCGTAGTTCAGTATCCTAATAGTCGTTTGAGTGTGAATGAATTAACTGCTCTAAGCCTCAATTTCCTCATTGTTCAAACAAGGATAACAATATTGCTCTCACAATATTAGATAAAATAATACTTAATATGAAAAACTAATATTTCCATCAAAACATTAGTATTTAATAATATAACAATATTAGTGGCATTTAATAATCTGAATGTTATTTCAAATTAATAGCAATGCTGTTAATATTTTATTATAGTAATAGTATATTAACAACCCTAATATTTATTTATAGTAGGTTATTAATATTAAATTGAAAACAAGATTTTAATGGCAGACCCATTATTTTTTTTCTACACTGTCATATTGTCCCCCCGGAAAGGGTAGAAGGAATAAATTTTTGTTATCTATTGCTACATCCTATCTAATAATAGACAAAGATTGAAATTGACTATACCTTCGCTATGCCTCCCATTGGCTAATCAGCAAGATATGCAAATTAACAGCCAACAAAGATGTCGGTTAATTTGCATACGTAGGCAGGAAGCGGTGGAGCAAAGACTGAAGGTGCCTCCAGCCGCCAGAGCAGTGAGAGGCTTGGAGGCGCCTCCGGCCGGAGCAAAGGCCTGGGTCCCGGGTGCCAGAGGAAAACTGGTGCCGGCAGCCAGGGGAAGGGAAGGCCTATTGCACGAATCTTTTCATGCAACAGGCCTCTAGTAATAAATAATCCCCAAACTTAGTAGTTTAAAACAATAATATGCATTTGTTATCTCTCATTTTCTATGGGAATTTCGGATTGGCTAGGTAGGAGGTTTGTGGCCCCTCATGAGATTAAAGTTAGATATGGGGGCTGCAGATGACTGAAGGACTGACAAGAATGGAGAATGTGTTTCCAAGATGGCACATTTGGTTTGACAATTTTGTATTGGCTATTGTCAGGAAGCCCCAGTTCCTCTCCACATGACCCTTCCCATAGGGTTATTTGAATGTCTTAATGGTATGGTGGCTGGCTTCCTCCAGAGTGAGAGATCCAAAAGACCAAGCAGAAGCTGCAATGACTTTTATGACCTAGACTTAGAGGTCACACACCATGCTCTGGCCGGTGTGGCTCAGTTGGTTGGGTGTTGTCCCTGTGCACTGAAAGGCTGCCTGTTTGATTTTTGGTAGGGTCCATGTCTGGATTGTGGGTTCCATCCCCAGTAGTGAGCATGCAGGAGTCAGCTGATTCTTTTTTTTTAATATATATTTTATTAATTTTTTACAGAGAGGAAGGGAGAAAGATAGATAGTTAGAAACATCGATGAGAGAGAAACATCGATCAGCTGCTTCCTGCACATCTCCTACTGGGGATGTGCCCGCAACCCAGGTACATGCCCCTGACCGGAATCGAACCTGGGACCCTTCAGTCCGCAGGCCGACGCTCTATCCACTGAGCCAAACTGGTTTCGGCAAGTCAGCTGATTCTTGCTCTCACCTTGATATACCCTCTCCCTTGCTCTCTCTAAAAATCAATAAACATAAAAAAATTTACATGAAACCCCAAAATACGCAGACAATAGTGTGGTGAAGACCTGGGATAGGGCAGGAACTGAGTGGAGATGGGCAATGGGGAAAAATGAGAGATATCTGTAATACTCTCAACAATAAAGATTAAAGAAAAACAATTTTTTTAAAAAAGCACACACCATCACTTCCACCATATTCTGTCAGTCCATAGATCAGCTTTGATTCAATATGGAAAGTGTTATACAAGAGCATGAATACTAGAAGGTGAAGATCAGTGGGGCCATTTTTGAGGCTGGCTTTCACAAAATCTAATTTCATATATATATATGTTATGTTTTTATTGATTTTTGGAGAGAGAGAGGAAGGGAGAGGGATAGAGAGATAGAAACATCAAAAAGAGAGAAACATCATGGATCAGCTGCTTCCTACACACCCCCTACTGGGGATCAAGCTTGCAACCTAGGCATGTGCCCTGACAGGAAATCAAACCTGTGACCTCTTGGTTCCTGGGTTGATACTCAACCACGGAGCCATAGTGGCCAGGCCTAATTTTTAACTAAGCAAAGAAATCTATAAAACCATTCAATTTACTTAATCAGATACTTATTGGTTCTTTATTATTTGCCAGCCTTCAGGGATACAAAGAATTAGATAAAGTCATAATGACTGAAGAAATCCTAGTCAAGTAGAGGGTAAATAATAAAAAAAAGAAATTACTTAAAGCAGGACAGAGACTTGTGTGTGATGAGAGTCAATAAAGGAAGAGCTTTGGGAGCACAAAGGGGAGAGAGGTGAATCTAACTGGGCCATTGGATAGGCAATGGAAGCTTTGGGATTTGATCATGGCTTTAAAAATGGAGAAGTATTTGACAGGTGGGGATGGGATTTGGGTTTTAAAAAGGTACAAATGTTTGAACATATAGACTGGGTTTAAATAACAGTAAATTGTTCTGAATGATTGCAGTAAGTGGTGAAGACAAAATTCCAACATGCCTTTACAGGACACAGGTACATTTCTCTATTACAGTCTCATTGAATTGAATGTTCCAAAGGGCCTGATAGAATACCTTATTCTAATCCTGTCATTTCAGTTGAGGAATCCAAAGAACAGAGACTTTGTGAGAGTCACTCAAGATTATCTGGAGACTAGAGGCACAGGAAAAATAACAGTCTGCTACACATGCTGGTCATGTCTTAGTTTGTATCAGACCATGAAACCAGTGCTGAGGAGAATGATTGGGTCTAAGATAACCATCAATCATTGGCCATGTCCTCATGAGACAAATCTGTGGAATAGTAACACAGAAATCTAACTGTAGTGATGTAAACTTCTTATATTAAAAAAGTAAATTACACATTAAAGATGAACCAACTCTACTTAGTGAATCAAGTATTCGAATCCTCCAAATCTTCATTCTCTATAAAGAGCAGCGGCTCTATTTTACGAATGTTTCTCTGCCAAGCTCACTCCATATTCTTGTTTTCCCTTCCTACTTACATATAAACTAAAAAATGCCCAAAGACACAGTTATCAATCCCTTTTATTAGAAACAAGTGACACCAGTACAGGATTTCCCTTAAGGCATCTTGAGTTCATTTGCCACAAAATTCCATGGATTAAATCAGAATGTTCGTATCTGCTTCCCACACCCTTGCACACATAGAACATTTCCATAAATAAAGATTGATGTGTGTTGATCAGGGGAGGCAGTTTAATGCCTTAAGGAAGAGTTCATTACAGTACAGTCTAGAGCTGAATTGAAAAAATAAGGAAGTGTGTGGAGCACTTAGCTAACATGCTCATGGGCTGAGCGGTTCACAATGAATGTGAGTGTGATTTTGGACACTATTCTCATTTGAGGTTTCTATTTTCAGCCATCAGTTTTAGAAATTAATAACGATGAATGCTGGAAATAGTTGTACTACATTGTGGAGCTAATTTTAAGTAAATGCACCTCACTTTTTCTATACATATTTGATTATTGTCCAATGTCATTTTTTTGGTTCACTTTTCATGGTTCCTATGGGGCTGTGCAAAAGGAGAAACTTTTTACATGAAAAATTGTAATATATTCCATGTGTTTTATTTATCATATTTGGTTTGGTTAAAATAAAAAAAAAATCAGAGGAGGAGAAGGCCAGAAAAACTCAACATCTTCCCACCATCAGAATTGATGACTATACTTGTTCTCCTTCATGAGGCCTTATGCAAGAACCTGACAAGGTAAGGAATTTTCCACATTATGGAAAGGTTATACAATGCTGGTGCACACATGCATCATCCAGGCAACTTGCTGAAAATGCACATTCCAGACTCTCCTTTCAGAGGTTTGATTTAATAGGTGTCGTTTGCCTGTTTGCCCTCACCTTTACTCCGTGCTCTGCTGTGTATGGCGGGGACTCACACATCCCCCGGTTACCCCAGCCCTGAGGCTCCCTGTGGCATTTGGTCAATGGGAATCCCTGAAGGAAGACTGGCAATTTCAGAAGAGGGGGAACTTGTGGTATTTGTTCCACTCTCTTCCTGTTTCAGGGCCATCTCTGGCAGTGACTGTGCTTCTTCTGAAATTTCAGTTCATAGAGGACAGCCCATACCTTCATGGTCCCAGCCTGTCCGATGGCCCTGGCTTCTGGAGTTGGAATAAACACCACCACCTGTGTTCCTTCCCTCCTGGGGCTGATAAAGCTTTCTGCTGCTGCAGACGGCTCGAGTTGTCTGTCTCCCTCAGCCCTGAAGGCAGGTCTGAACAGCACAATACAGCAACCGCTAGTTAAGGGAGGAGTGGGGTGGGGGGGGGCTCTGGATTCCCCCCTGCCATATTTTCCCAGGTAAAAATTTACTGTTAAATGAAGACTGTTAAGAAAACTAAAATGTGGACTTCTCATATCCTTTGGCTACTGAAGTGAATATTGTCAGTATTGGAACTTTTTGTCCATTTTGAACCACTGGGTAAAATCAGATCATGTAACTCCAACAAGAACATATGTAGGTAGAACTGATCTGAATTCTCAGCTCCAGTCTCGGTGTAAGGCTTAGATGTTAAGTCCAACAAATCCCAGGGATAGCGGTGTGACATTTAGATAACATTTGCTGGGACTTTGCTGAACAACACAAACATTTCAGCACATACAATCACGAGTGGAGGCTAGGTCACCTAGAGGCAGACTTTATTTTTCTTTAGCCAGATTGCTTCCAGGACAAAGGCCTGGGCCTTGGGACTGGCTCAGCTATCCAGTACCTGATGCTATATGGACAGCATTGGAGAAGTGCCTGAGTCACAATTACCAGGGCTACTCATGGGACCTGAGGCCTGGAGGGAAAAGAAATCATGGGCATAGACCAAATAATGTCAAGGAATAAGAGAAGAACAAGTTGTGAGAGCACAAGGCTAGGGGAGCAACATGCAAGCAAGGCCTCAAAGCTGGGCACGAGCTGGGGCAGATAGGAGAATAAAGCATGAAATGGATGAAGCACAAAGCAAATGGAGATAGAGGGAGAGCTGATGCAGATAGGAGAATAAAGTAAGAAATGGATGAAGCACAAAGCAAATGGAGATAGAGGGAGAGCTGATGCAGGCCATCCTGGACCAGGCAGATATCCTCTGTTATGGGTAGATCAAGTCAGGGGAGGGGCATGAAGCTTTAGGCTCCTCCCACCAGAGACTGTAGTAACTCTTCATACATTCAGGTTTCTCCTTGTAGTTCTTGCAAACACTCTCATCTCTCTAAGGCTGGGAAAATGCCCTAAGATGCAGCTGGCAGAGAGCAAATCCCAGAAACAGTCTATGAGACTCAGGACCAAGCCCACCTTTGATCAAGACACCTAACAGAGCTCAGCCTCAGAATCTCTCTTTGCAAGTGGGGTTTTTATCACCTGTGGTTATCAGGATCTATGAGAGAACACCTATAGGGGAGCTACGGAGCCCCATAGTTATTTAAATTGAGGGCAGCATTATATTTTTTAAGGGCACTCATGATTGTAGACCTTTGTTTATAGTAGCATCTAATGTCTTCATATTTCAAAAGTTTGATTATAAATTCATGTTGGTCTTAAATAATATGAATACTTCACATCCTTATATCTAAAGACTGTGAAGATCTGTGTCCATTGGTTAGGCTTATATGCATGCATACAAGTCCTTTGGTTGATCTCTTCCCCTTACCCCCACAAATAAAATGTTTTAAAAAATAAATAAATAAAAGAATTGCTTTAAAGATTGTAAAAAAAATATGATGTACTGATGCTTTTTGTGTTTTCAAACCTATTAATTTAGTTATATAAAAGAAATAAGTTCATCATATTTTTATTTTAATAAGAAAAATGAATGTGTTTCTTCTATTTTAATTTAAAATTTTAAGTATTTTTTATTTTTTACTTCAAATTGTATATATTTAACAATCCAGTTTTCTAGAGCACAGTTCAAAACAACTGACCTCTGTTTATTGAATTTATTGAAATATTTTGTGTTTTAATAAATTTATTTTATCACCAAAAATAATAAATAAAATAAAGACTGTGAAGATCACATACTCCAACACAGGCCCTTCTGTGAACAGAAAAGTGCTCCCTTAGACTATCACACTATAAATATTCTAAGAAAGAAATCAACTTCCAAAGTATATAATAAACCTATGCATTTATAACATTCAACGATGATAATTTCCATTTACATAGGGCTTTGTGGTTTGTAAATGGCTTGATATAAATTATCTCATTTGGTGAATATTATTTTATTTCCTTGTCATGATATCATTTTTAAGTTAAGACAACAGAGGCTCAGAGAGTTCCATATCTGATAACAAACAACACGGGCCCAAGTCTTCTGATCCTGCTTTCTTTTACTCGACCAGCCCACACACAGCAGGGGGATCCTCTGTGCAATAATGCTCCCTTTTGGAGTCTTCATTTGTGGGTGCTTCCTCTCCTCAGTGCTTTCCTGCTCCCTTCCATCAAACAACTTGATCCCTGGGTTTAATGTGTTACACCTCCTCAGAGATATATATATAGTATATAAATGGGCATTTTGGGTGCAAAGACAAAACCCTGTTCATGGGATTTCATTGATCATCCCCAGCCTGGATATTTAGAAGGCTTTATGGCAGATTGGAATCTTCCTGGCACAGTTCCACCCACCGAGATTTAACAACCTTTCACTTGCTTATCCCATGTCAGCAGTCCCCTCCGGGGGCTTTGCATGTTGTGCATGCTTCCCTTGCTCAGTCTCTAAGGGATTCACATTGACTTAGAAAGGTTTCATTTGGCATATGGATGTGCTAGAGAGAAACACTTTAGACTGTTATGATCTCTCTCCATATCATCCACTGTGGCAGCGGGTCCCCTAAGCCTTTAATGTCTGCCCATCGCCATGACTCTCATGAGACCACATGGCCCTTAATTGTCCAGCACCTTTCATCAGTCCCCTCAAATGCATCTCGCATTCCAGTCATACACGCCCACTTGGCCTGCATATTCTGGCCAGCTTTGCTGTTGTGTCTATGCTGTTCCCTGAGTCTGTGAAGTCTTTTTCTTTTTCATTCTGTCAAAATTTCTTCCTCCAATAGTTTTTCTAGATTAACTCCTGCATATGTACCCCTAGGCTGAATTTGGTTCCTCTCTACTGTATGCTCACATTGCCTTTATAGAGCTTAGTATAATACTTACCATATTATTTTGATATTTTTCATTCACTTATGTATGTCCACTGTCCACTACCCTCATCCAAAGGAACCTGGGTGTGTGACTGTGAGGAACTCAACTCTTTCTCTGTATCTAAAAAAAATTATGTTTTTATTGATTTAAGAGAGAGGAAGAGAGAGGGATGGAGAGAGACAGAAACATCAATGATGAGAGAGAATGGTCAATTGGCTGCCTCCTGCATGCCCCCTACTGGGGATCGGGACCACAACACGTGCATGTGCCCTGAATGGGAATTGAACTGTGACCTCCTTGTTCATGGGTCCACACTCAACCACTGACCCACACTGGCCTTTTTCTGTACTTCTGGCAATAATGCTCTGTGCAATAATGCTCCCTTTTGGAGTCTTCATTCACATTTCTGGGTGTTTCCTCTCCTCAGTGCTTACCTGCTCCCTTCCGTCAAACAACTTGGTCCCTGGGTTTAATGTGTTACAGCTCCTCAGAGATATATATTATATAAATGGGCATTTTTGGGGCAAAGACAAAACCCTATTCATGGGATTTCACATATGCTCCTTCAGAATGAATGAATTGTAAATAAATGAGTGAATGAATAACTTTGTTGCATATAGAATCTAATTTAAATAGGGTAAAAAATGAGCTCTCCACAATTTGAGTCTTTGAATGAAGCTTTCCCACTTTGCTAGAGCAACCAATTGGAGTCCACTCCAATTCAAACAGCATCTGTAGGACAGGGGTGGGGCCAGGAGATGACAGTGCTCATTTAATGTAATTTATGATTTCTACAGCCGGTGTGGATAAGAGTGTATTTTTTAAAAATTTTGTTTTTTAAGTCATGATTCCCTTAAATGATTCTACTTAGCTTGCAGCTGGGGACTAATTCAAATATGAATTGTTAAGACAACACAGAATATGCTCTTTTACTGACAAGTTGCTTCAGAGGACTTCTTGGGATAGGAGAAAGGGGGAATATCTTACAGTTAAAGGACTCAGTAACATTTGAATATGGGATGGGAGAGAACTGAGTAGCATAGGCTAAATTCTAGGGGTGCTTTCTGAGGAAAAGTAATATCCTTTATTTTTAAATATTTTTCCTCTGGGATCTCATGTTCAACTTCAGGGTTGTTCTGTTATGTATAACAATCAGATGAATACTAAAACAACTTATGCTACTCAACTATTGCCTTGGGCACAAGGAACTTTTTTATTGAATAATCATTAAACATAATCCAAAAAGAATTGCTTTCAAATACCAGCCATGTAATCAACAGCTTGTTAAACTAATATTCATTGTTCTATTAAAATTATTGTATTTATAAACAACGGAAAGATTGCAGCTCATAGGAACATTTCTGCACTTCAAGTAAGACTGAGATTAAAGCATATCATCCAGCCATTTATCCTCATTCATTCAGTCAACACATGTTTGAGTGCCTATCAGATGCTATCCAGTTTTTCAATGAAAGCATACACAGAGTACCACTGAATACAGTTAAAATATGAACAGGGATGCTCAAAAACTTAACATATTTTATTTTATAATAAATCAGAAAACACATTTTGGATAGTCCTTTGGAATGTACCCAGTGTACCAATGGATACATTACAATATAGGGAAGTAAAAACTGCTATGAAAACATCTCAGCTTTTTCCTGTGGAATTATAAACTCATCTAAAAAATCTGATCTTAATTCTATAATTTGCTCATGGCTTTAAATGGGCAGAAACCAACTGTTCTTCCCCTCAAGAGATCAAGTGGGCATTTGTAACCTTGCATCTCTAAACTGAAAGAGAACAGAGTTTGAGGGTTTCAAGGGGAGAAAGTGGAGTTCCTGGCACACAGGAGAGGTAGACTTACATTAGCTAAGTTTCTTCCACTTCAGCCTACATTGCAAATACTTAAAACTAGAAAAAAACAAAGGCAATGTGCAATGACTCCACTTGTCCTGACCTAAGTGTTGCCTGTTTATTCTGTACTTTTCAGAAGAATGCACAAAGACCACCGGACCCCTGGCCTAGTCGGGCATTGATATGATAAGTGAGAGGGCAGGCGCAGATGGACCACCCAGCTGAAATCCCCCTGTGAAGTCCTAGGAGCCACACATCCAGTGCTCAGCAGCATTGTCAATCATTCAGACACATGAGCTTGCTCTACCCCCTGCTATGGAGATGCACATTTCAGAGCCATGCATGTCACATTGCTTTAGGCAAAAGCTGTTTAGTACTGCCTTGGCCAGCAGTTAGAATGAAAGGTAGACAACACATTCACAATTCTGTCTTGAGGATTTATTATGTGATGGTCATTTTCCTAGATGACTGAGCATATTAATTCTAGACACCTCTCCAAATCTCCCTTCCACCCCCAACCCCATTTCCATAAGCAGAAGAGGGAAAGGCAATGAACAATAGAGAGGGTATTATTCTTCTTTTAAAAATATATATGCCTAGACATAACATCCTTTCTCTTCTACTGCAGTGATCAGGCTACCACGTAGACTCCAAAAGACCATTGAGACACCTTAAGAGCATTTCTTAGGTAGCTTTTGAAGAAACTTCTTGCATTTTTTGTCTTATTTCCTATGAAGGCTAGGGTTGTACAGAATATTATGTTTCTTTAAAGGTATATCACAGGAATAATTATCTTAGCTTTTTCATGATCCTCTTGTCTAAGGAACATCCTCTATACAATAATCTGCCTTAATATTTACTGAAAAGACCTCTAAAGTCTTTTTGAGGAAATAGAGTATAAAGCATATGTATCCTTGAAAAATTGATCTGAGGACAATTGACATTCTCTGAAATACAGCCATTGTTTTTCTTTTTATCTTTGAAAAGTTTTGCTATACCATCAGTGACTACAGCAATAAAGATTTTATCCATCAGGAGGATGATAGTTTTTGAAAACAGTTTCTGAATAAAACATGGCTTTCAAGAAACAGCCATCAAAAGAAAAGTTTCACTATTTTTAATGCAATTAGTTTACTATTTACCACAATTCAGAACTCCATATTCTCATTAATGATGACAAACAGAACTTATTGCACTTATATTCCTTTAATCACTCATCACTCATTATTACTGGAATATGTTAATGCTGTAGTATCAGTCATATTTACTATTATTAAAATACTATAATTTTAGAAGGACCAAAATAAACACAGATGGTAGAACTAAAAGCTATATCATTTCACATTATTTTATCGCTTATATTCTTCCCAAGTCCATTGTACAGACTATTTTTCCTCTTCATGTTTTGCAGAAATATAATTTACAAGACATTGTACTAAACATCATTGTGAAAAGCAGTTTAATAAAAGAGTATGTGTTCAGTCATGCCTTTGATTATGCCTTTTGTAGAAAACAAATCCACTGATTTAGGAATAAGTAATCTCACAGCAATAATGCTTCAAGGTAGGTGAGATTTCTTCCCTGTTCAAAAGCATAGAAAAGATTTTGAATAAGATAATGTTTACTAATAAAATGTTTAATATAGAGGAAAATATACATGTTTATAGAAATGTGTGCATTATAAAAGCTCTAAAATCTCCAAGTTTCAGATAAATGTAGGTAGAAATGACCACATAGTAAGTTTTCAATAAATGTTTTCTCACCTTTCTCTCCCTCCTTCTAACCTATTCAGACCCCTCATCCCTCCGACTGGCTTATTCCCCTACAAGTGACAACAATAATATGAAATAGGACAGTTTAAAATGAGTGATCTGAATAGAATGTCAATACATTTTCCTACAAAGTTATTGACATGCATGAACTATAAATACCAGATTTTTTAAAATTGAAAATTACCAAAATCTGTATAAAACTTCTCATTAATACCAAGGTTTAATGTTATTTTATTTTCTAGTAAGCACATATGTTTAAAGATGGGCTGTGCCACCTTTGTGTTGAATATTTTCACTAGAATTGTTTGAGCAAAAATTGCCTAACTGATATTTAGAGGAGGAATTTCTGCAGAGAATGTGAAGTTGGTTTGGGCAGAGGTCTTGAATTCCATAGGTAAATAAAGTTCATTGTAAACATTGGGTGCTACACGGGATTCCCAACTTTTTACTATTCCCAATTAAAGACATACATCTATACACATTGCTGCTCTCTACTCTGACCATCATGCCAAAAAAGTGTACAAGATCAATGGATAAATAAATTATAATATATACATATGATATATTTATGTACATATATAAGTCAACACACACACACAACCCTTCCCCAACAAGCAATGAAATACTATTTAGCCATAAAAAGAAGGAAATCCTGTCTTTTGTAACCAAATGGATGGATTTTTTTGAGGTTCAAGTGAATTTTCTTTTTATTGAAATATATAATGCTTAAGTCATGTAAAAATCATGGCACATTTCAATTTCCCTCATATTTGTGTTAAGACCTTATTGTACATTTTCTGTTTTTCCCTGGAGTTTCTATTTGTTAGTATTGTTTTCTTAAAAACAACAAAAATGTATACATTTCCATATCCCTGAGTTTTAACAAGCTCCTTAAAAACATAACTTGTTTTTATAGGACCCACCTTTTTTCTTTTTTATTGAATTTATTGGGGTGACATTGGTTAATAAAATTATATAGGTTTCAGGTGTACAATTCTATATTGAATGGATTTTAAGGGTATTATGCTAAGTGAAAGAAATCAGACAGCGAAAGACAAATACTGTAGGATCTCATTTATATGTGGCATCTAAAGACATCAAACTCATAGAAACAGAGTAAGATGGTTGTCAGGGGATGAGGGGTCAGGGGTCCATGAAATGAATAGATGCTGGTCAGAGGTCACAAACAGTTGGTTACGATGAGTAATTTCTGGAGCTACAATGTACAGCATGGTGATGGTAACTAACATTAGTATACTTGAAAATTGCTATGAGAACAGAACATTTTGCAATATGTCAGTGTATCAAGTTATCACATTATATACCTTAAGCTTATACAATGTTATATGATAATTATATCTCAATGAAGCTAGAAAAAAGAAAATATATTTTAACATAAACAAAATTGGAAATACCGCGTGGTCTGCAAACTGTGGCTCACGAGCCACATGTGGCTCTTTGGCCCCTTGAGTGTTGCTCTTCCACAAAATATCACGTGCGGGCGCGCATACAGTGCGATTGAAACTTCATGGCCCATTCGCAGAAGTCGGTTTTCGGCATGGGCGAGTCTATTTTGAAGAAGTACTGTTGATATTTTGGCTCTGTTGACTAATGAGTTTGCCATCCACTAGCTAGGCAATCTGCCTGGCTGGTGTGTCTAAGTGGTTGAGCATTGACCTATGAACCAGGAGGTCATAGTTCAATTCCTGGTCAGGGCACATACCCGGGTTGTGGGCTCTGTCCCAGTAGATGGCATACAAGAGGCAGCCAGTCAAGGATTCTCTCTTATCATTGATGTTTCTGCCTCTCTCTCCCTCTCCCTTCCTCTCTGAAATCAATTAAAAATACATTAAAAATGAAAATAAATAGAATAGGTAAACCTTCTGAGGGAACTAGAGCTGAGAATCTCACACAGCTATGGGTAAAAACAATGCACGCAGAACTTGGTGACTTAATAGTTAAGACAATAACTATTATCTTAGTTGTTAGAGATAACTATTATCTCTACAATTGTGTGGGTTGACTGAGCTCACACAGTCAACTCACACAATGTAAGTGAGCTTGCTGTTGGTTGGGAGCTCAGCTGTCTCTGTTGCCAGAGTACCTACTGGCAACATGTGGTCTTTTCATGTTACTTGAGGTTTTTTGTTTTTGTTTTTGTTTTTTAGTACGGTGACTCGGTTCTGGGAGAGAATGTCCTAAGAGCAAGATTTCCAGCACAGGAGGTAAATGATTCCAGCCCTCCTAAAATCTAGGCTCAAACTGGCACAGACTACACAAGGTACTCTTACATTTAAGAGAAAGGGAAACAGATTCCACCTCCCAGTAGGAGTCATGAAGAAGGATTTGTGGACATTTTTAATCTCTCCAAACTATCATTCTTATGTGTTTGTTTTAGTTTTCTCATTTTGCTTTTGTCTGGCAAAGACTGGTACCTGTCTATGGACCATTGTTAGGAAATCACAGGTGGACTAACTCACCTCAAAGTCATTTCCAACTCAGAAATTTATTCTTCTCTTAAAATAAGTAAACATGTCTACCTCTACATACCTGTTTGTCTTCAACTATTTGGAGAGAAGTTTTTTTTTTTTTTAATAACACCTACTCAACAGACATTTATTGAGTATCTAGTTCAGGTACAGTTGGGTGGTGGATGTAGCAAATCAATTCCACACAGCAGCCCTGGCCAAGAAGAGCTTGTGTGAGGACCTAATTCTCTTCTTGGAAGGATAGTTACCATTGGCACTTTCTCTTGATGGGAGGAGGATAGCTGAAACACTCACTGGATCCATATTTTTTCCATAAAAGTATTACAGCAATTACTTACTTTCTTGTGCCATGCCACACTGGCACTAGCTCTTTTTATGGGCAACTCAGCAAAACAGAGATAGCTGGCATAACTATGTCATAAATAGGTTTCAGTAACCACACGGTGGGCTTTCTCAGATTGGGCATGGAAGGGGGAAGGAAGAATGCTTTTCTATAATTTCTATTCAAATGTGCATTCCCCTCCCATTACAGGAAGTAACAAATTGCTCCACAGATCTTTATAACAGTCTATATAGCTTTGTCATAAAACTTACTCAGGGAAGGTAAAATAGCTATATCTTCAAATAACATTATAAACCACTGCTGTCTCACAAATTTATTGCAATTGAGAAATTTAACACACATACTTAAATATGTGGTGCATCTATAGGATCAATGAAATCACCAAAATAAAATAAATTCTTCCCCATCCCCGACATGGTAATTACAAGTTGTACAATCGGCCAGGGCACTATACAGACAGTTCAAGTCTATCACTGACAGCTGAGCTCATCAGTGAGACCACCAGGACCACCAATTGCTCAGCAATTAATTGGATCTCTCTGGTCCATTCAATTACACTATTAAGAAATAACCAGACCAACCATTTTTACAGTCTGGTTACTCCAGTTGTCTTAATGACTGAATTGGATGGGGTTGCCCAGTGACCCAGGCAATGGCTTCACAATTGGCCTGCAAATGATCAAGACAGCCAGTCATCCGTGGCCAGTGTAATTTCACTAATAAAGCGGAGCTGTCTCCTCATATGCTGCAGAAGCACTAACAGGGTTGTTTTCATGATAAGCCATGGTCCCCTATGACAAGAGGACATTTTCTGACAATTATATAGCCATATGCACCTTTGACCAGCCGCCCATCACTTGGAATAACTCTATCAGCTCAGTCTGGAAGCTGCAGTGTTACTGAAGACCCAAATCTGATTAAGTAAATTGCAGTTTCAAACCAGGCATATTGATAAATAGTTGGAAACTTTTATGAACGTTGTGATGACTGCTATTTAATGTAAACATCTCCCCCCCACCCCCGCACCCTGCTTTCAAAAGAAATAAATGACCATTTTCTTCCTCGGCTGACATATTTGATCAAAGAATGAAATAAAAACATTGGAGAAGGAGTGATTTTAAAAGCAACCTAGTCATTTGCGGACTATAAAACCTAAATTACAACCCCTGATTTTCCCGGCAGATGCTTGAATGAAGCACTTCTCTATTCAGCAGATATGGGTCTTATGTTATAAATATGATTTGCTACACACACACACACACACACACACACGTACACACACACGTACACACACACACGTACACACACACACACGTACACACACACGTACACACACACACACACACACATACACACACGCCAGGAAGAGCTCACTAGCTCTATGGTACATTTTCCTTTCTCTTTAGTCAGCTCCATTTGCAGAGAGCAGATTTTGAAGCAGTCATTAGAGATACTTTATAGTTCACTTTTGCTTTGTCATTATCAATAGTCTTTCAAATATTTATCCACGTTGTCACCCAACCAAACATTTATGAGGCATTTGCAAACATATTTAGAAGAAAAGCTATTATCTGTGGGCCATAAACTATTCTGCCTACAATAGATATTAACTCAGCAGTTTATTTGAAGGTGTGTTAGTGGAAACTAACATGCTGTCTGGTTCATGACCTATAGGAGCATCGATGGCATCCTGTTTAATGAGCATCACAGAACAGACAAATCAAGTTGTCACTAGAGCAGATATTCTTCCTCTCCCTCCCCCACTTGCTGTATCATCTGTGCTCTTTCCTACTTTACAATCCTCTCCTAATCTTTAAAATCTCCTTCTCTCCACCCCTAGCAAAAGGTCAGACTGAACACACCATGAAATATTGATGGGTAATTTCAAATATGTATATGAAAAACATAGCCGGTCTATCTAACCATATAAATACTAAATGGGGATCAATTTAACAAAACAATTTATTTCAATAATGCCATTAAGGTGTATTTTCTTACATGCTAAACTGAAAAGTTACTTTTTCTATTTTTCAACCAGTTTTGACATAATTATATAAATATAATTATTTATTTAAACTTAAAAAAATAGTAATTTTCAGTTTCATTCCTATGCATTATAAATTCTTATTAATAAATAAAATTAAATTATGAGTTCAAACATGATATATTTAAATATAACTTTTCCATAAGTTAACCATGAACAAAATAAGGGAAAATCCAATTATTCAAGCAAAAGTTTAAAATGCATCACATCACTTGGCTTAGAGAACATTATTATATTTTATATTAATACATTATTATCAAAGCATACGCATCAAATTTTAAGTCTCTTTCCAGGCATATGTATGCCAAAAAGATGACAGGACAGACTCAAGCTGTATTAATTTCCCTGGCTCCACCTTGATTAAATTTGTATGATTATCTTGGCCAATTGACTTGACTTATCTACCCCTAATTTGCTGATCTTTTAAGTGCATTCTGATGTTTTTGATGATTAATGGCTTCTAACTAAAAGTGACAAAGCAATCTTGAATTTCAATGCGCTTCATGTGTATCACTATGCTTTAGACAAAGTACTGTATTTAAATGTTACACACTTAAGTCCCAACATCACATTAAAAGATGTAGTGCTATAAAAGAATGCAGTTTTCACACTCTTCATATGCATTCATATAATCATGTCCATTTTAGTCAGATAACTTACAAATTAGCATTTTCAAAGAGGGAGTGTGGAATTTATTTAATGCAAAGGTATCATTGTGGTGTAAGGTTAAGAAATCTATTTTTAGCAGCTAGTACATTTTCTTATTTTTAAAACATAAATAATTCTTCAAGAAATATTAAATTCAAATACTATTTACAACCAAAGAATTTGTAAGTTGTCATGGCGGATGGTGGCACTCATAGAATAAAGAAGAGAATTGATGAATATTTAGAAACTACAATTTATATAAGAGAATATGAAAGAAGTATTTTTTAAAAAATTAAAGAGATGATATATACAACTTAAAGACATGAAAATTAATAAACAATGCTACAAGGGCATATATACACAAAGTAAATATAAAGAAGAAAAATTGCATTGCATTAAAATTAAGAACTTGTGTTCATTACAAGTCATCATAAGAGAATAAAAAGGCAAGCCGCAGAGAAGATACTTGCAATCTGGCAAAAATTGTGTACAGAATATATAAAGGATTTTCTTAATAAGAAAAAAAATCCAATAAAAATAAAAAATGTAATACATGCTTCACAAAAAATATTCAAATGGACAATAAGCATATTAAGACATGTTCAGTGAAATCCAAACTACAATGAAATATCTCTACTCTTGCACCAAAATGGCTAAACATAATAATATTTTAAAACTAAGATATCATTTGGGAAGGATGTGGAGCAAATTGAACTCTCAGACTCTTTGAGAGTGTTAACTGGTGCAGCCGCTTTGGGAAGAGGTTTTATGCAATCTCCACTAAAACTAAGAAAACATATTCTATAGGGCCCAACAATTCCATTCTTGATATGTATATCCAACAGAAATGATGAATATTATGTGCATCAATATTCTGAGAGGTATTATTTTAATAGTACAACTAGAAACAACTTAAATGTGCATCAAAAGGAAAATGGAAAATAACCCATCTCATGCTATATTCATATAGTGGAATATTCCACTCAACAATGAAAAGAAAGCAACTATTGATACATGTAGCAGCATAGAAAAATCTGGGGGTTGGGGGGGGGGGGGAGAAGCAAAAAACTAAAGAAAACATTATATTCAGTAAAATAAACCAAACACCATACAACAAATACTTTATGATTCAATGAACAGGAAAAACAACTCTATGGGGATAGAAACTAAAGAGGAGACAAGGGGGTGATCATAGTGGGAGGGAGCATGAGCGAGGTTGCTGGAGTGCTGCTAATACTTATTATATTAATGTGAGTGCTAGGTTAAGGGTATATTTATTTTGCAGAAAATCTATAACGCTTCACACTAAAGATGTATGCATTTCATAGAATGCTATTATAATTGGTTCACAAAAATGAAAAAAATATATACAGGGTATCCCAAAAATGTATAACACTTTAATAACTGATAGCTCAATTTTGAAGATGAAATGGATTTTAATAAATACTGCCTTTATAATTATTCAAAGAGTGTGTATATATTCTTGAGGACACCCAGTATAATATAAATAATTCTCTGTAAGGAGGTTGGAGGCTTGATGCAACATTTTAGTGTAACATACATTTACTTCTACAATATGCATCATGTGACCAAAAATTAGTCTTTATGAAGGAAGCTACTTGCTCACATAATTGTTCCAATGTTCAGACCAGAGTAGACTGACAACCCTGCTGATAGACGGCTTCTAATTTGGAAAGTATGCAATCATGAGGCCTTCGTTAACTACCTTGCTTCAGGAAAAGCAAAGTCAAAGCCAATCTATGTTTTTAAGATAATATTTTGCTAATTAATAATAAATACAGAATGTATTCTCTATGAATACTAGACTTTTCCATGATAATTTTTCACCATTGCTGAATTTTTAATATAAATATATATTTATTAAATTTGTTTATATAATTTATATATATAATTACTATACATATTTATGTATTAATACACAACTCATATATTAATATCGATGTTAACATATATTTATGAACATACTACGGGCCCAGTGCATGAATTCGTGCACCTTGAAAGGAACTGTGGGCTGCGAGGCTGCAGTGGGCACAGGGGCGGGTCTTGGCCCATCCTCCACACACCCCCTACCCTGCCCCTCCTGCCACTGCCCCCGGTCCCCTGTCTGCCAGCAGCCCCGCTCCCGCTGCCACTGCTCCCACCTGCTGATGGTGTGAAGCGATTGGGGCCGGCACCAGCAGTGGGTGTGAGTGGAAGCTACTGCCCCGATCACCCCTCAGGAGCAGGGGGAGGTGGAGAAACCCTCAGAGGCGATTGGGTCTGGTGCCAGCTCCAGCAATGGGTGCAAGCAGCAACTCTGGCATCAGCTGTGGGTGCAAGTGGGGCTGGTGCTGGCAGTGGGTGCAAGCTCTAGGTGGGACTGCAGGGCTCAGGAGCAAAGAATTTTCAGTAACCACCAGAGGCTTGCCCTGATGACAGTGACTGGTACCCCGCCTTGTACTGGTGCCCCTGCTCACATGCTCCACCATCCCGCCGTGGCCGACACCCACCATGTTCCGCGCATGCCACCTGGTAGTCAGCACACAGCATAGCGAAGGGTTGTTTGGTTGTTAGGTTGTTCCGCCATTCGATCTATTTGCATATTAGGGTTTTATATATATATATAGATAACTGCATGTAATTTTTCATTGTTGGATTATTTTTAGCTGAATTATTTTTAAAAAGCCATCAATTGCAAGAACATGTGATGTCTTAGTGCAAGATGCATGATAATTATCTATTTGATGGCAATATTCTCAGAGAGGTGTTCCATTCTGTAATGTAAATTTTGGGTCCTAGTTTCAATGCTGAGCACAATTCATTAAGGCAATTTTGGGTTCTAAAGTCTAAACTAAAGTATTATTTTTTCCTGAGTTGATATAAAATAAATATGAATTACTAAATATGTATTAGAAAAGCTCAGATGACCTCTTAAAGAGAGATAAAGACAACAGCAAGAAAGGTAACATAATAAAAAAAAATCTTCCTTTTTTTAGGGCAGTCCATACTGGGAGGTCTTATAAGCAGAGTTTGGGGTAGGGCAGTGGTCAGAAAACTGTGGCTCGTGAGCCACATGCGGCTCTTTGGCCCCTTGAGTGTGGCTCTTCCACAAAATATGGACTTCTGCACATGGACCACGAAGTTTCAATCGCACTGTACATGGGCGCCCGCAAGTGGTATTTTGTGGAAGAGCCACACTCAAGGGGCCAAAGAGCCGCATGTGGCTCACAAGCCGCAGTTTGCTGACCACTGGGGTAGGGGAATGATAACAGTGAACACATTTAACAAAATACGTATTAAAGCTGATTTTTTTCCATTCTAATAGAACTTTGAGAACAAGTAAAGAGTTAATGTAAATGATTCATTGGATTTTAGTTGGAGTCATATCTTATCTTCTTCAAATATTTAAACGAATGTACTGATAACTGAAAGTGAGGTGGAGGGGTGGTTTGTGGGGGTACTTTAGGCTTAGCCACAAAGTACAAGGTCAACCTTCTCTGAAGACATTGGAACATGGCATGAATATCACAGCACTATGCTTAAAGTCCAAAGAATTGGTTTTTGAATCCCTGCTCTTCCAAATACTAGTTGTGTAACTTTTAACTTCATTTGTCCAGCAGATATTTGCTGAGCAGATGCATAGTACCAGCTTCTCAGAATATATAAGTGAAAAGAATCACAGTTCCTGAATTCCAAGAGGGAGAAGAAAAAACACAAATTAACAGTTGCTTTCATTAGAGCATGGTCAGTGCTATGGCAGAGTCTATTAACTCAGGGCATTTGCTCCGGGTGTATGGGATAAAACATGCAATCTGAGTTCTGAAGGATGGGCAGGGTTTCACCAAGGAAAGAACGGATGGGGGCAACACCCATAAGAGAAAGCTTGAGGAAAGAGAAAGCATAACTCTTTGGGGAAGGGCAAGTAGTTTAATGATTAATTAGCATATGAGGCATAAAATGATAAGAAGTAATGCAAGAGAGGTAGGAAGGGCCAGGCCAAGCCACAATAAGTATCCCCCAAAGATTTATTTTTAGACCAATGAGGAACCTTAGGGAGGAATCAGCCCTATCAGAATTGCAATTCTTAAAATCTCATTGGGATTCTATAGGATGGGATAGAAGGGATGATGGTGGAAGGGATAGACAGGGAGATTAATTAGGAAGGTGTGGCATTGATCTAAGTAAGATACTGTGACTACCTAACCTAAGATATTGACTGAAGGGATGGAGAGAACATAGATTTGAAATGCATTAGGGGGGAGGAATTAAAAAAACTTGATTAGATACAGGTCTTGATGAAAAATCGGAGATCAGCTGGCCAGTGTTGCTCAGTGGTTGAGCGTCAACCTATGAACCAAGAGGTCATGGTTCAATTCCCAGTTAGGACACATATGCGGGTTTTGGGCTCGGTCCCCAATAGGGGGTATGCAGGAGGTGGCCAACCAATGATTCTCTCTCACCATAGATGTTTCTCTCTCTCTCTCTCTCTCTCTCGCTCTCGCTCTCACTCTCGCTCTCCCTTCCTCTCTGAAATCAGTAACAACATATTTTTTTTTTTTAAAGAGTGAGGGATCAGAAAGAAGGTCTGGATTTTTAGCTTGGACATCATGGTGTGTAGACACATTAGATACCATTTGAATCTGAATAGTAGAAGCTTCAGATGAGAGTAGCACTTTTCATAACCTTCCACAACAAAATCTGCTCTGAAAAAAGTTACTCTTTGGTGGTTACATTCAAGGAGGCTCATCAGTTGTGAGGAAGATTGCAATAATTTTTCAATGAACACAACAAGAATGCTTTATCACAGGGGTAACAGGACAATCTAAATAAACAGGGCTTATCTCTTTCATTCTTCCTGCTGAGTAATGAGCTTTACTAATTGGTTAGAACACACATTTTGCATAAGAAGTCTATCTTTTCTTTAATTAAAAGAAGACTGAATACTTGAAGTACTCCCTCTCTAGCTGAATTTGTGGTTTTGGTATATGGTACCAAATCAAACACATACCAATAAATGTTCATAATGAGAAATGTTAATTGAGCTCACAACATGTGAGAAACATCTTGGGAATTTACAAAGGCTCAGCCTCTGCTTTCAATGAGGTCCAGAAGGTAAGGTAATGAGTATAATTTTCCTGTTAGTGCACAAGCAGGTATTGAAAACCCACTAGCAGGAAACATGGCACCTCATTGAAGCCATTAGAGTCCTACCATCAGAATTTATCAAATCATCACTATCAAAGTTTTAAATGCTTCTACCTATTTTCATAAAATCCTTTTGGGCTTTTACAGCTTAAAATCCTCTCTTTCCACCTGGGTCATAAGCACAGTGTAGATAGGGATCCTGCCATACAGTCTCTTTGCTTCTGGACTTACTATCTAATAACTAGCACAAACTAGAGCTAATGGAACTCCTACTCTCTGAGATTGAACTGTTCAGAGGGTAGAGCATGCTCCCAGAGTATCAGACATAAGCTTGCTTATCAAATATCAGAGGAACATGGGGAAGAAGGTGTTGAAATTATCAAGGTCTTCTTGATCGGATATAAAGCCTATGATTATTTAAATCAATTTGTATCTAGTCATTTAGGTTAGTGGCTGCAATTGGCGTATTTCTTTGGCTTGTAGATTAAGAAACTCCAAAATTTCTTGTAAAAATTAGAAATAAATGACAGTTTGAAGCCAATGCCATTTGTGGATAGACGGTGTTTCACACTTGCCAGAAGAATCCAGTTGCCATAGTCTGGTTCACATGAATTAATGCAAAAGTCTGTTTCCAGCACAATCTAGTGGTTCACTGGATCTGACCTAGCATGTAAAAGCCATTTCAGGTCATCCTTGGAGCACACACCACTTAAAAGAAATGTTATCTACTAAGTGGAACAAGAAGGTGAATTATCTACCAGATAATTTATAATACATTAATTCATTGATCTTTCTATCATGAACTCTCCCCATATTACTTCAATTAGGCCTATGAGCAAAGTAGTGCTGGTCAGATAGGCTCTTCATTGTTCTAATGTATATATATACATAATGTATATATATTTCCTTTCCCATAAATCACGATTAAATGTTAGCTTGGTATATTCAAAACTACTTAGGCATTTAGGTTCCAATTAACTAATTATTCACATAGTCTCCAGATTTAAAAGTTTGAAATGTAGTAATCGGCATGGTGAAACAAACAAACCCTGTCAATGTCTAGCGATTGATAGGGATTCTACTTGAGTGACAATAGTCTAACTGAGGAAAGAAGAAAGTTGCACATTTTGACTAAAAGTTTAAAAGTCAGACATATAATTTCAACTTAAAAGAGATACGTGAGGTAATTATTTTTCCAGGAAATCCCTGCCACAAATTTCTAGATACCTAGAGTAAAACATTTAAAGGCTTTGAATGATCTGGGCAACTATCATAATATTTCGCTTTATTATGATAATGAAGACATAACTCAAGTAGAAGTATTCTTTTTTTTTTTTTTTTTTTTTTTTACTATTCTTTTTCATTTCTTCTCTGCCCTGAAGAGGTTGAGATTGAGATAAAAGGAGGCATTTTATAATATCATATGAATACCAGCTGTTGCGTTTAGGCCTGAAGCTCCATTTCATTTTAGACTATATTGGGAAAAAATATTGTTTTGCCATTGAAAAACTCTGTTGAAATATGCCACAAGTTTTCATCTCCGGGCAAATAACCACATTAAAACCCATCGAGTTCTTTATTCTCTAAGCTTGAAGACACTTTAGAGAAGTGTCTGCAAAGTAAATTATGTGCATTTTTACCCAATTCAGGCAAGCTTTCACTTTACTATACCCTGAGTGATAAATTCTCTCTCTCATATTCACAGTTCTTAAGAAAAGAGTCACTGCATACTCAGCTTCCATGGCCAGCACTTGAAACCAAATTCTTCTCATTTGAAAGAGAGTGAGGCATTCAGAGTGACTGGTTTTATGAGTTGGACCTCTGTGAGGAATTATTCCCAGATGCTGAGATGAATAAAGCACCCGTCTCTGTTCTGAAATACTTGTGCAAGCAGGTGGATTTCAACCAGATGACTTAAAGCACTGCATGTTCTGCTATTCTTCTGGACACAGTTTAAAGTTGGATAAAGACCTTTCTACTGCCAAGACATAATCATGACACTTCATCTAAAAAAAAAAAAAAACATTTATGGAGCATAGTCTTTGTGTATGAACTATAATAAGGCACAAGCCTTCCATTTATGGAGTTTGTCTACATTCAGAAAATATTTATGAAACACTTTTGATGGGTATTGAGCAGAACAGGGAGAATGCATGTCTCTGGTAAACGCAAAATCATAAAAAAGTTGTTAATAGCTCTTAAAAACAGAAGCTGCTATAATTCTGCTTATTGAACTGCAAAGGCAAACTTCTATGAGCAGCAATAGCAGTTGTTTTAGTTTGGATTCCACCAGGAACAGAGCCAAGGACTAGGGTTTATTTGGGAGGTGAACTCAGGAACCATGGAGGGAGTGGTAAAGTGGCACAGGGTAGGGAAGGCAGTCAATAAAGGTTGTTATCAGCCAGCTACCACAGTGGGTCACTGGAGCCTAGAGCAGTGGGGAACCCTGAGAATGGTGTAAAATAGATGTCTAAAATGTATGGCACCCAAGAGGAGAAGAATTGGTGTATTTACACACTAGAGAATCACTGGATGAGGGCAACATCCCCAGAAGACCTCTACTGGTAGAGAAGACATCCACTTATGGAAATAAGCCCATAGGCACAGAATGGCATATAGTGACAGCTGGGAATTGGTTGGAGCACAGTGAAATCTTAAGGTCCATGGAATATGAACAGGGCATAGGCAGTGCATGGTTTTTCCCTCCTCTTCTCTTCTTTTTTTTCCAGCTATGTCTTTCTCATCTAACTTGATTAGGGGCATCAGGGCTGAGATATTAATTTGTCTCTTTCTTAGTTATTATTTTTTCTTTGAGAAAATTCTTTCACACCTATTTGGTAGTATCATGTGAAGTTATATTTCCACAAATAACTTGAATATTAAAACATAAGGCATATAAGAAAAGCAATACTATGTAAACCAAGCTGTTGTATGTGATGTGAACTATGTGAGCTGCTTAATTTCTTCCCTAAGTGCACACATATCACAATGACTTTTCTAAAACATATCTGAAGCTCAGGATGTTTTAATATTCAAGGTTTGATGACATTCAAATCTACTCATTTGGCATGGAAAAGGAAAAAGCTTTCTTTAGTTCATGCCTTCCTAGGTCAAGATTTTCTCACAGAAAATCAGTTGACTGGGACACTTAATGTGACTGTACAGCGCTGGATTGTTTTGCCTTTTGTCTGAGCATCGCTTGCCAGTGAGATTAAGAAGCAGCAAATTTTGTAACCAACAGATTGTCAGGGGAGGTAGTGTTTGCACCAAAGTTTTAGACATATTTAATGGCTTTGAGTGTTGAGTTATGATCCAAGAAAGGGTTTCTGTAAGTTAGTTTGTACTTCTTTAGGTACATGCTTAATGGTTAAATGAAAATGTTCCCACAGACATGAAGACAAAGAAGATTAATAAAATATATAGAAAACATATAGCAATAAAGTGAAAAAAGCACAAAAAACCCAGTCATGTGAACTATAAGAAAGCTTTGGGGTACTTCCGATGAATCTGAACCTATTCACATTCCAACTGATTACAGTAATCATTATTATTAGCATATAATTTCTTCATTTTATTCACACTTCTCTGTCATAATAATCACAATAAAATTCCAAGGCTTTTGTTTCAGCCTGTTGTAAACAATGGAACTCTAAAAGATAATTTCTGAAACGATGTACAAGCAAAGGCATCATTTTTCCTCCTGACACTGAAGCGACAAAAGCAAAGCAAACAACATTGCTTAGCTCAATACCAGAATTCTGATCACCAAGACTTGGTTTCTATTTAGAGAGTCATTCAGATGTCTTTAAATAACTTGCTGAAATTGCATCTAATGAAGATGATTCTCTGGAAAAGTGGGCAGTCATTTCAGAATTGATCACTCCCACATAAATGCAGCCTTTTCAGGTGAGCTCCTTGATTTATTAAAGAAAATATCAAGTCAAATTTATTTAGTTTCCCTGTTCTTTTACAACTTGGGGAAAATATATATGCTCAATCTATATCTCTGGAAAGTCTCTCCTCCACCTTCTTTATTGTCAAGGTGGTGGTTTTCCGCAGTGAAAGGCTTTGGAGCATGTTAGTTTATTGTGCATGTCCATCCTCCACATTAATTCAACATAACTGTTATGGAGGATCAATGGAGCATGAGTTATTCTTGCACTTGGTGTGATGTCTCAGAATAACCACACAGCCCCAAACATCTGTTCAGACAATGGCCTATCGAATAATATGGGAAAAGACTGAGTTTAAGTCAACAGGCTTTTGCTGGGAATCTACCTGGTACCAGGCACTGTGTTAGATCCAAAAAAGTAGAAAATAAAAAAAATTCAGGAGGTGGGAGAAAGCCTCTGACTTCAAGTTTAGAGTCTCATGAGGAGCTTACACATTGAGGAGAAATAGGCAGACTGACACAAAAAGCAGGCCTCACTTTGTAGAACTTCCAGACACGTGGGTTTATAATAATGTCCAAATCAGGCTCCTTTCACAGTCACTTCTTTTTTTTAAAAAAAAATATTTTATTGTTTTTTTACAGAGAGGAAGGGAGAGGGATAGAGAGTTAGAAACATCGATGAGAGAAACATCGATCAGCTGCCTCCTGCACACTCCCCACTGGGGATGTGCCCACAACCAAGGTAGATGCCCTTGACCGGAATTGAACCTGGGACCCTTCAGTCCGTAGGCTGACGCTCTATCCACTGAGCCAAACCGGTTAGGGCTCACAGTCACTTCTTATGAATTGATGGCCACCTGCATATCCAGCCCCTGCCTGCCTGTCCTCACATCTCAACATTATCCCACTCTTGCTGCAAGTTGACAGAACTTTATGTACTTCTCTGACCATGGCAGTTTCTTTCTGGTCACTGATCCCTTGTTCACCTGTCCAGAAGTTAAGCCTTTTGCTGCTTACCTGGATAACTCCTGCTGACAACTTCCTGTGCCAGTGAAGGAGCTATATCCCCAAGGAAATGTTCCCTTATCTTCCTAAGCTGGATTAGGTGCCACCTCTACTCCCTATCCTAGCACCCTGAATTTTCCTGCCTTGATAATATCAAACTCTATCATATTCCATTTATCCATCCATCAATCCATCCAGCCAGCCATCCAATCAGCAGAGTTTAATTATTGATGACTTTTTATGTGCCTGGAAAAAAATAATCAAATACAAGATATAAAGCTTTTGTCCTCAATTCTAGTGAGAAGAAATAGACAATAGACAACTAAATAAATTTAAAGTAAAATATAATTTTAGATAGACGTTAGCACTACAAAAAGTTAAAATGGGAAACTGAGACACAAGGTTACTGTCAGGAGTGTAGGAGAGCTACTTAACATAAGTGATTAGGGATGGCAACTCAGAGGTATCCACAGGGCTGACTCTCCTCTATTTTCCATTATTCTTAAGCTTTAAGAAAGAGTTCCAGGCAGAGGTGGCAATGCTCAATCACTGAGCCACACTGGTCTGGCTCAAAGTATATTTTAAATCCCTATCCACAATGGAAGAATTAAGCTCATCAAGTTTTTCCATCACCTGGCTCATTCAATTAATAATGTAGTATCCTTAGCAGCTTTCAAATAGTGCAAAATTTACATCATTTTAAGACTGCATGCCCTTTCCTCCACACTAGATATTTAATTAATAAGCTGAAAAGTAATATTAAAATAGTTAAAGACTCTAATAATTATCTGGTGAAAAGTGTTATTTAGGGCTCAGAGAGCTCTATCCTATATAATAAAAGCCTAATATTCAAATCGACCGAACAGAGGAACAACTGGCAGAATACTAGCAGAATGTCTGGTTGCTATGATGTGCACTGACCACCAGGGGGCAGATGCTCAATGCAGGAGCTCCTCTAGGGGGAGCCAGCAGATAGACATCCCCCGAGGGTCCCGGACTGCAAGAAGGCACAGGCTGGGCTGAGGGAACCACCCCTCTGCACCCGCCCCGCCACACACACACACACACACACACACACACACAGTGCACAAATTTCATGCACCGGGCCTCTAGTTTCTTATAAAAGAATATAAAGTCAAGTTGTAAAATGCTTATTTAACATTTTGTCAGCATTTGAGACCTCTATATTTTCTACTTAGCAATAAGTATATAAATAAATAATCAAACACATGTAATAAACAAACAAAAATTCTCAGAAGCTGGTATAGTCAGTGAAGCCCTGTGTAAAGACACTTGAAAGGTGTTAAGTGGCTTGGAAAGCTGTGAAAAGTGAAAACTTCTGAAAGAGTGGTACACCAATGTTATCCAACAGGGAGCATTCAGTGTCTCCAGTGAACATCTGTAAGTAAGACCACCACTGGCTGAGATGTTGAGAGAGGGCCACCAGTTGCTAAACAGGTCTTGGCTTTGCCAAATTTGGATACATAAGATGAATTTCAGCAGATAATGAGTTTGCATCTCAGATAAATATCTACCAGCATTTGGATTTCCCCCTGTCTCCAGCATTGTAATCCTGGTCCCAGGAACCAGAATATGTCCAAAGAGCCCCTCCCCTGAGACAATGCATGGGTACATAAGAAATGCTTCTTACTCAGGACAGTGTAAAATGCATCATTATGAGTGCAAATCATGGTGTGGTGGGCAAGGGGATTGGAGTTTGTGATTGTGCTACCTTACTCTGAAAATGTAGCCACTTTGAAAACTGTACTTTGCGGAAATTTGCCAGCCATCACCAACCGGATTTTGATTGTACCCTTTCTCCCACCCTTTAATCTGGTCTTGACTTAGTCGGGTGAGGTGGGGCAGCTGACTCAGACTTTTGGAATTTGTTCTTTTACTAGATGAGCACTCCAGTGTCATCCACAAACCACTTCATTCCACTGTTTCAGTTCCAAATAAAAGGAAATATATTGAAAAAAAAGGTAGCTCTGATCATTCATTAGAAGGTATATTGTTAAGAAAATATATCATTTTATTCACAAAGAGAAAAAAAAGTTTGAAGATTTTCAGTGTAGGAAAGAGAGAAGAAATTTGATGTGTATTGGAAGGCTGAAGAAAAATCCATAAAAATATATGAGACACTGACTATATCTCCAAAGGTTTCACAAGGCCTATTCTTTTGGAGAAATGGGTCCCATTCTGATGAACTATCTAAGGTTGCTTTAGGATAGTCGCAAGACCAATAACTATTGCTCTGTAAGCAGAGGCTACAAATTAGCTATAGAACAAAACTGCCAAAGGCATGGCCATACTCCCAGTTCTCCAACTGGGTTATTTTTACTTGCTCCATCTTCTTCACTTCTTCATGACCAGCTCATATCAATCACCAAGGATTCTCCTTCACTTGTCTTAGATAAATTCCTCATTTTCATTTTCTACTCACTAAGCCAGTGGTTCTCAACCTTCCTAATGCCACGACCCTTTAATACAGTTCCTCATATTGTGGTGACCTCCAATTTCATTGTTACAAATTGAACAGAATTAAAGCATAGTGATTAATCACAAAAATAATATGGAATTATATATGTGTTTTCCGATGGTCTTAGGCGACCACTGTGAAAGGGTCGTTCGACCCCCAAAGGGGTCGCAACCCACAGGTTGAGAACCGCTGCAGCCAAACGCTCTTTGCTTGCCCTGCTCGGTAACCACAATAATAGTGGTAAAACTTGCTTCCTGGGCTGGAGGCTCTATCCCAGCTACCACTATCCCCTCAGTGCCAAGCACTGATCCCCCTGGCTGTAACTAACCCATACTGTGCCTTTATGGGGATCAGTCTCACTCTATCTTAAATTGGGTCTCTCCATATACAAACCCCAGAGATACAGATAGAAGAAGTTTGAATAGCTTATTTAGAAAATGATTTTCAGAAGAACCATTAGGGAAATTAGAAAGTGAAGAAGGGAAGGGAGTCAATGCTAATGCATTGTAGAGCAGGTAACTATTGTGAGAAACTAGGATTCAGTGTTGCTGGGAGATTTCAGAGATAGTATAAAAAATCCCTCGATTTAACCCACCTGCGGTTGAGGGATCTGGAGTATGTGTGATTCAACATCATCGATCCCTGAGTGTTGTGACTTTATTAAATTAACATATGTAAGAAGAACCTCAGGTTGTTGAATAGTGAGTCCCGGTTCAAAAAAAGACTATAAGGGGAAAAAGCCAGTCAGAGAAAGACAAGTATCACATAATCTCACTTATATGTGAAATGTGATGGACAAAATAAACTGAAGGACAAAACAGATCCAGAGACATTGAAACAGGAAACAAATTGATGTATCTAAAAAGGGGCAGGGGGAGCTGGAAGAGACTAAAGAACTTATATACATATATGAATAACCCATGAACAAAGAATAGTGCAATTGGTGGGGGAAGGGCTGGAGGCCTGGGGAGGGGACGACAGGACTAGGGGTGGGGAGAGGGAAGGGACATTTGTAATACTTTGAACAATAAAGTTTAAAAACTATAAGGGAATTGATGCAGAGAAGTTTATAATCCCCAGGTCCTGGAGGAAGTACATGGCAAGCCTTGAGGAGCCACATGAGAAGGTCAAGGCAAGAAGGTCAAGGCAGAGAGGTAGTGATTGCACATGGAGCACATGCCTGCATTAGGGTCTGTGGATGAAGCAGTAGGGTTCATGAGCTAAGGCTGGATTGATCCATTCAAACCAAAAAGAGCAGGGTTGTGATAAGCTTCTCAGAAGTTTTTTTTTTTTTTAATTTTATTTTATTGTTTAAAGTATTGCAGATATTATTACATATGTCTCCTTTTTCTTTTTCCCCATTGACCTTTCCCAGGCCTCCCCTCCCTCCACCCCTCCCCCCCAGCACAGGTCCTCACCCCACCCTCCCCAGTGTCTTGTGTTCATTGGTTATGCTTATATGCATGCATACAAGTCCTTCGGTTGATCTCTTACATCCCCCCACTCCAACACTCCCCAGCCTTCCCACTGTAATTTGACAGTCTGTTCCATGCTTCTCTGCCTCTGTACCTATCTTTTTGTTCATCAGGTTATAATGTTCTTTATTATCCATAAATGAGTGAGATCATGTGGTGTTTTTCTTTCACTTCCTGGCTTATTTCACTTAGCATAATGCTCTCCAGTTCCATCCATGCTGCTGCAAATGGTAAGAATTCCTTCTTTTTTATAGCAGGGTAGTATTCCATTGTGTAGATGTACAACTCAGAAGTTTGTTTGTTTTTTAAGAAGCACACAAGGGGAAGTCTCTGAAGTGGGGCACGAGGTTGGCTGTTGCTGACAAGGACTGCTGAGGAAGTCATATGAGGAGTTACATTTCCTTGTGGCATTGCAGGCGGTCATCTAGGGCCTGCACGCAGAGGATGGGCTAATGACAGTCCAAGGCCTCTGCAGGCCCTCTGGCCACACAAAGTTGATGCTGAGGTAGCAATATCAAGGAGTAGTTTTTAACCCTCCACACATGGCAGTATGAAGTCCCTAGCTCTTCCTGCCTGCCTCACACATTGGCAGAATGGGCTGCAACAGTGAGAGAAGGCCCGTGGGCAAACAGTCACAGGTATTCGCAGTTGGAAGCCACTGGATTGGCATTCCTGGGCGTTCCGAGTGCCAAGAAAATACAGGTGAGCACTGACATCTTTCTCCAGGAAGATGCAGTCTCAGAACTACATACTCAGCTTGGTGAGAACTCCACTCACCTTATACGCTCTCCTTTGTGCAGTAACAACCTGAGCTACAGTGTGCAGTGCCCTGAGGGAGCTCCTCAACTAGACTATCACTATCGATTACAGTTTAGCTAAAGTTGTCTCTCCAGAGAATCTAATAAATTTAATCTCCTACTCAGTATATCATTCCATTCTCATAAAAGAAAAGATGTCCTATCAATGTTATTTCTGCCATTTTCCCAGTTTAAAATGGCTTCTTAATAGTCTGATCAAAATTCACTTCCTCTGGAATTAATTCAGCCTACACATTGGACACCATCTAAACACAAATCTACTATTCATTGGGCTTGTTTTACAAGCATTTAGTAATGTAATCTTGACACATTCTGTAAATAAAACTAAGTTGGGAAGAACTTGAAGGCAGTGGGTATCGGTTCCAGTCCCAGCTCCATCACCTGGCTAGGAGAAGCTATCTAAGGCCCAAAACTTTAATTGTCAGACCCTTGGTCTCCTCATCAGTAAAATGGAAATGACAGTAAAACCTCATAGTTTCTTGTGAGGATTAAATGAGAAAATTATTTGATAAATGTTAATTATTAATATCATTGATAGTAATATGAGTATTCTTAGTGCTGTAAGAAAGGCACTAAAGTTCATGATCATGTGATCTGCTTCTTTGATATACTCTTTATACCTGACTTTTTTTAAAAAAATATATTTTATTGATTCTCCACAGAGAGGGAGGGAGAGGGATAGAGAGTTAGAAACATCGATCAGCTGCCTCCTGCACACTTCCTACTGGGGATGTGCCCTCAACCAAGGTACATGCCCTTGACCGGAATCAAACCTGGGACCCTTGAGTCTGCAGGCTCACGCTCTATCAACTGAGCCAAACTAGTCAGGGCTATACCTGACTTTTTAAAGACAGACTTTATGTGCAATAAGCAGTCAGTAATAATTATGTTTTAAAACAGAAATAGGCACTATTTAAATTTTAAAAAATTTAAACATTCTAGGCATGAAAAAGTGCTCAGAGAATTCTTGAGAGCATGCCTTTAGTTTTGGTCCAAGTATTGATTTTTTTAGTGTACTAGGGAAAGGAGACAGGCTACTTATCAGTAGAATCTCTCAATTCTAGAGAACACTTTATTAACATACCTTAGTGACATTTTGACAATGCACATGCTCTGATGTAAGTTTTCATTGCTGTGTCAAAAGGCAACTTTTTAAAGCCACTTCACATTTAATAGAGAAATGTACAGTAAATGTTATTCAAATGAAAGTTTGTCATGATTTATAGAACCAGTGAATATTTGGAACAAGGGAGGATTAAAATGGACTCTTTTCTTGGATGCCAAGGTATTAAATATCATACTATTAGGATGCTTTAAAAAATAAAAAAGGTAAGCACAAGGGTTTTTCACACATATATGGGTAGAACTTGTACTGATGTGATGTCATAAGGATCTACTCTCCAACTCCAATGAGACCTATTGAATCCCACTCTTGCATCATTCAGAACTAGGTACTTCTTGCCCCAATCTACTATCTCTTTCTTTCCATCCACCCACCCGTCCATCCATCAACAGTCCATCCACCCATCTTCTTTTTCTATTATCTTGCAAGTTAATAAATTCCTCTAGTAGGGTGGCTTTTTAAGATATTCAGCCTCACTTAAAGCAATCAAAATGTGTCTCGTTGGGCGCACACTCTCTATTGATTTTCATCTTTTTTATTTTTTATTTATTATTACTATTATTTTTTTAGGATAGGTCCAATCTCCCCAAGGCTAAGCTCATTAGAAGAAAGAAGTGGTGCTTTGGGTTTTAAAGCTCCACTATTATTCTTACACAAAAATAAATTCAAGGTGTTTGCTTAATAATGATAAAAAATGATGAATGATACCCACTCTGAGTTTCTTTCTTTGTTCATTTGTTTTGATTCCATTCCTGCAGAGCTGGTCACTGAGACCTACATGACATGACAGGCAATGCAAGATGGGAAAGCAGCAGCCCTGGCCAGGTCAAAATTAGTGGTCATCCCTAGATGTGCTCCCATATGATGTTCTGCTAGACCTACATTCTGTGGTCTGAGGTAGGACAGAGACTTCTCATGAGGTCTTCTAGAGTCTTAAAAATCCTTCAGCAGTGATGTGTTAGACATTGTTATGTGTCTGCCTATGGCAGGATGTACTTTCCACCAATGGCCACAATAATATCTTGTTAGAAATGCAAACTCCTGACCTCTACTCCAGACCTACTGAGTAAGAAATTTTGGGAGTAGGACACAGAAATTTTTGTTTTAGTTAACTTTTCAGATGAACTTGATGCACACTGTATTTTGAGTCCCACTGCTCTATGATAACACAACCCTGATGTTTTTACGGCTACACTATCCCAAGCTTTAGCTTATAGATTGTGAATCATCATCCAAGAAAATCCTGTTTTCTGCTTTTCTCCATTCCATTATAGCTATGCATGGCTATGTGACAGTTCTGGCGATGAGGTGGAAAGAGAACACTGCTGGGGGTACTTCTTGATAAAGTTCGGCTTTACTGATAAAATTATATATGGCGATGGCCCTTCACTCTTTCTTTTGGTCTCTGATGCTGGTAAGAGGTCTGAATGTCACAGCTGCTTTATGGTCATGGGGTATGTAACTAGCCTCAGGATAGAAGCCTAAAAGGTAAGAAAATAACAAAGAATCTGGGTCCTCAGAGACTTTCTATCTTGATACCTATTCAAGTATTACCAATAATTACTAAAACCACTGTTTGTGGCAGCCAAATACATTTCTAATATATATAATAGGCATACAAATCTATATCATTTTTAAAAAAATCTTCAAATACAAACTTGGCCTTGAAGGGACATTATAAACTATATGAAGGGTCAAGTATACTTATTTGTGGCTGGAATTATAACAGTTCACTTTGTTAACAATAATCCTTTTACGCTATTTGGAAGTCAAATTTGGCTGCATCAGACACCAGGGGAATTTGGGGGAAGTGAAAATTGTAAGCATTATGGGCCACTTGCCAAATACCTGGCACTTTGCTTACATAACCTCAGACATTTATTTGCATCATGATCCCAATTTCTCCCCATTTCAGAGTAAAAGTTGACTTTTCCAGGTGGTATACCATTCATATCAGTTCATAGAATGCCAGTTCCGAGCGTACTTTCCCAACCACCGCTAACATTGAGACTTATTTATTTAATTGAAAACTCAACAGACATTTATTATTATCTTATATCAAAATTTTTGAAAGACACAATCTTGCAGAAAATGTATAGATCACGAGGAAAAATAACAAAAAAATAGTTTTGGGGGTGAAACCATCCAAAATTTCTGAAACTGGACAGCTCAGTGGTTATCGGTCTACACCTTAAAGTGTGTCCATATGTCTTGCATCTTAGCAGGAATGAGAGTTACAGGGATTGAAGAGGAAAAATTCTCTGAGTGTTCACATGGGCTTCATATAGTCAACATCTCTGTGGAAAATTGCTCAGATAAAGCAGGGTGTGTATACCATTCCTTTACATTCTTTATTGCAACTTCCTTCCATAAATACCTACACCCATTTCTGCTTTCCCAAATTGATCCCCTTTCTGACTCTAGAGTTGGTGGGGTACAGCATGAAGCATTTTGACAGACACTTCCCCACTGAGATGTGCTCTTGAGAGGGCTCGGAAGCACCCCTTTTGTGTCTACAGGTTGAGAAATGTCTCTCCACAGATCTCCCAGACTCTTATGACCACAGAGCATGAGAATGGAAATGCTAATGTGGCATTATGAGTGAGAGGTAAGGACTGTCCAGGCTTTTGTGGATAGGAGGCCTTTGGGGGTGATTGAAATGTGTGCATACAGTAGAGCAAATGCCATCGGCGGATGTTCCCACAGTCAGCACTCAGAGATAGCCCCGGCACTGGTGGGTCTTTTATTTCGGTCCACTTTTGAAAGACAACTTGACATTCTTATAATGTCATGCAAATTTATCCCCCTATACAATGCCAGTGATTACTCAGACTCCCAAGACAAGCCATACATATCTTAATAAATTGAGACTACAGATTAAACAACTTAGTGAAGAATGGTCTTTCACTGAGAGAGAAGCCATGGTTTATGTTCTTCAAATTGCTAGAGAAAGTATTTCCATTATCCTCAGTTAGCATTCACCACAAACAAATATGGACAACAGTGGCATTCTTGTTGTTCCCCACTACATCATGCTCCGTCCTCCAACTCCCCTCCCGTCAAAGTGTGACTCATTCTGGAATGCCCAAATCAAATGTCATCTCTATAGAGCCTTTCTTGATTCTCACACCGCATCCCAACCACAACTCATTAAACCCTCTTTGCTGATTGTGGACTCCTTTATCTGGAGCTGTATAGCTATGTAAGTACAACTTCAGTTATGAGCTATAGTACGCTGTGGCTATGACTCTTCCCCACTAATTCTCCCCCCAATTGTGAGCTCTAAAAGGGAACAATGTCTTATAAGTCATCATAATACAACCCCCTCCAAAATGCTGGCACAGACTAGTGCACACGCATGGCTGGGCAGGTTGCACAACTTCCTAGGGTACTATGCACATCCAAATCTACAGAAATGGCAACTTCTAGAATTTGGCAGCATGCAGATGTTTCTTAGTAGCTTCCTAGCACACAGGAGATGTTTATTAAATGTCTGTTAAATTAAATAATAGAAGACTAGTTGGGGCAGGGATGGGAAAAAAGAAGACCATCATTTATTTAACACTCATATGAACTAGCCAGGGCTCAGCTCTTTTCAATGGCATATCAGCCTATCTGATCATAGCTAATCAGGTGGTGTGGCATATGGTTTCAGAGAAATAGTGTTCTCAGTAATAGATGTCAGTTATAAAAAAAGAATTTCAAAGCTTCAGTTGATGAAACTGCCTGCTTAACTTGAGGCCATAAGGAGATGGTGACAGACAAGTTTTACGTCCTCTACTTGCAATCAATTTGCTCCTGACCGTGATTCCAAGTATTAACCTTGTTCTATCAAACCCCTGGAGTGTGGGGCTGGGAAGACAAGAGCATGCACAGCGGAAGCTGTGATCAGCCAGAATAGCTAATGAACCACCAGGTTTGATCTTCAGGGGAAAGGGAAAAAAAATGGCCTTGGTATAGAAAACAAAACACAAGAATCTATTATTCCCTTGGTAACTCGACCACAGCTTGCTTTGCGGCCGACACGGTCCAGTGCAATGCCTGTTGGCTCAGGTTTTCTGCCCCAACAGACGATCTGGGGGTTGGCAAAAACAGAGATTCAAACTTTTAGCTATTTTGTATTTGTTCCCATATGTTGTACAATGCTCCTAAGGGAGACTATACAATGGACACTGAATCAGTGAAAAAAAAATCTACAGAAAACAACAATAATACCAAGAAAAGATTATAGAAATATGGCCCGTTAAAAGAAAAAGAAGACAGGGATTGAATTGAACAATCTATTCTTTTTATTGTTGTCACTGTTCTAAAGGTTTGTAAAATTCTGAACCCGAAGAGGCAATGCAGTAATAAAGATGTATTGATAGAAATACACATAATAATAGAAATACATGTTAGCAAATGCCAGTGCCACCAGATCTCCTCAGGAGTTTGTCATCTCATATCTCATGTCACCTTAAATGGTGCCTGTTTAGTGACTGCATGCTGTATATTTGTCATTTCTATTTTACAGAACATAACAATGGCTCTTTTGTCTCTTACTATTTTATATATAAATTTGGCATTAAATTAGGTATTATGAAAGGATGTGCATCTCAGTGTTCTTGAAATATTTTTTTCTTGGAAGAGTATCTAAGCCAATGGAACTTCTGAGTTCAACTTTGGACACAAGGAAGTATCTAGGAGTTGGTTAAAGGTGGGAAAGATTTAATACTCCACTAAGTCCATTTCTAATGAAATGAATAACCAAACAAAATATTAAGTTTAGGTAAAAAGCAGTATATTTAATTTTATTTGGTCAATTAAAATTATTTTACTATTGCTTTTAAGCTGATAAGTTTAAAAAATAAAATTAAAATGCCTCAAAATCTTACTACTCAGAGCCACACACAATAAAAAAATAAAAAGAAAGATATAAAGTTGAGAAGCTTAGTTCTTCCATATCCATGGTCCTCATAGTGTGGTTTCAGGACCACTAGCATCAACATGGCCTAGGGAATTGTTAGAAATGCACATTCTTAGGCCCCAGCCCAGATCGACTGAATCAGACTCTCTGGGGGTGGGGCCCAGTGATCTGAGTTTTAACAAACCCTCTCCAGTGCAGGATAAAATTTGTAACCTCTATTCTACACAAAGGCAATCAAAGTTAAATTCCTTATGTCTTCCAGTTGTATTTTAAATACATGTTCACACGCACACATACATACACAGTTTTTCTTTTACACAGGAGGAACTATATTTTACAAACTGTGATTGTTGCTTTAATTTTTTAAATTACATCATTTATCTTTAGGTCTTTCCATGTCTGTGCTGAAAGATCTATTTCATGTTTCACAAGACTATACAGCCTTGCACTTGAATAAGACAATTAATTGGCATGTGCTTTATGCCTTAAATGGTGCAACCAGGTCTGTTGTATGATCATTTCTGGTATTTAAGGTTTGTTAGTTTTACCACAAACATTCCTGCTGTTGCATCTTGGAATACATGTGCGAGTATGTTCTTGAATACATTCTTAGCAGAAGAGATTCAAGATTATAAGGAAATGTATATTTTACATTTTGGTGCATATGACCTAATTGTCTGAAAATGAAGTTGTATCAATTTACACTTTAAGCAACAGTTTACTAACATCATTTGATTTTCTGAATCTTCACTGATACTGATAGTGTCAAACTATATGAACTGTTATCAATCTAATTGATTAAACATGAAATCCATTAATGTTTGGTTTGCCTTTCTTTAATATGAAAATGATTGTCATTTTAAGTTCTTTTTTTTTGTCATTTATGTTTCTTTTTGAGTGACTTCTCCATTGTCTTTTGGGTAAGCTTATTTTGTCCTTGCTGATTTGTATGAACTTCTGTAAACTAAGAAAATGAATGTTGGTCTGTCATTTGTTTCTACTATATGTTTTATTCAGATTTTTTTAGTTGATCATAACTTTATAGATTTCTTAATGTTTTCCTGTTCACATTGTGTGTTGTGATCTTCCTGAAAGACTTTCCAATTCCAAAATATCAAATAAATTCACCCAAATAAATTTTCTCCTAAACTTCATAGTTCAGTTTTTAATTTCCATAATTTACTTTGGTAAAAGAAATGAGATGGGGTTCCAGTTTTTGTTTTTTTCATATGCTAGTCTCTTGATCCAGCATCACTTAGTGAGTACATTCTCTTTTGCCAATGATTTTAATATCCCTGCTGCTCAGATCTGGTAAACTTGGAGACATTGTCCTATAATTTATTGGTTCTCTATATTTGAGCTATTTTAGTTAGGACAGCTTTGTTAACAGTTTTTTTTTTTTTTTTTTTTTTTTATACCAGATAGGGCTACTTGCTTCTACCTCATTTATTTTTCTTTCTGGAAAATGTCATAACATTTTTCATTTGTGTATTTTTCATGGTGAATTTCATGTCATTTTGTCAAGTACAAAAATAATTTTAGATGAAATGTTGACATGCTGAATTTATAGTTTAATAAATGGAGCTTTTCCAATTCATAATGCACTGGTTTCTTATAAAAGAATACAATTATCTCTAATTTTACTGAAGTCTTCTTTTATGTAACATTAGAACTTCAAGTTTTCTTCATATAGTTCCTTCACATTTCTGGTTAACATGAATATTAGATATTTAACTTTTTGGTTGCAATTGTAAATGGTTTCTTCCTCCAATTGTATTTTATAACTGTTTGCATATAAAGTTACTAATTTTTATATCTTTCACTATACACCTGCAGTATACATGATATTTCTAATATATGCATTGAATTCTTTAAAACTTCACATGCAAATAAAAATGCTTACACATCTAAATAAGTGTTAACTAGTAAAAAGAAGACATGAACAGAATTTGTTGATAATGTATTTTGAACATATTATTTTTTTAATTGCCCACAAGAGAAAATACCCCATTTATTTCATAGTAGCACATGATTTTTTGACACAGATTGACATGCATTTATTTGGTCAACCAGTATATCACTAAGCCTTATTTAGACAAAAGGAATCACTTTCTTATATCATCCTATTAAAAATAAACAGAGGAAGATATATTGCCATTTAGAATATTCCAAAAAATTGAATGTGAATTCTAAAGAAATTTCCATCAGAAATGCCTAGGCCAACGGAGTGGACATCGAGATCCCAGAGAAAAATTTGAAAGAACAGCTAACTATATCTACTGACATCTAAAGAATGTAGAAAAAGATCTTTAAAAATTGGAAATACAGCCCTAACTGGTTTGGCTCAGTGGATAGAGCGTCAGCCTGCGGACTCAAGGGTCCCAGGTTTGATTCCTGTCAAGGGCATGTACCTTGGTTGCAGGCAACATCCCCAGTAGGGAGTGTGCAGGAGGCAGCTGATCGATGTTTCTCTCTCATTGATGTTTCTAACTCTCTATCCCTCTCCCTTCCTCTCTGTAAAAAATCAATAAAATATATTTTTTTAAAAATTGGAAATACAAAAGTAGTAGAATTTATTAGTCAAACTAAGAATTTTAAACTTAAAAAAGCATAAAGCAAAACAACATAAAAACAACAAAAGAACACAAATACACAATATTAAAATAATGGGACAATAACAGATATAAAGGAATATAATTAATGAAAAAATAACACTTTACAAAACTCATGCACAAATGTAAAATTACCTATTTTCTAGGTATAGTTAAAACTAACCAAAGAGAAAAGATGAGAAACCAAGGCTGATGATTTTATTCCAAGTAACTTTTAGGTATTAATTGTTTTATGAATTTTCAGTTGATTTTATTGGATTTACCAGGAATACAATTATATAAGCAGCAAACTTTCAAACTTTCTTTAGCATCTGTATATTGGATATTTTAAAATATTTACTTATTAAATTTATTGGGGTGACATTGATCAACCTGAACATATAAGTTTCACATGTGGGTTTCTATGTTACAAGATCTGTATATTGTACCATGTTCCCACCACACAAAGTCAAATGGTCTCCTGTCATCTTATTTTAGCACCACTTTCTGCCACCACCCCCTTCTATCTAGTAATCATGACACTGCTGTTTGTGCTCACAATTTCAGTTTTATATCCCACGTATGAGTGAAGTCATATAGTTCTTAGCTTTTTCTAACTGATTTATTTTACTAGCATAATGTTCTCAAGGTCTACCCATACTGTTCCAAATGATGCTATTTCATTCTTATTTATGGCTGAGTAGTATTCCATAGTATATATGTACCACATCTTCTTTGTCTAGTCCTCTATCATGGGGAAACTTTGTTTGTTTCCATATCTTGGCCACTGTGAATAATGCTGCAATGAACATAGGGGTGCATATACTTTTGTGAATACATGATTTTGAATTTTTCAGGTATATACCCAGGAGAGGAATTGCTGGGTCATATCAACTTTAATTTTCATTTCTCAGTTCAACTGCAATCTTTTTATTTCTTTTTAAAAAATATGTTTTTATTGATTTCAGAGAGAGGAAGGGAGAGGGAGAGGGAGAGGAAGAGGGAGAGGGGGAGAGAAAGAGAGAGAGAGAGAGAGAGAGAGAGAGAGAGAGAGAGAGAGAAAGAAACATCAATGATGAGCTAGAATCCTGGATCGGCTGCCTCCTGTAAAGCCCCTTCTAGGGATCAAGGCACAACCCAGGCATGTGCCCTGAATATTCCCTGACTGGGAATGGAACCATGACCTCCTGATTCATGGGTCTATGCTCAATCATTGAGCCACACCCGCTGGGCTGCAATTATTTGTTGAATAATATCGATAGTGAGGATAGTTGACATTACTATCTTTTTCTTGATAGGAAAATAAAACTTTCAATGTTTTCCCTTTAAACTTGACATTGGATATTTATTTGAGAAGTATATATTCTTGGTTAATGTTATATTATTCCTTTAATGTACCACTAATGAATTTTCTAACATTTAGTACTTTTGCCTAATATTATGAAGATTGTATTAAGAAAGAATATTGTATTTTATCATTTGCTATTTAAATGCTATGTCTTTGTATAAAGAATTTGGAAGTTTGTATTTTTATGTTGAAAAGTTTAAATAATTTGTAAATCAGCTATTTCTGAAGGATTTAAATTCCTCTTTGAAAATTGTTTGAGTCTTAAAATTTCTTTTTCCTATTGCTTTTTAAAACTTTTCTAAATAATTTTCATAGTTACTTACCAACTTGATATTCAACTCTTCTCTAGGGTAACTACTGTTAACCTTTAGGTTCTTAAAAATCTGGACATATTTAAATGCATTTTATAAAGATTTTCAATATAGCATTTCCTTTGTGCCATTTTAAATTTTGTGTGTTTGTATTTTCTTCCTTCTTTATGCTCTGTTTCCAAAAAAAAGTTCCTAGAGTTATTAATCAGCTTTCAAATGTATTTCCTTTTTCTAATCCACTATTTCAATTTTTTTTATTTGCCATCTCTTTTTGTTCACTCTGCATATTTTAAAAAAATATTCTATATCCAACTTTGTTCTTAGATGCTAAATAGTCTTTTGGCCCAGGATATTCTGAAACCTCATGTTGGAAACTCTCCTTAGAATCTGTATTACATTTTTTTGAATTGTTTAAATTGTGACATAGCTTTCTCCTGTTTGTGGTATGCTGTAATATAAGAAAAGTGTATGAATATCATTTCAAACAAAGCTTGCCTGATATGGTGGTTGACCAACTAGGTCATATGATTTTATGTAAAAAAAAATCACGTGATTCTGTGATTAAAAGGGGCATTGTTTTTTGTGGTTCTCATACACTGACTCTGAAAACAATCCAAAAAATAGTTCAAAACTTGCTTTCACCAAGGCCATTTTGTAGAGCCTAGCATGCCTCTGGATGTGTAAGCACTTCTTTTTGTCATTTAAAGGGCTCATTACCATGCAGTCAGATGTGTTTTCAGTGTGGCTAGAAATCAGAAAGGCAGATAAACCAGAAATGAAAAGCAAGAACTTAGCAAGGCTGGGAACCCTGTGGTCCTTGTCCTTAGACAATCTTCATTTAGTCTAAAATGCAGTTATTCATTTAAAGGGAAAGGATACAGCATTTATTTATAGCATTAGACAAATGAGCAAAGGAAAAATACGTTTTTCTAAACGAATAAGAAAACACAAGCCAATATAAATATTTCAAAACAGAGTGTGGTTTTGATAAAGGGTAATGAAGAGAGAACTATAAAAAAAGGCATGGGTAAACACTAAAGCATTCTTTTGTATGCATTAGCTGATGCTAGGGTTCTGTACAGTATCCTGATATCTTTATACATTGTAATTCTGTCATTCGTCATTTATGAAGAAAGTAGTCACATTTCTTTGATAATTACTGCATACCTACTTCAATGAATTATGTCTCCAAAAATGTGCATTTATTCCATTCCATTTGGCTAATGCATATCTTTTCCTTCATTATATCTGCTAAAATGTCAACACTGCTATGTTGGAAAAATCAATAATTAAATAGCTTTACAGTAATTACCTCCCAGTAATACATTTTTTTCCACCTTAACAACACAAACCAAATCCACTAACATGAACATAACACAAATATATTGGTGAGACAGTCATCATGTAAAAATATAACTCAGTTTACAAACATTTAAAATTATACTTTCATAGGAAGAAACACTGAGTAAGCCTCCTGAGCAGCAATCATGAACTTTAGTTCTACACTTATGAAGAGCCACACTTCATATTCTTGTGGCTCTCAGAATTTGAAGTCAGCCTTAAAATGTACAATACAGCCCCCAAAACAAACAGAAACCTCTGTGAATCTCTGTAATGATAATAGAATATGGTATTTCTCAGAAAATTTCAAGGTGCTTTCTAGGTTTTTTAGTAAACCAGTCATTTTGTGTCTAACCTATCAGAAACTAAGTGGAATTGATCACTCCACTGATTTTACCATCTTAATGGCTAACACAGGTGACCATCCAGTCAAAGTAACAGGTCATGCACAACAGAGAGGTCCAGAGAGATGGAAAGATCAGATAATTATCCTCAAAGTTATTTCTGTGTTCACACAAGACAGAAGTGATTACATTTTAAATAGAAATATGACTATCTTTTGAAAAACATGTAAGTATATTTAAAATAAATACAGAAAAGTAAAATATAAAAAGAGCCACTAAAATCCCCAAACCCAGAACCATTGTCATCTTTAGTAAACAGCATTTCATATAGCTTTGTAGGCTTATTCACAGGATAGATTTTACTTGAATTCAAATGATTGAACAGTTAAGCTGTAGCACTCTGTAAATTTCATTTAAGGTTTCCATGGCATAAAATGTCTCTTAAAATCTTTAAATTAAAAAACAAAACAAACAACAACAACAACAAAAAACACACCAGAAACTAGATTTTTTTTTAAAAAAAAGTGTTAAAAAAAACTTTAAAAAGTTGGAGTCGATATGTGCATTTTAAAGCTTGGTTTGCAAAATGGTCTTCATACAAGGAGGGCTAGGAGAAACCGAAGAAAGAGGCAGACCACTCCAGATTGGTAGGTGGCAGGTTTAAGAAACAAGGGAATTTACAAAGCTGAACACACCCACTTGAGTGACCCCAGTCACATACAACAGAACAGAAGAACTTCCCAGCAGAGCCCAATACACAGAATTAAGATAAATCATAAATCTTTGTTGTATTAAGCCACTAAGCTTTACAATGGAATGTATGGCTGCTCCTGATTCAGTGGTGATCTTTGTATCTGGCATCCTGCAGGTATAGAGACCCTGAACCCAAGTCCACCTAAAGATTTTTGAGTATCTCACTTATCAAAAAACATTGTCAACTGAAATGGCTGGTTCATTATTTCAGATTTGTATGAGCTACTGAAACCCTTCTATCTGCTACTTTATTTTCCTATGTTCAGACAATACCAAATTGAATGAGCACTACAAGGCGCAGGGCAATAGCACATTGTTGAAAATAGACTGGTCTAGATAATTTAGGAATGAAATCTGGCCATTTTAAGCAGGAGCTGAAATAATCGTCCTTTATCTAGCAATTGCAAGAGATTGAATGATCTCTTTGTGAGAGACTGAATTATCAAATTGTCTTTGTCAAACAAGGTGATGGCATTGCGATGGTTTTACTGAGGTAACTAGATATCTCACGAAGTGACTTTGGGGGAGGCCAATTAGGGAAGTTCCTATAAGACTATTTAAAGTTTGGGTCAGACTTGTATGCATGCATATGAGCATAACCAATGGACACAGACAGTAGGGGGGTTAGGGCATGTGCTGGGGGGTGGGAGCGGCTGGGGAGAGAGCAATGGGGAAAAAAGGAGACTCATGTAATACTTTAAACAATAAAAATTGCAAACAAACAAACAAATAAATAAATAAATAAATTTTGGATCAGAAAAATAATGTCAACTAAATCCTTATTTGTGAATCTTCTGAATTCTATTTTGTTGAATTTGTTTTTAAGTTGGTCTTTTCATGGTTATTCCTTAAATACTATTTTCTCATCTCTCCTGATTCTGGTTCACTCTCATTACCCTTCAATGACTGGTAGTATCATAAACACATCAAGATGTTTTGTTACTGTCTTCTCAGATCATCAGGAGTCTTCATAAACACCTGCGGAATTCCCAGCTCCAACCTCACAGGTACTACATTCGGGGAGCTGATCTTTTCAAATTTGACAACCCTTCAATAACGGAGTCCAGAATAGTACAGAACATTTAATAAACATGTCATGATTAGACATGTCTTCTTATTCCATGCACAAACATAGAAATATACATTATGTTTGATTTTATGATCTTTTCACCATCTTGGATAAAAATGGTTATGAGGACAATAAGTAAAAGTGGTTAAGAGAAGAATTAGTGGGTTTGGAATCTGATTAGGCTTGAATTCTGACTGTACTTTCTAGCTATGCAACCATGGCCAACTTACTTATCCTCTATGAAGAATTGTATCCTCATCTTTAACATACATAATATTGACTTCATGGGGTTAGTGGAATTGTTGAGTTAATTAATGCTTGAAAGTGTCTGCACATAGCAAATATTCAATAAATATTAGTCAAATAAAGTACAAAGAAGATTTGCCTAGAAATTTTGAGCCTTGTGTTCCAAACCTGGCTCTACCACTAACCAGTATCTGACTTTGAAAAAGTCTCATGCCTCTTAATCTCTTTTCCTCATCTAGAACATAGGACAGCTGAACTAGATCAGCGTTTTTCTAAAATTTTCTTGTCAATACCATCATTGTTAAAAAGTATAATCTTACATGGGACCTCATTATATAAAACTACATAAAAAAGAGTACGTGCTGCCCTAGTTGGAAGTAGAAGCTCAGAATAACACACACATACATATACATATACTTATACATATCACTTAATTATTTATATATGTGTGTATATACATATGTATGTGCATGTAGATCACAACATATTTATGGCAATAGCAAGAAGAAACTGTCCCTAAATTCCTAAAACCTCCACAAGTAAGCACTCCAGCAAAAACACTCAGTAGATATTAGGCTGTGCCTCAAACAAGAGCTTTTGTTTTTATAGAATCTAGCATTGAATCACAATGAGCTGAATTTCAACTTTCATTCATAGTTAATGGACAATAGATAAACTAATCTATACTAAGGAGGTTTCTTTTCATCTTAACAGTTACATTCCTTTCAAGTAAGCAATGCAATGTGAAGTACTTATAGTGATTGCAATCTCTTCGAAGATAATCTTCTATGGCACTTAAATATAATCACTATCTAGCTCAGGACAACTTGTGTCATCAATACACTTTCTTGTTGAGTAATCAAGACATGAGATTTAGTTTTGCTTTTTTTCACCCTTTATAAAATAGAAATTTATTTTTGGCGTGAACATGCTGGTGCTGGGCTGATCTGCAAATATTAACTTTTAAGGAGGCTGTTCTTGTAATTTAGTTTAAAAAGGGAACACTCTTGTAGTTATACATATTAATAGTAAAAGGTGAAAGATTTATGCGATCTGAAGAGAAACCAGAGTATATGTACATATTAATGGCATCAACGCATATCATCATTGCCTAGAAGTTTAAATATTTTATTATATAACTTGATTTAAATGACTGCTAAGCTGTCATTTGGGTGCAAGGAAAAGGTGGCAGCCTGGGACCCATGATTAGAAGGAGCCAGAGCTGGCGTAGAGAGTAGCCAGTGTTCGTCAGGAGAGGCACCAAGGCAGATGGAACTAGTCCTTGGGCTAAGAGAAAGCTCACGGTTATACACAGCCCATCATTCCACAGGACATCTTGAGATAGAGGCTGCCTGTTAACACACAACAGCCATAGTAGCCCAGCAGATCAAGCGAATAAATGAAGTGTGCCAATAGTCAGACAATTGAGAGTATGTGTATGTGTGAGGGGGATTACACAGTGTGTTGGGGGGATGAGATGTGACCACGAAGACCTGGAAAGTATAGACTATAACCAAAAAGAGTAGCTGCTATTTAATTCTTGGGCATGTGTGTCTAAGTCTTCCACGAGAAGCCATAAATTTGGATTTTATATATAACTCTCCAGTGTTAAGGGTTGTCAATAACTTCATTTGGTTTTTAAAATACTGTGAAAATGGAGGCAACCTTATGCTAGTTAAATGGAACACATCTTCAAGACCTCCGAAGCCATAGCACTTCAAGTCTGAGATCTCAGACTTGCATAGAGGGAAAGTATTAGTGTTCCCATACAAAGTACCTTTATTCCTTTTTCCATCCCCTGAAACTTTATTTTATTTGCAGTTCTTTCCAAGGGGATACAATGAAAATGCTGAGGTGAGGCTGTCCTCTCCCTCTTTGGCCAGTGCCCCTTACATCCTCGCCTGGCTCTCCCGTTAGCAAGGCCTGTTCTGAAGTAAAAGCCTTTCCTCTTCCTTCGCCACTCAGTGCGGAAGAAGGAATTCGGCTCTTCGTTGGATCCCAGAGAAAGTATGACAACTCAGAATCTACAGAAAGTGTTCAAAAGTAGACAGTGAACCCTCCAAGGAACAACCTTTAAAATGTCAAAGGATAAGGGTGCTGGGAAACTCTAAGTGGCACAGTCTAAAGAGGAAAAGAATAAATCCATTTAACAAAAGTCTCTTGAATTGTTTTAGCATCTTTAAAGCTGCTTCCCTGTGACTTCACTGCTTTTACATATAGATAACTTTTGCCTCTTTAGGCACCAGTTAATACCATCTATTAAAAGTCTGCATACAAAAACCAAGTTTCAAACCGGGCAGTTACAACTGTCTTAGAGCCCAGGAAAGAGAAATGATAGGTCCTTTGACCTCCAGGGATGCTATTTTATCACGCTAAAGAAACACAGGAAGAGAGTAAGAGAGAAAACATTTTCCTTTTTTAACAGCCATAAAATCATACAGATTTTACTATGTGCAAAATATATATCACTATTGCTTTTCCTTGGTGGGAGACCTTCAACTCACTGCTCCAAGGGAGATATTAAAAACAAAACAGCAACAAAATACTGAAAAAGGAAATTAAATGGAAACTGCATATCGTCTTCATCTTCTTCTTTATTTTTATAAACTTCGCTTTGGGAGTGATGGTACTTCTCTCAAGGGCAATACTGTTCATGACATTATTCATCATTTTGTATTATCATTTGGGGATGTAGCAACACCTCCTAAAAGGCTGTCTTTTATCCACCATCTTCAGAAAAATAGATAACACTTGAATGTAGTTTAAACATTATAATTTCTAGGTTACCAACTTGTGATTGAAATGCTGCATGGTTCTATTAAATATTAAAATAAATCATTATAATATACTTGTCCAACTGAGCTTAGATTGTTAGAATGAGTTAACAGGAGGATGAATAACTCTAAATTTATATGGAGCTACACAGAGACCCTAAATAGCTAAATCAATCTTAAGAAAACAGAACAAAGCTGGAGGGATCATGCTCTCTGACTTCAAACTACACTACAAACCTATAGTGGTCAAAACAGCATGATATTGCGCCCCCCCCGCCCCCCAAAGACATATAGACCAATGGAACAGCAGAGATAGCCCAGAAGTAAACCCACACATATATGGTAAATTAATTTATGGTAAATGAGGAAAGAATATACAATGGGAAAAGGACAGTCTTTTCAATAAATGGTATTGGGAAAACTGGACAGTTGCATGCAAAAGGGTAAAACTGGACCACTATCTTATACATATACAAAAACTCACTCAAAATGGATTAAAAATTTTGAAGGTAAGATCTGAAAGCATAAAACTTTAGGAGAAAATATAAACAGTAAACTCCTTGTCTGGTTTTAGTGATGTTTTTATTATGTTTTATTTTTTATTTCCAAAGGTAAGAACGACAACAACAAAAATTTAATATATGAAACTATATCAAACTCATCAAACTAAAAAGTTTCTGCACAGCAAAGGAAACCATCAACAAAACAAACAGGCAGCCTACTGATTTGGAGAACTTATTCGAAAAGAATATGTTCAATTAAAGTTTAATATCTAAAACATTAAACGTTGCAATGCAATAACAAAAAAATACATGCAATTCAATAATGAAAAACAATTGAAAAATGGGCAGAGAGTCTCAATAGGCATTTTATTAAGGAAAGCACATATACCATACGACCAATAGGCATTAGCAAATGTTCATCATCACTAATTATCAGGGAAATACAAATCAAAACCACAATGACATATCACCATATACCTGTCATAATAACTACTATAGAAAATACAAGAAATAACAAGTATTGGCCAAGATGTGGATAAAAAGGGAACCATTGTGTGCTATTGGTGGGGATGTAACATGGTGCAATCACTATGTAAAACAGTATGGAGGATCATCAAAAATTAAAAATAGAGCTATCATATGATCCAGCAATGTCACTTCTGATGAAAATGAAAATTCCAATTCAAAAAATATGTTCATTGTGACATTATTTATAATAGATAAGATACAGAAACAATACAAATGTCCACCAATAAAAAAATCAATAAAGAAAATGTGGTACATATATTTATAATGGAAAACTATGCAGCCATAAAGATATTAAAATCTCATCATTTGTGACAACATAGATTGACCTTGAAGGTATTATGCTGAGTAAAATAAGTCAGACAGAAAAAGACAAATGCCACATAATTTCAATTACACATAATCTAAAAAACAAAACAAATAAACAAGCAAAACTCAACAAAATCCAGGCTCATAAATACAAAGAACTGACTAGTGGTTGCAAGAGGTAAAGAATCTTGGCAGAGGACAAAATGGATGAGAGAGATCAAGATATTCAAATTTACATTATAAAATAAGTCACAGGGACATAATATATAGTGGAAAATACAGTCGATAATATTATATTAACTTTGTATGGTGACAGATAGTAGATAAATCTATTATCATGATCATTTTGCAATGTATACAAATATTGAATCACTATGTCATACACATGAAATATAGTCATAATCTTTTTATTTGTTGAGTATCTTGTCTCAGTGTTGATGGTTGTTGACTGATCGGGATGGTGGCTATGGCAATTTCTTAAAATAAGAAAACAATAAAGTTTGCTGCATCATTTGACTCTTCTCTCCATGAATGATTTTTCATGTGATGCTGTTTGATAGCATTTTATACATACTTTCAAAATTGGAGTTATTCCTCTCAAACACTGCTGCTGCTTTATCAACTAAATTTATGTAATATTCTAAATCCTTTATTATAATTTTAACAATCTTCATAGTATCTTTACCAGGAATAGATTCCATCTCAAGAACATTCTTTCCTCATCCATTAAAGTTTTATCATGAGATTATCATAATCTGATCAAATCTTTAAGTGCCACTTGTAACTCTAGTTCTCTTGCTATTTTTGCCATATCTATCATTACTTCTTCTGGTGAAGTCTGAAACCACTCAAAGTCACCCATGAGGGTTGGAATCAACTTCTTGCAAATGCCTGTTGATATTTTTACCTCTTCCTAAGAATTGGTAATGAACTTCATGACCTATTGAATGTTGAATCCTTTTCAAAAAATTTTCTATTGCTTTGCACAGATATATCAAAGGAATCACTTACTAGAACAGCAATAACTGTACAAAGTGTTTCTTAAATAATAAGGTTTCAAAGTCAGAATAATTGTTTAGATGGATGTTATGTTAGCAGGCATAAAAACAACATTAATCTCATTGTATATCTTTGTCAGAGTTCTTGGGTGACCTGGTGCACTTTCAATAAGCAATAATATATTGAAAAGTATGTTTGTTTGTCTGAGCAGTAGGACTCAACAGTGGGCTTCAAATATTAGTAAACCATTAGATAAGCAAGACTGATAAAACACTAGCCAGACTCATCAGGAAACAAAGAGAGAGGACCCAAATAAATGAAATCAGAAAAAAAGAGGTGAAGTAACAACTGACACCACAGAAATGCAAAGGATTGGAAGAAAATATTACAAACAACAAATGCCAACAAATTGGACAACCTGGGCAAAATAGACAAATTCCTAGAAAAATACAATCTTCTAAAACTGAATCAGGAATAATCAGAAACTATAAATATACCAATAACAACTAATGAAACTGAGACAGAAATTTAAAACAAAACAAAACTCCCAAGCAAACAAAGGTCTTGTATTGGACAGTTTCACAGGGGAGTTTTACCAAACATTCAAAGAAGAGCTAAGACCTATCTTCCTCAAACTATTCCAAAAAATTTAAGAGGAAGGAAAGCTTCTAACCTCTTTTAATGAGGCCAACTTTATCCTAATTGCAAAACCAGATAAAGACACTACAGAGAAATACAATTACAGAACAATATCCCTAATGAACATATATGCCAAAATCCTCAACAAAATATTAGCAAATCAGATCCAGCAATATAGTAAAAAGATTATTCACCATGACCAAGTGGGATGTTTCCAAGGTATGCAAGGCTGGTTCAATATTTGCAAATCAATAAATATGATATACCACATAAAGAAAATGAAATGTAAAAATCATGTGATTATGTCATTAGAAGCAGAAAAATCAATAAAGTACAGCACTCATTTTTTGATAAAGACTCTCAGCAAAGTGAAAATAGAGGGATCATACCTCAATATAATAAAGGCCATATATGACAAACCTATAGCCAATATCATACTCAATGGGAAAAAACTAAAAGCACTTACCTTAAGTACAGAAACGACAGGGATATCTGCTTTCATTGCTCTTATTCAACACTAGAGGCCCGGTGTATGAAATTCATGTATGGGTAGGGTCCCTAGCCCTGGCAGGCAATCAGGGCCAATCTGTTGGGCAACCGGCAGGGCGATTTTGGGGAGGGAGGCCCTCTGGCACCTGCCTTAACTGGCCTAGGGCCTGAGGGCAGCTCCTGTGTTGAGCATCTGCCCCCTGGTGGTCAGTGTGAGTCATAGCAACTGGTCATTCCACCAGTTGTTCCACCATTCGGTCAATTTGCAGATTAGACTTTTATTATATAGGATAGTACTGGAAATCTTAGCCACAGTGACCAGAAAAGGAAAACAAAAAACAAGGCATCCAAATTGGAAAGGAAGAAATTAAAATGTCATTATTCATAAATGACATGATATTGTACATAGAAATCCCTAAGACTCCCCCAAAAAACTACTAGATTTCATAAAAGAAGTTGGCACAGTAATAGGATACAAAATTAACATCCAGAATGCCATTTTATACACCAATAATGAACTCTCAGAAAGAGAAACTAAACAACAATCTCACTTACCATTGCAATAATAATAATAATAATAATAATAAAATACCTTAGAATAAACTTAACCAAGGAGGTTAAAGTCCTGTATGTGGAAAACTACAGGATATTGAAAATGGAAAGAGAGGAAGATACAAATGAAAGAATATATTGTATTTATGAATAAGAAATATTAACATCATTAAAATGAACAAAGCAATCTATAGATTAAAAGAAATCCCAATGAAAATACCAATGACATATTTCACAGATCTAGAACAAATTCTCCAAAAATTTATATGGGACCAAAAAAGATCTGGAATAGTAGCAGCAATCTTGCACAAAGAAGTACAAAGTAGGAGGTATCACAAAACTATAATACAAATTATACTACAAAGCCACTGTAATAAGAAAAGCCTGGTACTGTCACAAGAACAGGCATATAGATCAATGGAACAGATCAGAGAGCCCAGAAATCAACCTAGGCCATTATGCTCAATTAAGATTTGACAAATGAGGCAAGAGCATATAATGGAGTAAAGATAGTTTCTTCAACAAATGGTGCTGGGAAAATTGGACAGGTACATGCAAAAAAATGAAATTGGACCACCAACTTCTATCATATACAAGAATAAACTTAAAATGGATAAAAGACTTAAATGTAAGTTGTGAAACCATAAAAATCCCTGAAGAAATCATAGGCAGTAAAATCTCCGACATCTCTCATAGCAATATGTTTGCCAATACATCTCATAGGGCAAGAGAAACAAAGGGAAAAATAAACAAATGGGACTACATCAAATAAAAATTTTCTTCACAGCAAAGGGAACCAGCAACAAAGTGAAAAGGGATCCCACTGTATGGGAGAAATTTTTGCCAGTGATACATCTGCTAAGGGGTTAATTTCCAAAATATATAAAGAATTCATACAACTTAATAAAAGGAATACAAACGACCCAATTAGAAAATGGGCAAAGAACCTAAATAAACAGTTCTCCAAAGAGGACATACAAATCGCCAAGAGACATATGAAAGAATGCTCAACATCACTAATCATCAGAGAGATGTAAATTAAAACTACAATGAGGTATCACCTCACACCTCTCAAAATGGCTACCATCAATAAATCAACAAGCAACAAGTGTTGGCAAGTATGTGGAGAAAAGGAAACCCTAGTGCACTGCTGGTGGAAATGCATACTGGTGCAGCCACTATGGAAAACAGTGTGGAGTTTCCTCAAAAAAATAAAAATGGAACTGTCATTTGACCCAGTGGTCCCACTTCTAGGAATATATCCTACAAATCCTGAAACACCAATCAGAAAAAAATGTATGCACCCCTGTGTTCATAGCAGCCAATTTATAATAGCTAAGATCTGGAAATAGTCCAAAGTGCCCATCAGCAGATGAATGGATAAAAAAGAGGTGGTACATTCACACCATGGAATACAATGCAACTGTAAAAAAAAAAAAAAAAAAAAAAAAGGATCTCTTACCCTTTGAGACAGCATGGAGGGACCTGGAGAGTATTATGCTAAGCAAAAAAAGCCAGTCAGAGAAAGACAAAGTGTCACATGATCTCACTTATATGTGGAATCTAGTGAATAAAATAAATTGACAAACAAAAGAGATCCAGAGACATGGGAGAACGAGACAGACTGAGGAATCTCAGAGGGAAGGGAATTGGGGAGGACGGGAAGAGTTTAAGCAAAGGACTTATATGTATACTAGAGGCCCATTGCATGAAATTCAGCTGTCTCGTGGCCCCTTGGCCCTAAACCTCCCTGCCCTCTCCCCCCACCCACGGGTTGTTCTGGAAGGTGGTTCCAGAAGGTTGTTTGATCATTCCTCCATCTGGTCTAATTAGCATGTTAGCTCTTTATTATATAGGATATGCATAGCCCATAGACACAAACAATAGTGAGATGAAGGCCTGGGGGTGATGGGTGAGAGGTAGAGGGGATCAATGGGTGGAAGAAAGGGACATCTGTAATACTTTCAATAATAAAGCTAAATTAAAAAAAGAAAATATGAGGCAATCTTCTCTCTCTCTTAATTCTTGCCTCTGTTGAGGATAAAAGCCTTCATTCTGTACAACTCTTCATAGTTCTTTTCTGTTTGCCCAATGGGCCACTTCCTAATTCATGATCATTGAATAAAGCCAATTTGATATTTAAATTTACTCAGTTGAATTTTTTTTTTTAATAAGGAAAACCAGGGAAAGCCATCCAGTGCTTATATGAACTATGGTGATAATAGGAGAAAATTTATTTGAAAGACAGAGTTAGTGCGGCTCCCTCATGGATTGGAGGTGGGGTATGAGGGAAGGAGAGATATCAAGATACTTCCTAGGCTTGGAAAGCAGTGAATGGGTAAATCATGAGACCATTTATAATGGTGGGAAAGACTGGGGCAAAACAGGCTTGGTGGAAGGGGAGAAATCAGGTTTTCTTCAGATATTTAATTTTAAGGTGCCTATTAGCCATCCATGTAGAGAAATACGATTCTCAAGATAGTCAATAATACAAAGTATGGTGCCTGGTAGGTACTGGAAATATTGGGGGGATGCTTTGTAAAGTATATGATTGCCTAATCATTATGCTGTACACCTGAAACTAACACAAAATAGTAGTGTATGTAAACTACAATTGACAAATAAAATTTAAGTTCTTTTCAAAAAAGGAAAAAAGAAAATCAGTTTAGAGGGTAGATATCATGTTCAATGTTATTACTACAATTGAATAAAAATAAAAATGATGACATTGAACAGATGAACACAGAACAAATAAATATTCTTTGCAACAGTGAAATCAGGACTTGTTAATGATCCAATGTGTTAGCAGTGTTCATCTTAACCAGATCAATATCACAGAAACATTAACTAAATAGAGAACAGAGAACTTGAGACTGGAACATAAATATTAGATCATATTTAATTGGGTTGCAAGTTTAATGAGGCAAAAATGGAAAAGGAATTCTCTTCATCACACATTTCTCTCTTGTGAAATGACAGTGGGGCTTTGTTGCCACTGGCTGACCACTTCCCATCTCTCTTCCAGAGGAAAGTCCCCTGTACATTCCCCCTCAAACCACCAGGGCGGATGTGCATATTCTCTTCTAAATCCTGGAATCTTCCTATTTACAAATGGAACTCTTTAATACGATATTGAAGTCATACAACTCTTACTAAAATCTAGCCCAAGTCAATAAAAATATGTACTTCCCACTTACTATTATAAAATTAGGGCATATTTTTACACAGATTCCCAACTATCATAAGATACACATTTTATTTATGGATTAATAAAGCAAACACTACTTCAAATGAATCAATTTGCCATAAAACTATACAGCCTTTGAATACTTGTATTTGTTTATAATCATTGATCAAAATCTAATTTTTTCAGTGGGATTAGCACAAACCATATTAAGTAGAACATTGAGACCAAAATTGCCTTTCTTAGGTAAGATTATTTGGATCTGATCTTTGTCAAAATTAAGCTAGTCCTCTACTTCATCTTATATATTTAGTCATAGTCTAAGAATGTAGCTACAACTGTATTAAATATTCATGTCAAGTGCCATATAGGTCAATATACCAAAAGCCAAAGTTACAAAGAATTTTTCCACTTATTCACAATCTGAGAACAGCTTCAAATGCCTGTAGAATGTATGTGTGCATACGTGTGTGGATGTATGCAGATGGACTCTATTTCCGTCTTCATTTAGCCTTTTTTTGTATCTCAGATCATAAAATCATGATACCACTTGATAGCGAACTTTGATATTGCATATTTGCTTCCCAATTAACATTTACTCATCACTGTTGACCTTGTTCGAAGTAAAAACCACCTTGGTAGCCCTGCAGCTGAGAATAAGCGGAGTAGGAGTTGGCAGGCTAGCACTGAACTGTCTCTGCTCTGTGGGGATCCTGATGCCTCCTTCTTACTGAGATGTGTCAGGTATGCAAAGATGGTCCCTGTGAGCATCAGTTATCAAGTAAAAAGTCATCAAAGACCAAAGCTAGATTGCAGCAGCTAAGCTGTCTTAAAATGTCTCCTTGACTTTTAATGGGGAAACCAAGAAGAAAATAGAATTGTGATAACTAAAGGAAAATGCAGCTGAAACTCCCTCTCCTGTGATAATAATAAATTTATTTGCACCCAATTGTTATTTGGATGTAAGACACCAAGACTTATATTCAATTAGGTATGTGTATATGTTTGTGTTTGCATGCATGCTCACCCTTTCATTTAGCACATACTCTTCAAAATAAACACATAGAGGATATCTGTTGCTATAGTAATTACAAAAAACACCCAAAAGAAGGGGTCAAAGGGGGGAGGGAAAGGGATGTCTGTAATAAAGTTAAACAATAAAGTTAAAATAAAAAAAACTCAGATGGCAATGATTATTTAATAGTGCTTATGCATCTCTGGATCATCTGAGATTTATTAGCAGGTCACCCAGGGAAGCTCTGTCCCATATGTCCCTTACACTCCTCATAGCCATGACAAGGTACATAAGGACATGCAGATGCACTGCGGCCAATGACAGCCTGGGCCAAGAGCTGCTAACATGCTGTCTGTCACCTCTGCTTCATTGTATTGGTCAGAGCAAGTCAAGTCGCCAAACCCAAGATCAAAGAGGGTGGAGTGGAGAATAGACTTAGCTCCTTTAGTGGGAGGAGCTCCAAAATCACATGGAAAAGGGTGTAGGTACAAGGTGGTTGAAGAATTATGCTCAATATTGCCATCGGCCCCAGACATTCTATTCATCTTTAACGGAGAAATAAAAGTTGCATAAGATCATTAAAAAATCATTTTTTTAGGGTGACAGACAGACCTGAGTTCAAATCCTTTCTAGCTCTAGCCTGAAGCAATCAACATAACCCCCACACCAATAACTAGGAAAGAATAACAGTGGCCTCTCAAGAATTCTGTGATTATTTTAAGACATAATTTATGAACAGTAGTTAGTCCATCATAGTTTTCTAAGGAGCAATGACAAATTATCATTGTTATTATTGGCATTGTTCCGATTATTATTATTCAAACCCAAAAATAGTGGGGGCTTTTATTCTATAGAAGTTGGCATACTTAATTTATTCCTCAAATTATGCTTCCAGATGTGAATCATTCCACCTCTGTCCATAGAAGGAAACCAAACAGAACAAAATTAAAACTGTGGACCTCATGTGCTACTGCCTCATTTCTGGCCCACATGGCTCTTTAAAGGAGAATCTCTGGAATGAAATGCAGGGTCTCAGTAGGAAATTTTGAGGGGAGCTTTGAAACAATGAATTCAGATAGGGAAATCAAAGATCCGTTTGCAGTCAGTTACTGGGGAAATGGTTGCTTCGCTTTTGGAGTCCTTAGTTTGTTTTGGACTCATTTGGAGAACAGGTTGCTTGAAAGGGTCAGTGGTTGAATAGGAGGCCGTGGCTGGTACCTGTTCAGGCAGCTGCTGGCTTTTTCAGGGTTGGATCTGCTTGGAAACCTGCGTTTACCACTCTGCAGCCTCAGCCCTGTCTCCTCATCGCTTTTCCCCATTCTGTGACCCTCCTGATGTTGTCCTGTCATTTTAGCCAGAATATGGAGATATGTTTGTGACATATTCATAAGTCAGTGAAAATAGACCTAAATAAACCTTTTTTTTTCTCAATTGAGCACAAACTTGGTTGTTTTATTCCATATTTCTTGCATAACTAAAGTAATTGTTTCGTTTTCTACTAAGCTAAATGTATTCCTTTTCCACTGAGGTTGTATTTGGACGATAATAATTTAATTAATTTTTAACAAAGGACAATTCAGAATAATTCAAAATTTTAATCTAGATGATTACCCATAATAAATTAAATTAATGTTATTGGTTCTCTTGATTGTTTAAGTATATGCAGAGTCTCAAATTTCTTTCTTTAAACTGTTTTCTGAATCTAGCACCTTTTTTGTCTCTCCCTCTACAGTAAAAGTCCTTGCTTTTTCTCTTATTTGAACTTCCAATTTTTACATTTCTTCATTATTGAATTATAGTTGCAAAACAAGACACCTCCCTTCTAAACCATGGCGTCAAACAAACAGATAAACAAACCAAGCTGTCTGTGTACATTCAGGAAATAGTAACTGAAAGTCAGCATGCTAAGAACTTCCAGGGATGTTGCTAGAAGGCGTTGGTGGGTGCCTACCTGGAGCATACATTGCTACTTCTATCCATCCCTCTCCTGAGGAGTCCTCCAGGCCTCTTGCTCGTAACTCTGCGCCCAGAGATGGACAACCTGTTTACGGTGGGGAGAGTGCTCACGGGAACAAGGAGGGTGCTTAACGAGCTGGGCCTTTCTCAGCTGTTTGCCAAGCTGCACTTGTAAACATAGCAGAGCCCCTCCCTGTAAGTCCAGCCCCAGCTGGTGAGCCCACCTGGCTCTTTGGAGGCGTTCACTTTGAGGATGTGGATGAGAAGCAGCTGGGGGGCCCTCCACGCATTGGCAGCTGCTGCCAAATCTTTGGTTTCTAGCTTCAGTGAGCAGCCCTGGGTCATTTCTATGGAGCCCAGACACTCCTCGAGATGATTCAATCCAAAGCATCAGATATGACCCTGATCTTTTTTTTTTAATCTGAAGTTACAGTACAGGAAGTAGCTTTGCGTCCACTTACAAGTTGGTCTCTGTGGAGCTTCAGCTCAGGAATCTAAGGAAGAACAGCTCTGTTCGCTTGTACTGTGAGCACAACATTGTCACTATTATTTACACTTTTCTAAGCTTTACCTGGCAAAAATTCAGTCTGCCTCTCGGGGATGCAGCTTTTCTTTAAAGCAAGAATTGCAGCGTTTTCCTAATATAAACGCACATACAGGTTTTGTAACATAAAACTCCTGCAGGCATTTGCTGATGTTTCCCTTCTGGCCTAAACTGCTGGGTGTGACTAGTTTAAAAGCTGTCAAAATGACTTAAAACAGTTATTAAAACCACTGGCTGCCTCACTGCCAGAGGGCAATAGTGTTCCATAAATAGTCTGCATTGCAACAGTGCTCAGAGCAACCCTGAGCCATCAAACCTAAGGGCAGCAGGCATTTTAAACACACAGCAAAGTGCAATCATATGTAGAGTCTCGCATGTAAGTAAATGGAAACATTTTTTGCAGCAGCAATTTGGGCAATAGGTACAAATGAAACATAGGTATTTTCAGTATCTATTTGAGCACCTAAGTGAACATGTAATTGCACAATGAGCCTTTCACAGCAACTCAATTAAACATGTAAATTATTGTCAAATGTTCCCAGCAGCCACAGAACATTTTCGGTGTCCAATGTCATTATCCTCTATTGGGCATTTGTGCATCGGAGTACACGTTTCTGTAATTAAATAGCAATTATTTTTACTTCCAGTCCCATTAGTAATATTTAAAATCGGAAGTGCTATATGGTCTTTCTTCTTTTTTTTTATTGGCTGCGATTCACTAAAAGTTTAATGAAAATATACTTTATGGAATCAGTGGGTTTTCACAGAGGTACCTTTTAACATCCTCTCTCCTGGAAAGGTAGGGTGACTATGGGGTCCTTCTTTTTTTATGGAGTCCTCGTAAAGACAGAACCACATGAATGCATTATTCTAAAATGTCTTTTTAAAAAAAATATATATTTTTATTCATTTCAGAGAGAGGAAAGAAGAGGGAGAGTGAGATAGAAACATCAATGGTGTGAAAGAATCATTGATCGGCTGCCTTCTGCACGCCCTCTACTGGGGATTGAGCACATAACCTAGGCATGTGCCCTGACCAGAAATCAAACCATGACCTCTTGGTTCATAGGTGGACACTCACCCCTGAGCAAAACTGGCCAGGCTAAAATGTCTTTTTGAGGTGCTCGCCCATAGCATTCACTTAGAGATGAGCTGCTGGTAGTTTACACAGAATATTATCAGGCTTAAGAAATTAATACCCAACAAGCACTAGCCCACAGTATTTTTTAAGCAACTGTCTATCCTATGAAACTGGTGATAGTTGCTTCTTTGGTTTAATTTATGGCATTGCTTGTAAAAGGTAAATGGACAAGCCCATGGCATTATTCTGAGGTCCTCTGTGTGTGTGTAGGTTGGAAAGAACTAAACATAAGAAATCAGAACCTCCTTGTGGAATAATGTCCTAGAGTGAATGGCCGAATTCACATCATGGGCCAGTTTTCAATCCTTCCAAGAGAATTTAAGTAATAATATATCATAAAATATTTGTGATAAGAAGCATAATCTATGATATGGGAGAACAGTACTGTCAGCCTCCTGTGTATATCTTCCACACAGGAACAAAACTACATGAGAATCAGAACAAACTAAACCCTACTAAGAATTACTGAGTTAGCCAAATGAGATGGGGCCAAAACAATCCATTCGACTGGTCTATTTTGGTCTCTCCTTCTACTAAAAAAATAACTATTACTGTTTCTATTTTAACTACTTAGGAGCAGGTGACCGACATCCTGGAAATATAAAATACACAGATTTCCACAGGGTGTTCTTTTCATTGTTTTGGTTTTACTTTCAAATAAATTATGTGAAGGGATGTGTTCTAAAGTTTCAAGCAGTTTTAAAAAAATCAAACTAATCCAATCAATTTCTCAGTAATTGACTTTGAAGAAACTGAGACAAGAGCAATGCAAACAGAGTGCTTTTAAATAAATCATAATTACCCATGCAAATGTCTCCAATAACTTGAGGGTTTAATCAGATGGCAATTTGGAAACCCTCTTGCATTTGGTAACGTGACAGGCAGCAGAGATGCCGAGGAGAAAGCAGTCTGGTAAGGATCATCTGAGCCGTGAAAAGGAGGAGCTGGATTAACATCTAAAATTATCCAAAGCTGGAAAAGTCTCAGGTTGTTTGTGCATTCACCTGATTAGTGGAGACCTGCATATATATTCAACATTTCCAGCTTGCTTTCAAGCCTTTGAATTGATCTGGAATGGTTACAGATTGCCTTTTCCCCTTCAGACGATAAAAGCATAAAAGGAGCAGGTGTTGCTGGTTATTCAAATTCGGAGCATGTTACGGCTTCTCCCCACATCCCCCTTCTCTATTTCATACTGGTGTCCTCCTGTCTTCTCTTGCCACCCAATCTCCTACTTTCTAATTACAGGAAACCTTTCAAAGGAGTGCACTTGTGTAGCTTTAGATGCTGCAACCTTTAACAATGTTGTTTCACTCCTGCTCGAGGGTTAAAAATCAATATGGTGTGTGACTTCCTTGTGATATTTTTTTCTGAAACCAAGAAGCAAAGTACTCCACTTAGTGCAGTTTTAATTAAACCGAATACATTATGAAACACTCTCCTAATTTGCTTTGCCTAGAAAATGTTTTTTAAAGTGTTACAAATCAATCAACTAATTGAGCTGTGTAGTAGGAAATGCAGATGGCATCTCGTTACTCTGTGTTTTTACTCTGCCAACCAAGTGCCTCTTCAGAGACAGGGTTTGTGATGGGGCTGGCAATTTGCATCCCGCGGCAGCAGTGGGATGTGAGGTTGTGGCTTTGAGCAGCAACCAGGTTAACAAGAAACAACAACACAGAATGCACTGACCAAGGGCAGAGACAGTGTGTGGAGATGGTGGCCAGGGGAGCTCCTTGCAATCCCAGCTGCCATCTATTCTAATTGGACCAAGAGCAGAAGGTTTTATCTGCCTTTTCAGAGTGGATCAACAGAGAGTAAGGGCATACCTACTTTGGAGATTTACCCCGCCCCCCCCCCCCCCCCCAAATATTAAGGTTAGTCTCCTTCTGTGCCCTTTCAGTTTAATTTCATAAATATCAATTCAGTATCCAGCACTCTACTAGTGCTTGGATGGCATGCTGACTGATGGAGGAGGGGAGATCATTGCTTTTGAAGGGCTTTTCATTTAACAAACATTTATTGAGCATTATTATTATTATTATTATTGAACAAGTAGAAATCCTTAGGCACGATGTTGGGTGCATAATAATCAAAGAAAAAAAACACACAATAAAGAATGTAGCTGCTCTCAAGGACCTTCCATTTTAGAGGGAAACAGATATGTCAACAGTCATTGTAATATATTGTTTTATATTTTTTCATGAAAGCACGTATGAGACAAACACAAGAAAAGAACTATCTTTGCTTGGGAAATGTTTGAATCCTTTATAGAAGAATCAGAAGGTAGAGTGTATTCTAGGGCAAAGGCATATGGGCTTTGGGTAATGGAGAAAGTTAGCATCATCAGAAGTGTAATGTCTTTTCTTTTTTTGGTAGCTATCCAACAAGCATCTGTCTACAGCTCACATTCTGACTATTCTCCTCAATCCTGAATTCTAAATTTATCCTTCCTCTCACATTAGAGATGATTGTTCCAGTTTAAAGCATTGCTTTGTGATACTTAGGACTGTTGTTATATCAACCCATATCTGAAATGCACCATGGGAAATTCTGATGACTCAGCAGCCATATGCTCACATGCTTTAGAAACATTGACTAAGATTTTATCAGTTTCCTAGTGATGCCATAGTCAACCACTTGAAAGTTCCAAAGCCTGATATTCAAGGCTTAGGATACGCCAGTAAACAAGTAAAACTGGGAAGAATAACCTATACCCGTGGTCGGCAAACTGCGGCTCTTTGGCCCCTTGAGTGTAGCTCTTCCTAAGCCTTAGGAGTACTCTAATTAAGTTAATAACAATGTACCTACCTATATAGTTTAAGTTTTAAAAAATTGGCTCTCAAAAGAAATTTCAATCATTGTACTGTTGATATTTGGCTCTGTTGACTAATGAGTTTGCCGACCACTGACCTATACCATTGCTAATGCTCTTCTTTAACCAATTGGTACTTACTGTCTTTACATTTTAAATGAGCTTCCCATTTGAAAGAATGACTATTCAAATATTGAAAATCTGAAGAATAATTTATTTAAACATGTAACAAAGGCTAAAGCCAGGTTTGAGTCATTTGAGTGATGTTTGGTAAACTGCTGCTCCTTTGTACTGACATTTAGCAGTTTCCAAAGTGTGGTCCCCAGCCAGCGGCATCAGTATTCCCTGGTAACTTGTTAGACATGCAAATTCCTGGGCCCCATCTCAGCCCTACTGAGTCAGAAACGCTTGGGGTGGGCTAAGGCTCTTGTTTTTGAAGATGTCAAGTGTCAAGGTGATTCTAATGTAGGCTAACTTTGAAAACATGTCACTAGTGGTTACATAATGCCCAATGCATCAACGTGTCTCTTGAATTTAGTTCTAAATGAATTTAGTGCTAAACAGTAAAAACAAACACATTATTTCTAACCAAAGTATATTAACTTGCTTATGAAATGCTAATGAACCAATTTTTCTGATTTCTTTTTTTCTGAAGAGACCATGATTTTTGGCTACATGTAAAAAGAAACAAAAAATGAACTTTAGTTGAGAGTCATTGGAGAAAACAACTAACTTGACTGATTATTTTACTTTTCAGTAAATATTTTGCATTTTTATATCTATTACAAATTATACCTATAGCATTATGATAGGTGCAATGATTCAATATATACCATTCCCTCCATTTGTTAAGTATTATATTTTCTGTCTTCTTATATATTTTTCATCTTCTTGATCTATCAGATTTTAGGAGAGAGATACTAAAATATCCCATGATGATTGTGAATTTGTCAACTTTCCCCTATAATTCCATGAATTTTTACTTTATAAATTTTAAAGTCAAGTTGTTAGGTACATGTAGGTACATAACTTTGTTTATTGTACATTCTTTGTAAACTCTTGTCATTCGAGAGGAAATGGTTTAAGAGGCACATGGTCAATTGCACTTGCTTTGCAAAAATGTATTAGCATGTTACTGTATCTCGCTCCCACTCTAATCCACAATCATTCTCTGTAGCCAAATTTTACTCCCAGAACTCATCCTCCCACACTTAAGGTGACTCAGTACATTGCAATGATATAATATGCACACTGTTATTATATGAACAATTATGACAGAAAGTGCTTTGCGAGACACTGTGGATCAGACAAGCTTCCTAAGGACTAGAACAACAACTATGCAAGAGAACTCAGCAAAATGGAATCTCCATTATGGAGGGGTAGCTGCAAAGATCAATGCAATCAATGACATTTGAGTTTGTTTCAGCACAGGAACAAAGTTTGTTAATTCAAGAGTAACCATGCAACTAAAATATAGCCATCTTGCATCAGGGAGCACATCACCTAATTTCAAAGTCATACTTTGATAGAGAAGTTGGTATGACTGTTAAGTTATTAATGTCTAAAATGAACTTACACAATTCATCAAGAAAACAAACAATCCAACTTAAAAATAATAAAGGACCTGAATAGACACTTCTCCAAAGAGGACATACTGATGACTAATAGACATATGAAAAGATACTGAACCTCACAAATCATCAGAGAAATGTAAATTAAAACCACTTTACACCTGTCAGAATGGCTATAATCAATAAATCAACCAACAAGTGCTGGAGAGGAAGTGGAGAAAAGAGAGCCCTGGTATACTGTTGGTTGGAATGTAGATTGGTGCAGCCACTGTGGAAAGCACTATGGAGTTACCTCAAAAATTAAAAATGAAACTGCCTCATGATCCAGTGATTCCACTTCTGGAAATGTAACCCCCCAAAAAACAGAAACTAATTTGAAAGGATATATGTATCCCTCTGGTCGCTGCAGCATTATTTACAATAGCCAAGATTTGCAGGCAGCTGAAGTATCCATCAGCGGATAAAAAAGCTGTGGTACATTTACACAGTAGGATACTACTGAGCCTAAAAATGGAAAGCTTACCTTTTGTGACTACATGAATGGACCTGGAGACCATTAGGCTAAGTGAAGTAAGCCAGTCAGCGAAAGACAAGTACCATATGATTTCACTGTTATGTGGAATCCAATGAACAAAATAAACTAATAAGCAAAATATAAAGAGACTAATAGATACAGAGAACAGACTGACGCCTGTCAGAGGGGAGGGGTTTGAGGCTCTGGATAAAACAAGTGAAGGGATTCAGCAAGAAAAACTAACCTCACAGATACAGACAACAGGATAGTGATTACCAGAGGGAAAAGGGATGTTGGGGGAGGTAGAAGAGGATAGAGTTGTGACAAATGATGATGGAAGGAGACTTGACCAGGGGTGGTGAACACACAATACAATATATAGGTGTTGTATTATAAAATTGTACACCTGAAACCTGTATAACTTTATTAATCAATGTCATTCCAATAAGTTCAATAAACATTTTAAAGATCAGGTAATTTTCAAATAAAATTTTGTATAAAAATCAAGAGCAAACTCTATGCTGCCTATAGGAGACTCACTTCAGCTTTATGGACACAGACAGAAAGTAAAGGGATGGAAAAATGTATTTCATGCCATTGAAAACTAAAATAAACTAGGCTAGCTATACTTATAACAGACAAAAATACATGTAAATACAAATACTGTAATAAGAGATGAATAAGGTTTTATAAATGATAAATGTGTTAGCCCAACAAGATAAATTAACACTTATAAATGTTTATGCATTCAACATAGGAACATCTAAATATATAAAGCAAATATTAACATTTTTGAAGGAAGAGAGAAACTAATACAATAATAGTAGGTGAATTCAATACCCCACTTTCAACAATGAACACATCATTCATGCAGAAAATCAATGAGGAAACATTGGACTTAAACTACACACTATAGCAGATGGATGTAATAGATATATGGAGGATGTTTTACTCAACAGCAGGAGTACACATGAAATATTCTCCAGGACAGATCACATGTTATGTCACAAAACAAGTCTTAATAAATCTAACAAAATTGAAATTATATGAAGCATCTTTTCTGAACACAATGATATGAAACTAGAAATCAATTACAAGAAGAAAACTAGACTATTTATAAATATGTAGAAATTAAAATTAAAACCACTCTCCTAAAAAAAAACTAAGGGATCAAAGAAAAAAACAAAAGGGAAAAAATATCTTGAGACCAATGAAAATATTAACATAAAATACCAAAACTTATGGAATGCAGCAAAAGCAGTCTGAGAGAGAAGTTCACAGTGACAAACACCTACATTGAGAAATAAAATCCTATTCATAAAAGCTTAATATGCAAATTGACCAAACAGCGGAATGACCAGTGGAACGACCAGTTGCTATGACATGCACTGACCACCAGGGGGCAGACGCTCAACACAGGAGCTGCTCCCAGCCCATAGGCCCCAGACCAGCCAAGGCGGGGTGCCAGCAGGGCCCCCTGATTGCCCCACCAGTCACCCTGCAGAGGGAGGCAACTGACAGTGGCAGTGGGAGGGTGGGGAGTGGGGCTGGCAAGTGGGCAGCGCCATGCCAGCCAAAGTGGGTGCCAGCAGGGGCTCCCCGATCGTCCTGCCGATTGCCCCACAGATTGGCCCTGATAGCCAGCCAGGCCTAAGGACCCTACCCATGCATAAATTTTGTGCACCAGGCCTCTAGTATCTAATAAACAATCTAACTTTATACCCAAGGAACTAGAAAAAGAAGAATAAATGAAGCTGTACTTTAGTAGAAGGAAAAAAAAATAACAAAGATCAGAACAAAAACAAATTCAATGAGGACTAAAAATAAAATATAAATCATCAGTGAAACTAAGGACTGATTTTTTTCAAAGATAAACAAAATAGGGATGGCACTTAACGCCAACATATATTTGAGGTTCATATGTACAACTGATAGCAATTGAGACCCTGTGGGATTCTGCCATTTGCCCCAATGAAATGCTCATCTGTTAGGTCTGGTTAGTGACAGAGAGTCCTGCTTCTCAGCATTTCCACAACACTGCATGGGTCCTCCTCTGCTCACCACTGGGTGGTGGTGGAGGTGCGGTAATTTGAATATCAAATTTTAAAGTTAATAAATAGTCATATTGGGAAATGTATCTCTGCAGAAAGCTAGTGAAGATATCTAATAGATTAAATTGACCTGACAATGCACTTAAGGTACACAAGAGTAGTACACAAGCATACCTTCAAATTTCTCATTATCACACACTTGAAATACCCTGGGGAGTTGGCTTATTTTATTTTTATTTTATATATATTGATTTCAAGAGGAAGGGAGAGGGAGAGAGAGATAGAAACATCAATGATGAGAGAGAATCATTGATTGGCTGCCTCCTGTACGCCCCACACTGGGGATTGAGCCCGCAACTTGGGCATGTGCCCCAACTGGGAATCAAACTGTGACCTCCTAGCTCACAGGTCCATGCTTAACCACTTAACCACACCAACCAGGAATTGATATATATATATATATATATATATATATATATATATAATTTTTTTATTGATTTTTTACAGAGAGGAAGGGAGAGGGATAGAGAGTTAGAAACATCGATGAGAGAGAAACATCAATCAGCTGCCTCCTGCACACCCCCTACTGGGGATGCACCCACAACCAAGGTACATGCCCTTGTCCAGAATCGAACCTGGGACCCTTCAGTCTGCAGGCCAACACTCTATCCACTGAGCCAAACCAGTCAGGGCCAGGATATAAACCTGAACCATCCCACATTTCTGTCAATTGTATCTGCATTTGGATTAGAAGAAATGTATGATGATTAATATCCTATTTTATTTCCTCAGTAGCTTTTTAAAGATGAATCTGAAGTTACAGCCTAAATAGTAGCTAAAAGAAATTAAAATGAAGAGTTATTTTAGTTAATATCAAAAGGAGGGCAGATGTCAAACCGCATCATCAGTAAACTAGTTGTTAACTAAAAACAAATTCCTTAAGTCTTTATTTTATTTTTCCATTTCCTCTGGCAACAAAATTTAGGAAAAATAGAAGACAAAGCCAAATACACCCTGGGTAGTGAGTTTCTTCTCACACTGATTTTCTATATTATGGGATCTTCCCTCTCTGCACTAAATTACTATTTATCTGTGCAAAATGCAATACAAACTGAAGAGGGGATTACTCAGATAATTTAGGTCAAAAATAAGTTCCCAGAAACATCCAGATTGAAGCAAACATGTTTTCTATGGTTCATATCATCCTGATAATTGCCTTAATTCTCCACTTCGTTTTGCTTCTGTGGACAGCTTAATGGCAATTAAGATTTTTTTGGATCTTCATCATGAGAATACATGCTCAATTAAGGCTTTTTCAGATGAATCAGAGAGAAAATCACTGTAGCTGTAAGTGATGTATGCTCTCCACTCCCAGCCACTTGCTGGCCTGTGAGTTTTCAGGCACAACTTGAAACACAGAAAATATTTATATTGAAAAACTGAAGGAAAATCAGTAATTCATGAAAAAAAGTAATTTTGTCCTTACCAAAGTATCAAACTAAAATCCAGCTACTGTCTGTGGCTAGAAGCCCAGACTATTATAAAAATCATTTGCAAGGAAACTGCTATTTTTGAGGCAATCATCTAATTATTAATTATTAAGTAATCAATTAGTGTATTTATTAACTTGTTTATTCATTCTTTTAATAAATATTTACTAAACCAGTTCTATATTCTATTCTAGGAGCTTAGGATACATCACTGAGCAAAAAAAAAAAGCAGAGTCTGACCTCATGGTGTTTAACACTCTAGTGAGGAGGTGGGAGGCCAACTAAATAGTAGACTTACTAAATAGGTAACTTACATACCGAGTGTCAGCGTGAAAAATGCGATGAAAATTGAAGAAATAGAATAAGTTGAAAAGGTCACGGACTTATGGGAGGGGCCATTTTGCTTTCTTAAATATGATGACCAGAGCAAGACTCTATTTCAAATGTGACATATGAACAAATATTTGAAGAAGGTGGGAGAGTACCCACAGGGCTACCTGGGGATAGAGGATTTCATGCTGTATAACCATTCAGAACTAGGGTCTGAAGCAGATCTATATCTGATATGTGTGAGGAACAGCAAGGAGGCCAGAGTTTGAAGCGAAATGTAAACAAGAGGTAGCAGCTTTTGAGAATCATGTTGGCCATGATAAGGACTCAGGCAATGATTTTGAATGAGGTGGAAGCCATTGGAGAGGTCTGAGTAGAGTTGTGGTTTAATCATGCATTGAAAAGAGACTGTGTGCCGAAACCGGTTTGGCTCAGTGGATAGAGCGTCGGCCTGCAGACTGAAAGGTCCCAGGTTCGATTCTGGTCAAGGGCATGTACCTGGGGTGCGGGCACATCCCCAGTGGGAGATGTGCAGGAGGCAGCTGATTGATGTTTCTCTCCCGTCGATGTTTCTAACTATCTATCTCTCTCCCTTCCTCTCTGTAAAAAATCAATAAAATATATTTTTAAAAAAAAGAAAAAGAAAAGAGACTGTGGGGAAAGACGGGTGGCAAAGGCAAGAGATGATGGTAACTTAGGACAGGATGGTAGCAATGGAAGCTGCACAAATTAAAGTTTGAGCCAACATGATTTTCTGATTTAGTAGTTATTGGATATGAGGGTAAGAGAAGAGTCAAGAATGACTTCCAACTTGTGATTTGAATACCTGGAGAAAGCATTACCATCAACTAGAATTTTAAAAGATTCCAGGTAGAGTAAATTCTGGTGAAGATGAGATCAGTATAGTCTTGGCTGTGTTAAGCTTGAGAGACCTATAAATACCAAAATAGAAAGGAAGAGTGGTAGTTGACTATATATCATATATGTGGGGAGTTTAGACAAGAAGTCCATTTAGGATTTTAACGTTCTCCCAACTCTTCCTAGTACTTACTGTTCTTCTCAGGATGAAACTGATTCCTTTTTGGCTCCCAACGATTTGCTTAGGGCATGTTCATGGACTTGTCTTTAAAAAATAAAACTTTTTAAAAATCATCTCCATTCTACAGGGAATGAATTTGACTAAGAATGTTCTAGATAACAAGAATAATAATCATAATAGCAGTTAAAGTGACTGCTATTGTTGTCATTAACGCTTGTTTCTTTTCCTCCAGAACCCTTGGTTAGACTGCATTTCTCAGCCTCCCTTGCTGCTTAAAAGAATCATGTGACTAACTTCTGGCCAATGGAACACAGATGAAGACCACAGGTAGCATTTTCAATCCTTAAGATTCCTCTCCCACACGTTCCTTCACAAGTCTTTCTTTCCTTGTCTGACAGATGGTCATAGAAGATCCACTGGATTGTTCAGTGGCCCTGGGGGATGGCAGCACACTAGCTGAAAGACCATGAAACTCTCAATAATTGCATGGAGCAGTTCTCCCATGTCAACCCATATTGGATTATGACTCTAAGGGGAAATAAATCATGTTATGATAAACTACTGAAATTATGACATTATTTGTAGCATTTTTCATAACTTGACTAATAGAGAAATTGAATGTTTACTATGTGTTAGAAGTATTATAAGCGCTTGAGATATAATGCCATTATTATGCCAACTTTATTTTACATCTGTCCTTGAAAGCAGGAAGTAAAAGAGAGGTATAATTTTATATTCTCAATATTGTCATTAACTTCCTTCAGTTTTTGCCTTTCCCTTAAGCTATTTCTGTCTTGTATTATCTCCATCATGCAGTTTCTTTTCTCCTGTTTTTCATCCCATTTTTTTTTCTAAAAACTAGGTGGACTCAGCCCACTATTGCTGTCCTGTGTCAACTGGAACCTCATAGCTGCTTAATAAATTTCTTTTTTTTTTCTTACAAAGCGGTCTATGCTCAATGCTAATGTTTACTTCCACTTCTTCATTTCTTTGCAGCCTAGTTTCCATACTCACTACTGAATTGAAAAACAAATAAACAAAAAAAGTGCTCAAGGCTCTCCCATGTAATAACAGAGTGGATGAGTCTCCTCCCCAAGAAGACATTTCTTTCACTGTTCAGTCCTAGGACCTGACATCCTTTCCTTAACCCCAAGATTCACTTCCTGTGACACATCCCTTGGGTTCTAGTGGGTTTGCCTCAGGTTTTGGGATTTTGAATACCTTCCCAACCCTATGCATCTTCCTGAATACATTTATTTCTTTTTTCCATAGTCAAGTTATTTGTTTACAAATACATTCTGTGAGATAAAACTGTGGGTCATTTTGTGCCTTCTTTTATCCTCTGAATAGTATTTTCTATAGCCTCATTTACATTACCTTGATTCCTCTCTACTTTGCTAAACTGCTCTTTGAAGTTTATCAGTGAGCTTTCAATTTCCTGTTTCTCATTCTCAACTTTTATCATTATTACTAAATACTGTGAAATATATCATCTTTTGATTTTTTCTCCCTCAGCTTCAGTGGCACTGTCCCAATTGGCTCTCTTCCTAGTCCTTTAAATTCTCTAACCTCTACTCATCTGCTCTTATTTATCTGTATGTCTCTCTGTTCATCCATCCATCTCTTGATTTATTTCACATACTGATTTCTTTTCCCATTCATTACATATGTCTGTTCCTGAAGGTTCAGTTTTGAGCCACATTGCTGTCCTCCTAACCTCTTCTTAAAGCAAAGGTTCTCATCCAAGATGTTGTGGTACAGTGATTATCACTGGTACATTACTTACAATGAGTTATCAGTACTTGTGAATTATTAATTTTTTAATAAATTAGAGAAGATTTAGAATTATTTTAATAGCAATGCCACTGTTCTCTCACTTTCTTGAGAAACATGGCATTATAGCTCTCACATGGAACTGAACATCATCATGCATATTGTCAGTCATGTGCTGACTGCTCTATGACAATGGAAACATACTGTGTACCATACTGCTGGTACACAAAAGTGTGCCTGGTAGGCAGTACATACTTCAGTGTCTCAATAAGTTTGTTTAACAACACAAGATATACTCTATTTTCCATGTATAAGACGCTATTTTTTTCTAAAATCATTAGACTGAAAATTATACACGGAAGTCAGCTGAGGAGGGGGCCTTGTGGGTGCACAGCTGCCCACACCTTGTCAAACAGGCTTCCTCCAATCATGAGCCTTATTGTTACTGATGCCAGCTGATGCTGTAATTGGAGGTGGAGGTGGGGAGTATGCAAGTGCAACGGGGACCAGAGCGTTCTGAGCCCATAAAGATGTCAAAAAATAAAAAGATAAATACTGGCAAATGATTGTCTTACTCTGCAAAATTCAAACTGAATGTAATCAGCTATGCAAAAGAGCATGGAACTAGAGCTGCAGAGAGACAATTTGGACCTCCTCCCACTGAGTGTATGATCAGACAGTGGAGAAAACAGGAAGAACAACTCCTTACGATGCCAAAAAAGAAGAAGCCTTAAGAGGAAAACCAGCAAAATGTTTAAAATATTGATTTCTTAATTTTGGGTTGGAAAAGTGGGGGGCATCTTATACATGGGGGCGTCTTATACACAGAAAAATGCCATAGTTGATAAACACTAATTAAAAAAAAACTCATCTGCTTTTAGATTTTAATTACTCCATGAGGATGAAGGAAAAACATCTTGATTTCCTGACTTGTTTCTTAAGTTTGTCTCCCCATATGCCATCTTTTGACTAGAGCTTTCTATTTGAATGCTCTGTAATCACTTTAAGTTGAAAATATCTAAAAGCAAGCCCATTATCTTCCAAAATTAATTCAATCTTCTGTCATTTTCTGAATTAGCAAGTATTGAATATTTGGATCAATCTTAGTTTCATCTTTCTTTTTCACCCCTATATATCTATCAATCTTGTACCAAAGCCAATCAATTCTTTCTTCACTGAAGTTCTATACTTTTTTCCCTTATTGCTCCTGCCACAAGCCTAATTTAATTTAAGCCTTGATTGTTGAAACTTTGGTCACTTAATTTTTATTTTTCCTGCATTTTAAGCTAGTCTAGTTTTCTTAAAAATATTATTTTCAGCCTGGCTGTTGTTGCTCAGTGGTTGAGTGTCAAACTATGAACCAGGAGGTCACAGCTCCATTCCAGGTCATGGCACATGCCCAGGTTGTGGGCTCCATCCCCAGTGAGAGGCATGCAGGAGGCAGCTGATCAATGATTCTCTCTCATCATTGATGTTTCTATCGATCTCTTCCTCTCCCTTCCTCTTTGAAATCAATACATATATACTGTATATATTTAAAAATATATCATTTTAACTCAAAAGTCATATGACTTCCATTTCCTCAGAGACATTTTAACTTCTACAAATTAATATTCATTTAGCTTTAAACATTTACCTTTCCCCATTTATTTACCTAAATTATCTGTTCTAGTCAAATTATTCTACTGTTAGTTCTTATAAATGACATTTATGATCCTTCCCCCAAGATGTTCTCGCAATCTTTAGTCAGCCAGAACTCTCACTTCTTTTCCACTGTACACATCTGGATTAGCCACCTTTAAGTCCTAACTCCAATTTTGTCAATTTCATGAAGCCTTACCTGGTTATCTCTACTCCAAGAAATGGCAACTCTATTAATATTGGTGACTCACAGGCCTTTCCTTTCTAATACTCTTCACAATTAATTATGCCATACATATGGCACTTGCTTTAGAGTCCCTTTGGATTTGTGTCTCACTGTGAACGTACATCTTTACAATATGACGCAACAATCATGACTATAAAAAATGAGAAACCAATGATACTGAGCAGCTATAAGGTGCTAATGTTATTTGTGTTATTTTAAGTAGTCTTCACGATAGTTATGCATGGAAGTATTAGTATTCTCATTTAATAGTCAGGAAACTAAGGCTCAGATAAGTTAAGTTTCAGCTAGAAAATGGCTGTGGGGGCCCAGGTCCTTTTCTCTCTACTGTGGTATTAAATCTCTGATACATATACATGCCCCCAAGAGTTTTGTGTAGTTTAGAGCACATAGTAGGTGTTGAATAAAAACATATTCAATAAATGTTGGGATTTGCACACTCCTTTGAGGACACAGGAGGATATAGGGACTACATTGATTTGTCCTCTAATTATGATGTTGAGGTCAAAATAACTTCCTCATTTCATGGCAAAATAGGAGAGATAAAGCGTGGGTATTCAATTTGTTCCTTTATTAAGTAACAAAATAAAGATATAACCAAAGAAAGAAAAAGAAAACTTACTAGTACACTGAAAATTTTCAACAACTCTTTCCAATGAAAAAGGAAAAGTAATGACAGCCAGTGGCATATCCTGGTACAGTATGTCATTGTTCCAGGTTAAAAGTAGTCAATTTCATTTATTGAGCTGACTACCAAAAGTTAAAACTGTTCCAAATGAAATAAAGCATGTTAACAATGCTCTTCCGAATTCTCATGCAAAGTACTGAAATCTGGCATGGAACTCCTGAAAAAAACTGACTCCTGCAATTTTTCCAGAAAAACTGCCAATACTGTGGCTTCTGCTAAGCTAAATTAAAGGGATTTTAGTCTTTATTAAAAGCAATTCATCTTTATTAAAACAATTCTCCCATATTCGTTATTACTCAGACAAACAAATAAATTAGCCATTAGTTGTGACATCATGAGATTTTATGCACAAATATTTCAATTAAAAAACTCAAATTGTTCAGCTAAAATTCCCTCATTTTTATCGCTGATGCAATTTAAGATAATTATTGGTGTATTTTCTCAGAACTGAGTCATTTTGCTATCATAATCGAGAGCAGTATGAAAAATTAATAGCATTGAATATTTGTATTTGAAGAGGGTAGGTGTATATTGAGGGAAATACTTGTAAGTGTATGTCAGTGCAATTAGTTAATTAAAAGTAATTTTACATATAGACACATATCCCAGGAAAAAATAAAAAAGGAACAAGAGATAGGGGTAAGGCATCTTATTGAAGGTGATTCTTATTTTCTGAAAGCATCCTAATTATTCACTCTATATCCAGGGAACAAAATACTGTGGCAATATATGTTTCAGAAAAATACCTCACACAGATTGTGCTAACTTTTCTAATGCCATCTATTTCCCAGTGAATTTATTTATATCACATACAATCTTACTAACTGGGTGATGCAGGACGAGTCACTTAACTTCTCCTTTTGTCTGCCTTGTTGACCTTCATCAGTTATGGTGACACATTTGGATAATGCAGAATTGTCTGAACCTTGGAAAATGACTTCAAGCCCATAGAACTCCAATTTGCTGACTCTACATGGACCCTGGACCATCCGTCTTGCTCTTTTGCCTTGGATCATTCCACTAATGCAACCCCCGCCAAACTCATCCAGAATTCCAACCTCACCCAGGGCTTGGTACCTTTGCAAAGGGCACTGACACCAACATCTAACTCCCTCACATGTCAAACTTCTATTCAGCCTTTAAGATACCCTCTGTAAACTTGTCTAACATCACTGTTTCTCTCTCCCACCCATGTCAGGTAAGTACTCCTTCCATTGTGTTCCTGCAGCACTCGGTATATATCTCTATCTGAACACAAATTGCCTAGCACATAATTCCTGGTTCGTGTGTCTCTTTTCTTGACCATAGAGTGATTCTTGGGATCCATGTCCTATTCATTACCTAATGGCCTCAGATGGCTGGCACATGTGAGTGTCCTTTGATCTATAGTTATCTCCAATGTCTAAGGTGAAAGAACTTTCATCCAAGTAGGAAACAAGACAAAAATCCAGATAATGAAAACAAATGTAGCACTCTTTGGTCTCCAATTCAGTCCCTCGTTCTTATAGTCATTGGTATATTTGTATGTATGTAATGAATAGTGTTAGCAGTAGACTGGACCTGGCTTGCTTAAATGCAACAGCTAATAGCCACTGTCAGGGCATTTACTCTGGATTGTTCTTATTAGTTAGATGATCTCTGACTGCCTCTGCCCTGCCATCTGTAAAATGGAGAGAATAAAGCTCCTCAGGATTGCTGTGGATGAATAAGATGTTTCATGTAATGAGTTTAAGACCACACTGGCACACAGCAGTCGCTATACAAGTTCTAGCAGCTGTTGCTATTATCATCATCTTTGTTAATATTATTAAATTTCCCTTTGGAGAGGCAGGACACGTGAGGATGCTGACTTCATTATCTTCCTTTGGCTTTAAAAAAGCCTTCCATAGCCGAAACTGGTTTGGCTCAGTGGATAGAGCGTCGGCCTGCGGACTGAAAGGCCCCAGGTTCGATTCCGGTCAAGGGCATGTACCTGAGTTGCGGGCACATCCCCAGTGGGAGATGTGCAGGAGGCAGCTGATCGATGTTTCTCTCTCATCGATGTTTCTAACTCTCTATCTCTCTCCCTTCCTCTCTGTAAAAAATCAATAAAATATATTTTTAAAAAAACCATAAGTTTAAAAAAAAAAGCCTTCCATAGCTTCAGAACAAAAGAGGATGAAGAGCAATGAGTTAGATTCTAGTCTCTCCTTTTCTTCATATTTAATTTTATTTTCCTGTCATTTCTAGTCTTTTTTAAGACGTTCTTTACTTTTCTTATCAGGAAAGCCCTGGAGATAGGAAAAGAAAGGGACAAAATGCTACTGCCTTCTGAATTTGCTACATTACACTTTTGCAGAAAAAAATTTTTTTTCTAACAGAAGACCCCTGTCTAGAAATATGAATAAGGACATGTTTTCTAAAACTAAGCCTCTACTGGGTTCCAAACACTGCTCTAGACATTGGGGATGAAGTAGTGAACCTTAGATGCCCTCAAGGGTCTTTCATTCTAGTGCCTGGTATTTCCCTATCTCTCATAACCTCAATGATGAAGTATAGGATGACATCAATCAGCTGTCTTCAGTTTTACCCTTTATTTTCAGTTATATATTTGCAATTAGAGCCCTTAAAGTTGAGAGAGAAAAGCAAGAGAGTAGAGAATTATTTTGAACTAAGTAGACACATGCCCCAACAGTTCAAATATACTCATTAGAAGAATGTACACGAAGACAAGTTACTCACGATCATCTGTGTGTCAATGTCTTTGTCAGGCTGATCCCAAAGACATCCTCATGGACAGGCATCACATGAGAAATACAACTGCCAGAGGCCAAGAAGAGTGGGAGGCTGGGAAAGGGATACCCACTCCCTGAAACTCAGTCTATCCAAGGACCAATTTCCCCAATGATTAGTTCAACAGATTTAAAGAGAAAAGATATATTTTTTAACTTTTTGCTTTACCATTGCCTGTGTTCTTGTCCTAGAGATGGCTACACAAGTGTGACAAACCAGTTCTAAGATAATATGCCACAATTGATTTGGTAACAAGGATAGGGCAGGAGCCAGAGTAAACTCAGGATATAAGTTCCTTAAAATATAAATAAAAAAATAGTAAACTGCATTTAAGAGAAACATGTACATTTTTCACATGTAAAAATCAAAGGCAAAGAAACATTGACATCAGAATTCAAATAACAATCCTAGCATCAGATTTACACATATGTAGACATGAGTTACATAACAAGGTGTCACGGCACAAGAACAGACTTCTTACTAAGTTTTAATGTGGCAATTGGATGCCCATCTAGAGAAGATATGAAATTGTCTCTCTAGTTCATACTTGACATTACTATTAAAGATATGAACACAAAAGACAAAACCACAAAGCTTTTAGAAAAATGATATAGGATAAATATCTTTATGATCTTGGATAGAAAGATTTTATAAATAGAACATTCAAAGCACAAACCATAAAGGAATAGATTGATTAAATCCATTAAAATTAATACATTTACTTCATTAAAGAACACCATGAAGATAGTAAAGACTAGTCACAGAACTGGAAAAGACGTTTACAACCCATATATCTGGTAGCATACAGAATAAATAAAGAACTCCTACAACTAAATATGAAAAATACAGTCAGTACAATATGGAAAAAATGGATAGAAGACCTGAGGATGTACTTCACAAAAAGGAAATTCAAATGACTAATGCCATAGGATAGAGAAATATGCTCAAACTCATTACTAATTAGAGAACTGCAAGTTATACTATTTTGAAGTAGAGTAAAAAGCACATTAGCTTTTCAAAATATTTTTTTAAAAATCTGATCATAGCCAATGTTGGTGACGGTGTAGAAGTGCTGGTGGGAAGTATCAGTAGGCAAAGCCTCTTTGGAAAACAGCTTCACATTACTGCCAAACTCGAAGCTGTCAATGCCCCACCAATTAGACTCATGGGCATTGACAGTAGGAAAAAAAAAATTTGCAAATATTTCCCAAGAAACATGTCCAAAATTAATTAAAACATCATTATCAGATCCCCATTAAGAGTAAGATGAATATATAATTTATGGCACACTCGTTTAATAGAATGCTATACAGTATTTAAGAAAAAACAACTATGGGAGGATTAAAAAACCCAAATGGATCTCATAAATATAGCTTTGAGCAAAAGGAGAGGGGAAAAAAACCAGAGGAAAAATAAGCCATATTTCTTGGTATGACTAGTTAAGAAAGTATTATCACAAAGATAAAAAGAGGGGTGAAAGACAAAACACAATTAGGGGCTTCTGTGTTATTAGCTAGTCCTCACAATGATGATGGTTACAATGAGTACAGTGGGGCCTTGACTTACGAGTTTAATTCCTTCCGACACCGAGCTCCTTAAGGAGCTCGTTAAGGAGCTCGTTAACTCAAATTACCCTGTCAACTCAATGCAAAAAATTGGCTGACCAAGAGACAGCTGGTATCTCAAAAAACTCGGTAGTCGGGACACTCGTAAGTCAAGGCCCCACTGTATTTATAATTATTCTTTAAACCATTCAGGTGTATTCAATGCACTCTTTTGATATATCACACAAAACTTACACACATGGTGAGAAGGTAAGTCAGGTAACATAAAATTTCCCTAAAACTTATTATAAAATTGTTCTCATTTTGTAATAAGAACAAATAAAAATGATTACTTACATTACTGTAGGAAAGAAAAATCTACAAAAATACATAGAGGTGTTAATGTTTTTTGTCTTTGAATTGTGGCACTGTTAATGTTGTCTTTTACTTTTTTGTATTTTGTGAATTGTCTGTAATAATATACATTAAGTTATATAAAAATACATTAATTTATTTAAAAACAACAGAGGCCAAGGAAGGGTCAAGTATGAAACTATAGCTTCAAAAATGCTCAGAAATGGATCTTTTAGTAAACCAATCACTTTAACGGATTTTGGCAAACAAACCTACATTTGTCTGTGAATGAAAAACCAATTGGTTCTGAAGAAACTCCTTTTCTGTGTATGTTCATGTGTTACCAGACGGTAGCCATGCAAATCACTGCAATGCTCCCCAGAAAGCATACCTTGAAGCCAACGCCAAGATGTGCATTTAAGAGTGGCGATAGGCTTGTGGAAAGCTTGTTAAGGTCTCTACAGAGGAATCTGCCTACATATACGAATTATAAGGCATAACATAGATTCTCCAAAAGTTTCTGTAGGGATGGGTTTTGAAGTTTTAATTGTTTGGAATTTTTGGAAATGCTTAATTTACCCTTAACATCTAAGCAAAGCTCAGTGGAGAGACACAATACTGAGAAAAACATACAACCTCAACATGACTGGCTTAGGGAAGAAAACAACTAAGCAATGAACTGGGCTGGTTTGGATGGCCTTACTTGCCCTGCGAGGAAAGCTTCTTGTTTAATTACCTTTATGTTTTAGGGTAGTTAAAACAGAAGCCTTGGCTTTATATAATGTCTTAATCACCATTCCTTTATAACAGGCATTAATTAGGACTTTCCAAGCTTTTTGTCCCTTTGAAGAACAAAGGGGCATAAGAAATAGGATAAGGGACCTTCTGTGAAGACTCATGCAGACACACTTCTCACTGCCCAGAACCCAGTGTCCCAAACCAAAGAGAGCTGATTAAGCCAGCCAGCAATGGGACAGCAAATCTATGACTGGAATGCTAATCAAAATATAAATTGCACCATTCATGATATTTTGATTTTTTTTTTAATCAGCCAATGTGTTGAATACAAAGATGTACTGGTTGGTTGGTTCTATCAATTAAAACCCTGGGTTAGGGCAAATTGTGATTAATGTAAAGGAAGGGTATGGACAGTTAAGTAATTACAAAATGTTTAGAATATTAAAAATAAAATTTGGTAAAATGCAGAGATGTGTTTGTGCAATTAAAAAAGAAATTACCATTTGATGAGTATCCAACCAAACAAAAATTCATTTTTTGATGATTATGTTTAATTTATTAACTGATTTATTTCTTGAATCTTGGTTGAAATTGATTACTTTCACTTTTGATATTCAAACTTGGCTTTCAGAAGACTCTGGGGTAGAGCTAATTAAGTGGATTTTCCTTAATTAGGAAAAATATCTATTACAGCTAATCACAAAATAGTTGGCTCCAAAGATGCTTATTTTATAGACAGCAAAACTCCAGAGTTCAATCATAACTATCATAGCATGTTAAGAACGAGTAAATTTTGAATATTTCACTGCAGAACTTCTTTACAGTCAGCAAATTATATAAATCCTTCTCCAGGAGCCTCTGCCTCAGAGCTTGTTCAAAATTCCTTATAATAGAACTGCCAGTCATTTCAGAGCCTATGGTGCTTATTTTTTAAAAAGCCATTACCCATAAATTTCTGATATTTACAGCCTGAACATGGAATAAATATAGTTTTTGTTCCATAGCATTCATGAATAAACAGTGGTATTTCTCTTTGTCTGTGCAGAATTAAATGCTTTGGGAAAGATTCATCACTCCAGAAGGATAATTTTAAGGACTGCATTGAAAAAAAATTAAGACCAGTTAGGATTATAAAACTATTTAATAATCGGCACTGATACAGGATTGAAGATAGATAATTAGAAACATTAATATGCAGAATGTCCTTTGAAAATACATCTGGTAGCTAATACCACCATCTTCACATCCAAAGAAGGGCAACTGAGTGGACATATGATAACCAAGAACCTTGTCCAAGGTCATGTGGAAAATGGAAGGAGAGATTTCAGTTTTCCTCATACATGTTCTCATTAGATTTACTGCCATCCTGCCATATAGTTTTGGAATATAATTTCCCCATAAATGTCATGGATATCAGATGGAGAATCCTTAATATGTCCATTGACTACTGGAATGACCGCTGAAAGAGAACACTTCCTATCTTTTCCTTTTGGGGATTGGAGACTGAGAGCCAGCTTTGAGGGGGAAGATTTGCTGGTTTACAGAGTCCTAAAGGGTCTTGGTGCATATTAGGTAAAAGCACCCATCATGAACACAGGGCTTGGCAAGCAGATCTTGGGTTATATCTCTTGGAACAGATACTATATTTTTGTGACATTTGAAAGATCCCCATGCCCTTGGCATTGCCTGTTGGAATAAATGCTGCATAAAGAAGAAAATTCATAGTTGTAATTGAACTATGGTCAGGAGCCAATGCTTTTGGTAGAAACTAAGCCATTTTGACATGAGGAAATGAGATTAAAGGATGCTTGGCTCATGTGCTAAGAATACAGAATGAAATCATAGACATTATCATGCTATTAAGTGACTTCCAGTCTGCCATGTCAAACCTTCCCTCTCCCCTATGCCCGCTCTTGTTGACCCCATCTTCCCTGCCAGCTATTTCTCCATTTCTCTATACATCTGAAAGCAGAATTCTTTGAAAGAGATGCCTGTACCTGTTGCTTACATTCCGTCTCTAAATCAGGCTTCCCTTCTTTGAACTCCCCCAAAAGGACTGTTCCCAATGTCTTCCATTGGCAATCCAGTAGCTAATGACAAGGCATGTCGCCCTATCTTGTTTCTCCTCCTAGCTCACAGATGGCTCCTTCTAAGCATTCCCTTGCAGGTACATCCTCCTCTCTGTTATCCAGGTCATTGAGTGCTCACATCTCTTTGGTTCTTACATCCTCAGGGCCGTGCTAACACATATCTAAAGGACTTAGACATTTGGAGGCCAAACTTCTGGCACAATCTATTCAATGTTTTATACTTTCCCAATTGCTTATCTCTATGATTCATGGGAGTACATAAATAAATAGTTCTATCCAACAGGGAAGATGCCAGCTTTGCCCCTCACCTCTTTCGCATTCATTGTCACAAGTTTCAGTTAATGTTTTTATTTTCTTCAACTACTTAGTTCTTATTTCTACAGGGCAAGCAGATTGTGGCTTTTCACTTGTCTCAGCTTATTTTTTTAATATAGAGGAAAAATAAATAAAAATGATTAATCTTATGGTAAAAAAGAAATGATGACTCTAATTATTAGCCCTAGACTTCTTAGGAAAAACAAATAAGCTTTAAAAAACACACACAACAACTCTTTCTTCTAAAACTAAAGGGACAAATTAAAAACCACTGTAATTATTTCAAGGGATACATTTGTTCCTTAACTAAGAAAGAAATACTTATAACCAAGAGATGGTCTCCTTAGTAGGTGCCGGTTCACAGCTGACCACAGTAATACTCTTGCTGACACAATGGAATACAAGGGAACAAGAAATAAATGTCCACAAGAAAAAGACAGAGAGAATAGGTCACAGAAAATAATGTTTTGTCCAACAGAGAATTGCTTTGCTCCTTGTGTCATTATATTTTCATTTCTTATTACACCTTCAGTTTCTTCAATTTCTATCTTTTCCTAATCATGTAAAATTTCTTTTCCCCTTCTTTTCAGGTAGAGTCTGTTATAAAGTGTTAGAAAGGATAATGCCTGAGAAATTGGTGCTCCGCAAAGAAAACCTGTTGATGGCTTTCCTGTTAGATTGTATTCTTTTCCTTCTGTTCCTTTGTTGTTGCTTCTTAAAAGTAGAGTCATCTTGTGATGAGAGAGAAAAAAAATGTGACTTCACAAAAAACAAGTTGTTAAAACTTGTTTAGAATTTGTGGTAGAATATAAAGCTCTGCGTCTTTAAAAGACTGTCTTGAGTACAAAAGGTAGCGCCCCCTGCTGACCTGCTTATTAACCCTTTATAATGGTCACCAGTGGCTCTCCAGCTGGTTTTGTGGGAGCCTTTCCAAGTAAGTCTGGGAAATATAGGGATGAGTCTGGAACATCTGATTGTAATCAAAATGTGAACACATATCTAGAATTAGCCAAGTTTTAAGCAGTTTAAACTGGCTGAAAAACCCGTGTATTTGGAGTATCAGATACTCCAAATCTGCTATAGAATAAAACCATTCACAGAAGAGATTCTTACTGCAGTCATTTATGAAAGAGCCCTATTAACTCTAAAATAACATTAATAAAAGCAATTAATCAGATAACATTTTTGGGTGGCTATTACGGGGAAGTTTTTACATATTTATTTAAATGGTAGTCACTCCTATGAGCTAGTTGAGAGAGAATTAGCTGATGGCCTTCCCATATACAGTATATGTAATGAATGAAGATAAAGAATTTAATGGTTTTATTTACATTCTGGACTATTGAAATGTAAAATGCTATAATGTGCATAACTTGAAGTAAAATGGCAACATACTATGTAGAGTAGTATTTTAAAAAATCTTTATGAAATCTTAATAAAATTGTTTATTACTATATGCATGATGAAATTGATGAGGTAGAACAAAAGTCTTTAATCTTTCTATCTATAAAGTGTGGGGGGGGGTAATAAAATGATGTACCTCCTAATATTGTGACAACTAAGTGACTATAAAAACAACAAAAACATCAAGCGCGAACTTAGAACCTGACATTAGAATTAGGCTGTAAATAAATGGTACTGATCATCAACATCATTTAATGAAGATACATACAATATAAAATTAGCAAGTTCTTCCAGGTAAAGTGCTGATAGAGCAGGGGTCCTCAAACTTTTTAAACAGGGGGCCAGTTCACTGTCCCTCATACCGTTGGAGGGCCGGACTATAGTTTAAAAAAAAAACTATGAACAAATTCCTATGCACACTGCACATATCTTATTTTGAAGTAAAAAAACAAAACGGGAACAAATACAATATTTGTATTTGCATGTGGCCCGAGAGCCGTAGTTTGAGGACCCCTGTGATAGAGTGTTAATCTAACAAAATATTTAACATGTCTATTGCAATATTGTTTGATTTACTAATAAACTTTATCCTGTAGACAGGAAAAACATCAAACACCGTCCAGTCTCTTTCTGAATGACTATAAGTTTGGTAGAGTTGGAGCACTGATACATTTCATCTTATGCCATAAAATCAATAAAATTCTTATGCATTGTATATGCATATATATTATTGTGTACATTTTAATATTATAAGGTTTTATTAATTTTAATTTGCATTAATGTGTTTACATTTTTAAATAGGCAAATACTGTTTTCTTTGGCTGAGTTGAACCCTTGATTTACACATTTGCCCACATGACTTAAAGACAGCACTCCATCATATTTATAAACAATGTTTCAGTATAGTCCCAAATAAATGTTTTAAAATCATAATAAAAAAATAAAGATAATCCAAATGAACTTGGTTTTCTCATTATTATAAAATAATTAAACACAATAGGTAGCATTTTATACGTAAAATTAGATTCCAGCAAAAAAAAAAAAAGCCAAAGTAACATTAATTTCTAATATAAATCTGTAAACTCCCTTGCCATTGTGTCGTAAACAGCATCGTAACTGGCTTTTTCCTACAACAACGTAACAATGTGTAAGTGATTACAATCGCAATACATCCTTGAGTAAAGTGGAATTCCAATTCACCAGAAGGCTTCTTGATCTCTTTAAAATTCATGGGCATTTAATTGAAAAAGATTGGGAGTTTTAAATTTAAAAATCTGTATTGAAACTAAACTACTATCTTACACCATACAGAAAAAGTGACTCGAAATGGATTAAAGGCTTAACGGTAAGACCTGAAACCATGAAACTCCTGGAAGAAAATATAGGCAGTAAGCTTGGCAACATCAGTCATTGGAGATGCTATTTAAAATCTGACACGAAAAGCAAAGGCAACAAAAGCGAAAATAAACAAGTGGGACTATACCCAATAAAAAGCTTTACATAGCAAAGAAAATAGTCAACAAAATGAAAAGGCTACCTACTGAATGAAAGAGTTCATTTGCAAATCATGCATCTGATAGGGGGTTAATACAATATGTAAAACACAGAGCTCAATAGCATAAAGACACAGATTCCTATTAAAAATCGACAGAGGATTTGGATAAACATTTTTCCAAAGAAGATACAAAGGCGCATGAGATGTTCAACGTCACTAATTATTAGGGCACTGCAAATCATTGGGGAAATGCAAAAACCACAATGCAAAAACCGCTGACCTGTTAGAATGACTATTACAAAAAAGACAATAAAGAGCAAGTATTGGTAAGGATGGAGAGAAAAGGGAACGCTTGTGCACTGTTGGTGGGAAAATAAATTATACAGCCACTATGGAAAAGAGTATGGAGCTTCCTCAAAAAATTTAAAATATAATTTACTTTTAAATGTTTTCCCAAAGAAAATGAAAACACTGATTCATAAAGCTATATGCATCCCTATTTTTAGTGCAAATTATTAACATCAGTAAAGGTATGGAAACCACCTAGTTGTTCAATGCTGGGTGAATGGATACAAAAGATATATATAACTATACATGTGTTTATAAAACTTCATATATATAAAACAATATATAAAACTATATATATATATATATATATATATATATATATATATATATATATGGTGAAATACAATTCAGCTATAAAAAGAATGAACTCTCCCCATTCGGGACAACATGGATGGACATTCAGGGCATTGTACTAAGTGAAATAAGTCAGATAGAAAAAGACAAATACTGTATAATCTCACTTATATGTGGACTCTAAAAACAAACAAATAAAATCAAACTCATAGATACAGGGCCAGATTGATGCTTGCCAGAGGGGAGGAAGAGTATGGGATGGCCAAAAAGTACAACCTTCCAGTTATAAAATAAATGAGTCATTCACAGCATGGTGACTATAATAGAATTGTATTGCATATTTGAAAGTTGCTAAGAGAGTAAATTTAAAGTCCATGTCACACAAAAAAGAAAAAAATGATAACTATTTTTAAATTAAATCTATTAGTTTTTTTTATAGAGTCTTTAGGGTTTTCATGTCATCTGTGAATAATGACAGTTTTACTTCCTCCTTTCCAATTTGGATGTCTTTTATTTTTTCTTTCTGTCTGATAGCTACGGCTAGGACTTCCAGTACTATGTTGAACAAGAGTGGTAAAAGTGAGCATCCCTGTCTTGTTCCTGTTCTTGTGGGAAATGGTTTTAGTTTTTGCCCGTTGAGCATGATGTTGACTGTAGGTTTTTCATATATGGCTTTTATTATGTTGAGATATGAGCCCTCTATAGCAGCGTTTCTCAATCTGTGAGTCGCGACCCCTTTGATGGTCGAAAGACCCTTTCACAGGGTCGCCTAAGACCATCCTGCATATCAGATATTTACATTACGATTCATAACAGTAGCAACATTACAGTTATGAAGTAGCAACGAAAATAATTTTATGGTTGGGTCACAACATGAGGAACTGTATTTAAAGAGCCAGAAGGTTGAGAACCACTGCTCTATGGTTTTTATCAAAAAAGAGTGTTGGATTTTGTTAAATGCTTTTTCTGCATCAATTGATATGAAAAAAAAAGAGTTAATGTGTACAAGGTAAATAATAATAATAATACAAAATACATACTGAAATGTAAATGAGTAAAGTAGCATGATGTATGCAACCTACTCTTAATTATCAAGGAAAAAGTTTGGAAAAAGTGAAAGAATGCTAAAGCAAATGTTGCAAAATTATATATAAATTGGTCAATTGGGAGAAAGGGTGTACAGGAGATATGCATACTTACTGCAACTTTTCTATAATTTTGAAATTATTTAAAAATAAGATTAAAAATGAACGTGAAAAAAAATATAAGTAGACATGATGATGGATGGTAAGTAGACTTATTGTGGTGATCATTTCTCACTGTGCACAAACATAGAATCATTATGTGGTACACCCAAAACTAATATATTATATGTCAATTATACCTCTATAAAAAGATCAATTAAAAGACAGATTGGCAGATTAGATTAAAAATAAAAAAAAACATGATCCAATTATGTACAGCAATAAAAATGAACAGTTGATATATGCAATGACTTAGATGGATCTTAGTGAAAAAAGCCCAAATCAAAAGACCATAATATTTTCAAAATGACAACATTTAGAGATGAGAACAGATTAGCTGTTGCAGAGGTAAGGAATGACAGGGGAGAGGAAGGTGGATGTGATGGGACAGTTCTGCATCTTGATTGTGGTGGTGGTATACAAAGCTACACTTGTGATAAAGTGTCATAGAATTATACATACACACTGTACCATGGACCTTCCCTGCAGCTATATAAAATAGAATAGTGTAAATTGGACAAAGTGTACATGGCACGTCTCTGTACTACCTTTGCAACACTTTCTGTGACTCTATAATTATTTCAAAATTTAAAAAAATGTTTATTAAAAAGAAAAATTTAGGAGTGTGTATGTATACACACCCTATTTCAGCAAGATATATATGTACATATGCATATACATTATATACTTATACATACATATATGTTATAAATATACATGTTTATATATGCATATTTATTAGCGAAAATTAAAGTATATGGCATATAGTTGTACAAAGATTCTGGGATTTCCCTCTAAACATTTAAGTTTCATAGGAATACATTGTTTGATTCAGGGTAAGTAATTCATTATGGGGGTTGTATTAAGAACCTAATCAGGCCTAAAAGCTCCACACCTCATTTAGAAACTACCTGGCTTATATAATTTGTAAAAACTTTTCCTTTAGACTTTTATTTTTAATAAGAAAGAGCCCACACTTGGTTTCTTAAGCATCTTTGGCTTTGGCTACTTATTCTCTTTACTTTAATCCCTTTCTACTTCAGATATAAAAAAGTATCCATTGGAAGAAGGTGACAAATGTTCTTTAGCAAAGGATTTAAGATAACTGTAAGGAACTATAAGTGGCAGAAGCCAAGGACTTAGTGGAGCAAAGAATTTCCTATGAAAAAAAAGGAGGAGAAGAAAAGAGATCTTCACTGGTCTATATCAGTTAAGCCTTAATTCTCCTGTGTTTGGTTCCATGCTGAAGAGCTAAGCATATGATCAGCTTGTCTATGATGACTGGATTTTGTTTGTTTGCTTGTTTATTTTTATGTCTGGAGTCGACACACTAATTTATACCAGGTAGAATGTCCTGTTGGGACATGGTTGTAAGCAACCAACCACCGCTATCGTCTCTTCATTTATATCTCGTGTGTGTGTGTGTGTGTGTGTGTGTGTGTGTGTGTTTACTAGAACATAACTCCTGCCTCTATATCCCAACATCATTACCTGCTCTGATCCTCTTTAGTATTGATAATCTTTTTTTTAAAAAATATATTTTATTGATTTTTTACAGAGAGGAAGGGAGAGGGATAGATAGTTAGAAACATCGATGAAAGAGAAACATCGATTAGCTGCCTCCTGCACATCTCCTACTGGGGATGTGCCCACAACCCAGGTACATGCCCTTGACCAGAATCGAGCCAGGGACCTTTCAGTCCACAGGTTGACGCTCTATCCACTGAGCCAAACCGGTTTCGGCAAGTATTGATAATCTTTAGACTTCCCTCCTAGCTTACTGGATTTCAGGGACTATGAGTTTTCAATATTACCACTTAATTATGACAACACAATAACATTTGATTTGCCTTCTAACACTGCTTGGGCAACACCATCTCACTTTGGTTTCTAGTCTCCTATGACCTACCTGACCAGACCAGACCATGCAGCCCATCCCCAGGGTTCCTAAAGTGTGAAGATTCAGCTGTTTTACAAGAGCACTGGGAGCCAGAGCTGATGAGGACATTCCTGGATAGTGCTGATCTTTCTTAACCATAAAGAAAGAGACAGACTCTTGATAATTCTTGACCAAAGACATGTCTACCACTACCATTGGTCCTGGAGGGAAGCACCATACATTTCAAGAAAATTCTCAGCCTGGTCTTCTGTAGATTTCTTCTTCTATACAGAAAATGGTGTTTGGCTTCTCAGGGTATTGATAATCTATCTGAGAAGAGATGTGAAACAGGCATGGTGAAACCAGACCCTCAGTGAATGAGGCCTGATTAACAGTACTGATGAGGGCAGATCTTAGGACACTCAGTGGTGAAGCCTAACTCCATTCCACTACATATGTAATACAGAATCTTGGTCAAGTCACTCAACCTCCCCAGGTCTGTTTCCTTATCTATAATAATAAAAGTGTAATATGCTAATTAGACCGGACGTCCTTCCAGATGTCCTTCTGTGGCTGCTGCTGCGAGGGCCATGGTGGCAGCTGGGGCTGCTGCCTCGGCCTTTGAGCCCCTTGCATGAATTTTGTGCATCAGGCCTCTAGTTAGCAATAACAGTACATAAGATGCTACTACTACTAACAATCACTTTGAATGATTGGGGCAGGATCACGTCAGGTAAGGCAAGTGGAAAGCTTTCCACAATGTCAGAGGGCTAGTGAAGCTACTAAGGGGAGCTTAGGACATGTAGCATCTCAGCCTGCCAGGGAAGCTGGCAATGAAAACAGGGGCTGGGAGCCAAATTGAGATCGCCCTTACAAGCTTGGATGACAAAATAAAGCCACAGTATCCAGAGTTTGCGATTCTGGAGCACTGGGATCCGGAGCTGATGAGGACATTATTTAAAATAAAAAAACAACAAAAACCCTTTTATGTTCCCTGCCTACTCTGTTGGTGATGGATTTAGAGCAAATAGAATGCAAAACAAGATGTGTTATTAGATAAGCAGAAATTATTGGGTGGGCGGATTTCTGCTAGGACCCTTGACAATATCTTCTTAATCAACTAAGAGCAGACAGAAACCAGCTATGCCAAAAGTTCCCCAAGGATCATCTTCTATACCAAGGGTCAGCAAACAATTGCCTGTGGGTCAACTCCAGTCTACCATCTGTCTTTGTGAATAAAGTTTTATTGGAATACAGCCATGCTTATTTACACACCATCCATGGATGTTTTTACAGCACAGCTCAGAGCTGAGCAGCTGCGACATTAACTGTACAACCTGCAGAGCTTAAAATATTTACTCTCTGGCCTTTTTGAGGAAAAGTTTAAAGATGCATATTCTATACCTTTAATTGTTTACATGTGTTAAAAGCGACATTTGGACTGCCAGATCAATTTCAGGTTGAAAGTGAAATCCTCAAAGGACGGGGTTCGGGTATTCTCTGAGGATAATATTCTTGTTGTGCCGCTGTTTTCAAAGCAAATAACCAAGAATCCTTGAAGAAAGCAATAGTCATGCATTTCAAAAGAGGGCGTAGAAAAAAATCCAAATTAAATCCTCGAAACTCAGGGGGTTGCAGGGGAAAATCATGCTAGTAATCTTTAGGAAATAGTGCCAGATGCCCACCCCATCACAGTTATCCTCTCTTAATCAATAACACACGGGGAATCCAGCAAAGTGGGAACCTTCATGGTTTTTGCCTGAGAAACCTCAAGCAAGAACGCTATTACTCTAGAGCAGAGACGAGTCAAGCCAGTTGTCAGAAATGGATTGCAAGGATATGGCAGTAGAAATTAGTATATCCCAGCATGCAGGAATAACTATTCTCATATGTACTTTTTCCCTCTCTGAAATAAAAGCACAAAAGCACAATGCAGTGGTAAGAGATGCCCCTTCAATTTTCCTGAGCCGGGGTGCCCGTGCTATCACAGCGGCCTGTGCAGGCAATCGCTACACACAGCAAGGAGCTCGGAGTACGGCAAATGGAAGGCCAGCAGCTGCTCCATGCAATCAGGGGAGAAATGACAATGGCCAATATGACGCTCAAGGCTGGGTGGGGCTGTGGAGGGGGAAAGAAATGGTCCTTAACATACTGAAAAGTGCGTCACTGCCAAACGTCCAGCATTTTCCATCCACACAAAGCACCTATTCTCGTTTCCCATTTATTTTAGCAAGGAGCATGTAACTCCCAGATATTACCTCCCCTCCGTATAACTAATTAGAAACATGCAGTGTCCCCTCTTTAGAAAGTGAAAGGAAAGATTAATGAGAAAATAAGCCTTCATTCACCCGGCCCCACACTTCTAACACATACTGTACATTCTCCCCTGAAAGCCTACAGGTTTCTCTTAGGCGACACCCTTGAGAGACATCAAGAATACAAAAGGAAGGAGAACGGGATTAGGAAACACAAATCACTGGTAAAACTAATGCAAGATATTAAAACAATAAAATATGAATGAGTTACTTTTCCTCCTTGTTATGCCCAATACAATTTAATTCTGTTTCTATAAAAGACAGCAGAAGGAAATGGAAAGGATTAATAACTCCAGGAAAAGAAACCTTTGCTTGTGTGTTAGCAAAAAGCTAGCGCCCCAACAGTGGTCTCCATGCAGCCATGCATCCCTGTCCTGGAGGCCCCTGGGAAGTCAGGACTGGTGACTGTTTGGAAACCACTAACCGGAAGGTCACGTGGGACACATTCTGCCAAAAACAGCAGTGATAAACGTGTGTTATATAATACCACATCGCTTCTTTAATGTTTATGCGGCCTCCGTGATTTCAAAAGAAATGTTTTGTGCATAAAACAACATAATAAAAGAAAATCGTGCTACTTGACAGGGTTTGCTTTCATGGAAAGGCTTTTTCACACCCGTAAACATTTGATCCCCACATCTGTTAGAGATAAAAGGAGAGTATAACTTCCCTTTTAGATGCAGATATTCAGTTCCCAGAGACCATATAACATGCTTAATGAGGACAGCAAAAATGTTGTAATTTCCCTGAGTAAATTAGTACTCTACTGAAATGTAAAGCTTTATGGACTGCTTCAGGTATTTTTTCTTTAAATATGGCTTTGGCTGTGTGTTTATATTTTCATTCTAGGAATAGCTTGTTATTGTGATTTTGGGAAGTCAAACTGGTTCCTAGGTTAAAGAATAACACAAATATTTTCCCCAGGAAGCAATGCTGTTCATTTCTTAAATAATGAGCACCTACAAGAGCCAGCCTGCTCATCCTCCCCATCACTGTCCACAAGGCCACAGTGGTCTAATGTGGTGGTGGGACTCCATCCCATGGTCTCTCCACTTCACCGGAAGCTCACCCTTCCTATCATTGCCTTTCCTATCATTTTGTATGCAAGTCATGTTTCTAACATGCCTACACTGATCTTAGAATGACAGCAAAGACCCTACGATGCCCACCCATTTCTCTCAGAGGAAAAGCCCAAATCCTGGCATCATTGTGTACAACCAGGCTCCCATCACCTATCGGATCATGCCTCCTGCTTATTTTCTCCTTGTGCACCCTAATGTAGCCTTATTGGCTTCCTTACTCTTTCTCCAACACGACTATGCACAGGTCTCACTTTATCAGAAGGCTCTTTCCCATGTAGCTGCATGGCTACTTCCCTCATGGGCTTCAAATTATGGCTCATGTCTCACCTTCTCAATGAGATCCTTTCTGACCACCCCACTCCCACACTCTCGGTCCTCTTCACCATACTTCTCTTTTCCATAGGTCTTATCTTCTATCATATCATCCAATTTGCTTAGTATGACATATTACTTATTGTCTATGTCCCCACAAGAAAATAAGCATAACAAGGCCAGGGAATAGTCTGGAAGACTGCAAGATGCATAGTTGGCCCCTAATTCATGTTTTAATGAACAAACCATAAATGAATGAATAAATGTTTGAGTGAAATAGATTTTAAAAGCCCTCTATTAAAACTTCTCCTCTTACAGAAGGGCTAAGCTTCTCATCTCTTTGTAAGATGATTGCATTTGAGGTCCCCTATGTTTAAAACACTCAGATCTTTCTTGCATGGCTTCCCTTTCATCATTAAAATCTCAGTTCAAACATCACTGCCTGGAAGAGAATAGCTCCATGACCACCCACAAGCAGCAGCCCCTAGTTGTAATCTTTTATTCTTTATTACATTTCCCTTCTCTATCTGCCTCATCACATCAGTCACTACCTAATGTGGTCCTACTGTGGTTTTTTTTTAAGTTTTGTAAACATATTTTGGTTTCTTTATCTTTCCTCTAGAATATAAACTCCTCGGGGGCATGGGCAGTTTTGTTCATCACCATATCCCCAGTGTCTCACAAGTGCCTGGCATAAGGTTGAGGAATAGTAATTATTGGTTAATTTTGTTGACTAACTATATGAGTGCCACAGTCATTAGTAAGAGTTATCGGAACTTGATCTACATATCTCACCTGGGCATAGCCTCACTACCTCTGGTGCAATGATGTCGAATCAATTACTCCCTAGACCAGTGTTTAAGAATGACTATCTTAGGTCTTCACACTTAATTCCTTCACCCAGGATCAGGTGACTGCACAGATCCAGTGATGCTTCTGTGTAATTTACTATGCGTGACTATGTGTACTTCTTTATGTGAATGTATGGCACTGATATATTAGGTATAATTCACTGTCTTTAACTTTTAGGGCAGCGGAAGCAGCAGGCGGAGATTTTCACCTGGAGGGATAACAACCTTTATGAAACCAACCACAAAAATATTTGTCCATAAAGCTATCCAAGTTAGATGGTACCAATGATAGCAACCCTTGGCATGTCAACCTGGATTTGTAACATCAGGACCCATGGATCACATGATAGGCCCCTTCTGAAAATCCTGCTGAGGTGCTGGCTTTAGAGATTCTGAATTAACATGAATATATAGCTCAGAGCCAACTCCTTCTCTGTGCAGAATAACATTTGGAATTATAACAATGATAAAGCTCTGGGTTGAATTGGATTGTACTATCAAACTGAACAAATTGCCCTCCCCTAGTAGCATAGGACTTTACTAATATGTGTCAGTAACAGTAAGTCAGTCACTTGAGCTTTCTGGGCTTCAGTTTCCTCATCTATAAAACAAAATGGTTGGAATTAATTATGTTTAAAATTCCCTTTCTATGAGAGAATAAGCATCAAATTAATTCATGTCTTTTTAGTCTATGTTACTTGATTTTTCGTCAGCTTAATTGAACAACCTAGTGACTTTTGTGTCCGCTCACTTGAAATTCTATAGACTCATTTCAAGAGTTCCATGAGAATTATTTTAAATCACTTCACACAGTGCCTGACATAGAAGCATTCAAAGTGCATTGCTCTTTCACCTTACACTTTTACAGCTATAAGAATTTTATATGCCTTCACTTCAACTCTTTCATTTCACAAGTGAAATATTGGAGACCAGCAGAAGTTAACCAACTTGTCAAGGGTCGCACAGCTCCTGAGAGGCAGAGCTTCAAAGAGTTGCCAGGTATCCTGACTGTTCAGGCCTCTGTCAACTGTACTGCATGCTGCTTCATTTGACCTTTAGCAGTTTCTGACATTGAGTAAACAAAATAAGTGACATGATTTTCCTCTGACACTCCTAAAAGACACAGAGATCTTTCTATGATGCTAACATTTGTAAGGCCGACATTTAATAATGCCTTATTTAGAAGTGTGACTAATTTTGACTACCAGGTACAAAATATTCACAAAATGTTTTCATGCTTTAAAATGGCCAGGATAATTTGGCAAAAATAATTTGATGGGTGTGCTTAAAAAGAAAAAGGTACAATCTACATCAATAAGTTGTCTGATTAAGAAATCATACACATTTAAGGAAAAGTTAGATTGTTCTAAGATTACAAAAATTACTGTAACTTTTCTGTACTATTCATTAACTTATACAATGACATCCTATAAAAAAAGCAATAATGTTCTCTGAATTGGTCTTCGTTGATATTTTACATATTGTAAAAAATATGCTTTGGGGGCACAGTAATAAAATATAATCAATTTATTATAAAATCTAGTAGGATATGAATCAAACTACTGGTCCTCAAATTTGTTTCATGTTAGAGTTAGCTGGGAAGCTTTACAAATTACCTTTATCTTGGCACAGACTTAAAGAGTCTGACTTAATTGGCTTGGGGTATAGCTCTGCATCATAATTTTTCCATTAATCTGATTACATTATTTTCTATTGATTTGATTATTTTATTTTAGTAGGTTATCTGATCAATTAATTACATTTTTTATTGTGAGGAATTATATTATGTATTATAAGGAATTATAAACAAATAAATTAATATTTATAGTGGAAAGGCATTTTGAGATGCCCACACTGAAAACTGAAATATTTTGGGAAGAGAAAATTTTGCAAAGTATGATGGGCATTTATACAGGGCTGGCTGAGAATTAGCTGCAGAGTAATCAAGTGGTAGACATTTATTGAGTACTTGCTCAGGAAAAGAAACTATGATTCAATTCTGTGGGTGATATGAATGTACTCAACCCAGAGCAACCTATAATCAAGATTGGAGGATGTAAGACATATCTGTATGTGTAAAAATAATAGACAGCACTGTAGAACAATAAATAAATATTTGGGTGATTCACGATTTTAAATATTTATGCCTTGCCAGTTGTAGTAATTAAACACGGCCATGATTCTCTTCACTGCTTCTCTCTTTGAAGCTATGCACAACTCATATCCTACTGTATGCCCATGGTCTGTACCTGGCTACTTCATGTGTTTCATAGAGCAACAGCATCAGCATCATCTGGGAGTTTGTTAGAGAGGCAGAAGCTCGACCTTGTCCTCTACCTACTAAATCTCCACCTGCATTTGACTAGATCCCTGCATGATTCCTATAGCTATTTACGTTTGAGTAGCACTGCTGTGGTAGATACTGATTTCTTCTCAAGTATACCAAATACACCATATCAATATTACTCATATACATGTATAACACAGTTCAATCTCGAATTAAGGGTATTTTTTTCAATGACTCACACAGGTTTTTGTAGTAGTATTAAAGGATTTCCTGACACAGAAAGAGATGAGCTCTTCAGACTGTTTCATTTGTGAATATGAATCACTTCCTATGTGTGAGTAACTGCTAAAATGTGTGATAAGAATAATGAGACCACAGGAGAACAAAGAAAGCTGCAATTTCTTTAGGCAAAAGAAATCAGAGAAGATGTTGCAGGGAAGATGGGACCAAGATGAGCATAAAGAGATGGTTTGAGACAGGAAAAAAAAAAAAAAACAAGATAGAGAGAGAGAGAGAACATTCCAGATAGGGAGAAAATGTTGAAGGCTAATTCCATGCCTAGAGTAGGAGAGAGTTGAAACTATATGGCATCCTGGTTTAAAAACGTCCTCCAATGGTTCTCACCCCCAGACACTCATACTTTGTCACTCTTTTCCACTTTGATTAGGACTGACCTGTGTAACAAATAAGATGATGCAGAAATGATGGAGAGTGACCTCTGAGGCTACATCTTAAAAACACTGTGGCCTCTGCTTTGCTTTCTTGGCTCACTTGCTCTGGGAGCAGCTAGCCTCCATGACATAAAAAGGAGAGATCCATGTAGTAAGGAACTGAGGCCTACAGCCAACAATGAGCATCAATTTACCAGCTGCACCGTGAGCCATCTGCTACAGGCTGATCCTATAGTCTGGGTTGAACCTTGAGATAACTGAAATCCGGATCAATATCTTAACCTTAATCTCATGAAAGACACTGAGCAAAAGTCACCTTGATAAGCCACTTCCCAAATCTTGCCTCACAGAAAACGTGAGATAAAAATGTGAGGTAAAGGCAATCTGTGTTGCTTTAAGATGGCAGAGAAAATTGGTTATTAGTAATTCAAAGCTAATATTAGAAATAAGTAACTAATAAAAACTAATACAAATGATAAGCTACTAATAACAAAAACAGAGTACGTAATTTAGAAGATGGTAAATAAATAGGAATGGCCTTATTGGAGAGTTTATAGACCTGGAGTCACAAGCTCAGATGCCTCCATGGGCCGACAGGAAAATTAAATGAGTGAAGTGGGTCAGGGAAAAAAACAGCAGGGGAGCAGAAACTGTGATACCCCTGCTGGTGAAACTCATTACTATCTCCATTTCTGAGCAGGTCAATGCAGCACCTGCCACTTTGGGAACTCTCAGGTGGTAGATAAAGAAATGGTACTGGTTTGGTGTTGCAATTGTGGAAAAAATGGAATAATAGGTTTGTTTTTTTCTGGAAACAATCATCATTTAATAGCTACACTTAGGGTATTTATTCTGAAGATGCTATCTAGAAAACACTACAGGGAGAAAATAGTGGGAGGAAAGACCTGAAGAGATTGGGGCATGAGTTAGAGTTATGAACATATGAACGCAAAAGAGAATCTTTAAAGGAATGTAAGCCCCATGAGGATAAAACTGTATTATACTTTTGTACAAGTTTATCCTGCTAACCCAGAATACAGCCTCTTCCTATAAAGAGATAGTAAGTATTTTAAGCTTTGCAGGCCTCATAGTCCTATAGTCTCTGTCCCAACTACTCAAGTCTGCCCTTAGAGCACAAAGGCAGCTGTAGACAACCCGTAAATTAATGGTTGTGGTTGTGTTCCAATAAAAAAAAAATTACAAAAAGAAGTATGGACTAGATTTGGCCCATGGGTTGTGGTTTGTCAATTCCTGACCTAAAATAGAGTAGGTAAGTAGTTGGCAGAGTGTGGTTCTAGACCAGCAGCACCCATATCAGCATCACCTGAGAATTGGTTAAAATGCTGGATGAGGCCCAGCATGCTATGTTTTAATAGGCCTCTTAGGTGACTCTGATAAAAGCAACTTTGAGAAACATTTCTGGAGATACTCAAGAACACTTATTTGATAGATAAGTAAGTGAATGAATTACATCTCCATATGTACTAACTTTTGCCTCTATTAGAATCACATATAAAAAAGTACTTGAGATGTCACAAATTATAGTTTGGCTATTTTAAGTCTAGCTTTGGGTGTTAAAATTTCATGGCATCCCATAAAGCATCCCATGGATTGCAGGCATTCCACCACCTAAAAGACTTTGAAAACCACTAATCTAATACAGCTGCAATTTTCTTTTTTTAGAGAAAAAGAACTTGAGGCAAACACACACTCACACTCACACACACACACACACACACACACACACACACACACAATACAACCCAAAACCCCAAATGTGTAATTACCGAGAGTTAAAAGCATCTAATTTTTTTTTCTAATAAATATGCCTCACATGTAACCTTATATATTTCACCTTGCTAGAGCTGCCACATAGTGAAGAAAAAAGTGGTCACATGACCTGGTAGAAAAGAAAACAGTGATGATGTCTTGTTTTTAACAGTGGAGTCTCATTCATATGTCCTCAGTTTTCTCAAATTATTTATTAATGACTGGGTAGAGTTGATGTTTTCAGGTTCTGCTTAGCTTCATAGACTGAAGGGCCAGTAGTGAGTGTGGGAAGGGGGTGAGGCAGGACAGTAGAGGAATATACATCTCCGTCAGTCCTTTCCTCAAGAAGGGTTTTATAAACCGAGCCACAGGAGGAATGAATCAGCCAGTAGTAAAAGCAAGAAACTCCCACAGACCTAATAGGATACAAGATGATGTCTCTTGGGGTGAAATTCAGAGAGATAAGAAAAGATTTTGGGGCTGAAATTCACAGAGAAACCAATAGATTTATGCATGATGTTTGTTCAGCCAAAAAGCCAGAAACTTTCATTAAACAAAATTCCACCCCAAAAGTGAGTTTGAATTAAAGGGAAGAGAGGTTTTCAGCTGATATACACAATGGCTTGCAGGGTGGGTAAAGTAAGTGAAATGTTATATATCAAGTATGAAAGGCAGTGCCTATTGAAACATAAGAAAATCCTATTGTGTTACCGTTATGACTAGAGGCCCTGTATTCCCTCTCATCAACAGTAGCCAAGTGGGTCCCACCACAGGGCCCCTGCCATCAGCCCTGTGACCTCTGCCCTCCCAAGCCTCTGGATGTGAGGGAAAACATCGCTCCCAGGACTGTAACTGTATTTGGGACCTGTAGTCTTACATTTGCCCGGCATCAGGACTTACCTGGAGTGGAGGAGCAGAGTTCTTTCCTTGTGGTCACTCTACTGGACTTTCCAATTCCCCCTTCCAATCCCGGAATAGGTTTGAAGCAGGAGTTCAAAGCCATGGTTGGTATACAAAATCAGCCCACGTTCTCAGTCCATGCAGTCACAGTGCGTGCATGCCTGGGAGAGGGGCTGGCTCCTGGGAGACCCTGCAGAGTAGCATTCATCATCCCCCTCTCCCCCTGGTGAATTTACCCTTGAAAGTCTGATTTTGCCATGAGCCTGAGAGAAGTCCCAATCCATTAATCAATCAATGTTCATTGAGTGCCTACTATGTGCCAGGCACTAACATTACCTACATTCAGAAGGTGAATGTATTCAATCAGAATGCCAGTTGCCTAACTTATAATGAGCAAGAGTTGTCACAGTAACTGGGATAATCAAAGTCCATGTGATTAACACATTCACTCTATGTGGCCAAGCTACACAGGGAACCAAATCATAATTAGAGCTCCTCTGTATCAATATATAATGAGAAACAGCTAAGACCTGAAGCTGAGTACTTGACGTCTATGTGATTGGAATATTCCCTCCAGGTGGGAAGGTTTACCTGGGAAGGGAAATCATGATTAGAAGTTGTTTGGTGAGCACAGATTCAGAGAAATAGCAGTTGTATTCATGATATATACTAAAGCATCCAGAGACTCTCTCATAATGCAGCCCGTGGGAGGAAAGAGCTCTACAAGCTGAAGTTTTCTCTAGGCTGCACAGTGAGCAAGTGATCCTGAGCATCACCCGTGTCTGCGTTCGACTCTCCTTTTTCCAGGATTGCACGGCTCAGTAATGGTGTCAAGCACCATGCTAAGCTCATGTTGGGTGTTATCTCGTTTAATCCTTGAGCAGGTCCCTGCTCAGAGCAGCCTTCCCTGACTTCTCATGATCCTAAGCATGGCTGTGCTTTCTTCACACCTCTTGTCACTAACTTTCTAGTCAGCATTGATTTGTTAATTGGTCAGTGACTGCTTCCCCCAAAGGATGCAGTCCCCTGAGGACAGCAGTTTTATGCTGAAAATGGTTCCTGGCACGTGGTAGGAGCTTACTACGTGTTTGGTGGATGGATGAATAAAATGGTTAGTGGAAATTTGAATAAAGGGATGCATGTATGGATTTACAAGTAATCTAAGAGGTAGATATTAGCATCACCATTATTACAGAATGAGAAATGGAGGCTACTTCTAACGTAACTCAGTTATCAAGTGGATAGCAGGGATTTGATCCAATTCTGACAGATTCTATCTAGAGCAGTGATGGCGAACTTTTTGAGCTTGGCGTGTCAGCATTTTGAAAAACCCTAACTTAACTCTGGTGCCGTGTCACATATAGAAATTTTTTGATATTTGCAACCGTAGTAAAACAAAGACTTATATTTTTGATATTTATTTTATATATTTAAAAGCCATTTAACAAAGAAAAATCGACCCAAAAAATGAGTTTGCGTGTCACCTCTGACACGCATGTCATAGGTTCGCCATCACTGAATTCTAGAGCTTTGCTACTGATTGCTACTCAGTTTTGTTTTATTTTTGAAGATTGATACATCCAGGAAGATTCCATTCAAAACTAGACCTCCCTGGGCCCCTGGAGTTACAGAAATCTTCACTTGGCCAAGCCCTACTCTCTACTTTGTGATTTTGGCTGTGGAATTGCTTAGTTAAGTTTTTGGGGCCCACATTTTCATTTGCTGAAAATTGAAATAGCAATATCTGCTTAAAGAGTTGCATCAAACAATATATTGTACACAATCTTCCCACTTACTGCAAGGACAAAAAATAGAAATGAGATAATAAACATAGAAGTCCATGCAGACTATAATACTGGTATGAGTAATTAACACAAAGTCTCAGGGACAAGAGTAAAAATGGAATCTCCCCCATGGTCATGTCATTAGAGCCTATTTAAGACTATGAGTTTCTAGAAGGCAAAGACCACAGTTGTTTAATTTACTGTGCACAGAACATTCTCCCAATGTATGGAAGCATTATACAAAAATAAAGCTGGTTCATGGTGTTTAAAAAAATCTCATAAAATCTTTTTGCTAAAAACAAAAGATTACCTATGTGCTTTTATTCATCCTGTGGCTTTAAATACCATCCATATGGTTAAGTCCTCCAAGTGCGTTTTTTCCAGCCTTTGCCTTGACACTGAAACCCTTTTGACGTTGCCTACCTCCTAGATCCACAACCCAACTTGGGCTCTACCTTAGCCATCTTAGAGCTATCCCATACCGAAATGGAACTTTATTTTGTTTTTTCCTCTTCTGTATCTCAGTAAATGCTACCACCACCATAAATTCTATTCCTAAAGTCAAACTCCTAAGAACCATTCCTGATTTCTCCCTTTCTTTTGCCCTTCTACACCTCAAGTTAACTAAAGAAGCTGTCTATGCTACCTACAAATTATATTTTAAATGAGCTACTATTATATCCATTGTCAATATTTTAGTGCCACCAACCATCTTCCCTCATCTGTGCTATTGTGAGTGACCAGAGCTTTTCCAAACATAGGGGCAATTTACTAGATGTCCCCGGTGCCTGGAATGCTTTCCCCTGATCTTTCACAGGGTCAACTCCTTCTTCTTTAGTTTGCACTTTAAATATCATCTCCTCCTGGAGATGTCCTCTGGTACCCTAAGGGAAGTTCTCCTGTTGTTCTTGATCAAAATTCCATTATTATATAATAGTATAATATATATATATTATCTGTAACCTCCTCAAAATCTGTTATCTAATTTATTATTTGTCTAAGTTTATTGTATGACTCTACTCTACAAGTTCAGGTTTGAGAGGCAGGGCCTAATCTGTCCTGTTGAGCAATGTCCCCCTAGTGTCCAGTATAGTTACTGGCCTGAGTTCAGTGCTCAATGACACTTGCTATCCATAACATGTCATGTGGTAAATGTCAGAGGTTGACATTACCTGTTCAGTAAAAGGCATTATTAACCACCGACATTTCTCTTTATATTTTTTTATATTTTAATAATAAAAGGTTCCTTTTATCTTTTCTTGGCTGAAATCTGTGTCTTTCTCTTTTCACATCCATACGGCATAGAACTCACTGAGAAAAAAAAACAATAACTATTTGAATAAATGTGGGTCAAATTCACTTTCAGAAAATTTATGCATATTATATGCCTCAATAAAAAAATGTAGGCATTTTCTCCCATATATTAGACCATTTTTTTAACTTATATTTGGAGGGATATAGGTCACAATCTATGGCATTGAAAATTCTTCCCATTTTAAAGCATGATTTTGCTTGTTTCCTCCCTGATATCCCCTTCTGCCAAGATCAGATGGCTCCTTCAAAATCCACCTCAAATATTGATGTTTCTAAGAAGCCTTCTGCCCTGTTTTTACAGTTTTAGACTTCTTAGATTCTGTATGCCAATGTATGGTAGTGATCTGTGCACACTGCCATGTTGCAGGAAAATATTATGCTATTAACCTAAATAATTTTTCTTTTCAAGAATTTCTTTTTTTCTGTTAAAACTAAACTTGTAGTAGAGACAATAGCCTTTGGAAATGGTAACAGCAGTTGTAGTAAAACAGAAAGCAAATATTAGGAAATTCTTACTTGAATTTATAAATTGGCTTTTGAAATTCACATAGAGATGGTAATTGCAGAGAAAGGAGTTTTGAATCTCAGAAGTCTAAGTGTAGAAACACATGAGCAAAATCAGGGATAAATGAACATGTTTAGAGTTTTTTACTCAAAAGCGAATCATCTGGTATGTTCAGAGCATGGGGTTCTCAGGGCTGGCAGATCAGCTCTAACATGTTCTCCCTGTTCTATTTGAGTTCATGGATAGAAAAGAACGTATCTTTACTACCACATTTCCAGTGCCTAGCATAGAACTTAGCATATATTATAGACTTGGTAAATATGTTAAATTTAGCTGAATTATTACAATACCCAATTACAAAAAATTCTACAGCATCAAGTAAAATTTCAAGTATTATCCTGGAAAAATACTAGAAGGTGGCACAAATGCGTTGTCATATAAGCAATTTTTTTCTCCACATTAGCTGTTTAAGACCCATTTTGCAACTGAGTTTATAGGGACTTCTAAGCTTTATATTTTATTTTCATGGTAAACATTATCATTTATAAGTGGGTCCCATCAGCCAATTTATACTAATGAAAGGGTAATATGCTAATTAGACTGGATGTTTCTGGCTGTCCTTCCAGACGTCCTTCTGGACAAAGCCACAAAGACTGAGAGGTCCGAGGGCTGGTGGTGCGGGAGATGCAGCGGTGCAGGCCGGTCCAGCGCCACAGCCCTTTTCGCAGAGGCGGTGTGGGAGAGGCCTCGGCAAGGGCCAGTCCAGAGCTGCGGCCCCTTCCACAGGAGGCAGCAGAAGAGGGGGCTGCGTGGTCCTGGTCCCAGTGCTGCCTCTTCCGTAGAGGCAGCCACAGAGGCAGTGGCGCAGGCCCAGTCCCAGCACCATGTCTCTGCTGAGGCTGGACAGGGTGCGACCTGCTGTGCTTCAACCTCCCACAGCCCCTCCCCCAGCCGGCCTGGCTCCAGATCGCTTCCCACCCACCAGTGGGCGGGGGGTGGGGCCAACGCTAAGAAGCAAGGGGCTGAGGGCCAACAGCAGCAGCTGCTGCTGTGAGGGCCAGCAGCTGAGGCGGCTAGCAGTGGCAGCTGCGGAGGGGTGATGGGGGCGGCACCTTCCTCTGGTTGGCCCAGTTGCCTCCTGTGGAGGGAGGCCAGACTGGGGCTTAGGCCCGCTCCCCAGGGGCCTAAGCTGTCAGTAGCACATCCCCTGAGGGCTCCTGGACTGTGAGAGGGGGCACGCCTGGCTGAGGGACACCCCCCTCCAGTGCATGAATTTTTGTGTACTAGGCTTCTAGTTATACATATTTACCTATATGTATACATACAACTAATTGCAAGCATTTTAACTGACTAATATCTATAGCTTTTGGTTGAAAGCCTCTTCCTACTACCTATTCTCTTTTTAGCTGGTCCATATATTGCTTTATATATGTGGTGACTGTGTAGACAGATATATTAAGTCTATTTAAAAGAACATGACTTGCTGCAATAATGTCATTTTACTGGCACTCCCCTTCTCAAGTGGAACTTGCTCTTACAGTGATTTTTAATCTCTCATGCAACTCTAAAACTTGTATTGTGTTGAAACATGATAAATCCATTTGAACCCAGAAACACTTAAGTTTCCTCTTATATAGGCATCTAACAAATTATCACTGGCAAATATATTAGATTTATTCTATTTTTTTTAAAACCTCTCTTCAAAAGGGAAAATGTTCCAATCTGCAATCCACTGAAAAGATTTATGTCATCTTGCACATTAAGGAAACAATGACATCAGCATTAAAGTTTAGTCACATCAATCTTCTCATTGTCTCTAAGCCAACCAATCAGTCTCACCTCTGTAACTTCTTTCATATAAATCATGTCTACTTCCTCCCTTCCCTCCTTTCTTCCTTCCTTTTTTCCTTCATTTCTCCCTTATTGAACATATTTTTTAATAACTAATATGTGCCCGGCACTATGCAGAGTAATGGGTAAAGTAAAATACTGCACATACTCTGGAACATGGAGGAGCCACAGTCTATTGGAAGAAATACAGATCTAAACATCAATTTCAATATTGAGTGGAAAATACTTTCATGGGAACAGTGCATGCAGACTTCTTGGCAGCTTGAAAAGGAGCAATGAACCCAAATTGTGAGAAAGCTGGAAAAAAAAAATCCCAGGAATTTTTCTGAAGAAAGTCTCACAAACTGAGAACTATGATTGCAAAGTCATAGTCCATGCAAAAAAAATAAAATAAAAATAAAAAAAAGGAAGGCAAAGAAGGTTCAGGTGAAAGCCTGGAGGTTAGAAGGTCCCAATTCAATAGGAAAGTAAATTATTCAGCAGTTGCAGGAGCTGGTGAGTGGAGTGTGATTAGAGATGGATCCTGCCCCTGCCCTAGATGAAATCCAGATTCTTAGAAGAAATTCAAGCGATGACTTCTTTAGGAAGCCCTTCTCTTCTCAGATCTCTATGACCTCTCAATTCTCTGATCCCTTCAGGTTTTATGTACATTCCTAATACACTTCCTTCGGACATCTGTGTTTATCTCCTGGTCGAACAGAGAAGGTTCCAATCATCTCTTTATATGTTTGGAAGCTTTGGGGGCACACAAATAAAATACATAAAAAATCAGATGAAACTCTTCCTCCCCAAGCTATCTTCTCCTTTAAGTGCCAGAAAATGCAAATGTTCACTGAGCAAATTTAATTAGAGTCTCTTTGCTCCCAAGGTAAAAGGTGGCTACTCATCACATGAAATATACTTCATAAATATGGTACTTCACTCTATAGAGAACATTTATAATATTTTATGGTTATATATTAGAACTCACATATCACAGAGACTGTTTTATTAATGACCCTTACACTATGGCCAGTGAGAATAATAATAATATTACTCATTATGATTCACTTTTTAAATGATCTATTTTTCTTGAGGGTATTGCCTAAACTCGAGTTCATTTTGTTAACAATTTCATAGAGCTTATAACTAGTGTCCCCCATGATTTGTGCAATTTCCTCCCCTTTCACCAAAAGTGCATAATATTCATCCTTTTGCACCGAAATAACAATGCTATGAATGGCCTGGCATTTATGCATAAACACATGTGTTTAATTTTTTCTTTTATGTCAATAAATAAAATAATGGCCACATCTTAATTTTAAAAAGTTGTATTTTATTTTTCAACTGCATACTGGTGTCTCCTGGTAGAGTATATTTTTTTCCACTTGTAATATGCAAAGGAAAATTTACAGTCAACGGATACTACCTAGAGCGCACAGGGACATTTCCTATCAACAATTCTTTACTTTGAAAAATCCTTAATTGGACTGTTAAACCTTCTGGGTTAAGCTGAATATGGATCAAAACTTAGAATGAATGTCCATTTTAAAAGTACACACCCTTGTGACTTATGAGGAGGCAGCCCTTGTACTAAACAATTTTCACAGGTGAGTGTGAGCTACCTTAGCAAACTCACTTCAAGTTGGCAGAGCGATTTTCCTCTAATCAGAAAATTTCTCCTTCACCATTTGAAAGACCTCTGGGGAATTTTCTTCAGAAATAGCATTTTACACTACTTGATTTGGCCTATGTCTTACATATCCATTGACTATCATTAGGTCTAAGCTATTTTTCAGGACACAGCTGGTCCCTGTCATTCAATCTCTGTGATAGAATGAGAGATGACATATGACTGTAGTGAGGATGAGAGACAGCTTCCTTACACAGGAAGAAATCACAAGGTGATTTGGGATGAACCATAATTCTTTGGAGCCTAAAACAAGAGGTTACAATGCAATAGGAAGCGATAAGTGGGTGACCATATCTAAATAGGGAGAAAAATGGTATAAAATGGAAGTTAACTGGAGGTCATTGAATTAATATATTCATTTTAATATTTAAAATAATAATGTTGAGGGAAGGTAAATGACTTGCGTAGGAGCACACAAATGGTGGGTGATGCTGAGATCAGAATATTTGGGTTACCAACATAGGGTTCCTTTCATTTTCCAATTATTTTATCATATTTCCCAAAGAACTGTAAAAAGATATATAATAGAAATTACCATCTGGGTTATTTCTGAATAATTTTCAACATGTTATAAAAAGAAAGATTGAACAATTCATTCTCATATTGCTTTGTGGAGAAAAGAAGCTTAAATGCTATATTTTAATGCAAAAGTTTGCCCAAGGAGATGTTGCATTATACAGTAAGTGCCATAAAAAGATTAACTACCTTGCAGGCTGCACCTTGAGCAGGGAAACTCAATGATTTCTATGTAAAACGCATAAATGAAAGTGTTCATTTATTCATGATATTCTAACATATTTCATACTGTTTTTCTAAGACAAGCAATGCATGGCCTTTCAGTTTTATGCTGTTACTTAAAATATTTGGAAAAAAATTGTTCATCAATCTCTGATTATATTATTACACTCAAGAGGAGGTTAATTACTATTTCCTGGAGTCACTTGTAGCAGAAAATATTTAATGCATTGTTACCAGGGAATGATATCATAGCAAGAAAGACTTGATGTACAGTTTCTACAAGATGGCTAATGTAAATTATTTCCAGAATACAGAATGGTAAAAAAGACAGAGTTTGTCAAGTTAAACTCACTTTTACCAACAAGGTACTTATTTTCAGAGAATGATCTATTTTTATACCTCATCATGATAAGAAAAGCAGAAAGTGATTAAACAGAGGATTCCTTAACACAAAGCATTATAGTAATGCTATAAGGAATCACACTATCTGATATCAAACTATACTACAAAGTAATCAAAACAGTATGGAACTAGTATAAAAAAACAAACATATAGATTAATGGAACAGAATAGAGAGCCCAGAAATCAACCAAAACCTTTATGGTCAATTAATATTTGCCAAAGGAGACAAAAACATACAATAGGGTAAAGACAGTCTATTCAATAAATGGTGTTGAGAAAACTGGATCAATATGTGTAAAAAAAAAAAATGAAACTAACCGCCTTCTTACACCATACACAAGAATAAATTCAAAATGGGTTTAAGACTTAAATGTTAGACTCAAAACCATAAAAATCCTAGAAGAAAACATAGGCAGTAAAATTCAGGCATTTATTATAGCAATATTTTTTTTCTGATATATCTCCTTGGGTAAGGAAAAAAAATAAAAGAATAGGACTAGATCAAACTAAAAACTTTTTGTCCAGCGAAGGAAAAAATCAACAAAATGGAAAGCAAACCCACTGAATGGGAAAACATATTAGCCAATGTATTTAATAAGGGGTTATTACCCCAAATTTAGAAAGAAGTTATACAACTCAACACCAAGAAAACAAAAATTCCAATTAAAAATGGGCAAGTGACCTGAATAGACACTTCTCCAAAGAGGACATACAGATGGCTAACAGATACATTAAAAGATGCTCAATGTTACTAATAATCAGAGAAATGCAAATTAAAACCATGATGAGATATCACCCTACACATGTCAGAATGGCTATCATCAATAAATCAACAAACAACAAGTATTGGGGAAGATGTGGAAAAAAGGAAACCTTCCTGTCCTGTTGGTGGGGAGGCAAATTGGAGCAGCTACTGTGGAAAGCAGTATAAGTTTCCTGAAAAAATTAAAATGGAACTGCCTTATGATCCAGCCATTTCAATTCTGGGAATATAGCCAAATAAACCTGAACCACTGATTAAAAAGAACATATGTACCCCTATGTTCATTGCAGGGTTACTTACAATAGCCAAGATTTTGAAGCAGCCCAAGTGCCCATCAGTAGATGAATGGATAAAATAGCTGTGGTACATTTACATAATGGAGTATTGCTCAACCATGAAAAAGAAGGTAATCTTACCTGACAGCACAGAGAGACCTGGAGGTTATTATGCTAAGTGAAATAAGCCAGTCAGAGAAAGACAAGTACCATGTGATTTCACTTATATGTGGAATCTAATGAACAAAATAAATTAACAAAATAGAAACAGACTCATAGATACAGAGAACAGAATGACAGCTGTCAGAGGGAAGGAGATTTGGGGGCCTGGGAAAAAAAGATGAAGGGATTAAGAAAAGAAGAAGAAGAAGATGGAGGAGAAGGAGGAGGAAGAGGAGGAGGAGAAGGAGGAGGAGAAGAAAAACATATAGACACAGCTGAAGTAAGGGGAGATAGAAGAGGCTAAGAAAGGGATAAATGGTGATGAAAGGAGACTTGACTTGAAGTGGTGGACATACAATAGAATATACAGATGATGTACTATAGAATTGCATATATGAGACCTATAATTTTATTAACCATGTCACCCCAATACATTCAATCCTATATAATAAAAACCTAATATGCAAATTGTCCCAACTGGTATAATAAAAGCTTAATATGCAAATTTTCCACTCAACTGGGAGTTCGACCAGTGGGCAGGGCCTGCCAGCCTGCGGCTCCTCCCCCCAGTCAGCCCCACCCCAGCTGGCAGCAGCAGCAGGTGGACAGGGGAAGGGAGGTTCCGGTTGGTATGCAGCAGCCGCTAGGCACCCTACCCATGCACGAATTTCAAGCACTAGGCCTCTAGTAAAAAATAAAATAAAATAAAGACTTACAGGAAAGGGTTATCTATTTGGTAGTCCTGTATGATAAGACAATAAAATTTTAAATCTGTTTGTTTAATAATACTTTACCTGTGTGGCCAACAGAGCAACTTGTGGAATTAAAAACAAATTCTCTCACTGATTTCAAATAGAATAATAGTAATAATAAATGGAACTTGAATAAGCTTGCAAATTTCCTCTTGAAAAAATAAAGAAAAATCTTTGCATTTTGACAATGACTATAATTTTTGTACCACTCCAATTTTTGTACCAATCTTGACTATATTATTGAGCAGAGGGTTATAGCAAAACTAATTATGCTTGCAATCTCTGTGGAAGTTTTACAGATCTATCCTGACCAATTAGTATTTCCCTATGAGATGCTTCTGTTCCAGAAAACCAAACTGAGCACTGTAGTGTGATTTTACTTTGTCTTCCTACTTTGTTCAACTAAAGTCTAAAGAAATTCCAGTTAAATTATCAAATACAAGAATAAATTGTTAAAATGTAGATTCCATTCCATCATTTGTGCTTCTCTTTGTTGTTCCTCAGAACTTAGCTTTTCCTTATCCCTGGATCACCTGACCCACTGTGAGGTATCCAACTCAATCTCGCCCTTCACTTGGAAATGTCTCAAGTACCTCAGTACTTACTTAGTCCCATAATTGGCTATACTTTATGAAATACATATTCCCACAAGATTGACAGCCTCTGTGATATCGTTGAAGTGAAAATTCATTATAACACAATTAGGCAAAGATTCTGATACAAAATTGCCAAGACTTTTGAAATTGCTATGTAGAAGGATGGCCACCACATTGATCACGTGGTGAATCATAAAAATGGCCAAGCAAATGAATGAAGATCAGGTGCATAGTAATGTCTAAAGCAGGGGTGGGCAAACTTTTTGACTCGAGGGCCACAATGGGTTCTTAAACTGGACCGGAGGGCCGGAACAAAAGCATGGATGGAGCGTTTGTGTGAACTAATATAAATTCAAAGTAAACATCATTACATAAAAGGGTATGGTCTTTTTTTTTTTTAGTTTTATTCATTTCAAACGAGCCGGATCCGGCCCGCGGGCCGTAGTTTGCCCACGGCTGGTCTAAAGGGCTTAGTCTCCAAATCCACAATATCATCTCTAATAACAGAAAAGAAGTGTGTGGAAATTGACATTGAAGTTATTATAACTCCATTTTTAGTCCATTACAAACTCTAGGTAACATACAAATTTACTAAAAAGCTTCAGCATAAAAATGATTACTCTAGCTCTAGCCGGTTTGGTTCAATGGATAGAGTGTCAGCCTATGGACTGAAGGGTCCCAAGTTTGATGCTGGTCAAGGGCATATGCCTGGGCTGCAGGCTTGGTTCCAGTGTGGGGCGTGCAGGAGGCAGCTGATCAATGATTCCTATCTCATCATTGATGTTTTTATCTCTCTCTTCCTCTCTGAAATCAACAAAAAATGCTTATTAAAAATTATTATTTTAAATGAAAACAAAAAATGTAATCAAAATGGCCATAAGACAGGCAATGTCCTTAATATCAATGGGAAAATATATAGTACTAGAGGCCTGATGCATGAAATTCATGCAAGGGTCTTGGCCCTGGGCCCCACCCACTGCTGCTGCAGCTGGGGGCCTCTGCCATCTCTACCTTGGCCCCTGCCCACTGCGGCTTTGTCCAGAAGGATGTCCAAAAGGACATATGGTCTAATTAGCATATTATGCTTTTATTATTATAGACTAGAGGCCTGTTGCATGAAAATATTCATGCAATAGGCCTTCCCTTCCCCTGGCTGCTGGCACCGGTTTTCCTCCAGCACCCAGCACCCAGGCCTTCACTCTGGCTGGAGCCGCCTTTAGAGCCTTCGCTTCTCCAGCCGCAGCCACCTTCAGCGACTTCGCTGCTCCACTTCGCACCTACATATGTAAATTAACCACCATCTGTGTTGGCAGTTAATTTGCATATCTTGCTGATTAGCCGATGGGAGGCGTAGCGAAGGTACAGTCAATTACCCTGTTTGTCTATTATTAGAGTAGATGGGCAATCTTTTAGACATCCCATTCCCCCAATTCTCACCTGCTGTTGAAAGGGATACTATCCTATGTAATAAGAGAGTAATATGCAAATCGACTGAACAGCAGAATGACCAGTCAGCAGTGAGCATGGCCAGTGAGCAGGTGGCGCCAGGCCAGGCAAGGCACTTGCCAGTGGGTAGAGGAAGAAGATGGTGATGCAGGGGGAGGCTGGCGCCATCCCCTGATCAGCTACCTGGTCGTCTCCCACAGAGGGAGGCAGGCAGTGGCAGCAGTGAGGTGATGGGGGTGGCACCATGCCCTGATCACCCACCCAGTTACCTCCTGTAGAGGGAGGCTAGCAGCAGCAGCAGTGGGGTGATGGGTGCGGCGCTGTCCCCTGATTGTCCCGGTTGCCTCCCGCAGAGGGCTCCCGGACTATGAGAGGACACAGGCCAGGCTGAGGAACACCCCCCACCACCACCACCCTGAGTGCATGAATTTTCATGCACCGGGCCTCTAGTGTCTGATATAAAACTGAACACTGACTCACATACTTGGAGCCCCAAACAAATCAGATCATACCTAATACAGAAGATGCAATTGCTCATAAGCAGGTTGAAAATATGCATTTCCTCCTTCATTCCCATCTTGTTTGGATTTCATGGAAGGCTGAATTGGTAGAGCTATTTCTAGAAAGCACAAGCTAAGGCCAAAATTATCTGTGTTGCCTAATGAAAGATGTCCAGGATAGTTTCTGGGTAGCACTGGTTTTCACCTGTCATTGGGCCACCTTGCTTTTGATTAGCACTTTGTACTTCATCAATCATTTTTGTAACTGTTTGAGCATTAAAACAATGCCATAGGTAGATATATAAAAAATAAAGTCTTCAAATTATATATGAAGAAGACTAGGCTAGAAGATTTTATGTGACCCATCTTGATGCCAAGTGGCAAACCTAGACTAGGAGACCAATTGCTGTAACTAGGTAAGAAGACCACAGGGGCCATGATTTCACTCTTTTCCCAAATACTCGGGAGCATCTTAAAATGTGACACTGAACCAATACCTAACTGAGATAGCAACCTGAATTTGTTACTTGTCTTTCTTACAAAATTGGATAGCACAATGTATATGCCCTTGGGTGGTACCTTGGAGAGTATAATGTAGAGTTTTATTCAAAATGAAAAATTTACCAAAAGCTTCTAAATTGTTTTGCTTTTAATATAATTAATATCTTTGCCTCATTTTCAGTTTTTTTCTGCCCTAAATTTGTCAATATGTTCTGTTCTTATGATGTCATCAGTCACTTTATCTCCATAGTCTTTTTAATCCCCATATCTGTTTGCATTAATCTTATGACAAACATATCAACATCTTGCTGCCATTAAGAAAATATCTGAACCATTAAAACAAGATTTTTTAATTAATTTTTTTATTAATTTTTTTGTATTAAAGACATATAGTAAGCTTTTCATCTTTGGATTTTTGCTTATTTCCAGAGTCACAGTGGGTCTCAGCTCATAGATAGTGGCCAGTTAAGGTTATACCACAGTTTAATTAATTCAGTGTTTACAAAACAGACAAGTTTGTTTCTCTTTCAATGTTATGCTTTCACAATATTCTCTCAAGTCATGGAAGGCTGAGTTCCTGGTCAACCACACAATGTCCAATGTCCTCAGCTCTACTCACAGCTGTTTCTGGTAGCAGCAGCCACTGCTAATGGTCCTGATGTGGACAGGCAGGCACATTACTCAGGCTTCCCTGCCGTGCTACCTAAACCTGCCTTTGTGGGGTAGTGCATGCAGAAGTCAACAGGCTACTCCCTTTACACAACACTCCCTAAGCCTGAGGTTCCATCGTTAATGATTAATTTCTGTGGGTCAGACAATGTCAATAGGGTTGCTCTCTACATTTCCTAGAGGTTTTATAAATCTCAGAATAGTAAGAAAAGAAAGAGAGCCTGCAAGTTTTTGTTTATGTAGTGTAAAATTAAACATTTATAAAGAGACTAGAGGCCCGATGCATGAAATTCTTGCAAGAGTAGGCCTTCCTTCCCCCTGCTGCTGGCACTGGCTTCCCTCTGGAACCTGGGACCCGGGCTTCCCTCTGGCCGCTGGCAGTCACCCAGGACCCGGGCTTCCCTTGCAGTCCTGGCTTTGTCTGGAGGAAGTCTGGTCTAAATAGCATATTACACTTTTATTATTAGAGATTACTACAATAGTTCAAAAAGAACATTCTCCAAAGCAAAACATTAGCCTTTAATATCTATGTACTCTCACATCACACAAAAATGTCTTTGTAAGAGCAATCCTATATAATAAAAGGCTAATATGAAAAGCAACTGAACAGCAGAACGACCAATCACTATGACGCACACTGGCCACCAGGGGGCAGATGCTCAATGCAGGTGGTGGTCAGTGTGCTCCCACAGTGGAAGCGCCGTTCAACCAGAAGCCCTGAGTTGGGCTCACGGCTGGTGAGAACAGCAGCAGTGGTGGGAGCCTCTCCTGCCGCCTCCACTGCAGTGCTAAGGATGTCCAACTGATGCCCATGGGGAGCGGGCCAAGTCATCATCCCCCAAGGGCTCCCAGACTGTGAAAGGGCACAAGCTGGGCTGATGGACCCCCCCCTCCCTAAGTGCAGGAATTTCATGCACTGGGCCTCTAGTTTAACTATAAATATGGCTGATAATTATCTTTTCAATTTAATAATTTTAACCCTGAAGCACCGAAATGATACAAATTCTTCAAAGTCACCATTTTTATATTCTGTATTATGCAAATAGTCAATAGTAATTCAAAAGATTGACCCAAATTGCACTCCCATTAAGCAAATAAACTCAATGCAGTTCACTTATTTTCTTTACTATTTTTTGTTTGTTATTGTTGCCAAACTAGAAACTAGACTCTTTATTTTTCAGTATTAGAACTTGCTGTTCAGTAAAATAGTAGATAGAAACATCTAATAATGATGAATAACTAAGGTCTGTGGAATCTCAAATTATAAAGTTATGGCTCTGATGCATAGGTTGTAAAATGCTGCACATAAGCCAAAAAATTTCAGTTGAAATGACTTGTTTTCGAGGAAGCTGCTTGCATTTAACAAGATACATGGAAAACTCAGAGCAAATGCAGTACAAAAACTTAAAATACAATAAAACAAACTGAAATATACAGCTTCAGCTGCTCCATAAATGTAAAAAACAGTTGTGGTTTTGATTATTTTGACTAGAGGTAGGGTAGGAAGTAAGATATATCGAGTATCTAAATTAACTTTTATTCCTTTGGGCATTTCCAAAATATATTACCAACCTGCAAATGGATTTGGTTTTTGGTTATACTCTTTAACAAAGTAGGAAAGTAAAATAGATTTTTATACTTGAACTTATAACAGCAATCTAACTTGCTAGAAACACCGTGGGTTTATAATCACTATTTACATGGGCCATGCCCGTCTAAAGCGATTTTTAAGTAGAATGTTCAAATGCATGACTCAAATCACTCTTACTCATTGTTAAAATTAAGGCCAGGAACATGGTGTCATATTTTCAAGGCCTTTTTGGAGGCACACAAGATGCAGATTCCTTCAATAAAGGAGGAGTTATAAAGGAGCACAGGAAACAGAATAAAAAGAAGCAAATTGCTTCCTTAATTGCAGATCACATATAATAGATTACTACCAGTCAATTCAAAGTAAAGAAAAGAGACATACACATAAGAATCTTGTTAACCTAATTAAAGCTTTGCAGATACACATGTTTCTGAAGACTCAAGTTTCGAGGCTCCTTTGGGATAACGAACACAATACCAGGACTGACCACTTAACATGTCATTGCTGCTGCAAGAGGTTACATTTGTCCTCAGCAAGTTCTTATGGGTTACGTAACAAAGATAACTCCTGTTCTAATGGTCATCCACATGCTTTTTTTTAATTAAAAAAATTAAAGATATTTAAAATTGATTTTTAGAGAGAGTGGAAGGAGAGGGAGAGAGAGAAACATCTATATGCAAGCAATACATCTACTAGCTGCCTCCTGCATGACTCCTACCAGGATGGAACCCACAATCCAGTCAAGTGCCCTGACTGGAAATTGACCTGCAACCCTTGGTGTACTGGATGATGTCCATCAACTAAGCCACACTGGCCAGGGCCATCTACATGCTTTTAAAACAATAGGCCTTCCCAGGCTGCTGCTAATTGACCTATTACAACTTTCGAACCTTTAGTGAGCCTCAATTTTTTGTTTTCAATAAAGTGCTTTTGTCAGGAAACAAAGGTATGAATCATTATAAATAATACACTTTCTTATTAGCTGACACAGTAATTCTTCCAACATTCAGTTTTTTAAATTGCCTTGAAAAGACTTGCTATTGTAAAATTGTTGAAGACAGGGCTTAAAAAAATCCTGGTAAGTAAATGCATTTAAGAACTCTGAAGACTCAATACTGCCTACTTTCTAATGTCAAAGATAAAAGTAGATTAATAGTTTAATTAAACATGTTAGAGTTTCTGAGCATTGTAGCTATTACACCTTTGACCTCATGCAGGACTGCCAGAGATGTAGGGAGGGTGAGTACTGAGATCCCATATTTATGATGAACAGCAGACTTGAAAGCATACCAAGCTAGACTGAACTTGTAATTAACCAAAAGTTGCAGTAAATTATGTAATCAATAAAATTTCCTGGGTGCCATAGTTTTCAGAACTAGTTAGTGCATTTCTAATTTATTGGCACAAACTTCACAGACTCCCAAGGAAGATAAATAAAAATGCCCAGCTGTAAAAATAAATATGTATGCTTGACAAATCTGAAATACACTGTTTACAGCTAATGAGGAGGCAACTGTGCATTTTGCTGCATGCTTTATATCTACAGCGGGGCAGAACATTAAAACCAATATAACGAATAACCTTGGTGCCAAGAACATAAGTCTAGATTTCCCATTATTCCCCAGAGATGAAATTAATTAATGCTTGTCAAAATCAAATCGATCCCCTGCTGTAAAACTAAAAGTAATGGAGAGGCCATGAATGGCTTGGCTCTACTCCAAAAATATCTCTAATCTATTTGGGAGAAAAATACTGCATACATCTCTATATGCAATATATATACATTCTAATCCCACACACCTCACAAACAAATACATTATTTTTGTTGGCTTTATCTTTGTTTCACAAACATTTCTGAAATGCCATGTCAGGATCCAGAAAATTAAAATACATATATTAAGAGTTCACAGCTTAGTGAGGAGCAAATAGAGGGTACATTTCAATTCAAAGTGTCAATGATTATGATGGGAAAATATACAATGAATTATGGGGACACAAAGAGGTGCACCTATCCGAATGTGGCAGGGAGGTCAAGAGGTGGAATGGAGAAGAGTCAGCTGAAGGTAATGATACCTATATTACTGCTGACCAGCCTATTTCTCTGAGAAACACTTTCCAGAGTGATTTAGAGACCTTTTCACCCAATGCTTCCCCTCTCAGATTGCCTCCCCTTACTCCTCCCTCCTGGTGAGCTCACAGGCATCTTACAGGTTTCACCTCCAGGAACACCTTTCCATTGAAGCCTTTTATGACTCCTTTCCAATTTAAATTTAGTTCTAAATCCTGCCCCTTTAATTCTATTTTATAGCAACCTGTTCTCCTTATTGGTTTTAGAATATTATGTAATTATGAACATTATTTTTAGTTTGATGATTATTTATCAAAGTGTGTTCTGTGGACCAGCCCCCTCACCATCACCTGGGAACTTGTTAGAATGCAGATCTCCACCCCACATCAGACTTTACTGAGTCAGAATCTGTAGTTTAATAAGATCTACGGTTGACTCATAGGCATATCTATACTAATAAAAGGATAATATGCTAATTAGAGCAGACATCTTCTGGACGTCCTTTCGGACAAAGCCATGGTGGTGGGGGCCAAGGCAGAGGCAGTTAGGGGCAATCAGGCCAGCAGGGGAGGGCAGTTAGGGGCAATCAGGCAATCAGACATCGCCCAAGGGGTCCAGGATTGGAGAGGGTACAGGCTGGGCTGAGGGACCCCCCTCCAGTGCACGAATTTCATGCACCGGGCCTCTAGTTGAAGTTTAAGGGAAAAAAAGATTTTAAATACTTTGCATTTCAATATAGTAGTAGCCACAAGTCACATGTGGCAATTCAAATTAAAATTATTTATAATTAAAAATAAAATCTCACTAGCCATATTTCACACACATAATAGCTACATATAGATAGTGGTTAATACATTGGACAATGCAGCTAGAGGCATTTACTAGTACATCATAACAGAGAATTCTATTGGATGTGGTGGACTATAAGCTCCCTGTGGGACATTTTTTCCTCACTACTGAGCACCCAGCATCTACAGTGTCTATAACTTTAAGATATTTTCATCCATTATATTTAAGAAAAACTTAAATATAATGAATGAATGGTTTGATTCCCCAGAAGAAAGTTAGGGTGATGCTGTTAGTATAAAAATGGATTCCAGGTGACAAAACAAAAGAAAAAAGAAAATTTTTTTTCTTAAATATAATGAATGAAAATGTTATAGTACTTTAAACAATATCTAGCCTACGGAAGGTGCAAAATAAATTCTATTTCCATTCCCTATTACCTGTGATCTTCAAACTCTCTCTGAGAGATGAACTATAAACAACTAATAAGCAGGCTATATTATGAACTAATAAGTTTTTAAAAAAATATCCTTGTGTTCTTCCAGAGATTGAGACTTGGAGGAACTGAGTTGTTATAGTTCTAACACTTGAACTAATTTTAGACTTGGTTGTCTGGACAGTGAAATTCCATTAGTTCCCCAGGAGCTGGCTGCATTTTCTTTTCCTGATGGATATCTAATAAAATTAACTTGGGTTTTTTAAAAGTAAAGTATCAGAACTTTCACAAGCAAGTGCCAGAAATACAACTCAAGCTGCCTTAAGAAAATAAAATATATTGACTTCTATATCTGAGAAGGCTGGGGTGTGTGTTAGAATCAGATGTCAGCAGGATTGATCTTTTCACGCATTTCAGTAATAACTTTTTATAAAATATGTTTATTTTGGAGTTCCAACTGGTAGAAAGATGGCAGCCACGATCTCCAGGCTGCTCTTGCTCCAAGTCACACCCAGCAGAAGAGGACGAATAGCTTCTGAGTCAACAGCCTCAGTGAACGTGAGAATGCACTGCATTGGCTTTGACTGGGAACTTACCATCTCTGACCTATTACAATGGCCAGGAGAATATATTGTGCAGATTTCCAGACCTGAGTCACATGTCCATCCCCACCCTCACCTCTTCTGAAGAATACGGAGTAAGTGTGAGAGAGACGGTATGATTCCCCAGAAGAACATCAGGGTGGTGCTATCAGTATAGAAATGGATTCTGGGTAACAAAACAACAGATGTCTACTACATGCCACCTCTTTTAAAATGAATGAATGGATAAATGAGAGAATAAAGAAATGTATGCGTGTGTGTTTAAAAAAAAACGTATTTTGAAATTGAATTAAAATGTTTACTAATTGCTATTTAGAGCTATGCAAGTGCTTGACATGGAAAATTAAGAATTTCTAACCTGGGCTCAAAGCCAATTATAATTATAAATATTAACAGGCTTTAAATATCTATTCCTTCATCAGTACACAGACCATTCATAAGTCTAAATCTACTCCAAACTAAGTTTTATTATTTCCTTTCAATTTAAGCATTTTAGTGAGCCCCACTGCTTCTCAGTATCCTATTTGTGTTTGCTATAGTGGGTCAGAAGCTCAAGTTACTAACAGGTCTTTCCAATCCTGAACAAATAATTTCTTTTTTCAAATATTGTTGTGTTGCCTCTCTGGGAATATTTTCAGTTGACAAGGCACAATGGGACAAAATGAAATAATTCAGTCCAATAATTCAATGTAAAACTACAAGCCAAGACTTTGGCAATGTCTGCAAATTTTCAATTGAATTTTGAAACAAAGAGTTCATAGGCTCAACCTCACTTGTTAATAGTGCTCAGAGATTGTAGATCTAGGCATTTTGCATGATGGAGGGGCCCTGATCCATTGTGTGTTTTGCTCAAATAAATGTCCCCCAATATTGTTGATAAAGACTTTCTAGATGCAATTTGGTAGGCCAGTGATATTTGTTCACAGTCACAAGATCCCAGAGTTGGAAGAACTCTAGATACGAGCAAGATGGAATTTTCAAATTTGTACCACTGAGTCCACAAAGGCTCCATAGACACTGTTAGAGACCTGCGCTCAGTGAGAGAGCCACACAGACAGTGATTTGCACCTTCAGCCTCCCATCTACTGTAGCACTTGGTGTTTGATATATTTTAATTCTGGAGTTTGATCTACTATTTTTGTTTATTGAACAGGGATTTCATCTGTTTTAAATGTATAGAAAGGAATATAGCCATTTGAAGAAACTCATTAAAAGTAATGGGGCAGATCTCCATGTGCTAAAATGCAATGACCTACAAAATCTGTAACCAATTGAAAAACATGCCGAAACCGGTTTGGCTCAGTGAATAGAGCGTCGGCCTGCGGACTCAAGGGTCCCGGGTTCGATTCTGGTCAAGGGCATGTACCTGGGTTGCGGGCACATCCCCAGTGGGAGATGTGCAGGAGGCAGCTGGTCGATGTTTCTCTCTCATCGATGTTTCTAACTTTCTATCTCTCTCCCTTCCTCTCTGTAAAAAATCAATAAAATATATTTTAAAAAAAAAAGAAAAAAAAAAAAAAGAAAAACAAACTATGTGCAGGATGCTTTGAATCCATATGCACTTATGTAAAAAACAAATAAAAATAAACAAAAAAACCTGTACAATAAACAATTCTAGAAAGATATGCAATAAAGTGGTACCCGTTGTCTGTGGGATGGGGATCTAGAGGGACAGATCTGAGAAGAATGTAATATTTATTTATTTATTTATTTATTCATTTATTTATTTATTTAGACTGCTTTTTAAAACATGTTTTATTGGTGTGTTCTTTAGAGAGAGAGCTATAGAGAGAAACAGCAATGGGAGAGAGAAATGTTAATCAGCTGCTTCTCCCACTCACCCCTACCAGGGATCAAGCCTGCAATCTGGGCAAGTGCCCTGACAAGGAATCAAACCTGCAACCTTTTGGTACACAAGACAATGTCCAACAAACTGCCACATACTTGCCAGGCTGTGTTGAATGTTCCTGTTTTTTTTTAAAGTTTTTATAGAGATGGTGACAGTAATAATTTGGGGATTTACTTTTATAATATCGTTGGAATTTATACAAATCAAAGCTAAAACGAGTATTATGTTCATGGATGTTTAAGAGTCATTAGAATAAAAATAAGTTAAGCAAATAGCACCGTGAGTCTCTTTAAAAAAAAAGACATTTTTAAACACCAGTCTAGCCTAACTTCCAGTCCCATCCAAAAACCTTCTCTGTGACATCCATGTCAACCTATCTTTCAACAATGCTGCCTCCTCAAAGGAACCTCATCATTGCTTAAGGCATACCTATTGCATTTAGAGACAGAGTCAATTATTTTCAGAATTTCTTCATCATCTTTTTTTGGGGGAATTTAATATTTATTTTGATTTATATACTTCTCTATCATTTATATACTTAGTTTGTAACTAAATTTCTGTTTTATTTTAAACATTTCTTGAAAATGTTTTAAAACCACTGATTTAGCTTAGTCATCTCATTTAAGTCTACCTGGGCATAGCCTCGAAGGCAGAGGGAGGTTGCATGAGGCCTGGGGGGGTTTCATGGCAGAGTTTCTGACTCATGGAAATACAGGCACAGCCATGGTTTCCTCTTGGCAATGTGGAAAGAGTAAAATCCGGTGGGGGTCTCTTTTTTAGGAGTCTTTCAAGAGAAACTATACCTACCCAAGAAAGGCTACTGACCTCATCTGGGCATGATTCCAAAAGAAACGGAAAGCAGACACTCAAAAGCTATGGTCACTCAGAAGTATCCTTGGTTTAGCTGTTTTCCTGTCTTTCTTAATGCTCAATGACACTTCTGAGCAGCACTGTTCAGAACCATTGAATTTCCTTTTTGTGTTTCTAATAAGTAGAGTAGAATTGTGCTATTTCTTCATTGGTACCAGGACACATTGGTACCAGTCTGACATTTCAGGGGACGGTACCATGCTGGTCAGAATTATTTTTGCATAGGTATTCCAAAATTCTATGACTGATGAATGACTATCTCATACTATTTATAATCTCTCATTTTTGGATTCTCCTATTTTAATCTTTTCAACCTAGACCCTTGTTCCCGCTTTCTCTGCAAGGAAACGCTTACCAGGCAGAGACAGAATCATTTCTCTACTGATTAAAAGCCCAGGGGTCAGGGACACCCAAATGCTCATTGACTGGGTGACTTCAAGTAATTTGCCTCAGTTTCTTATTAGAAATGAGGATAATAAATGTACTGGCTTCCAGGTTGTTGATGGATTAAATTAGATAATGCACACAAAGCATATAGAACAATGCCTATTACATAGAGAATACTCAATACATGGTTAAAAAGGAACAAATAAAGCAGTTGCTGGCAACACGTTTTTTCTCTAGTCTTCATCCAGCCCACCCTCCCACTTGTTGTCTACACCCCTCTTTCTAAACTCTATCTCCTAATTATTTTCTTAAGTCTGTCTAGTTAGAGCAACTTGGATTTAGGATGTAGCCTTGACTTTGGCATATAGCATTTAATTGTCCTCAGAGTCTTGGCTTTACTCTAGCTGGGCAAGTTCTTTAATGACACCCCCCTTCTCCATCCTCTAATGGCCAGCTCAAGGTGCTCTTCAAGGAATAAAAATAGTATATTAGTCACCTGGGTTTTCATTATTCTCTTACTCATTTTCCCATCAATATTTCATCCATTCTTTCTTCATTCAATTCGTTCTTAGTATTTGCCATTAATATTGCATTACACATTCATAGATCTAAACTCTAATTATTGGAGTTAAATCTACTCACAAAAGATTTTCAAATTTCCCCTTGGATTAATAAACTGTCCCTTCTCAGAATATCTGGGAGTGGGGTGGTGATGTTGATGTTGTACTTCTGGCTATGAGAAATTGTGACATCACTGACCATTCCAAGACTAGAAAAGACCCTGGGTATATAAATCAGCTTAGTGTAAGCCCAGTGAACATTTCTTAGTGTCAGAAATGAAACCTTATCAATCCCATAATGCAGGCATATACAAAAATTCACAGCCCGCTCTTTGCATGTGCAAAATAATATCTACTAAGGGCAAAATAAGCAACCTCCTATTATGCTACAAAATTTTAATTAAGCAGGCAATATTGAGCAGTAATTGTACATGAGTACTTTGACCTCATTTCCACCCATGTACAATGCGTTTTCCTTTATTCAAAGGACCCAGTTACAGCCAACTCATTAGATATGGGCTAAAAATGAGCAACACAGTTGGACCTCTCTTTTCTCATCTGTTAAAAGAAAGGGTTGATATATATACCATTTTAGGTCCCTTCTACTTCTAAATTGCTAAGGTTTCTCAAAAGTTGTTTCATGTTCTTAAGCTTTTAATTTTATAAGGCTAGATATTTGTCATTTCTAGGTCATGCTCTACTCAAATATACTTTCTTTTAAAAAACAGATAAAAACGAAAGTTAGTTACCAAAAAAATGCTAGCTAATCTATGTAGAAGGAAAGATTGAATTAGAGAATTACTATATTGCTGACCCCATGTACTGATTTAGATAAGGCTCATAAATGATTAATACAAGGTTTAGATTTGGGTAAATAGGGGTGCAATGATTCCAAGGTATAACTCTACAGATTACTCACTAATTGAAAAGAGAAAAAAAAATTATGTTTATAATAGACACAATATGATAGCCAAGTGATCAAACATAGCTCCACTAATAATATTATGAGCATCCTAATGTGGATGGAAAACACATAATTACCTAGAAAGTTCTCTAGCCAAAAATGCTTAATCTGAACCTAGGTAAGACCCAAGATATCTGCTTACAAGAAATAGAGGATATGGAGGAGCATATTACACAGTTCCTTAAAAAATCAATCAGAAAAATCCAGGATATTATTGGACTTTACAAAAGCAAGAGAGTACGGTTCTACAGTAAAAGAAACTACAGACACAAAAAATAAGTGTAGTGCTTATACCTTTATTGGATGATGGTTCCAATAACAAGAATACAAAGCCACAAAAGTTTTGAGGCTTCATTGAGGAAATTCAAATATGACTGAATATTAGATGATAAAGCATTTTTGTTCATTTCCAGGATGTATAATGGTATTATGGCTGTGTAGCACAATATTATTATTCTTTGGAGATGTATAATGACATTTTTGGGGTGAATTGTCATGATTTCTCCAACTTGCTTTAATCTAATAGATAAATGATAGATGATATAATAATTTGGGGTGTCCCCCAAAATGTATGCACACTTTAACTGTTGATAGTTATAGATTCTATTACATTTTGAAAATGAAATATATTTTAATAAACACTGCCTTAAAAAGTGTGTATGCAATTTTGGGGGGCACCCTGTATATATACGTATATAGATGGATAGATGGATGGATACATGGAGAGAGAGAGAAAGCAAATAGAGAACACTTAATTGTTGAATCCAGGTGGGAGGCATGCATGTTCATCACACTATTCTTTCAACTTTTCTGAGGCTTGAAAATTTTCATCCTAAATAAATTGGGGGCAAAGTACCTTTTTCCATGAGAAATGATATAAACGTTAGGGTGAGTGGATCTCTTCAACAATGTAAAAGGTCTTCCCCTGTCAGGCCCTTGTCACTCTGCATTTCAGGGGTGCTTGTTCTCCACTAGATTGTGGCCTTCTTGAGGCCCAGGGCCAGTCTGATGTAATCATATGTCTAGGGTTTTGCCCCAGTGCCTTGCACATAGCCCACACATAGCAAATATTTGTTGAATTTCATTGAAGTTTATGTACTGACTGAGTAACCACATATACTGATTTGAAAAAAGAAAATAACAAACTTATTTTTTACTCATAGTGATGAAACCTAAGAATACAAAACTCAATGTTCAGAATAAACCTGGAAACCAGTAATAAATAGTTAGAAAAATATTACACTAATCTTTACTAGAGTCAAATCATTTTCTTAATATCTAGCATCAGAGTTCTTCCATGGGGAGGAAATGAGACTTTATTAGAAAGGTGTTCTGATGAACAATTACGTGTCAAAAGAAAAGACACTACAAACAGGCTGTGGACGAATAAAGCAGAGATAAAGAAGGGTTGAATCCCTCTGAATTAGAGGTAGAAGGGATTAATTGATTATTTATTTAGTCCTTTCCTCCTCTCTGTAGTTGCCAGAAGAACAGGAGATTCCTTTATTCTTTAATAAGAGGTGGCTAACCCTCCATTTCAAATTGTTCCTCTTTCTGGGATATAACAGGCTCTGTGTGTTGTCAAATGAACAATCCAGTAATGCAATGGGATATGAAGCAATTTAATGAGGTCTTAGGAAATCAGATGACAGCAGATAAAACCTCAGCTTAAATGTAATTTAAATACCTTGTTAATTACAAGGTTCTTCATTTACTTTTCCATTTATCTTTACACTCTTTAGTTTTAACTACCACTCTTTTACTATTTTCTTTATAGCATGAAATGTCAAACATATTTCAAAAAGAAACAAAATAAGGATGAAGACCTGGGTGGCCAGTTAACTGAGGAGGGAGAGATTCACTGATGGCCTGACTTACAAACGGGTCACCACAGGCGGGGATCTCTGGTTTCATCAGAATGCCCAGCAGTGGGGATGCTTAGGGAATGGATCTCCTATGCATAAACATGAATGGCACATGTTTTATTCATAATCATAGAAACCTCCTGTCACAATAATCATAACTGCCATCTTCTTCCTAGAATTTGAACTTAAGCTGGACGTATTCTTTGAAGGGACATCTCCAACCCACGGCTCTTTTCTCTCTCTAGAGACTGAAGAATACTTTTTGCTAGGTGAAGGTAAGGTGGGAGAAACATTGCCAAATTCTTACTCACTGTTGATCCCCTGCAGACAGAGTGCAACCCAACAGCTTTTGCTTTTCATTGTGGCAATCATATCGCAACCCTCCATCTCCAGGTTTCCGTGCAAATTCCCAAGGTTGCTCACTCAAATTTGCACAGACAGTTCTGTGGCTTATCAGTGGATAACAATTTTCCATGGGAGTAGTTTAATTACAAGAGGTAAATTATGTCTCATTATAAAGTTTTTTGTCCATCAGGGCACCAACTATAGCATACTATTACCTATACTTTTAATTTTGAGGCTCTCAAAGCCAATTAAAGTAGGTAGAGAAATAATCCTTTTAGAAAAAGCCTCACAACTGGCAGACAAAGTCTTATAAACTCTTGATGAAGCTTGAGTGAATTGAACATTAGCTCAAATGCTCACCAATCTTTTAGAAGTAAAACAGCACTGGGACAGCAAATGCAATTATCTCCCATTGGAATTCCCTTTAAAGCTTTTGAATGATGTCAAGGAGAAAGTTTCTGTTTTTTTAAACCTTTAAATTCTGTCTATCACTGGCTAATACCTGTTTTCATTATTCAATTCAACTCTATAATGTCATATTCACATGAATCATACAATCATCTTTGAACACCTCGCACTTGGAAACATAGCCTATGGTAGATTGAATTATTGTCCCTAATCCGGCATCCCTTCTGTGTATTCAGTCACTTTGCCTTGTGGCAAAGTGTATTCAGTCCTTTCCACTAACGATAGAGTATGCTGCCCACATCCTGACTTTAGGTTTGGTCATTGTGATTTGCTATGACCACTGAGATTATAGCAGAAGAGATGCAAGCAGAGGCAGGCGATGTGTACTTGAACATCTATCTGGTACTTCTGCCATTGCCATAGAAGAGCTTCTCTTGGTTAGCTGTTGTTCCTCAGCCTGAGCTGCCAGAATAGGCACATGAGGAACAGTCCTGAACACGATAACAGAGAGGCATCAAGCCTTACATCATTGTCTCCTTAATTAAACGAGAGATTAACATGGATGGAGATCATAGCCTGGGTTGATGCACAAACACCATTCCAGGCTTTGTTCACTGCTGGACACACAGGTGAAGGCAGAGACACTGAGGGAAGACTGGCCTAGATCAGCCAGCCTCAGGCCACCCCTAGACACATGCACGAGAATAAGTGACTGTGGTATTAAGTCTCTTATGTTTACGGGGGTGTTGGACAACTATAGCTGTCATGCATTGACTAAACTCAAAGTAATTACCCCAATTTTGAGGTCTTAACTACGTATTACAAGAGAAACACTTTTATGCTGCTTAAACCAGGCTCCATGAAGGAGAGAGTACCTACTCTGCTCACCCTGCAGCCTGCACTTGCTCTTGATGTCTTCCATCATTTCATCTAACCCTCTCTGTTGTTCATTTCTTACCTGAAGGTTTGATTCCTCTACTGCTCTCCCGGCTTTTTTCCCTCAACAAAGTGAGGCTTGTCTGAATATTCCCAGAACTCTTGGCCATATTTCTTGGAAAGGCACAACTGTTTAATCTAGGTGCACAAGCAAACTGAGGGTGATTTCTTTAATTTAGTCCCAAGGTTAACTGCTGATCTAAATTACCAAACTGCCACGCTCATGATTTATGATGCAGAAAGATTGACCAACTGATTTATATCCTGTTCCTCACCTCAGACTGTGAGTTATAGCTTATGGGGACACAGCTGAGCTTTCCAGAGACAAGGGCACCTGTGGAGCCATCATTACACACACCACTGTGATTAAACTTCAGCTCACATGGAAGCCACATGCACGGACTGCTATTGCTCTCTTTCTGTTCTAGCAGTTGGCATGTTGACGAGTGATAGATAGCCTTCCTGGGAAGAAAAAGGCTCATTGGTATTAGTACTTAAACTGGAGAAAATTCTACTTGTTCTGTTCTTTTATATTAAGTGTGTTTTGGACCAGATAAACTTTGTTTAGCAGAGTCTGAAAGTGGGAGCCATTAGAATGAACAAAGACCATTTTTGTGTATTGGTTGGCTTCTACCACTGCAAAGGGTATTTGTGAGTCTGTTTGTTTAAGTTTTGTATCAGTGGCCAACATTTAACATTAACGATCCCATGTAAAACCCGAATTCTGGCTGTTCTTGAAGAATAGAAATGTCTGGCAATGCTCAGCCCCTACGCATCCATTCCCCCATTGTCATCCAGCACACACTGTCTCCCAGAGAACCAGCATCCCTTGAAGAAAGAGGGGACATGAGCTCAGTTTGGCTTTCCTTTTGGAAGTTAAGTGAGTGATTTGTCTTATACCCAGTTTACTTCTTTCCTTTACTTATTTTGTCTAACTTCTTTAAGTATCTATACTTATTAGCCTTATATTAAAGGGAAACAATAGTAAAGATACCTTTTTTGATTAGGTAAACATTTGAAGACTTCAACAATAATGAGATGTACCAGTAGGTAAAAGACAAAAGAGAAGAAAGGAACAAGAGACTAGAGCAGGATTGAAGTTTTTACTACTCTTTCATTCTTTCAAATAGTGCCATAGTTATTAAGTTCCTACATGTGCTAGACACCATGCTAAGCACCAACAGTAAGTACAAAGGGAAATAAGACTGAATCACAGCCCTTCTGAAACTCAGTGCCTAGTATGGTGGCTCTCATGCTTTACTATGGCTGGCTTCAAATGAATTCAGGAGCTAAATATCCATATTCTTAGCCACATTCCCAGAAATACTGATGTATCTAGGAATAGATTTCTGGGTGGAATTCATGAATACACACTTTAATAATGGTACTACTAACACATGTGCAGAGATCACACTCTGAAAAATAACACCCAATTCAGCGCAGTGTGAACTGTGCTCTGAAATGGGGTAAACCAGGAAATCAGATGAATCTTGCGTTATCCAAGAGCAGTCTGGTGGCTGGAAGCATAGAGACATTTAACTTCTCTATGGGTTCAGAGCAGGAAGTTTGTTGGGTGGAAAAGAATAGGAGTGGGAAACGGTAAGGTGTTACCGAAAATATAAAAGAAGGTTGAAAAGATAAGAGTATAAAGTTAAACCAGGGTCAAATCACTAAGGATCTGATAATTCAACTATATCCATAACAATAGATAAAATCCTCATGAGCTCTATCTAGACCACACTAAGAATGCAGCATGCATTCTTTCATTTCTACCACATGGCTACGATGCAGGTGATAGCACTCTCCTAATTTCACAGAGGGGAAAACTGCAGTTTAAATGTTTGGCCCTATTGCCATCCAATGAACTCGATGATGTGGAAGGCAGTCTTGTGCATTGCTGGATGTTTCCCAGTAACCCTGGCCTCTACCCACTAGATGCCAGTAGTGGCCCCGTTCTTCCCCTGCCAAACCTGACAGACATTGTCAGAAGTCCTCAAGGGCATAAAAATAACTTGTAGCTGAGAACCACCGGTTTAAATCATGACAAGTAAATTCTCAGAAGTAGTAAGTGGCCAGGCAGAATTGTTATTCTATAAATTGCCTACCTCAAACTCTGAAAGATTTGCCAAGAAGATTAGCACAACATAAAGATGATCAGATTAAAATTATGTTTTGCAAAATATATAATTCCTTTGCAAAAGTCTCAGTATAAACTAAAGCTAAAACCATCTTAATGTTTTTTAATAAAAAGAATAGAATCAACTAAACGTAGCATTCATGAGCCTGAATGGTTTGAGCTGCTAATGGAGGTCTGGAGTTAGGGTAAAAAAGTCACAGTCCATGCCCATGATTCCTGCAATTTTCCCCCATGATGCCTTGAAGTAAATGTAACATTGCACACATTTTAGCATCTATTTTCCCAGCAGGAAGTGAAGATAAAGAGGCTCAATCAGTATGTTAAAATAAGATCTGATGCAGGGAAGGGAGAAAAGCTTTCAGATCATAAGAAATATCATCTCGAGGAAATTAAAAGCCTGAGATACAGCATGTAATTACTGACACCAAATTCCTGCTGTTGCACTTTTGAAGGACTTTTAGAGACCTTTTCTATTTGCTAAATAAATCTGCAAAACTACATTGCCTTCTCAGGTGTCATTGTGCTTCAGTGGGACAATTTGTGTGGATGCATATCATCAAATTTTCTCAACTGAGGATCTGTTGGAGAAAAATTAGTTGCTTAAATTAATGACCTGTCAAATGAAAACAGTTTGATGCTTACTTTTTCAAGCTTTTATTTTTCATCCATTCCTTCCAAATAAAGAACAGATTTGTGCCACATAGATGCTATGGTTTGAAATCAATCAATCAATAAGCATATCACACTGCTACCTTTCTTTCTTGCTTTCTCTTCTTCCCTTTCTGTCTTAATTGCCTGCCTTTCCCCCTTTCTTTATTCCTTCTTTCCTTCCATCTTCTCTCATGTTCTCTTTTCTTCAAACCTATATACCTTCAATGATCCACTCATTTAGTCATTTACTTAATATTTATTAAATGCTCACTACTAGTATATGTCAGGCACTGTATGAAGCTCTGGGGATATATAATGGTGAACCAAAATAGATGTAGCCCCTGCCCTTGTGTAACTTTAAATGTAGAAGGGAAGGTAGACATCAATCAAAATATCACTGAAGCAGGCAAACCTGCGATTCCAATAAGAACTATGGGAGATGGGCAACTGTTTCTAAAGAAAAACTCTTTTCTCATCTGGAAGCAGGGAAGGCCTCCCTGACATAATATCTGAAGACTAAGTAGGAGGTATCCATATAAGAAACAGGAAAGCATTCTGTGCAATGGAGATAACATAAGAAATAAACAAAAATTCTCTGATTTTGTGGGGACATTTGAAGGACTAAAAGAAGGTGGGTTTGGGTAGAAGGCACAGAACCAAGAAAAGGATGGTGAAGTAGGTGGACAACCTGGTCTAGGCTATGTTCTAAGCCTAAGAACAAAAGTCAACAGAAAACCTTGCTATCTTGCAAGTTTTTAAATCTAATTTCTGTAGAAGTCAGGCATGCACAAACAATAAATTATATGACATTTAGATCTGATCATAAAAATAGCTAGACATAATCAAGGTATCATGCACTTATAAACCAAGACCTGAACAATCTACTTTGTGGTCTCATATTAAAAATTGGTTTCTAAGATCGTGTGCAGTGGGAAACAAGTCTAGGTGGCCACTGAACATTGCATCTCACTATATTTAGTTCTTCAAAAAATTATTAGACTTGATAATATATTTGTATCTGTGATCAATTGGGATTTAAACCTTGATAGTTAAAAACTGGAGGCAAATATTTTACTATGTGTCTTGAGAATCTATGTAAGCATACTTGATTGTTGGATTACTTTTTCTAGTCCCTTCTGGACGGGATAATCAATATGACCCTAACACCATTGTTGTGGGTCCTCTGATGACATTCTAACATGAGGAATCCTGAATTGAACTGTCTTATCACTGGGTGTCTTTGTAAAAACTCTCCCACTTGAGTATGTAGACTGGCTAGTTTGGCAGATGTAGGGGAGGTTGTCCTCGTTAAACACTTAACCAGTCAAAATAAAGCAATACAACTTATTTCCAGTGCTCATGAGTAGGAATCCTGACTGCAATTTCCAGATGGTTACACTTTTGTGTTTACCTAAGCCAGCGGTTCTCAACCTGTGGGCCGCGACCCCTTTGGGGGTCGAACGACCCTTTCACAGGGGTCGCCTAAGACCATCGGAAAACACATATATAATTACAAATTGTTTTTGTGAGTAATCACTATGCTTTAATTATGTTCAATTTGTAACAATGAAATTGGGGGTCACCACAACAGGAGGAACGGTATTAAAGGGTCGCGGCATTAGGAAGGTTGAGAACCACTGCAGCTGTAGTGGGGGCTTTTGTCAAGCAGAACCCCCACATAGCTGAATCTTGCAAAACACATACCATTTGGAAAAGAAAGTTTCTTTGGAAAGCAGATGATGTAAACAAGGCAATGGGCAGGTGGGAAAGGGTGTATGTGTGTGTGTACAGTGGACTGGGTAGCCAGTCACTGGGTCAGATGATAATTGAGGAAGCTGATAATAGGTAGATATTGATACAGTGATGGCTGGTCCATGGCTCATCAGAGCTCTTCTGAATTGTTTTGAATCTCCCGACCCACCTCACCACCTCCACCCCTGGTCAGAGATCTGAAGAGGAGGTTTTAGACTGGACCACACATAGAGAGGCCCCCAAACACTAAGAGCCACTAGTAAATGCTTTTCTTGCCGAGTGGGTGATTCCAGCCCACAGCCAGCAATATCTAGTGTCAGTAATACAAAGCAGGGCATATAAGAATCAACTGAATACAAGCAAAGCAATAACAAGTTTATGAAAATCATGTGAACATATCTAACTGGTTTCCCCCACTACTCCCTGAGCATACTCAAACAGCAAGCTCTGAGATTCCATGAGAGAAATTGAGCTGGCCAAGCACTGAGCAGTCTGTATAGGATTTGGTGAATTTCACAGAATAAAATAGAAACGCTCAAGTAAAAGAAATGCTTTTGTTTTGCCTACATTTTTATTTTTAAGAAGCAATTTCAAACAATATTTTGTTTTCTTTTATTATTAATTATTATTATTATTTAATCAGTAACACTGTGGTAGCCAGAACTGCTACTAGCTCCTTTTAACAAATGAGGCAATAAAGGTTATGAAAAAAAATCTAGTGATCATCTTTGATCTACCTAGGAGCACAAAACTAGTTACTAGATTATTAAACAGAGTCTGAGGTCTAGCATCTGATATGCTGCCTATTTTCTGTAACCTATTTAAACCCTGAGCACAATATAGATGTTGATATGTTTTAATTTTTTAAAAAATATATATTTTATTGATTTCAGAGAGGAAGGGAGATGGAGAGAGAGAGATAGAAACATCAATGATGAGAGAGAATCATGGATTGCTACTCCTGCACGCCACCTGACTGGGGATGGAGCCCACAACCTGAGAATGTGCCCTGACTGAGAACTGAACTGTGACCTCCTAGTAGTTCTTATGTCGATGCTCAACCACTGAGCCACTCTGGCTGGGCTGTTTTACTTTTTTTTTTTTGTCTTTAGAGTTTAAAAATGTATTAAAGAATTTTTTAAAAATATATTTTATTGATTTTTTACTGAGAGGAAGGGAGAGGAGATAGAGAGTTAGAAACATCGATGAAAGAGAAACATTGATCAGCTGCCTCTTGTACACCTCCTACTGGGGATGTGCCCGCAACCAAGGTACATGCCCTTGACTGGAATCAAAACTGTGACCCTTCAGTCCCCAGGCCGACGCTCTATCCACTGAGCCAAACCGGTTAGGGCTAAAGAATTTTTTAAGTACCTTTTTTTTTTTGGTAAAGAATGTCTGAAAACTGACTAATCTAAACTGGTATTGATTTAAGGAAATACAATTTCATGAAAACCAACCACAGGTGCTTGGAACTGCTTTCATGCTTCCCCAGAAACACAGCTGAATTAGATTTCTTTGTGCCATGTCTCTAGTAAGGCCTATGGGCTAACACTTGTGAAAAAAGAAAAAAAAATACAAAGCAAGAGAAACAAAAGAATCAAAAGAATTCAAGAAATAATGGATATTTCTGTGATTTTTTTAAAATCCCATTTGCCAGGTAATTGAGGCATAATCTAATACAGGAGAAATGGGTTTATTTACTGGCTATAATTACTTTTACTCAGTATTAGATAATTTCAAAATCTCCCCTATAGTCATTCAAATACATTTATTCAACTATTCCTCCTGCCTTCTTCCTTTCTTCTTCCTGTCCTTTCTTTTCTATTCTTACCTGCCTGCAATTATTTGTTCCTTTCTTCTTTCCATCTCAAGCAAATATACCAGAAAATTGAAGAGGCAAAGCTTCAGAAATCAAATCAGAAAATCTTGATTTTACAATATATTGCTTTTCTTAAAAATAGCCATGTTTTAATAAATGATTCCTTAATTTTCTCTAATATTCCTTTATGGTATCTTCTTACTTTTTTTTTTAAAATATATTTTATTATTCATTTTTTACAGAGAGAAAGGGAGAAGGATAGAGAGTTAGAAACATCGATGAGAGAGAAACATCGATCAGTTGCCTCCTGCACACCTCCTACTGGGGATGTGCCTGCAACCCAGGTACATGCCCTTGACTGGAATCGAACCCGGGACCTTTCAGTCCACAGGCTGACGCTCTGTCCACTGAGCCAAACCAGTTAAGGCTCTTCTTACTTTTTTTTTAAAAAAAGTACAGTTGCAAACATTATTTGAGAGAAAGAATTATGAAACATCTACTAAACACAATGGAAAAACAATTTATGTTAAGGTGGGTATGTCACACATCTGGATGGGGAACTATACACAGCTACTTACATTTTCTATTTTGTTACCAACTAATAGGTTTATTTTGTATTTTTGAAATGCCTTACATCATTGTCACCTTAATTAAATGAGAGATTAACATGGATTAAGATCATAGCCTGGACTGATGGACAGGAGTCACTTAGAACACCCCTCCAGGCTTTGTTCTAAGCGTGATGCACAGTCCTCCTGTGGGCAACAATGGAATGTGGTGCCCTAATGTGAAAGAAGGCAGAGGCACCCAGTAATGTAATGTAGGTCGTTGTTAAAAGTTGGTGCTTGGATTACCCTGTGCAGTACTAGGAAAAATATATATTTTTTTAGGACTGCTCTATTGTTTCCTTTCGAAGAAAAGAAAAAAACAAACAGAAAAACCACCTCCAGTATCTTTGTTTTTTTGTTTTGCAGTCATTATTTACAATTTGCAGCGGTTAACTTGGCAAGGCTTCCTCTCGTGTTTGTCCCTGTACCACCATTTAACATTTGACTGTTTAGCAACAGTCAAAAGAGACAAATTTTATTTTTATTTTATTTTTTTGTCTCTTTTCAAAACATTGGAAAGATAAAAATCCATTAGACCTTAATTTAAATATAAATGTTAGAACTCAGCAATGTTGGCTTTTCGGTTTTATACAATATTTGTTTTGTTTTGGTTTTGAGTGTGTATAATAAGGCATTAGCAATATGGTTCCAATAGAGAGAGGTTAAATATATATAATTAAAGGAGACCTGTAGCAGCCAAAGATTTTGATTTAATGGCAAATTGATTTAATGGCAAATAAAGGAAATTAATTAAAATGTTTTTGTTTTCCTGCTGTAATTCTGCATTAAGCTCACATGAGAAATCATGATTCCGGAGTTTGGATGGAAAATTGTTTCAACCTTTAATTGGGAATATTTTTAAAAATAAATACTATAATATAGGTATCAAATTATTACCTTGCCCTTTGTGCTGAATTTTTTTTAATTTATAAAACTTTGTTTCCATTGTATTCATAATGTTCTGTTAAACATAACATTAAAATGTTCATTTAAATAAAAAAAAAGTTGGTGCTTGGTAGCACGGCTTATGTTACTTTCAGTCAGTGATGATTCCTGAAAGTTCTGTATTTATTAACATAATAGTTAGGAATAAATAATGAGCATCAAGTGCCCAAGAAAAGGTATTTAATATACCTAAAGCCTAATCAATGTGCAACAAGCTTTTTTAAAGTACTTTTTTTCCAGCTGCTCAGCTTTATCTGCAGTAGGTTCCAGTAGTCAAATCCTCTGGAAAAGTTCAGAAGGAAGCAAAGTAAATCTTGGAAATAAAGCTCATGGTCATATTTTAATAAATGATTTCTTAATTTCCTCTAATATTCCTTTCTAGTCTCTTCTTACTTGTGCCAAAATTTGGTAGCAAGATCCATTCTCAGGGGGCAAGGCCAGAGCCATTATGTTTAATTAATTTATTCATCTGTACTTTATAAGTCCTTTGTAAGTGAAGATAAGTTAGCCATGTGAGAGCAACTGTGTGGCATTTAGTCTATAGCCAGGCCCTGAAAACTCCCTCATGCGCCCCATCCCTGTGGCAGAGCCTTGGGTGGGGACCTCTAGCAGCTGAACTCCATTTACACCGAACCTTTCCCTTATTGGACACATATGAAGGGGCTGCAGCACTAGTTCCAGGGTTGCCACAGATGATTCTGATTGTTCCCTTACCCAGTATTCGAAGATAGGGCTCGGCAAGATACAAACACTGGCTTCACGGACAAGGTTAGTAAGAAGATACAGCTCTGCTCTGGATGTCATACTTGAGGGAGGCAAAAATGATAGTCACCCCTGTTCTTGTTCTCACACATTTCGTAGCTGGTACCTGTGTGTATTTCCTGCTTAAAGAGTGCAGGGTACAACTTCAGCAGTTCCAGACTATGGAGTTGACACAAGCTGACTCTTCAAGAACTAATTAGCCCTGTTATCAGAGGAGAAGCGTCCTACTCCTGACAAGCTGCTTAAAGTTAGGGGAGGATCACCAGCGTGTGCCTCAGTACTGCAACCCCAGGACAATTATGCATCATGACTTTCTCCCATCACTGCAACCCCCAAAAACCCCACACCTTGTGTTACAAAGGCATGTGTCCGAAATAAAAATAATAGGAGAGTTAGCTCAATCAGAGTTACTACTAATACAAGATGGTTGGAGAAGTTTCTAAAATGCAGGTGGTACCTGTAAAGGTATCTTGCTCACATGCCCATTTAGTATTAAGTGATGGTAAAGATTTCATTTTTAACAAGGAGGAGATTAAAAAGAGCAGAGATCAAAGACGGAGAAATAAATTAGCTTTTCTTCTTTTGAGCTGCTCATTCTGTTTGATTTATGCCGTATTCAGGAGCAAGCATTCCAGACCCCAGTGTGTGTGAGTCTTTGTGTGTCTGTGTGTGTGTGTGTGTTGGTGGGAGGGGGGTGCTCCAAAAGTTTCCAGCATATGTTTTCTTTGACAGATGAAATTATAATAGAATGTTGTGACATTAAAAATACATCATTCTAAGAAATGTTGATATGACTTTTCCTATATAACTTTTTTTTTTCTTTTGTGGTAGGTGGTGTAATTTTACACAACGTTTAAAAAGTGCAAGAAAGGCTATGAATAACTTCTTTCAAACCTTCATGTTAGGGGAGCAACTTTTCAAGTTATTTTAAAGCCCAGGACTTTCTGCTTCCCACACCTAAACCCTAAACCACTTGTGAAAATTCCACTTTTCATTCAAAGCCCAGCCCTATTACTCTCTCGTCAAGTGTCCTCACACACACATATTCCATCGGTAAATCAAAAGAGAAAGGGGAAGAGGATGTAAAAGAAGTGGGACAACTAAAGTGAATGTAAAACTTCTAAATATCTACCTATTAAATAACCTGTATTGTGGCATGTCAGTTAATTCTCTATATTTATCAGGGTTGTCTTGTTTCACATCTAAGTATTAAACTATCACCCATTCTCCAGACATACAAACACACACAACCAACAATATACATACTCAACATATACACATATAAATATATAACACACATATGTATGTACAATGCACATATGTATAACACACACACACACTGTGTGTTTGAAGAAATATCCTTCAAGGGACTGAAACAATTTCTGTTCATCTGACCTCTTAGCATTTCTATTAACTGCTGCCTAACTCGAGGCTTAGTTCAGTGAACGTGACTCCTTTCTGCAGCCTCCACCTTCTCATTCCAGCTGGGAATCACGTACTCGTTATCTACAGTGAAGCGTTCATGTTTTAATACTGTACATGCAGTGAAGGATGGGTCCCCTCACACAGGGACAAACTGAGAGGTGGTCAGCATTTTCTCCCTGTGGCAAATTAGGCTACAAGTGGTACTAAATGGCACCCTCACAAGTTATGACATTTCTCATCTGCTGCCAAAGGGCAAGAGACAGATGTGTAAACTGCCTTTTCTTCCTTGTGTAACATTAAACAGATGTCCAAGGAATCGTCTCCATCCCAACCCCACAGACCCGGGCCAGTTTAGATGACAGATTTAACCATCTCCCCACCCCACCCCCTCATTTTGAAGGTGGTACTTTGGATTGGTTCAAACATTGTGTAGAAAATAAAAGCACTTAAAGTAATGGGGTGCTGGGGAAGAGGGGGGATACATATATTGTGGCATGTAATCTTGCAAAGAATTCTGAAATCCCAGATTCTTTGAGACTTGGCCTCACTAGTCAAGCATTTTCCTCCCGGAAGGCTAACAGTAATGGGTAGTGGCACATTTTAAACTCTAGGGGGCGTTCATGACATTCACCTACTCCATTTTTGAGCAGAAGGTCTTTGTGAAAAAGGTGAAGCTTCTATCAGGAGAAGGAGGAACTTGCCTGCTAACCTCTCTGCTCTTGACTTTCATGGTTCTTTCTTGTTGCTTTCACTGAACTTCTGCATTATGTGCGATTTTGTAACTGCAGATGGTTTTTGCCTTCTTTTTGCAACTGGCAGCATAAGATGGAGACAGAGTAATGTGCTGTTTGGGCGTGTTCCCGCTCTATCAACCTTGAAAAGCACAACATAACCAGGAAATGAGACCTGGAGTGGGATGTTTATCGCATCTCTTCCCTCATCTGAGGGAGATAGGTGATCTTTTTTTCCCATGTTTTCTTGCTTGCTTCTTGCTCTCACATTTAGAGTGGGAATCTCGAGTGGAGTCTAGGAAAGACTTGGCTTCAACTCCAGTCCTATATCCTCAGCTACCAAAGAAATGCTGAGGATCGCAAGGGTTTCACCAGTTCTCCAGAATGGACACAGAATAGGGATTTGGAGCCAATGCCATAAAGAGGGATTCTCTTTCGGTAGATTCCTGTGTTTATACCTTAATCCAGTGCACTGGAGGGTGGTGGGAAATGATTCAAGAATGTGAATCTATTATAATCCTTGCAAATATATGACTATCAGCAACCATAGGCCCCTAAAGGAGATAATGCTGACTTCCTATCTGAAGCTCCACATGGCAGCCTACAGTAAGATACTGATTTATGGAGATAATGAACACTTTTATGGGACAACCAGATGATGAAGTGGTTGAATTTAGTAAGGATGATTATCCCATCTGAATCAAATTGCTTCACATTCAAACTGAGTGATTGATGCTCTATTGACCCTACATATAACCCAAATATTCATCTACAGTACAATGAATTCTACCCATATTTGCAGATACAGCATATTGACTTTAGTTACATGTCTATATATTTTTCCTTCTTTCTCCCAGATAATAGAAACAATGTGTTTCTCACCTCTTTATCAGCTACAGTATCATGAATAGAGTAATTGACCAAAATTATTTATTCAATAAAGACATGCAATTTATGTGCACATATAAAGAGGTGCTTTTTGGCCACATCTACCTAGTAGTTTAGGATTTGAACAGTGTCTAGGGTCTGTAGTTGGAACTAGAATTTAAGACTTCTTATACTTTTCTCTTTTTCAATGTCATCTTTTTTTAGATCTTTCCAACCTCAATGATTTTCTGTACTAGCATTGTACCAGAGGAGATGATGCAATTATCAGGCCAATTAACAATAACACAATAATTATGATAGTAGTATTAGTATTAAATGTAGTGTTAGTGTTACAACAGTAATAACATATTTATCACTTACTATGTGTAAGGTGCTCTTCTATGCAGTTTACTTATATTAATGTGTTTAAACTTCATGACAACCTTAAGGAAGATAGTACTTTTATTCATTAGTGTACAAATTTTATGAGTAAGGAAACTGGGGAAGAAAGAGTAGATGAAACACTCAGGTCAAACAGCTAAGTAAGAAGAGCTGGGACAACACAAAATTAAAAATCAATAAAATAGACACCTGGAATTCACACATTTAACATCTATGGGTTCCCATATTTATTATTGCACTCAAAGTCTTTGATGAAGTAAGGTAAAGTTTTACAGATGCCCAACTGTGGAGAGTGCTCACTGTGACGCTGAAATAGAGTCACCCAGCTAGTGCATGAACCTAGTCACTCACCCAGAAATCACTCCTCAGCACACATTCTTATATTTTTTTTATATTTCCTACTAGAGGCCCTATGCACGAAATTCGTGCAAGGGGCTTGGCCCTCACAGCCCTGGCTTCATCCGGAAGGTCATCTGGATGGTTGTTCTGCTGTTCGGTCTAATTAGCATATTAGCTCTTTATTATATAGGATATCTCTGCTTTAGTAAACATTCTTGTTCTCTTATGAAAAAAAGTGACCGTTAAGAAGAGAGAATTTTAGTGAAAGATGAAAGAATAGTTAATTGTAATATAAATATATTACATATCTCTCATTAAAAACATGAACCAAGAAAAATCAGAACACTAACATTTCCAAACTCTTGAATTTGTGAGAATTACCTTTTGTGCCTATAAGGTGTCTACTGAACAACAGCCTCAGTAAGAAAAAAAAAGACTTTTTGTAAATAATCATGGAGCATCTGAATAAGACTAGCAGATAAGTGCTTGCTTCTGACATGACTTTATGGAATCTAAAAATCAGATATAACTTATCACAATGCTTATCAAATGCTGTGAGTAACTTTCTGAGCCAAGCACAAGAAATAGGGATGCAAGGCCAGACCTTCTATGGCCATGCAATTAGTCTATTTCCAACTTTCTTTCCTATTGGCCTCTATGGAGCTGCCATTTCCAACATCATAGCCGCTGGTCAAAGGCTTTTTCTGAAAGGTTCCTACTACAATCCAAAGCAATTATAGAAAGATAATTGAGCATTCAAATTCCAAGCAACTCATTTGCATAACCATTTATCAAATTATTTCATCAGTGAAAGGAAATAGTAAAAGTTATGAAAAGTGGGATAAAACCAATCATTACAAAGCATGGGAATCAGGAGGTGGACCAATGTTCTGGAAGAATGTAGAGTGGCAGTCCTTGGGAAAAGCCTTGGAAGAAGAGGAGACACAATGGAAGGGCGGAGTGAATTGAAAGTGGGACCACTGACGAAACACTTGCTGGGTGCCAACCCTTGGTATCTTATTGACCCTGTTCAGCTTCGTGTGTGATGCAGCTAGGATGGGCAGATACACCTGAGAGCCTAAATTAATGGCATAAAACTACAAAGCTGAATTTAATGAGACAGACTTTTGCCAAAGACCCAAGTATTTGCTACAAACCTGATATCTCTCTTAGTGCAAGTTCTGGGTCAGAGAGTACATGTTGGCTAGCACCAGACCCCTTCTGCTCTCATTCCCAATTAATTATAGATGTTGGGTCTATAAGATCCTTTGTTAGAAATAATTAAATAATAAATGTCTATAAAGCGGTTTGCATGCTGAGTCTAATAAGAACAAACTCCATGGAAATCCAATTTAAACACTTATTGCTTTTCTGTGCCAGAATTAAATTGGATTTGTGTTTCTGAACTTGTTGGCATAAAGATCTACCGTGGCATGGTTGGATTTGGCATGATAACTGCATTGGGGCCAGCTGTGCAGAAATATTGTTTGCCTCAAAAGTTGGTATTCCTCAAACGTGGTCTCAGAGCCAAACCATGGGGCTGACTATTTTCAGATTCCTAAATGGTGTCATGAAATTCTCAAAAATATGCTCCCAGAAAAAATAACTTTCATTCATTTCTATTTCAAAAAGTAATAAACAGAACCCTGTAAGAGAAGAGAGAGTGTATATGCCAAATACAAATAGAAAGGCTGGAATACCCTAGTTCTCAAAGGATGGGGGATCATTGGCAGGATGTACTGATAACACTCATATGGTCAAAAGTATAGAGCTTTGAGAAGACAGAGATGTAGATTTTATAGGTTTTTCTTTGTTTCCCATAATTTAACACTTTTTTTTCCATGCTAGATCACATTTAAATCCACTGACTAACAAAAACTCCCACCTTTTTGTACTATTACATCAGTGCTGCTTGCTAACCATCAGTATCATTGACTTTAACTGCTAAATGGTGTTTAGAAAACAAGCATGTAATTTAATTTTGGCATTATTTTATAAAAAGTGAGTGGAAAACCGAAAAAAAAACTTTAAAGTATGTATTCATTAGTTCTACAACTGGGACAAAGATGGTCATTCTCAGACCAGCCAAAAGCAAAGAATTTGTTCAAATCAGAAGCACATTGGATTGACTAGTTGGCTATGAGTGTTTGCCAAGTGAAAGAATATAATTAAAGAGGACATCAAAAGTGTGAGAGAAATATCAAAGAAAGAAAAGGTAGTTATGGGAGAGATCAACCAAAGGACTTGGATGCATGCATATAAGCCTAACCAATGGACACAGACACCAGGGCGGTGTGGGCATGAGTGTGTGTGTGTGTGGGGGGGCGGGCAATGGGGGGATAAGGACACATATGTAATAGCTTAATCAATAAAGAAAAAAAGAAAGAACTCAGCCAAACCATTCCAAAAAAAGTTAAAAGGTAGTTAAAAAAGAAAAATAGAGAAATCAGATATTGGAAAATAGCATAAGAATTTCTTTTACAGAAACCCAAAAGCAGAGAAAAATGTCCTACTGCATAGAACTTGTTATGCTTTGTCTTTTATCAAAAGGGAAGAAAAGTTGGTGTTTAGCTTTCCTGTGATCCCTTTTTTTTCCCCCAGGAAAACTGATTAGATTCCAATAAAGTCATTATCACTGAGCCCAGACAGATCACCTATACATTCCCTGCCAAATTACTCTGCACAAACCCGAAGCAAGTCTTCCTTCAGGTATTCTCTAAGCCTCAGCTGCCTTATCTGTTAAAAAAAAAAAAAAAAAAAAAAAAAAAAAGAAAAGAAAAGAAAAGAAAAGAGGTCATATAATAACACCCAGTTCAAAAGCACTGTTTTCAGAATTAAAGGAGCCAATATATGAAGACTTCCCAGCACAAACTACATCTTAACAAATTTTTACCTAGTCTTTGTCATAAGTCTGAAATTCTTCTCTTGTTTTATGATAAAGAGAAAGTCATGTTTGGGGCTTATCAGAGGGTTTAGTTCCTGTTGTGTGATAAGGTGGTGTCATTATAAGACCAGTATGGGTTCTGACATCAGAGTTTTAGATGATTCACTAGCATATTTGCCATGAGTTTAATAATAATTCTGAACTCATCTTTTACTTACTTCAGGGTTGTGCTGGGAAGAGTATGTGAATAATAAATAACGTGATCCTAAGAGTTCAGAAATGTGGGGCAGTCCAGTGTGATTCATACAAAAAGTGCTGCATAATATGGGTTTGTAATTTGCATAATATGGGTTTGTAAACAGTAAATAATGCTTCTGGAAGCCATGCCTGCTATTATGTAGCATATGTATGTGATTTCAAAATTAGCTTGCCTGCTAAGTTACCAACCGAGTGTAACAAAGCCCAAAGAGTAAGTGCAATGCATTAAATATATGCTTCTTAAAAATAAAGGCCTAACCATGCATTTAACCTGTCTTCAATACCACAGATTATATATTTACATGCCTTGCCTTATTAATTCCACCTTACTTATTCCAATTTAACAGAGCAGGGCGTCTTACATTTTGAGAGACATTTCCATAGGGAATCTCAGATTTCTTCCCACTTACTTTATCCATGATGAAAACATTTTTAAAAGAAAGAGTGTCCATAATAGTTGTCTTTTCTCTGCCAGTTTTTTTTATTGTTGTTTTTCTGTTTTAAAAAACTCAGAGATTTCCTATGCAAGATGAGGAAGTCAGCTTTTCTAAATTTTCAGAGCAAAATGATTAGTTTTACAGAAAAAAACTCTTTAATTTATGTTTTAGACTATCTTCAACCTATATTTTACCATCTTAGAACCCCTGGAATTGTACAGATAATTGGAGAAAAATGACACGGCAGAATTCATTATCATGGCATGATGTCTACAAAGTGACTGAACACAGAGCAAAAGGAAATTCCACCTTCATCTCTGCAGTGAATGAAAGATTTGGGAATCTGAAATGACATGGTGAATTTCTGCCTCTGAGTCACCGCCTATAGTTTCACACAGGTAGGAGGTAACGATCCACTATTCTAGTGTGTCAATTGCTTGGTGAATCAGGTAAAATGCATGCACGATCCAAGTCAAATCCTTGGTAAACAAGTTCCATCCCAAGAAACCTAAAGACCCACCAATAGCCAGGAAGGGCATCTGGTATGACATTCTTGAAAGAAATTCAGCATCTTCCCTGACTTTGCACGTTGACTTTCCTTACCCAGACAGGACTAAAACATCATAGAGAAACTGGGTCTGTGGCCAGACCAGCAAGACCTTTTGGCTTCCAGACAAATAGAAGTTGTCAAGCCTCAGGCACAAGAAACATAATAGCAAGAGCAGAGTTTACTTTAAAAAACAACAAAATAAGGCACAAACTTCCCTTCAGCTCAGAAACAATCACTTATTCTTCGTCACCAAGGTGTACTTTTAAGCATGATTATTTTGGAGAAAATGGAGATGAAAGCACCAAAGGCAATGTGGTTCCATTGGAGAAAGCTTGTTATAAGCATGAACTTTGAAGTCAAATTCTGGGTGTCCTTGAGAAAATTACTTACTCTCTCTAAGCCTGATTACCCTGTCTGCAATGGGTTCAGTTATGGAAATTGAATGACCTGATTCTTATAAAAATAAAACATTCAGTAGAGTAGTGAATAAAAGCAAATTAAGAATAGAAAGTATTGCCCGGCCAATGTGGCTCAGAGGTTGAGCATCGACCCATGAACCAGGAGATTAGAGATCGATTCCCGGCCAGGGCATATGCCTGGGTTACAGGCTCAATCCCCGAACTGGGGGTGTGCAGGAGGCAGCCAAACAATGACTCTTCCATCATTTATGTTTCACAATCTCTCTCTCCCTCTCCCTCTCTCTCTGAAATCCATAAAAATATGTTTTAAAAAAAGAATAGAAAGGATTATTAGTATTAGTAGTAGTATTAAGAATAGGGGATATTTATATAAGAAAAGAGAAAGGGAGGGGCTATTGAATGAAATGAGAAGGAGTTGGGCCAATGCAGGCACCATACAATGCCTGTCTGACAATTAATAGGTTCCTCCCTGAATTCTGGGACTATAAAATTGAGATTAGAATTGAATCCTAGCTTTAGAGTCTACCACGGATCTCTCAAGAGTGACTTGGAGAGCAATTATACTACCTGGTGTGTCTGGGACACTTAGCTGCTTTGGGAAGAATGCAATAATGCTAGACCTGGGTTTCCATTTCAGCTCTGTAACCGATTAGTTGTGTGAATTTGGGAGAGTTTCTTTCTCTCTGTTAGATTCAATAGAGATGTAGCACAAAGGGCTAGTCCCTTTCCTCCTCAGAAACAGAATCTCGTATTTGTTTTAGGTAAGTACATCGTTGCCCTAAATTACTTTCTTGTAATTGATTTTTGGAGAGAAGAAGAGAGGGAAAAAGAAAGAAAAACATTGATGTGAGAGAGAAACATCTATCAGCTGCCTCCAGCTGATGTATGGGATGATGCTCCAACCATCTGAGCCACATCTGGCAGGGCACCCTAGATTGATTTTGTCAGCTTGTCTTATATATAGATAAAACATGTGTCTATATTCTGACCAATGAAACATAATCCAAAATATTGTGAAGACTATTATTGAGCTTCTTAAAGTGACCAAGGCATTCCCTTTTTTTTTTTTTCGGCTTTTAAAGTAACATTTATTTTTTTAAAGTTAACATGTGCATATATAGGAAACTGAAAAAAACAAGCGAAGAACAGAGCCATCCATAATCACAAGCAGTTTATAGTCTAATGTGTCCTTCTAAATCCAGTGTATCTACACAACTAAACTTTCATTTTTATGTAATTAAGATGGTACAGTTATGTATCATGCTTTCTCACACATCATGAATATTTACCATTTCAAAGCCCCAAAGCTATGAGTATTTTGATATCCAAGAATATCCTACATCAACTCAATCTGGAAGAAAATGTAATCCTGTCTTACAAAACTTTCATAAAGGACAAAAATAGCAACAGACCTCTAGATAAAAGATATTCACAAAGTTACAATTAAAAGACTGTGTTCCCTTAATGTACTGCGTTCCCTTAATGTCATTAAAAATGAGACCCAAAGCAAGAGTACACAAAGTATAATGCTTCTAAGAGAATTATGATTTACTAGAGGCCCAGTGCACAAAAATTTGTGCACTGGCGGGGGAGGGGGGTGGGAGGGGTGTCCCTCAGCCCCACTTGTGCCCTCTTACAGTCTGGGACCCCTCGGGAGATAACCACCTGCTGGCTTAGGCCTGCTCCTCTGGTGGCAGATGGCAGGCCTGATCCCTCGGTACCTGCCCCGCCTCCCCAGGTTGCACACATGGCAGGGCCGATTTGGGGGTTGGGGCGCCGCCCCAGGTCGGGTCGCACATGGGACGCCCGGGCAGGCCGAGCGGGCTGGCTGATTGCTGCTGCACCGCCCGGCCGCCCCGGGCCAGGTCGCACATGGACGCCCGCCACCCCGGGTTGCAGATAGCAGGCCTGGATGGCAGCAGGGCAGGCAGGATGGCGCTGTCCCACCCCACCACCCCGGGTCGAAAATAGCAGGCCCAGAAGGCGGCGGGGCTTGCGGGATGGCACTATCCTGCCCTGCCTGCAGTATGCAAATTAGCCGCCATCTTTGTGGGCGGCTAATTTGCATATCACACTGATTAGCCAATGGGAGGCGTAGCAAAGGTATGGTCAATTACCATGTTTGTCTATTATTAGATAGGATACTTTAAAATATTAGCAAGGGGGCAAGTTTTGACTGAAGTACTTAACAACATATTCCAATAGCACAGCCTAAAGAGATGCACGCACATCAGTGGTCATCACCACAAAGTGAATATGAACACATCTCCCCCCCCCACATGACCATCTTCCCTTGTGCCTGTGAATTTTGTTTTTCTTAGCTGTGTACTAGTATATATTGTATGTGAAGGACAATCTGTTCTAATTTATAACATATAGTCTTTCTAGATGTTACAGAGGTTGCCAGTATATGACAGAACTAGTTAGTAAACAAATACATGATGAACAGTATGTGTTATATTCCTAAGAAGGACTGTTCTGAAAACATTAGAAGTAAAATTGTTAAAATCCTCTCTAAGTGTTACAGATGCTTATTGTACTGTCCACTGTGTTGACAGAGATGAGAAGGGGAAGGGTTTTAGGCCAGAAAGTTCCGTCTTATTCAGAAGACACTTTCAGATGATAGCCTCTATGTGCAATTAATCAAACAAATCCTTATTTGAGATGGCTAGTCTTTCTAGATGTTTGAAAGTGCACAACATATGTTAAAAGAGTTAAAGTGACACCCTTTAAGTATTTTTCTGTTAATTTATAGGAATGGTGGTATTTGAGGAATGGAATTATTAAATTTGATGTCTTGGAGAGTATGCTGACTATTCACAAGGGAAGGGGGAGGACAGGAAGTACAAAAAAAGGGTTCTGTGCCCATGAGTCTTTAGAGAAATTACAATTATCTAACCATTGTTACATATGTGCATGTTAGTTAATATTCCTGTGTATTCAAGGATAATGTTCAAAGTATATTAAGAGTAGAAGTAGTAAAATAATCCTATATAATAAAAAGCTAATGTGAAAATTGTCCCCTAGACCAGGAGTTTGACCCAGAGTTTGACCAGGGGAGTTTGACCAGGGGGCAGGGCCAGCTGGCCAACAGCCCACAGCTCCTCCCCCAAGCTGGCCGATCAGGGTGGGCTGGCCGGACCCCACCCAGACACGAATTGGTGCACCAGGCCTCTAGTCCCTTTATAAAAGTCTTCTTGTTAGTTTTTAGGAAGGACTGTCATTTGGGAGTGTTTTTGTTAATCCACCTCTTGGAGCCAGGTGTTCTGTATTTAGTCACTAACATGATGGAAGAGGGAGAAGAGGAAGGGTAAAGGGAAGGGCTCTTTGCTAATATCTCCATACCTAGAAGAAAGTTTTAGGTTATAACTACAGGTCTATATGCATTTTTGTAAAGTTCCTGTGTTTATTGTGGACAAGGTTCTTTCTTTATTTTGCAACATTGGAACTTTTTAGATGTCCTGGGGTTAATAATGTCTGATAAAAAGTAGAGCTAGTGAATTAACAAATTTGCATATATCTTTTTGTTATAATTGTTAGAAAAGAGGCATCTTAGACATGGAGTTGTTGAACCATCTCAGAAATGGACATTAGGCATTCCTCTTTTATTTCTTCCTTCAACCTCTTGCATAGAAACAGAAGTGATGGCTAGGCCCCTAGCATTTATGTTGGGCATGGTAGAGCAGATGGCAATTAGAACCACCATTCTGAAAATCTTTTATATAAGATAATCAGAAATTTGTATCTTGTTTAAGCCACTGCAGCCATACCTCAGTCACAACTAAGGCAAGTATAATGCTGTATATCCAACGAGGTTTATGCAGTGATTTAACAGGATAAAGAGCTAACACAGACTGCTTTAATATATTCATCAATTCATTCATTTATTAAATATTTGTCATACATACTTTGCTCCAAACCTCTCATTGGCATTGAATAAACAATGGTGAATAAGACTGCAAGGTCTGGTCCATTAAAAGATCACATTTCAGGCAAGAGACAGATGATAAATATGCAATGAAGAAAATCAGCTTGACAGAGAGTGATATACCATAGAAACAATTAAAAGGTTTATGGAGCCCTAACCGGTTTGGCTCAGTGGAGAGTGTCGGCCTGCAGACTGAAGTGACCCAGGTTTGATTCCGGTCAAGGGCATGTACCTTGGTTACAGGCACATCCCCAGTAGGGAGTGTGCAGGAGGCAGCTGATTGATGTTTCTCTCTCATTGATGTTTCTAACTCTCTATCCCTCTCCCTTCCTCTCTGTAAAATATCAATGAAATATATTTTTTAAAAAGGGTTATGGAATAGAAAGTAGTAAAATGAGGGAGGGTAAATCACAGTGATCAAAGATGGTCTCTTTGAGGAAATGACATTTCAAATATCATTGCAATAATAAGAAGAGAATCAGGCATAGGTTTTGGAGGAAGCACAATTCAGGTGGAGGAAAGTGTAAGTTGGAGGACATTGAAGCAGGAAGACAATTACTATGGGATCAAAATAAGTTTCTCTAGCCACAGCATGGAGAACAAGGTTGAAGGTCAGAAATGAGCTGAGGTAGGCACAGGGAAAATATCATATTGGATCTTGAACAATTGGCAAAGGAGGTACCCATAAATATACATAGTGAGAGTAAAATTCAGGCCACCCCCAAATCCATGGTTAGTGCAATTAAGCACTGCCACATGTTACTATACTATTTTTGGAATATTGGGAACCTTCTTCCCCAGTGAAAGCTAAGTGGACAAATATCACAAGATGTCTAGTTGTTGGCAAGGTGTTAACGAGTTTGTACAGGACCATGTGTGGTTAGATCCAATGAGGAAGTTCCTTATCCCTTAAGCTCTAGCTGCTGATGGATGTGAAAGGCAATAAGTTGAAACGCAAGTAATGCCTTGTTTCCTGTGCCCAAAAAAATGTCATACATGTGTATATGTGTATGGGAAAGAGTACAATGTGCTTCAGAGAGGAAAGTGAAGATTCAATGGAGTACACACACACACACACACACACACACACACACACACGTACAGAGAGGACTGTTTGTAGTTTTTGTATTTTTTGTTTGGTTTGGTGTGTGTGTGTGTGTGTGTGTGTGTGTGTGTGACAGTTACACAGGCACATAATTCCCTCCTCCACTCTCTATTTTAGTATAACCACAAATCAGAGAGAAAAACAACTTAATGACGTGATATTTTGCTTTATTGAAGGGGAAACGGGTACAGACATTCTTTACCTGGGGAAATTGATACTGTGCCATTAAGAACACTCACAGAAGGTTGAATCTGCAAACCATCTAATAGGTAAAGCTAAAGAAAAGTGAGAGTGGGAAATGGTTGCCGGGATCGATTATAGACCCGCTTGCTTTATGATGCTTGTAATTGTTTGTGCAAGAGGTCCTGTATGGACTGTTTTTCTGTGATACTATCTTTCCTCTCTGAAATAAATGAGGACAGGAGGCTGAACTATCACCACAGTTACCTCTTTTGTCCAGAAATGAGCTGCAATGGTTTGAAAACTTCTATTATTTTTGTGGTTTGCTTGATCACCAGATATAGAATCTTTTGTAAGCTTGGGGCACTATGCCTTTCTTTATGCTCTTCTTTCTTGTTTCCCACAAATACTGAGCAGACAGGGAAGAAAATAGGTTTTCCAAAATTATCTCTGGATTCTTAGGGCTTCTATGCCCAAAGCACTGTTGCGGCAAAGCCATCTTCAGATCACTTAGAAAACGGGAGATTGAAATATATATATATATATATATATATATATATATATATATATATATATAATGACACATACATATTTTATGTTAAAGTGAACCCTCCTGTCTCATGATTCACAATGATTTTCTAAAATAATTTTAGTAAACAAAGAATACTTGGAAGAAAATTTTATTCGACAATGGCTACAGCTATTTTTGGCTAGAAGACAAAAGACACCTCTTTGACAATACTTAAATATCATATATTTTTACTCCTCCCAGGCTAGTCATTTATTCACTGGAATTAACTCCCAAACATATCAGTGTCTTTGAAAAAGGCAAAGAGCTGCGGAGAGGTTTGTCTGTCAGAAGGACAAAGACCCTACACACCCAAACGCACGCTCCAGTCTATATTTTGCCTGTACATCTTCCCCATCAATAATGGAGCCCTTGTTGCATTTTATATCAGATTCCATGGAGGCAAAATAGCTTATGCTTCTGGGTGATGATGAATGATACACAAGTCTAGTGAAGACCGTTGAACTTCAGAAATTCGGCAAGGCATGAATTTCCACAGAGACAAGGCTCTCCCACCAGTTAGTGATATTCCTTCCATTAATCTGTACAATTAATTCCCAGCTGACTTGGCTGCATTTGTTTTAATGCCAACACACTCTGCTCTATTCTGATTTGAAATAACGCTAAGTCCCAAGGAACAGCTGGAATAGCTACATCACTGGGATTAGTACAATGCTAAGTTGTACTAATTAATCTGGAAATAATTATTTGTGATAAGAAACAAAACAGAATGGATGAATGCAATGGGCTAAATAATTGCTCTTAACCTGTATCTGTGTATCCCAGGCACCAGGCTGATGTGGGATTGCTTCAGTGATGTAGCTATTCCAACTGTTCCTTGGGACTTAGCGTTGTACTAAGTTGGGATAGCTACATCACTATCCAATTGTACTTCGATGCAAGGGTGAAGGCCTGGGAGAAGCAGTTAAGTAGAAGAGAAGGAAAGAATAAAACTAAGAATGAGTAGAGAGTAGAGCTTGGTTTGTAAGTGGAGTGATACAACTTTTAAGAAAACAGGGAAGGGCCCTCTGTGAGCCCCCATAATCAGTCTGTTCAATAAATTCTTTTATTGTCAATATACCTGCTCTGGCAGGATTGCTTCTTTGTAAAATAGCATTGATGTGCACAGCTACCAGGTCATCCTGCCCAGTGACTTGAAGGAAATGGAGCAAGTCTGGAATGTGAAATTTAAAGAAAAACTTCCCACAAGTCTTCCCTTCCCCCTTCACCATGTCTCTCCCCCTAACTCCCCTCCTCTTTCTTTTTCTCTCCTCCTCCCCTCCCTCTTCCTTATCACTGTCTGTCTCTCCAACACACCAGTGGCTGTAGAGAAGAGCCTGAGGTTCCACTGAACAAATATGGCTGGGGGGCACTACCCCCTGGGAGTTACTATCAGAGAAGAGGGCATGGGCTGGAGAGAGACCCCTGAGTCTGGCTGTGGCACGCTACACTGAGTGAGGAGTATGTGCCTGTGAAGGCTCAGACCTATGCCTGCCTCCAAGCGAGTGGAGCCTCTTTGCAGCATCTTTGCAGATGGCTCCATAAGATCGGGGTTTTCCTACCTTGGTGTGGGGGATGGGGGTCCTAGAAAGTGGGACTATGGGACAGTCTCAGGGCACAGATGACTTCAAAATTCATAGAAAAGATGCTGATGTTTGCTTTCATCTAACTGCATTCTCACAGAGCCTTCAAATCTTCTAGGATTAAGTAATACAAGTTGTGAGCTGCTCTGGTTATGAATTCTTCAATCTGGCCCAACTTTCTCCATCATTTCCTTTTGCTCTGAAATACTTTCTTTGCATTCACTTTAAATCCCTATCAGATTTTGTCTTTATTGTATTTTTTATTATTCATTCAGCACTGCATCAGCCCCTCTGCTGTGAGCTATTTCCATTGAAGGCTCATTTGTATGTGTTCCTGACTCTGTGTCCAGAATTCATCTATAGGGCAGCCAGAGATAAGCCCTGAGCCTCTCCACTGATGTCTTTCTTACATTCCAAAGTCTTTCACAGGTGTCTTCCAGAAGCATTTAGCTTCGGCATTTTATTTTATTATTTTATTTATACTTTTACTAGTGCCCTGGTGCACAGATTTGTGCACATTGAAAGGAAATTAATTAGAAGTTGTTCAACAGGACGGGACTGGGAAAGATGAGTGGACATGCCCTGGAGCCAACTTTCCTCGGTCCCTCCCCAGCCAGCTGCACCTGGGGTGGCACCATGGCTTGAAGGGTATCTGGGGAGTAAATGGGGTCCCTCCAGCAGATGGGGTCCCTCGGCCTGGCCTGTGGGGATCGGGCCAAAACTGGCTCTCCAACATGCCCCAAGGGGTCCAGGATTGTGAGAGGGCGATTCTCAGTTGACACACCCCAGAATTGGGCTCCCTCCTCTCTGGTTCCTGGGTGTGTCACCCAAGAACCACTGCCCCCAAGTCACCACAGCTCGGCAGCTCCTGCATTGAGCATCTGCCCCCTGGTGGTCATTGCATGTCATAGCTACTGGTCGGACAGTCGCTTAGCTATATATATCTATATCTATATCTATATCTATATCTATATCTATAGATATAGATATAGATATAGATATAGATATAGATATATATATTGATTTCAGATATATATATATATTGATTTCAGAGTGGAAAGGCAAGGGAGAGAGAGATAGAAACATCAACAATAATTGAGAATCACAGGCAATAAGAGAGAATCACAGATTCTCACACTGGGGATCAAGCCCGAAACCTGGGCATGTGCCCTGATCTGGAATTTAACTGTGACCTCTCAGTTCATATGTTGATGCTCAACCACTGGGCCACGCTGGCCAGGCAGCTTCAGCCTTTTAGGAAACAAAATTGACACACCCAAACCACTGAGATTGTCAACCAGCTGTCTGCTCACACCCACAGACTTTAAAGTATTTAAACCTGATGTTTGCTAGAGTGGAGAAAATTTCCAAATAATCATCAAAATGTCCTCCTCACTGGCCCACAATTCATGGACCCTTTACCATCTCTTGAACCATGAAAGTTAAACACTTGCCCCCTTTGCCCCAATCAGCATGCTATTCTCTCCCACATAATTATCAGCTTTTAAGTAGAATTCTGATTTTATAGCGCTCTACTATCATATGATTTAATAGCACTGGGCCATAATGGTTATTGTAAGTAACCTGGATTTGTCAAAAGAGGAATCCAGGAACATGTTCAGTCAATACTGAAGACAAAGGCAGGCTGTTACCTACAGCCCTGGATCACATTGCCCCTCCATGATGATTGCCTGCCTTGCCCATGGTCTGGAATTCTTTTTTGATGCACATAGATTGATGCCCCATGACTTTCACCTTCTGTGAATATTTTTAGCTTGCACAAGTAGTTATTTCTTTCCCATTCCAAGCAATCTTATATTTGGTAAGGCTGACTGAGTGGTGCACCCTGTAAGAAAAAGAAAAAAAATAACTGGCTTCTATTTCTGCTAAGATATTTTTATTTCTCCCTCTCCTGGAAAGAAAGGAGACACATGGAGGGTTGGCAGGAGGGAAGGGAGTAACAGAGCCTGACGTTGCCATGTTTCCCTGCAGAATGCAGCTCCATTCCCTAATATTGAGGATTTTTTTTTTTTTATGCCAGAGCCAAATTCTCCATTTGTTTGACAGTCAGGTGGCACGAAGAATGCAGGGCTCATTCCAAGGGACCTCAGTTACATGCTTTAACTCAGTGGGCACAAACCTAATAAAAATATCCGGGCCTTCCCATTATGTCGCTTTTACTAAAGGAGGTTAAAACCACAGCATAATTTTTAATTACATTTGGACATAATAAACCCAACAGGCCAACTGCCAAAGTAAGCCAAGATGTTTTATAAACTTTGATTACTTACTAGGCAAAGACAGAAAGATAAGCAATCATTGTTTTCTTGTTTAGAACTTTAAAAAGAATGAATAGGATTTCTGGCTTAGGCTGAGGTTAAAAACAACCAGAATTTCAACTCCCCAATCCTTCCCTCATTGTGGAGGGATGGAGAGGGCACAGGAAGGTACTGGACCCTGACCTGACCTGGGTCCATGATCTCTCTTCCTTTCTTGAATGTTCACCAATGCAATGAGCCTGCCTTAGGTCCCTATTCTCAGCTGCTTAGCCGTTTTGAGATGAGTGCCTGAAGAAATCTGGATTCTCTCCCAAGCACTGGGAAAGCCACTGTGAGACAACCCAGTGGCCAGGCCAAACTGTGCTGAATGTTCGCCACCAGATTCCTGGGTTCCGGTTCTTAAGATTTAGAGTGAGAGCATAAAGGCGACTTCCTCCCACTTAATCGTTTGGGAGCTGCAATATTAGCCTAGAGCCAATAAGAATAAGTAGATAATTTCTCTTAGCTGACTTCAATTATTCGATTTCACACTTTCCTCTATGAGATAGACACCATTCTTTTTTTCATTTTACAGATGGAAAAACTGAAGAACAGAAGTAAAATAATCCAGCAAGTATATAATGGGGACAGGATTTAAATCTAAGCCGCCTGCCTCCAGAGCCAGGGGTTAGGAAGGAAACAAGCAGCCCTTCCCAGGGAGCGCTCTATACCCTCAGGGAAGGAAAGCATCTGTACGCTCCGGGGGACTGAATCACCTGCAGCATCTGTCCATCACAGCCAGTGCACCGTGCTCAGGACCCCAGCAGTGGGGCAGCCCCACTCATTCCAGGCAGTTCTTCCTAGAAGCCTCCTTACCTCTCTGTAACTTCCACTTTAGTTTCTCCCTTCGCTTGACCCCCACAGTCAGACCTCCTCAGACACACCGTCTCCAGTCCTTTCACCTCTGCATCGGTGACCGCAAGTTGAGTCCTCCCATGGGCTGATCACAGGCCCACTTACTTCTGAAAGGGGCAGGGTGCTCAGCCCTTGCCACTGTCCTCCCTGTCTCTGTTGACAATGGGAAGTGTATCCCCCTCCCACTGTCTTGCCTTTTGTTTTAAACTGGGCCTCAATGGCTGAAAGACCCAGACAAAGGAGACACTTTGTCTTTTCAGAGTCCAATACAGCCTCTGAAAATTTAGAAATATGGAAAACTTTCTGAAAAACATCAAGGGGAACTGAAGCATGAAACCTAACCCAATAAGGCAATCATTTCCCCCTCGATGTTGTGATAAGAAATGCAAAACAGAATGGATGAATGCGATGGGCTAAATAATTGCTCTTAACCTGTATCTGTGTATCCCAGGTACTAGGCTGATGTGGGATTGCTTCAGTGATGTAGCTATTCCAACAAGTAGTGAAGGGTGCACATATTTTTTCTGATTCACTAATCATGTGTTCTTACAGGGTCATTTTTTTAGTCAGTGACATCAAAGATCCTATATTTAGGTTTATAAATTGTTCCAGCCCTCAGATAGTTCCCTAATCCTATATAATAAAGAGGTAATATGCAAATTAACTCTCACACCCTCACAAGATGGCTGTCTATGACCAGGCTGGCAGGGGGGTTAGTGAGGAACGACCAAACAACTGAACAGCAGGCTGTGTGGGGCAACCAGTTTGGCAGGGGGGTTAGTGAGGGACGACCAAACAACTGAACAGCAGGCTGCGTGGGGTGACCAGGCTGGTGGGTGGAGCAGTTGGGGGTGACCAGGCTGGCAGGGGGGGGGCAGTGAGGGGCAATCAGGCTGGCAGGGGGCATTTAGGGGTGACCAGGCCAGTGGGGGGGCAGTTAGGTGTGACCAGGCAGGAAGTCAGGTGAGTGATTAGGAGCCAGCAGACCTGGATTGTAAGAGGGATGTCCAACTGCCAGTTTAGGCCCAATCTCCAGGATCGAGCCTGAACCGGCAGTCAGACATCCCCCAAGGAGTCCCAGATTGGAGAGGGTGCAGGCTGGGCTGAGGGGAACCTCCCCATGCACAAATTTCTTGCACCGGGCATCTAGTTTTTAATAAGAGATATATCAAAGCTTTTGTCCTTTGTATAGTAGCTTTGCAGACAGAGAGATCCAAATTCAAATGCTGGCTCTGCCATTCCCTGGCTCTGAAGTTACCCAGTCTTACTGAGGCTCAATTTGGCTGGCATTTAGTAGATGCCCAATAAACTCTAACATGGTTTCTGTGGCTATTATTACTGTTTTTCTATCTGTTATGGTTAATTGTGGGCAACAGAAACCTAGTATTTCAAGCACAATGGTATTCAGTGCAGGAGATTAGTTTCTTGCAAAATTTCTAAAGGGATGATGGATCAGAAGACAGAGACACAAAAATGCAGCTGCTCAAGCCATCACTGTTGTTACAATAACTGCTTCCATGAGGCTGAGTCTGACAGCCACAACCGCTTTAAAACACTCGTTTCTGCCCCATACTCAGGAGCAGGAACAGCAGCTAGAAGTTGGCTTCTGCCTCCATTGTTTTCAAATCTCATGCAAGTGTGTCTAATTAACAGAACACATTTTTCGTCTAGAACGTTAGCTTCAAAAGAATATGAAAAGCTGGTTTTTCACTCTCAAGTACTGTGACACAGTAAATCCCATAGAAAAAGGTAGACGTGGATGCTGAATGCTGAATGACAATATATCTCACATTGCTCCTAGCTCACGTCTCTTCCATCTCTACCATCAAGAGCATATTCTTGGTACCATTATCACAGCCATAGGAACAGTTTGGTACACAGTTTGTAGCAACTTTAACCCCCTGAGGTAAATGATTTGGGTTTCTGGTACTGCAATCTGTAACCATTTACAGAATTTTTTTTTTACACTAATTGGACCATATGGGATCAGACACACAACCTGTCCTGGTTAACATCCTAACAGCAGAGTTTATCAGCCCTGAATAGAGAGTCACTTTCAGAATTAAAGCAAATACATGGGTTCAGACTAGAGAAGGTTTATGATTAATAAATAAATACTCTCTGATTAAACACATGGCTTGGTGCTCAAGTCACAATTCAAACAGGAAATCAGCTCTTACATCTGTTCTTTATGATAAGCATATGGAATCACACCCTATGAACCTCCAATTATCCATGCCAGTAATACATTATGTCAAATGGGTAGATCACAGGTAAAGCAGAACTATCAGTAATCCAAACTGCTCTTTCACCTTCTCCTCGAAGTGTATGAGGATGTACGAATGCCATTTTACCTGTCTGCTGATCCTTCTTGCTCTTTCTGCTCTGTGATTGGCCTGAAAAACAATCCATTGGAATAGACAGAGAAGAAAATGTAGTAAATATTAAGCTGGAGAAAGAGAAAGAATATGGATCCGTGGTACTGAGAAACTAAAGAGGCATGAGCAGATGAAACAAATTCTTTAAGTTTAATAAATAAAAGTGACATCATTGAATCCTGACTCATCAAACATGTTAAAGAAGCTGAATTCTTTCTTATGACAGAGTCATGTAAAACCATTTAAAGAGTAAATACTCCTAAACCATTTGTATTTAGACAAACATCTAATTATATTTTCCCTTACAGAGTAATAAGAAATAAGCATTCATTTAAAATGCTAACTTAATTATGATAATAGATTCAGTATAATTCAGAAAATTATGGGCTGTTGATATTGGCTTGTTCAATTTTAAAATAACGCATTGACTATTAATAGTGATGTAGTCCTGGTAATAACTAGATCATGACAGAGGAATAGTAAATACACATGAAATAATACAAAAAAAATTCAAAGGATGCTGCGACAATGACTAATGAGACTTGCCATGGATAAAAGAGCTCCTACTTCACTAAAAATGAATAAATCAAAATACTTGTTGTCTGTTAATATTTCCCTTTAAGATAAAAGCCAAATCAAAGATAAAGGTTATACTTTAGCATGGTGAATGGCATTTTCTAGTTCAGGGAATAAACTTGCTATTCCCTGCTTGTCACACTAATGAAGTCCCACAGTAAGATTCACGCTCATCTGTCATCATCATTTATACTTCCATTGGAAAGTAGCTGTTTTCTTACTTATGGTATTTACCTTAAGGTAAATTGTGCTAAATAGTGACTCTTGTAGTTGTTCCAGTCATCTTATCATTTTTCCCTTTCAGTATAACTTTGAAATTAAAAGAACTAGTCACTGTTATTGTAATACTGCCATATTTCTCCAGTTGGGAGAAGAAAAATAAATAATATGAACGCAATGTCCGCAAAACCATAAGTGATGCATGAGTTGGAAACAGAAAGAATAAACTGAAAGTAAGGTTAGTGGAAAAGTCATTTTTGACTTTGAAACCTGTTGTTCATTTTAACAATAAAAAGCAAAGTTTGATGGGCCTCACTAGGTAAGTAGGTAGGTATGAATATGGGTAAATGGGTGGAAGGAAGAAAGGAAGGAAGGAAGGAAGGGAGGGAGGAAGGAAGGAAGGAAGGAAGGAAGGAAGGAAGGAAGGAAGGGAAAATAATTGTGTTGATTCTCATTGGACCATTACTAAGATTACACTTACAGATGCTGGTTTTATTCATGAGACCCAAGTTATTCAGCATCGTATAAGGCCCTTACTGAGTTTCTTCCTACAACTCAAGTCCTGCCCTTCTCTTCTCTTGGCCCTTAAAGTTTCAAAAATACCAATAATTTGTTATTTTATAATTGAAAAATTCCTCTGTGAAATATTCATTAGTCCCCTTCTCTTTTTCTGTATGTTTCCCTGCTTTGAACCAATGTCTAATTTTGTATTATATTGCACTATTTTGTATTCTGTTGGGTTGTAATTGGATTACATTTGTTTGTCCTTCCAACTGCCCTCCCTCACCACTAAACTGAGCTCCTTAGGGGCAGGGATATATTTTCTTATTTCTGTTTGTATTCCCAGAACATAGCCTATGGCTTCATACAGTGTATGCACTAAGTAAGCATTTCTTTAAAATTTAATTTTTATTTGACATTTTAAACAGATTTTCCTATTAGAGTCCACAAAATAGGCCAGACTTTTCAAAATTCCCATGTGCAGCTCCTCCTCCAGATCAAGGAAATAAAAATGCCTGGGGGTGAAAACTGGACATCAGTATTTTACAGAGATCTTCAGGTGGCCCCAGTATGCAGTCAAGTTTGGGAATCGGTGCCTTGGAGCCATTGTTCAGCCCCTTTTGATGCTTTGTGTCAAGTAAAAGGAACATTTCTGTAACTAAGTCTTGCCTCTCCAAATGTATTTCAAGTGAGGAAGACACAGTGTGACTGGGCAAGGTAATGGGATTTAAGAGTTTTTCCACCCTCCACTCCTACCACAAGTCCCAACCCCAGGTTCTGGACAATATCTTTCTCTATTCTCTCATGATGACTCTCCGGGGGCTAAAACAGAGTTGGAAGAATGTGTTTAGATTCAAAATCATTTTTTCCTAGATGAAAAAAAAATGATAATCATTGACAACAAATCTGCTTTTACTTATTAAAGAAATAATCAATGACACTAAAATCCGCTCCTTAAACTTACTTCTGATCTGAGTTTCGCTGGTTGAACACACACTTCATATTAGTCCAGTGGAACATGCAGATGGACTTCTTTTTGTACTGAATGTTTCATAAGAATGTACTTAGGGAGCTGAAATGGCATGACATATCTCTGTGGAAGCACTTGGCAGTGTCTCTTTTCCCTCCTATTTGTGGATGGATGTGTCTTCACACAGTATGTCCCTCCCATTTGGTTAGTTTGAGAGTCTTAAAACAGTGAATTGCATTTTGGCCTTGAATACAGTCTTGTTCAATAAACTGATTTTTAGTTATGTACAGAAAGGCAGATCGTCCTATAAATATTCTTTTATGCAGAACTTGTAGTCATGTCCACAATGATCTGTTGAGCAGATGCCTCTGTGTTCCAGAAAAACTTGAAGTTCTGTTGGAACAATTTTGTGTCCCTTCTATGAACTCCCTGCCCCAGTTTGGAGCTTCCAGCTCAGTAGGTGGCTCCAAACCAAGGCTGCAAAAGAATCTATATGACAACAACCACATAGCATTCTGCCCCGGAGGTGAGAACTTAGTTGAGGGTAATTCACAAAGAGTTGGAAAAAGACCACTCTCTCCCTTGCATTTCATGCATGGCCAAAGGGCATCTACATTTGCTGTTGATGCGTTTTGTGAACATTAAACTCACTTGTAGAATTTATTCTTCATTCCCCATTAGCAGAGTTATGCAACCTGAATCCTTAATGGATTTAATCAGCAGGATAACATGACATTTCTTCACTCTGTGCTAAGTACAAGGCAAAGTACAAAGATGTATTTGAGACATCTCTGCCCTTGAGGATTTCATAATCTAGTTGCAGAGATGAGAGAGTCATAAAATTACCTTAAGGTATGACATGTCTTCTAAAGGGACTGTTCAAGTCAGGGCTTATTTATTTGCAAGGGGGAGAAGCAACTCAAAGTTGCTCAAGTTTGGATGCAGAACTATTTTTTGCAGAAAGCCCAAGCAAAGTTAACCACTGGTTTCCAGGAAAGGCATATGAAGTCAGCAGGGAATACTTGTCGTATCTCTTGCTGTCATCTTGCCTGCTTCATTTCTCCTCTCATGTCTGGGCTCATTTAAATCTTTGCTCTGAGGATCACTATACGTCAAAACTTTCTAGAAGGTACTGTACAAAGATTAACCCAGTTAATTTTTATTATGTTTTTTATTGATTTTTAGAGAGAAGAATGTAGAGAGGGAGAGAGATTAAAAAAAAAAAAAGCATCAATTAGAGAGAAACATTGGTCAGCTGCCTCCTGCACGTGCCTCCCCACCCCCTACCGGGGATCCAGCCTACAACACTTGTATGTGCCTGACTGGGAATCTCTTGGTGCATGGGTGGTGGTTCAACCACTGAGTCAACTGGCTGGGCCTAACCCAGTTAATTTCATACTCAAAAAATATCTTAAAGGGGTAGATATCTCCTCTATATCATCATCATCCCCATCATTATCATCATCATCCTCATTATGAGCTAGCTACTACATCAAGAGATTTCCCTATCCTGGAAAGAAAGTGAAAAAATGAGAAAAATAAAAGGGCAGGAGCAAGAGGTTTTTCAGAAGAAAAGTGCATACTTTGACCATTCCCACATTACAAAGCAACTTCAGAACATTCATTCTAGCAGAGGCATGTGTAGCTAAGGCTCCTTTGCACTTGCAATTTGAGGAGACATCTTTCACTACATCTGTATTCCTAGGAAGAAATAATTTATCCTCTCTTTGATTGCTTGAAAGCTGATCTCAAATTCATTCTTAAGTCTCTTATTTTGGAACACACACACACACACACACACACACACACACACACACACACATATTGGATGAAGTTGAACTGAATTTGAATGTCTTAAAAATATCCAAAATTCAAATTTATCACCTGAAAATATTTTTTTCACATATTTAATTGCACTGTGATGGACACAGATTATAGGAATAGACCAGTAAGAGAGATTGAATGTCATTTGGCTCTAAGATGTATATAGACCACCAATAAGATGTCAGAAGAGGTCATTTCAGTTTAAGATCCATTTGAATTATTGCTCTCAAAGCTTCAGTAGAGATTTGAGAGAGAGATTCCATATATCCCTGTGGAATAAGAAAATTGAGACTTAAATGGAATAATCAGACAACAATCTCCCTTAATCTGTCAGGAAAGCATAAAGAATTAGCTAAGTAGAGAATATTGAATGGCAGAAAATTAGATAAGGTCAATCTACATTAAAACAACCCCTTCAAAAGAGCTAAAATTAAGAAGACCTGATACTACCAGTTGACACAGAGCAACTGAAATTCTCATACACTGCTGGCAAAAGTGTAAACTTGTACAGACTATGAAAAAATGTTAATGCTGACATAGCATGCCCTGTGACCCAGCAATTCTACTACTATTTCAACAAAAAAGTGAATATATTTCACACAAAGACATAATCAAAGAATATTTGTACTGGCTCTATGCATTATACCTCAAACTGGAAAGTACCCAAATACCCATTACTAGTGAAATAGATAATTAAATTGTGGTATGGCATATAAAGTGATACAATACTGCAATTAGAAAGGATGAACTCAAGTACATGCAACAAAATGTAAGAAATTCTCAAAAAGAATGTTGAACCAAAGAAGCCAGACCCAAAGATTATACATTACATGATTCCATTTATATAAAGTTCCAAAACAGGCAAAAGTAATCTATTGACTTTTTGAGACCTCCTTGTTGGAGAGAGCATGTGCAGGGTTCTATTGGGCAGTCCAGCTGAACCCAGATTTTCAGTCATCTTTGTCAAGGCACAATGCATGTGAGTAAAGCTAGACCAGTCCATCTCCCAGCTGAATACCACTGAGTGTCCTCTGTCAATATCTTATATAATAGAAGACATGCCCTGACAAGCCTGTCCAAACTCCTCATCAACAAAATGGTGAGCCACAATACAATGGCTGCTGTTTTAAACTACTAAGTCTTGAGCAGTTCATTAGGCAGTAAAGTATGACTGGAACATGTCCCAGTCCACCCGGATTGAACCTTCCTTGTTTCCTCATCCTTATCCTTTCCCCTCCACACTTCAATAAAGACAACAAGCTTGTGGTTAAGAACATAGGTGTTGGATCCATACATCTGAGGTTCAGAGTCCTACTCTGGGGAGTCCTAGCAGCTTGGCTTCAGGCTAGTGACTCAAGTACTCTAACTCTTAGTTTGCTCATATGCAAACTGGGGATAAAAGATAGTCTATCATTATAATCCTTAAATACATCTACACTGATAAAAGAGAAACATGGTAATTAGCATACGACCGCTACCCTTCCCATTGGCTAATCAGCATATCCTTATGCAAATTAACTATCAGCCAAGATGGCGGCCAGCAGCCATGCACTGAAGCGAGCAGGGAGGCTTGCTTGCTCCAGTGACAGCGAACTCCAACTTTCCCCGCCTGCCGCTGCCAGACTCTCAGCTGCAACTCTAAGTAACTATGTACTATGTTGCAAATAAGAAGCTAAACAAAACCCCAAAAACCGGCTTTCATTCAGCCGGGCTTCAGCCAGCCTGACCGCAACATTGTATCGATGTTCAGAGCAGCGAGGCCTCAGAGCTAAAGCTGGCCCAGAATAAAAAAAAAAGAAAAGAAAAAAAGGAGCTGTTGGGAGCTTCAGTCACCCGCTTCCAGAAAACAGCCCTCAGCCCCTCACCCAGACTGGCCAGGCACCCCAGTGGGGACCCCCACCCTGATCCAGGACACCCTTCAGGGCAAACCAGCCGGACCCCACCCGTGCACCAGGCCTCTATTTTATATAGTAAAAGGGTACTATGCCTCCTGGCACCGGAATCAGCGTGACAAGGGGCAGCGCCCAAACCCCCTGATCAGCCCTGCTCTGTGCCTGATAGGGGGGAGCTCTCCAATCCCCTGATTGCCCTGCGGCTCTGTGTTTGACAGGGTGCACCGCACCAACCCCCTGATCGGCCCTGCTCTGCATGTGACAGGGTGCGGCGCCCCCCCCCCCACCACGGGCCCTGCTCTGTGTGTGAAAGGGTAGAGCCAAAACCTCTCCATCGGCCCTGCCCTGAGTGTGACAGTGGCAGCGCCCCAACCTCCTGACCCGCCCTGCTCTGTGTGTGACAGGGGGCGGTGCCCCAGCTCCCCTATCGGCCCTACTCTGTGAGTGACAGGGGGGAGCTCCTCAACCTTCTGATCGACCCTGCTCTGCATGACAGGGGGGAGCTCCCCAACCCCCGGATCGACCCTGCTCTGTGTGTGACAGGGTACGGAGCCCCAACCCCCCTGACCGGCCCTGCTCTGTGCGTGACAGGGGGTGGCGCCGCAATCTCCCCATTGACCCTGCCTTGAGTGTGACAGGGGGAGGTGCCCCAACCCCCCAATCCACCCTACCCTGAGCATGACTGAGGGTGGCATCGCAACCTCCTGATTCGCCCTGCTCTGTGCATGATGGAGCGGCACCCCAACTCCCCAATCGGCCCTGCTCTGAGCCTGACCAGGGGCTGCACCTAGGGATTGGGCCTGCCCTCTGCCACCTGGGAGCAGGCCTAAGCCAGCAGGTCGTTATCTCCTGAGGGGTCCCAGACTGCGAGAGGGCACAGGCCGGGCTGGGGACCTCCCCCCCTCCCCCGAGTGCACAAATTTTTGTGCACCAGGCCTCTAGTATGTAAATAAAGGTCTAATATCTTAAGGAAATTGATGAATGCCATTTTCTGATAAGTATTTGGCATATTGAAAGTATAAAATATGCAAACCCCATTAATTAGTGAGCCTTGTAGAATACATCCTTACTGTCTCTCTCCCACCAATATTCTTCTTTCCATTTCTGCTACCACCACCCAGTTAAGTTAGTCAAAATTTCTCATATAGGCCTTTGCAATGACCTTCAAATTTATCTTCCACCTTTGCTCCTCTCTGGTGGCATCATATATCTCACAGTGTTACCATACTAATCATCCTAAAACCAAATTTTAAACTCAGTATTTAGGGACTTCCATAGACGATCCTAGCTTTTTCCCCCTAATCTTTTCTATTTTCTCTGCTCTCTTTCCCTTCCAGGACTTTCCCCCATAGCAATGAACTCCATAGCAATGAATCTGGACCTCCTCTGTGACAATTGCCTTAAACAACTACATATTACAGTCATTTGTAATTTTTTTGAACCCCTAACACAATGCAAAGCCTTTAGGTCTAGCCAAATGACTTGCACCTAGTGGGAACTTAATCAATATTTGTTGAATTGGACCAAAAAGCTAGAAGTGAACAAAATCTACTGACAAAAAAAGGCAGGGACTTGTCAAGAGTCTGCACATCAAACAAAATTTTTGTGTGTCTAATCCATTTTTAAAAATTACTTACATCTCAAGTGATGAGAAATCACATCTATTTTTATAAACCTCTAAGAAAAGATATTTTACTGCTTCTGTCAGTAACATATCCCAGTATATAATAAGCTCTAATGTCAGAATAATCTTATTTCTCTCCAGCCTAAATTCTTCATGTTGCAGACTGAGCTATTTTTCACAGATTTCTTTTTCAAGTGAAGATAAAGAAATAATGCAGTGGTCACTTAGAATTGTCTGCCAATTTCCTCTTTGCAATTAAAGGTTCCTTCCTCCATCTATATGGTTAATCCAGGGGCACAATATTATCACCATTCCTCACTAGTCCAAGGTGACTGCCCCTCGAGTAGATGCTTGACCCACAATGGGTCAATAAATCTTTTCTCCAAGATTTTCTCTTCCCTGAGATTATAACAAGAGCTTTAGATTAGTCTTTTTTTAGGGGCCAAGGATATCTGATATAAATTTCACAAGCTATCAGGTGCCATGCTTAATGCTATGGGGAGAAAAGCAAGACTAGAAGGAGAGAGAAGAAAGGTCATATAGAAGAACTGGAGAGAGAATCCAGAGGGAATTCAGGAGCCTTGTCCCAGTCATTCCTGACACCCATCTGCAGCCACTCATTTCTGAGGCTTGGTTACTCAAATCCTCCTTGGATGTTTCAGCTCTAAAGGTACAAATTAGCCTTAGCTATTTCTTCTTTTTTCTGTCATTTGCAACCAAAACATTCCTTCCAAGTCATTCTCTATCTTATATATGCTTTAATCAGTTATCAAGTGCTTACTTTTTATATCATAATGAATATAGATGGTAGAAAAAAATTATATCAATCCATCTCATCTTTTTTATTTTCCAAGGTAAATTAAGTCAATCTCCTTTACCCTTACAGAAATAGTTTTTCCTACTCCTTACTCATTTCCACTGAAGGTTACATAGCCATCTTCAACTTTTTTATAATATTCTAGATCTGGACATCTGCATGCAGGTGCCTGAACACCCTATGTTCTGTGCCTACCTGCACATCCCTTGGCTATGGGTCTTCTTAATCTCCTCATTTCATAATCATTTTGTGGTCCTCTCTACCTGTGAGTGTTTCTCTATAGAAAAGAACATTGATCATTTCCCTCTTTCTTTCCCCCATTTTGGCTTTGGACAAATAGTACTAGCCAATGTATAAAATGTCTGTTTCTTAGATTCACCTACTGCTGATATGACATCCCATATGTTCTAATGGAGAGAGAAAAGAAATGAAACAAAATATAAATCACAAACTGTCAGATGTGTAAAGAAGTATACCAAATGAGTTGTTAGAAAGGAGGATAAAATATTAGAAATTACTTAGAGCAGTAGTGTGTAAGAAATAACTGATTTATGACCAATAGGGTGCTGGGCTCTGCAGGGTTAAAATTTATATATAATGTTATAATTATATATATGTAATGTTTAGGAAAAAAAACTTAAAATAATAAAAATGTACTATATAATAATGTTCTATGACAATGATTGGCAAACTTTTTCTTTAAAGGGTTAGACAGAAAATATTTCAAGTTTTGGGGGCATTTGGCATCCACTACAACAACTCAACTCAGCCACTGTTAGTCATTATTTGTGGGAAAACAGCTATAGAGACACATAAAAGAATGGGCATGCAAATTTTACTTATAAGTACAGGTAGTGAACCTGATTTGGCCTGTGGGCATTGGCTTGTCGACGCCAGTTCACATATATAGTCAATATACGTAGCAGAGCTTTATTGACCATATAGTATAATGACTAAAATGATTGATGATAGTAGGTTTTCATTAAATCCAGGGATTTACATCATTTGACATGTTACACATAGTATTATTGAATATCACACAACCATGTATGTTTATCTCTACCTATGTATTCATGTAGATTAAATAAATAATTAGATAGATGATAGGCATATGACTTACCAAACCGAGTTAAGCAAGATTTCTGAGATTGTGACCTTACAAGGCAAGAAGCTTGCTAATAGCAAATCCTCTATCTTCTCTCCATCTGTGCACTAGCCTCTAGCATATGACCTGGTTTAGATAAAGGTATCTATACCTCTTAAAATAAATTAATTCTTAGTTCCTTACCCTCTCCTCACTTTACAAATTTCTCCTCAGTCATTCTCTCTCTTCTCACTAACAATGGCCTGAACCTCAGAAAAGGCATTGTCAGAAAGCAAATTTCAATCATTCATGTATTCATTCAGCAAGTGTTTATCAACACTGCGCATATAGGATACAAGCTTTAATACAGTCCTAAGAGATAGACATTCTTGGTGAATATGTTTTTTTAAAAATATATTTTATTGATTTTTTACAGAGAGGAAGGGAGAGGGATAGTCAGAAACATAGATGGGAGAGAAACATCAATCAGCTGCCTCCTGCACACCTCCCAGTGGGGATGTGCCCGCAACCAAGGTACATGCCCTTGACCTTCCAGTCTGCAGGCCGACGCTCTATCCACTGAGCCAAACCAGTTAGGGCTTGGTGAATATGTTTTATCACAGTTATATATGCCTGTCATATAGGAAACTTAGTGACAACAAACTGGATTTTTGAAAACAGTTTTATTTGTTTGCATTCTAGTTATTTAACAATGATTAAGTATTATTTTCCTTTCACACAGGTTAAATTTATATTAAAACACAAGTGCATGCACACACCCACAGAGTTCTCTTGTTATTGCCATATGACTGGTTTCACTCATTGGTCCTTGGATTATGCATGGCCCTAAAATTTTCTCTCTGATGGAATTTGACACCAAAATTAAAAGAAAATATTGCTCAAGAATTTAAAAAATGCCATCACGATTTTATGAAAAATCAAACAAACAAAAATTCCCCATTTAAGAGATTGCTCTCCCTGCAGACTACCTCCTTATACTTATTTGGAGAAGGCTTGTTTTTCAATAATGACAACATCCAAGTTTGAATTGTTTCATCAAAAGAATGATGTTATGCACCATTAGCCAAACTCAAAGCCCCAAAGAGCATGCTTTTATGAATTTTCAGAATGAAACAACTGTTCCATTCAAAGCAGACACTATTGATGCCAAGTCTATATCTCCTTGACCTTCCCACTTCAGTGCACACCCTCCTGAGTCACAACTGCCCACACCTGCGGCATGGCTGAGGGCTCTCTCCTGTTACTCAAGGCCACTGTGGCATGGATGCCACTTCTGCCCTCCCTTTCTTTTGCTGCCCAAGGCAAATACTTACACATGAATCTTTGATTGAAGTCTCTCCTGGGGAACCACAAACAAAGCCAAAGAGGTAAACTCAGCCCTTCTTACTGTAGAAACCAAAACACAATCACTGTAAAAAATGTTTATTTTTACCTCCCAAATCCAAACATAGATTTGGTCTGGTTTTGGACAAATCTTTCTTAAATATTATAAATTCTTGGGGAATCACCTATAAAATACAACTAAAGCCCACATTGTCCATACAGATTTGAAGAGCCTAAACTACCATCCATCCATTAAAAGTATAATCTGAGTAGCCTGGTGTGGCATGTGAATCTCCTTGGTAATATTTTCCTATTCTCTCCTTTCCTTTAAGTAACCAGAGGTTCTCTATCTCCTTAGATGGAAGAAGTAATCTGAGATGTGGGTGTATAGTATTGAATAAAAAACAGTACTTTAGAGCCAAATACTAAGGACATTAGGAACATGAAAGGAAGAGAACTTGCATTTATAACACCCTCTCCAGAGGCAAATTATTCTTTTCCAATTTTCAATAAGTTGTTAGCTCCAATGTTATTTCTAGAAAGGAATAAATTGTGAATTCATTTTATAGATTTTCTGCTATGGCCCATTCTCAAACTGTTTAAAATAAGTTTCTATATTTTCAAATAGCTTTTAATACATGTAGAGGTTAAAAAGCTAATTCTTGCACTCTGCATAGCCTGAGCAAAGTGTCCTGGAAAAATGAGTGTACCCTGAGGCTCCTTGCAGCCTATCAGAATAATAAAAAAATGCCACCCATATCCAGTAGTCATGACAAGTTTGAACTTAGTAATCTTTTTATTTTATTTTTTTCATCACCATTTTTCTCCTCTATGCCCTCTTCCACACATCCCCCTGCCTCCCATGCAATTGCCACACTGTTGTCCATGTCCATGAGCTCTTAGGAATCTTACTTTATTTGAAGTCAAGATGCAATGCCTGGATTTTTGCAAACATGTGGGGAAAATACTTTGAAACAGACTTCTAATGAACAGGTGACCATGAATCAATGAGAGCAAAGAGCAACGAGTTAAAATATTCTACCCCAAACAGAATAATGTGAAGGCAGTCTAAAAGTTCACCCACGCATCCTTGTTGATTTCTAGAATAGCAATAACATGTTGATATCCCCAGGTATCCCATGACCTGCTTGTAACCCAGAATGTCCCCTTCTGAGCTAGATAACTTCCATGCCAGTCAGTTATCCCTTAAGAGGGGCAGCATTTTGGTGTGACCTCTGAAGTCAAACTGATGGCAACCATTCCAAGCCTGAAGGACATGTTCCCAGAGCTTTGAAAAACTCATTTGCTTCTTTTCTGATCGTTTTCAGGTATTATTTCTACTACTTAGAATATCACCTCAACTTTTCTCAGTTTGTCCTCACTTTAAAAATATCAACAAACTGAAAATGATGTTATCAAAAGCAGTTTGATGCTCTTAATAGGTTTTGTCCTCCTTTGGTGAGTGATGCCAGGGACACCTCATAAAAGGTGTAGCACCTCCAGAGAGAGTCTCTGGCAATATATCTAGATACTACATCTAAATTCAGAAATAGATCTTATAAAAGATTAAATCATTTCTCCATCCTCAATAAATTAATGTAAATATTAATAAAAATGAACAGTCATTGCATTGCACAGGTGTATTCTTTGTATCTAACACAGTATTATGCAAATTTATCCTACTACTCTCAGAGGTAGATACCATTTAAGTCAAGTAACAAGATGTTGTCTTTGGTCCTTCTTTCTTTTTACTCAACTGATCTAAACATCCAGCCTGGGTGATTCTCTCTTGAGCTACAGATACAAAACGGTCTTCTCTTCTTTGATGTCCCCAGACTCTGAGCCTGAACACAAACTCAGTGAGCAAAAACCAACCAAACAACAACAAAACCACCTCATTCTCTTCCATCCCAAGTTCTTTTATTCTTTCCTAACTCAGTGGGTAGTATTCAACCCACCTAGCTTACCAATCCAGGAAAGGATCCTTCTCCTAAGCCTTCTTTCTTCCTTACACCCCGTCTCCTTGCAGTCATTATATCTCTTCATATCCCTTCCGTCCCAGAAGTACTGCTTTAATTCAGCCCATCATCACCTCCATCCTAAATAGCCACATCAGCCTCCGTGTAGACTCCCTATATCTACCTCAAAGTCAGGAATGAACATTTATTTGAGCATCTCCCAGTTTAAGATTATTGATGGCTCTCTAGAGCAGTGATGGCGAACCTATGACACACGTGTCAGAGGTGACACTCGCACTCATTTTTTTGGTGGATTTTTCTTTGTTAAATGGCATTTAAATATATAAAATAAATATCAAAAATATAAGTCTTTGTTATACTACGGTTGCAAAAACCAAAAATTTATATATGTGACACGGCACCAGAGTTAAGTTAGGTTTTTCAAAATGCTGACACGCCAAGCTCAAAAGGTTCGCCATCACTGCTCTAGAGATATCAGAGAAAACATCTTAATTTTTAAGATTTTAAAAAATCTACTTGATCTTATCCCCACAAACCTTTCCCGTCTCACTTTGCATTCACTCTCTCTTCCATGCCTATGTAGACAATACATGTTGCTTGTTTTTCAAGCCTGCGTCACTTGTCCTTTGTTTCTGAAACTCCTGTCTCCATCCTTCAAAATTCAGGTCAGGTAGCACCACTTCTAGAAAGCCTTCCCTGAATGTTTTCACCCCAACACAACCAGCATAGATGTCCTCCATTGCACTAAACACCTGCAAAGAATGAGCTATTCTCTTCCCTAATGCGAGACCAAACACCATGTCTCCCACCTCTGTAACCTGAGTGCTTATTACCATGCCTGGCACAGAGTCCACACATTGACTATTTGTGGAATGAATGAATGATGAAGAAGATGGGATTCTCCTGCCAGGAATATATGGCATCTGTACTCCTTACAGTCTTAAAAACTGTTCAGTTATACTCATAAGTATGTTCATATGTATCATTTCATATGAATTGTTACTTTTTTGTAATAACTTGAGAATATTAGGTATCATTTTCAGCTATCAGCCATTGGTTATAACCACTCCTTGGTTATCCTGAGAAAAGTTAAACTACATTTTTTTAGATCCAAACCAAACTAGTTTTCATTCTTCTGCCTTGTCTATTCATGCCTATCCTGTCCCTCATCTTCTCTTACAATCTCACCAGCCCAACTGAGCCTGAGCATATGCTAGTAGAAAGCAATAAATAAAACAAACACTAGTAGAAAAATGTCCAGAAAAGAACCACAAAGTCTGATAACCTGAAATGAAAAACAGCCCAGCAAGAATTATCCTGCAAAATATCCCTGAGAAGTCACCATTTTAGCACTGCTAGGGACACAGATACTCACAATGTGCACTGGAGATCAGAAATGCCCAGGCTGAATAGAAGGAATCGCATTAGCAGCCGGGAAGAATGGATTTATAAATTTGAAGCCCATATGGATACCCAACTCCAGTAGCCATGTATTAGAGGCTCCATCAAAATAGGCCACTGCAAATGATAGGAGGCAAAGAATTTCAGTATCTTAGGTGACAGAGCCCAGAATACCATGTGGGCCTATTTCTTCCAATTAGAGCCTGAAAAGAAATTGTACTAGCTTCAGGGATAGCAGAGAAGTTTGTGTAGAGGAAAGAGGAAAGAGAGAAGATCGAGTCAAGGATAGAATTAAAGTTAGAGCCAGGAAATTCACAGGGCAGCAACAAATCAAACCAGCATCTGGGGGTGGGGCAGGCAGCCAGTACAGTCAGATTTGGGGAGGTTGTCAGAGGAAGGGGTTTGCTGAAGGCGAAGAACGAGGTCACAGGTTAACAGTAATGAGCTTCTAGGCACATGTCCAAGAGTAGGTTTCAGCCCGAATGTAAAGAGACTTCTTTGATTCCTACTTTGTCATAAAGAATGGGGAGCTTAGTGGGAAACTTAGTACAGCCACCAGAGGGGTACAAATGAGGCCACCTTTGTTTAACTCACAGCTGATACCAGCTTTGCTCTTGGGCCCATCGTCTGTGTAGAGCTGACACTTATTATATTCCATTTTAGTAGGTAATTTCTTTCTGTCATTTCTGGTTTTAAAACAGTTTCTCTTTGGAAAGTTTCATTTAAATTAAGATATCATCATATTTCTATACCTCAGTGTAAAATTTCCATCCTTGAGCTTCCTTATGCTTCTCACAGGCATTTCCTTGCCTTTCTCTCTGAGTGCCATTTGTAATTTCCCTGAGAGCTTATGCATGGGACACCTGGTAGGTAGGGAAGGAGTGCGGGTTGATATAAGCACATGAGGGCTTCAAAGTGGAAATGAGAAAGAGTAGCCCATTTCCTGAGCCTGATGCAAGCCCTGAAATGCAGTGGGTGCGGTGGCTGGGCTGTGGCCACTTCTTTGCTGACCTCTTCTGCTGATATTTCACTGGTCTGGTCGCTTGGGCTGGCTGCACCCAGTGCTGGCTCTCTCATGGATGACTTTTGGAAATCTCCTTTGGTGCCTTCCTGCCAGAGTCCATCTCTCCACCCATCAGACAGTATCAAGAGGACCCTGGTGTGCTGGCTGCATTCCTTTAGCCTTGTGGCTACTCTGGATTTTTCCTGAACAACTAGGTGTTCCCATCTCATCACTTGACTCCTTAGAAACTTGAAAATGATTTTTGTTTTTACTTATCTCTAGCTCTCAAATTATTTTTCATGTCTTAAGTCAACAGTGTGCCAGAAGGTTCTGTCTTTCTTTAGAGGAAGAGATGGGCGATCTCCTCAGGTTAGAGGATGAGTTCTTAGACTCTTTAATAAAAAACTATTCTAGCCCAGCCGGTATGGCTCAATGGTTGAGGATCGACCTATGAGCCAGAAGGCCATAGTTTGATTCCCAGGCAGGGCACATGCTTGGGTTGTGGTCTCAATCCCCAGTGTGGGGCATGCAGGAGGCAGTCAGTCAATGATTCTCTTTCATCATTGATGTCTCTCTCTCTCCCTCTCCCTACCTCTCTGAAATCAATAAAAATTTTAAAAATAAAAAGAATGTTCATACTGGACTCCAATTAATAAACTGATGGTACAGGCATTCCTGCTTGTAAGTAGACCTTCATGTCGACTGGGGACAGTTGTCTCCTTAGAATCATGAGGCCTTCCTGTTGGCTGCCCTTTGGAGATGATGAAAAGGTAAGTAGCAAAGGCATGTTTTGCTATTTAACCAGCACACCACACGAAGGCATCAGAATAATTTCAGCAAAAGAAATGAACAAAACAACCTGGAGAATGTGCTTTAAAAAACCCAGAGAGATGTACAAATTTATTTTTAAATCTAGAAGTAAGAATTATTTGGCAAGAAATTTTAAAATTTACAATTTTCTTTCTCTTGCATTAAGACATGGGTGTATCAGTTTGGCAAAGATCTTGGAAACTTAATAAAATGTTAACACCCGTCATGCTGCATCTTATCAGAATAAGGAGGCGCCGAGTGCTGGTTTGTTCTTTAAGATACACCAAACTCTTCCAGCTTTGCCATTCTTTGATATATTCTAATAACCTGGCCATTTATGCCTTAAATTGCATTGCCAGGCACCTGCAAACCACTTTGTATATGCACAATACTTTTTTTGTTTCAATGCTGCATAATGTATATTTAGTGATAGTTATCCCAATTTAACTTAAAATCCAACTATATATGGTGTTGCCAATGCAAATAGCTCACCTGTGTTGACAATTGGAGGAACAGATACCTTGAACACATGGCCCAATGTGCTCATTCACAGGTGATACCATCTGGGCAGCTGGCATGTTTTCCCTTATTCCAATTATAAAATGAATTACAATTGCAGAGATTTTCAATTGTGGGGGAAAAATTGGAAATTCAGTGAGCTACAGGAGTAGCTGGGGAGACTGGGTATGGGATAAAATTATCAGAGAAAGAGTAATACTTATTTTCACCCATAGGATTGAAAGAATAAACAAGTAATGGGAAACAAAATCAGAGTCTTTGAAATCTACCATTCATTGAATGCCTTCTTTTTGTTTGTCACTTTACGTTAGGTAACAAATAAAATTTGTTTTGTTTAGTTTTCATCTATCAGAACCTGGAAATAATGAAAGCGGCTTCCTTAAGGTCACACAGCAGGAGTGAGCTGGACTTAAACTTGGGCTTTCCTGTGGACAACTGAAGAGCAACAATGTGTGCCTAATGGCCTGGCTTTTCTCTGCGGTCCTAGAGGCCTTTATAATGAGGGCAACCCCTTCCCAGCCCTCGTTCACCCGCTGCTGTCTAAGGGATAGTCACACACTAACTAGCTCTACAAATAATGATGGCAGCAGGCCAGAAATCTATACACAGAGCAACATCATTTGGACCATCAGTCTGTCTGTTTCTGTATTCAGCTAGCTAGCCTTAATCATTTTAAGATAAAATGGTCAGACTCCATTATTTTATATCCTTCTCAACTGGGTTGCTAAGAGGCAGTCTCCACTGTGGGAAAGCAGCCTACAGTGGGTGGAATCAAAGACTTTAAAGTAGGATTTGGATCCCAGCTATCTGACGTTATGCCAGACTAACTTCCAGAAACGTCCATCTTGTCATCAGTAGAGTGGGTCATTGTGAATACCTTTTAGGGTTATTGTGAAGTTTAAATGAAATAATATCCGAAAGCTTTACACATGGTGGCTGATACAAAGAAAAAACACCATACAGTAATAAACAAAAAACCCTTATTACTTAAATTCAAGTGTATTTAGGGAGGTAAGAAAGGAGGTTTAATTGTTAATCATTCTGTTACATCTCCCGATCTTTCTACCTTTTATTTTATTTATCTATTTTATTTTGTTGTTAATCCTCACCTGAAAATATTTTTCCATTGATTTATTTTATTTTATTTTTATTTTTTAGGGAGAATGGAAGAGAGAGGGAAAGGCAGAGAGAAATGTCAATATGAAAGAAACGCATTGATTGGTTGACTCCTGCAAGAGCCTCAACCAGGGCCTGGGCCAGGGAGGAGCCTGCAACTAAGGTACGTGCCCTTGAATGACTGGAACCAAACCCAAGACCCTTTAGTCCACAGGCCAATGCTCTATCCACTGAGCCAAACCATCTAGGGCCTATCTACCTTTTTAAAGGCAGGAGAGACTGGTACCAAATAAAGTGTAAAGGAAGAGTGTTTCTTTACTATTAGATAGACAAACCAAAATATAATGCTGCAATGCTGGTATGCCAACAAGGACCCAAATGAGGAGAGAGCACATGTCATAATACACAGACAAAGCTGCTCATAATTTTTAATGAATCTGAAAAGATCTGAGCGGATGCAAAACTTTAAAGCCATTAATTTCTGCCTGCCTACGAACACAGAAAGTTCATCTGGGTCAGTGTGTCTGTCATTTTAATACAGTCAACTGGCCAGGGCACTGTCACACTAATAAAGTAGGTGCAGCTTAATTCCCAGAAAATATTCATTTTCATTTGATAGCTTTCTGAAGATGACACTGGATATTTTTCCTTTTTTGCCACAGGGAAAATGATTCCTCCCAGCCACTTAAAATGACAATCATTGGGCTATTGTACTCAGGTTAGAATTGGAAATCACGCTCCACCTGGTTGTGTGTAACAGAACATACTGGAGTTCCATCTTGCTGCCCGTGTGAGTCTCCTTGTTAGGCAGCCTGTTTGTGTGTCTGTCTCATTTTATTGGTAATTTTCTAGAGCCAGAAACCTGCCATGTTTAAAAGAAATTTCTACATTTTTCTTCTTCTTCTCTCTCTCTCTCTCTCTCTCTCTCTCTCTCTTTTTATTCACTCCTTTTTGTCTAGAGGCACATTCTATAGAACATTTTAAAACTGACTACGAGAAAACAACAGAGCCATTATTCCTATTCATCTTCTCCTCTGATAGTAGAACTTCCGTGGCTCTAATTCCACTGCCCTTGATGAATAGCTGAAGCTCCGGCAGCAGAGCATCCTTCTGTAGAACGTGCAAGTCTGCAGTCTCATTTATTTTGCTACATGTCTTAAGAATACATGATTTTTCTTTTAAATGTTACTTCTGAAAGAGCTTCATTGCAAAAGATATTTCTAGTAGAGTCTGGGGCTTAATCAATCACCCATGCTTTTGCAGGCCTTCATAGGAAAAGGCAGAGATACTGTAATGTGCATTATGCAAAGTTAGTCAAAAGTGAGGCAGGGGAACCGCATCAGGGACCGTTATCTCCCAGAAGAGACAACACAATAGAGGCAGATGATTTAGATTAGAGCATTTCCTGAACCAGGCCAGAAATAAAATCTTAAGGACAAGATAATATTCAGATCTGGGCAACAGCCAAGAGACAAGAATCCTAAGCCAGCACGGCAGACTCTTGCGATAGCTGTTTGCTGTACTCTAGTATTTGGAACAAGACTGACTCTTCTTGGAATTAAAGCAATGGGTTTTATTTACTAAAGTAGCAATGGGATCCATAATGTGCTGTGGCCCAATTCTTACAAGCAGCTGCTTCTTTCTCAAAAACTGTAGGGGAATCTACTCAGCCAGTTAGTCACCGTGAAGTTAGTTCATTGTGGGAAGTATGGCCACTTGTGTGTTGTGGGGAGAGAAAGTGCTAGATGATGAATTCCAAAGGGGCAAGAGTAGACAGGTATGGAATAAATAAAAGAAAAAAAGCCACAGTCTGTGTCTGACAGTGCTCACTACACAGAAACACACACAAAATAATGCATGTTCAGGTACAATGCATAATCCCTACAGTGTGCCTGACTCTAGGAATTGCTCAGGGCCTTATAAATAGTGTCGAGCAACTGCTTAAACTGCCAGATTTAACACTCTCCCTACAATAGATGCAGAAATGAAATTGTTTAGAGGCAGTTACAAAGCAATATTTCAACAAGAGCAAATGAATACAGCGCAACCTTAGCATGTAAGTACCTAGGGAGGGGTGTCACAGCATGAAGGAGTGATCAGAATCAGATGGAATTAATGACGGTAGAGTGTGGAGGGATGCTGGCTGGAATGTTAATCCCTCGGGCTGGGGCCAGTGACTGCCCTACTGAGATAACTGTGTGGTCTTTCATGCACATCAACTTGGAGTAACAGACAGACAGACACCCAGTAGGTGCTTAGCAAGTGCTCAGGACACCTATTAAACATGTTGCTGAGAAAATCATAGGTATAAAAAATGATTAGAGTGTATATGCCAAGCTAGCAAGTGACTACATAATATTGCATGGAAGAGTCATGAAAAATGTCTGAACAGGATCAGAGAACAAAATTCCAGTCCTGACTCTGCCATCAACTAGCTATGTTACCTTTGGACAGCTTTATATTCTGTAACTTCTTTGATATTCAGCCAACTCATCCATAAAACAAAATATCAATATCTACTTTAAAGGTTTGTTATGAGGATTAAATAAAAAGCAATTTATAAGTGCAGTGTCTGGCACAGAGCAGGCTATCAACAACGGCCAGTGTGTTCTTATGTGTACAGACTGAGAGGAGTCTATTAGAACTGCAATATAGGAAGCACTATCCATGGGTATTAGGAAATCCAAGGGCCAGCGTGGCCATGACTTGCTGAGGATAGAAAACATTTTTCTGGTTAAAAGAGAAAAAGAAAGAGAGTCAGGTGGAGCCAGTGAAGTTCTCAACTCTGCATTGCTCTGAAATTGCAGAGTGTCCTGTTTCTCTTCTGCCTCCAACATGTAGCTAAGGCCAGGTTATAAAGGCAACCATTTTTGCTGGTCCAGTGGCATTTCATTGCCAAAATAGTTCAAAGGATGGAGACTGTACTGAAGTATAGCTGAGGAGGTATTTCTGGTTACCTCCAAGCCTAAACCATGTGGTAAATTCAGAGAACTGTTGATGGCTAAAGACAAAGAGGTCTACGCACAAGGTATCTGAAGTGGGTTGAATGGTGGCCCCCTTAAAATATATGCCCAGCCCAGCCATTGTGGTTCAGTGGTTGAGTATTGACCCATGAACCAGGAGGTCACAGTTCAATTCCTGGTCAGGGCACAGGGCACATGCCCCAGTTGTGGGCTTGATCCCCAGTAGGAGAGGCAGCCAATCAATGATTCTATCTCATCATTGATGTTTATCTCTCTAAAATAAATAAAAACATATTTAAAAAATAAGATATGCCCATATGGAATCTTTAAATGTGACCAGATTGGAAAAAAACACACAAAAAAACCCGCATTCTTTTCAAATGTCATTAAATTAAGGATCTCCAGATGAGATCATCTTGGAATACATGGGTTGGCCTTATATTCTGTGACAAATGTCCTTGTTAGACAAAAGAGGAGAAGAAACAGACAGAGAAGGCTATGTCAAGTCAAAGGCAGAATTTGGAGTTATTCAGTCACAAACCAAGAAATGCCAAGGATTGCCAGCAGCCAAGAGAAGCTAGAGAGTTGTGAAAGAAACTAACCCGGAGGACAGCTTGATCTTAGACTTTTGGCCTCTTGAATTATGAGATAAAACTTTTCTGTTGCTTTAAGCCTCCTGATTTATGGTGATTTGTTAGGGCAGCCCTGGGGAACTAAGATGGTGCTCCCACTTAGGGGAAGGGATAAACTGGCAATGACTGCAGGAAAAGTGGATGAACATCTCAAACTGAGGTTGCCCAGGAAATTTATGTCCAATCTGCCCATTGAATAGTTGGGCTAGGGAGCTAGCAAGTAGATTATGTTAAGAAAAACTCTTCACACAATTTTATAACAAGAGTACTTGTTCTATGTTTCAGGCAGTCTCTGGAGTGCTAGAAAAAAAAAAGGAGACAGAAGAAGAAATATTCCACATGGCAATATTCCATGAAACTCATTAACTGGGGATCTGTAAAAGATTACATGGATTAAATGCTATAGAAGAAAGTAATAGTGTTGCTGGTGAAAATGGGGTTCTTGCAGTGCCAGGAGAAAAGCATTTCAGGGGCCCAGGTTCAGGAGGTTGAGGTGTAGTGGTAAGGTTTTTTGAAGCTGGAGCAAACACAAAGGATTGTCCCCAGGAGATCAGAGTCTGTGCCTCATCCACAGCCAGGTGGTTCAGCTCTGTCCACTGTGGAAAAAGTCCAGCCTTATTTTGACCAAGCCTAGAAGAAGGGCCATGGTCCAGAAATTCTGTGCCATCAGTTTAGTCCATGCCAAAGCTTAGTCCAGGTCAGTCTCTGTCCCCTTCTGGCTAACTTAGTCTCTATTCTGGCCGTGTTCCAGCTGGCACTGAACTGCCACACTCAGACCCATACTTGGAGTCAACCCTGGAACCCATATTGGGACTGCCTGGTTGCTAGTCCCACATGGTTCCTACTGAGAGGGAGCCTGTGACAAGCACATAAACAAAAGTGTGTTACCGAGAGAAGCCTTTGTTAAGCTTTGATTATATTATATCTCTTCCCCAGTCCTTCCTGGACTTGTGCTGAGCCCTCCCGCTAACCAATCTGATCTTTTTCGCAGATAAGACTCCTCCCTGTTATGGTGTTGACTCTTACTGCACATGCCTCAAAGTAGAAGCACCTCCAGCTGCAACATCTTGGCTTCTATTGGGCATGTGCCCAGCAGCGGAATTCCCCATTAGTTTTATCTCTCTCAGTATTCCTTGTTGATAGCCAGTCATACCATTAGGAGATTGGAAAGCTGGTCCTACACCAGCGAGGCGGGTGATGAGGAAGGAGTATTAATCCTCTAGGCGAGCAATGCAGCTATCTCCTGGAGCAAGCATGTCAAACTCATGGCCCACGGGCCTCACAGGGCCTACAATAAATATTTTTGAGGCCCAGCCAATATAACGGTGTGTAAAAAACATTTTAATAAAAATTTCATAACTTAATTTTTACAATATCCTGTTATACATAATTATTAATAACAAACTACAATGTTTGCTAATGACTAATTACTATAATCGTGTTGCATTCATTCCCCTTATGCACCTTATGTGCAGGCACACAATTTCTCTCCACTAATACTAGCAGCGAATATTTTAGCAGCCAATTGCCATGCCATTAGTCTTATACTGACTTGTTTGGTGTGCGCAACAGGAAATATTTCGCTTTCAGAGAATAGGAAAAATAGGTTTATTTGCATTATGCTTATTAATTTGTACAGTTATTCAGTGTCTGGTAAGTTAATGTTCAAGGAAAATATTAATTTTTATTAAAATGTTCTATTATTTTATGTTAACGATTTACTCATTTATTTCAGTCCTTTGTATTCAGCATGTCTCTATCCAAATAAACCTACGTTTCCATGAAAAGTGAAGCTTTTGTTTTTTTGAGGCCCACATTAACTTAAGCCTTGTTTATTTGGCCCATGTTAGCCTTTGAGTTTGACCTGCTTGTCCTGGAGTGTGTGAAGCTGTAGCTTTCAACCTAATTAAGTTTATCCAATTTTGTTCCTTTCTCTTTTATTAATATTTAACTACCTATGCTAACAGTAGCATCTTTTGGACCTTTCTGACTGTGGACTGAATAGCTAGTGGTCAATCTGAATCTCCTAAAAGTGTTGGTAGGGAACTCAGTGCCCACTGTATGCATTTGTTTGAGTGCAATTTTGAAATCTATACTGAACAATCTAGCCTCTGCTGATCTTTTAAGAAAGGGTTCAGAAACCAAGGATTCCATAAAGTAGTGCAATGAAGCCATCACACATTCCTGGGGCATCCCTGAGAGCTTGCAGGTGGTGGCATGGATCAGCCATCCCCCTTTCACTCAACAGCAGGATTCTAGGAGGATTCCTAGGGACAATTTAGATACTAGATTTTCTGTATTAACTCAGAGAAGCATATGGATGGCTGTGTTGAGTGGCCTCTGGGCATCTTAGGCTGATATTTTGTTCCAGTTTAGTCAAATGCATCTTCAATATTGCTGTGAGCTAATGGAGAGAAAGCATACACCTTCTCAGAATTTTGCAAGACAAATAAGAAGCTTGTTTCTCAGTCTGATACAATAGATGTACCTTATACCGTGTTTTCTCCAAATCTTGTTTCAGAAAACAAAGATAAGATGAACAAGCTCTCATGGTCTTCCTTCCCTCATTTGGCACATTCCACCTCCTCTTCTTCTTCTTTTTCTCACTGTTCAAAGACAAAGCATCCTGGAGGGAATGAAATTAATGAGCTCCATCTCAGCATTTGGGGGTGGGTGGACCATTAGAGCTAAAAAGCCAAGTGAAATTATCAAGGGAGGATTTCAGACTATTTGTTAATATTCCTTTCTCCTTCTGGAGGAACCGAGTGGGTGAAAGAAGAGCAGAATGGAGTTGGCCCATCATCCCACAAGGACTGGACATAAGGAGAAACAAAAAGGAAGAAAGAACATAGATGGGCAGGAGTAGACCCAAAAGAAATAGAAGGAAGAAGGTAAAGAACTCAGTGAGCAGTAGAAAAGGCAAAAATGAAATAAAACATAAAAATATTTCAGGAGGAAGTAGGAAACCAAGTAAAGGGGAAAGAAGAAGAATAAGAATTGTAAAGAAATCAGTGTAAATGAATACAATCAAAAGGTACCTAGAATCAAATGGAATTTCTAAAAGCCTACAACAACAGAGAAAGGGAAGGGGGTAAGGACCAGGAAGAGAAAACGGGGGTCAAGTATGCAAAAGGCTTAAGACTTTTAAATTTGATAATCAAGGGGGAGGAGTTGTATCAGTCATCTATTTCTGTAAAACAAACCACCCCAAAGTCAGTGGCTTAAAAAATAATGACCATTTATTCATGCCTGTTGGCTGGTCCATTGAGGTTGAGCTTCTTTGGGAAACTGCTTCAAGTTCTGGGTCCAGGTATAATGCAGATTGGCCCCGTTTTTTTTGTTTGTTTGTTTTTTTTTTTTTTCCACATGTGCTTTTTCTGGGACCTAAGGCAAGAATGATAACAGCTATCCAGAGAAACGTCATTTCAGCACAATGGCAGGACTCAACTATCAAGCCATTTCAAGCTTCTGTTTGCATTATACTAGTAACTCCTAACAGTAAATTGACCAGATTATGTCTCAAAGCCAAGCATAAGATTGATGTGCAAGGAAATGCACTCTCCTCATTGAGATGTCAGGGAGGAAATACACAGTTGAAGAGTATTCTAATCAATCGCAGGAGTAAATGGGGAAGTAGAAATAGTAAGCAATCATAAAGGGAAAACAAGATTATAACAGGCTTGAATGAGGGACAATAATGCACATATAATAGAACCAAAATACAACTTTATACACTGCATTTCTACAAGATCAAAACATATTATACCTGGTAAGAAGTATGTGAAGTGGAGGATTTCTAGTTTTCTTTCTCTCTTATTAACTTGTGATGGAAAAGCACATGGCTATCTTAAGATGGGCCAAGCCATTTCCAAGTAATGCAAATATCCATCTTACATATTTTTCCACTCATGTCATATTTCTTTGAGTCAGTCTCTAAGTATTGATTTTAATAAGCAAACACACTTATAATACCATGCAAAGAAATGTATCATATATATATAATAATAAAAGCATAATATGCTAATTAGACTGGATGTTTTTCTGGAGGACCTTATTGATGAAGCTGGGGCTGTGAGGGAAGCCTGGGTCCTGGGTGGCGGAGGGAAGCCAATGCCGGCAGCTGGGGGAAGGAAGGCCTATTCTTGCATGAATTTAGTGCATCAGTCCTCTAGTAGGATTAAAGTTAGGTTGGCTTACAGAAATATTTAGTAGGCAGAATGTCTGAGATTTACAACATTGTGAAGCAATGGTAGAGTCCAATCAAGAGCAGAGTAGATATGGAAGGAAATGGCCAGTGGTTTCAAAGTATCAAGCTCTTGAGTCAGTGTGAAAAGAAAACACACACACACACACACACACACACAAACAAACAAACAAAAACACACACAAAAAACCAGACAGAGAATATTACTGGAATGTTCCCAAATGTAGGTAATTAGGGAAAATCAATATAGTCAACTTATAGCAATATTTCTCATAGATAGGCCAAATTATACAACTCAAAATGTGTCAGAAGCCAACAGGGATATATGGGCCCTACTTTCCCCTCAGTTATAAAATTAACCTTCAGTGTCTGGCATGTTCCTTCAGTTTCCTGTGCCTCATTTTTGAAATGAAGTCATTTTACTGGTTAATCTGTAAGGTTCCTTTGGCTCATGCATTCAAGAAGTTTTAATTGACTCATACTTGTGACTTGATGCTGAGGGGGCTAGGAGGAAGTGGTCACAGCTGTGCTGTCAAGGAGTCCAAAACCTATTGGGATGAGTCCCCAGACATATATGAATTTAAGTGGCAAGCACCACATAGAGAAATATTTAGGAGGACTTGGGAAGTCAGTGGAGAAGGAAACTCAGGGCCTCGGGAAAGCTGAAAGTTGTATTGAGTTCCGAAAGATGGATAAAAACTAATCATTCAAAGGGATAAAAATAGCATCTCACAAATAAAATAGGAATGGAGGCAGGAAAAGGCCTGATGTGTGTGAGAAATCAAAAGTATAGAGTCTGGACCAGAGATTAGCCTAGAGAAGTCAGGAATGTACTCATCCTGACCCTTATGTGCCCTGTTAAAGTGTCAACAGTGAGACAGTGAAGAATATTCACTGAAAAAGTACCATGATATGTTTGCATTTTTAAGATGGCTTACACCATTGGAGAATAGATCTTGGTATAAAGCTAGAGACACAGAAACCAAGTAAGAAGCAATCGTGATATAACAAATAAAAGATTATAAGAATCCAAACAAAGACTTTTAAATTAGAGATGGGGAGACAGGACAGGTTGATACATATTTACAGTGAAAAATTAGGAAAGATAATCCATTCACTTTGGGACGTTCTGAACTGACATGTCAGTGGAGATTCCAAGAAGCGATACCAGCAAGCATTGTAATTTACTTGCAATTAAGAAACAGGTGGTTGGCATACGACACAATATGCAGATCATGTATCATAGAAATGTACACTTGAAACCAATGGGATCTTATTAACCAATGTCATCCCAGTAAGTTTAATAAAAAACAAAAACAAAAACAGGAAAACAAGAACCCTTACATGATATTAAAAAGGTATGACATGTTCTAAGAACTGGGAAATGTTTTTAGTGGACATTATGGAAGATAAGTTTCAGGAAGCTTTAGACAACAGTATCTATGTAATGAGATAGGGACTAAGACACATCTATGTTGAAAAAATGAAAGTCAGTATAAGAATGGCTTTTAAATTAAAACCAAATTATCGCCATACTTTTCTAAATTGGTATATACAAAAGTATAAATCTTATGTGAGCTTTTATAATGCTATGTTCTTGTTATGAGCTAGCAAATAGTTGATATGTTATTTTATTCTATTTGATTTTGCTTTCAGGGAATAGCTAATGTTTATTTACTCCTAAAGAGACATCTGGATTGAGAAACACACACACACACACACACACACACACACACACACACACCCTGTTTTTCTAACTGAAGTCATCTGAAATAGTCTATGCCCTACAGAAGAAAAAAAAAAAAGAATCAATACTCTCCTTGCATCTTTCTTTGGCCATTGTGGGAAAACATGAAAAATATCTATAAGGCAGAGTGATGCCCCAAGACAGCAGAATCAAGAATGCTCACAGATGGAAGGACTCACAACTTTCACCCAGGCACCTTTTCTCCTAATAGGAAAGCAATGAAAGAGTGCAGGTCATGCACTACAGGTATGCTGCCTTGCAAGTAGATGAGAAAAGAGGGAAATGAAAATATTTCAGGCAACTGGTAAGGGTCTGAAAGGACATAATAGTGTGGGGAAAAAATCATTCAACATTTGCTTTTTAGTTTTAAAGGACAAAACATCACATAAAGGGACATCTGTGAATAAAATAAAGACCTTTTGCTAATACGACTACATCTACAGTTCTACTAGAGGCCTGGTGCACAAAATTTATGCATGGGGGGGGGGTCCCCTCAGCCCAGCCTGAACCCTCTCACAATCCAGGACCACTGGCTCATAACTGTTCACCTGCCTGCCTGCCTGATTGCCCCTAACTGCCTCCCCATACCAGCCTGATCACCCCTAACTGCCTTTGCCTTCCAGCCTGATCACCCCCAACTGCCCCCCTGCCGGCCTGGTCACCCCCAACTTCCCCCCGCTGCTGGCCTGGTTGCCCCTCACTGCCCACCCCCCCACCCCCCCACCCTCCCACCCCCCGCCGGCCTGGTCGCCCCACACAACCTGCTGTTCAGTCATTTGGTCATCCCTCACTAACCCCCCTACCGGCCTGATCGCCCCACGCAGCTTGCTGTTCGATTGTTACTGTGAGGGTGTCCTGACCAATTTGCATATTACCCTTTTATTAGTATAGATTTCCAAAAGTGCCTCTATTTAAAAATTAACACAAACTGCTACAGGGCAAGAGTGGATACCTGTAAAATGAATTGTGAAATTATTTCATCATCATTTTTGAGATTTGTAACAGAAATACGTAAATCTAAGCTAACTAGTTTTAACTAGTTATCAGTGTCTCTATAAATATTTTGCCCTGTTCTAACTGTAAAAATCTCTGTTACTCTGGAAAAAACCCAGAGGAGCAAAGAATTTTTAAAAAATGTGTCTTACCAAGAATCTTTTCACATCTCAGGCAATATATCTGCCTCCCTCAGAACACTGTGACACTTTAGGAAGATTGATAATGACTCAGAGGTGGCGCAGGCATTCTGTGGTGTAACAGTAGAGATGGGTGAGAATTGGTGGTGAAGCCTACAACTCGGCATGCCCGGTTCTGTACTCGGGTCCATTGGTACTTTCCTTCTGGGTGGGGAAATCTGTGCTTAAAATATGGACATGCTACAGAATTCCTGTGGTGCTTTTTACAAACAAAGCTATTCAGGGTCTATTCCCAGAAACTGTCTCAGTGCTTGAGCACATGCATTACAAAGAAGGCAACTAAAAACTCAATTGGTAATTTTGTTGCTTGGCCAGGGTTAAAAACTAGACAGAGAAAAGATGGAAGAAAAGGAGAGAGAAAGAAGAAGGAGAAACAAAGAAAAGGAACCAAGTAAACCCATTTTGATCAATTCTTACCCCTGTGCATTGAGATTGTGGACTCCAATATTCTGAGAAATACTCTGTTTTGGGCCATTTTCTGTCCATTCTCATACCTAAATAGAAGCCCGTGTGGTAAGTATACTTCTACAGTGGACCCGGTGTGCCACTTCTTGCCAATTTAATAAAAATGGTAGGATGAGGAGAAGCTGGCCTATAAGCAGGGCATCACAAAAGACTGTTGTCTACTTCTGAACTCTACTGGAGTTAAGAGTTATACCCAAGGCTGGAGAATAAAAAAGGAATAGAGACCCTAACCAGTTTGGCTCAGTGGATAGAGCATCGGCCTGAGGACTCAAGGGTCCCAGGTTCGATTCCAGTCAAGGGCATGTACCTTGGTTGCAGACACATCCCCAGTAGGGATTGTGCAGGAGGCAGCTGATCGATCTTTCTCTCTCATCGATGTTTCTCTCTCCCCTCTTCCTCTCCCTTCCTCTCTGTAAAAAATCAATAAAATATATATATATATTTTTAAAAAAGGAATAGAGTATGAAAACTGACTTTAGGTAGTGGGAAGTATTGCAAAGTACAATTTCAAGAACACATATTGAATAAACTTAAAAAAAAGTAAAAACTGTCTGTGTTTCCAGGAAAACATTCATAAACAAACTTTCTTCAATGTCCTCTAAAGGATGGGCAGGTTGAAAACCTATTAGTGAGTCATGTTTACTGCTGCAATGATGCTGTCAGTTGATAGGAAACTTGGTGAAATTCTCTTCTATTTTCCTTTTATGCCAACTAGTTTATTGATTTATCTTACAATACTGGATATGTAAATCAATAAACTAGTTGGCATAACCAGTAAAATCTGGAAAACCTCAGGACTTCTGCATCTCTTATAAAGTATTTAACCATCCTTGCTGGTCAAGTCTTATTCCATTTACTCAGACTGCAATTGATAGAGGATGGCTTTGTTGATTCCCCCCTCACCCTCAGATCTTAATTTTTTTTATTTTAGATATGCATCAAAGAAAAATCAATGAGTGTTTCAGTTTAAGCAAGACATCTCTACATATAATATTCACAGTTATTTGATTTAGTCATATTTGTATTGAGTTTCAGTTTGAAGTGGCTATTGGCTCTGAAAGAAGTATCATAAATAAAGCCTCTCTCCTCACACATCCACACTAGTGTAATTTTTAGACTGAAACACATTCAAGAAACAGAATAGATTTTTCTCCCAGAACAGATTTAAAAATATGGCATTGGCAAAATTTTCTAGGACATATTTTATGTAAAATAATCTATAACAACTTCCAAAGGTTGGCCATTAATAGAGACCTCATTCTATTGTAGGAAGTAAAGTGGCAGAGATCCCAATAATA